>NC_142592.1:66104614-66751400 GCF_965207765.1 Zootoca vivipara | reverse complement strand
CTCAAGCTCACCTGGGCCAGGGGTGGGAGCTGGCGGCGCTGTTGCCTTAGGGATCCTCGCTGTGTGTGCGGAGGTGATTCTTGGCCTGAGAGAGGTGGCTGCTGGAGGAGTGGGTTGTCTTGAACTCAATGGCAGGAATCTAGTTGTAATAGGTTTTGCAGATGGAACCATTGGAAGGGGAATGGAGAGGTTCCCACGAGATCCTGCTGCAAACAAACAATGCCAAAAGGAAATGTAAGGAGTAGCATTTTGGAATGAAACACTTCTGAGTGCAAGGAAGGGATCATATTTTGGAATGCTCCACTAAGTAAAAAGTGAGAGGGGGCTCTTTCTGCTTGCTTTCCCCTCTGGCCCTGTTCACATGAAGAGGAACTGAAACTCCACAACTCCCAGAGAGATGGGTGTTCAATGCCTTGAGGTTCAGACAACGATGTCCTTGAAAAGAAACTGTCAAACATACAAGCGAGCCTCCTTCATGCCATCTTCAAATATCTCAAGGGAACAAGCTTGTTTTTCTCCTGCTCTGGAGGGTAGGACTCGAACTAATGGCTTCAAGTTTTACAAGAAAGGGCATTCCGACTAGAAGTACGGAAAAACTTTCTGACAGGAAGAGTGGAACGGTCTCCTCCTGGAGGTTGTGAACTCTCCTTCCTTGGAGAGGTTTTTTAAGCAGAGGTTGGGGGCCATCTGCCAGGGATGCTTTAGCTCAGGCATCCCCAAACTTGGCCCTCCAGCTGTTCTGAGACTACAACTCCCATTATCCCTGACCACTGGGCCTGTTAGCTAGGGATGATGGGAGTTGTAGTCCCAAAAGATCTGGAGTGCCAAGTTTGGGGGTGCCTCTTTAGCTGATATTCCTGTATTGGAGGGGTTTGACCTAGATGACCCTTGTCCCTTCCAACTTTACACTTCTATGATTCTATGCCATTTAGTTTAGGTCACCCATAGCTCAGTCGTGGGGCACCTGCTTTGCAACCAGAAGGCCCCACATTGAGTTCTTGCTTGTGGGTTTCCCATGGGCTTCTGTTTGGCCACTGTGAGAACAGGATGCGGGACTAGATGGGCCATTGGCCTGATCCAGCAGGCCTCTTCATATGCGTTTATGTTCAGCCTCTGTCATCTCCAGCTGAAGGGTTGAAAGGCAGGGGGAGGCAGTGACTTGCCCATCATCTCTAGCTAGCAGGACCAGTGGTTAGGGATGGTGGGAATTGTAGTCCCAAAACAGCTAGAGACCCACATTTGGGAAACCCTGTTATAGAGAGACACAAGGCAATTTATAGAGCAGTTAGCTCAGCTCTTGCACAATTTGCTGTGTGGCATAATAATAATAATAATAAATAATAAATAATAAATAATAAATAATAAATAATTAATGATAAATAATTAATAATTAATAATTAATAATTAATAATTAATAATTAATAATTAATAATTAATAATTAATAATTAATAATTTATTATTTATTATTTATTATTTATTATTTATTATTTATTATTTATTATTTATTATTTATACCCCGCCAATCGGGGCGGCTTCCAACAGAAATATTAAAATACACTAATTTCTTAAAGATTAAAAGCTTCCCTAAACAGGGCTGCCTTCAGATGTCCTCTAAAAGTCTGGTAGTTATTTTTCTTTTGGACATCTGGTGGGAGGGCGTTCCACAGGGCGGGTGCCACTACCGAGAAGGCCCTCTGTCTGGTTTCCTGTAACTTGGCTTCTCGCAGCGAGGGAACTGCCAGAAGGCACTCGGAACTGGACCTCAGTGTCCGGGCAGAATGACGGGGGTGGAGACGCTCCTTCAGGTATACTGGACCGAGGCCGTTTAGGGCTTTAAAGGTCAGCACCAACACTTTGAATTGTGCTCGGAAACGTGCTGGGAGCCAATGCAGGTCTTTCAAGACCAGTGTTATGTGGTCTCGGAGCTGCTCCCAGTCACCAGTCTAGATGCCGCATTCTGGATTAGTTGTAGTTTCCGGGTCACCTTCAAAGGTAGCCCCACGTAGAGCGCATTGCAGTAGTCCAAGCGGGAGATAAGTAGAGCATGCACCACTCTGGCTAGACAGTCCGCGGGCAGGTAGGGTCTCAGCCTGCGTACCAGATGGAGCTGATAAACAGCTGCCCTGGATACAGAATTGACCTGCGCCCCCATGGACAGCTGTGAGTCCAGAATGACTCCCAGGCTGCGCACCTGGTCCTTCAGGGGCACAGTTACCCCATTCAGGACCAGGGAGTCCCCCACACCTGCCCGCCTCCTGTCCCCCACAAACAGTACTTCTGTCTTGTCAGGATTCAACCTCAATCTGTTAGCTGCCATCCAACCTCCAACCGCCTCCAGACACTCACACAGGACCTTCACCATCTTCACTGGTTCTGATTTGAAAGAGAGGTAGAGCTGGGTATCATCCGCATACTGATGAACACCCAGCCCAAACCCCCTGATGATCTCTCCCAGCAGCTGCATGTAGATGTTAAAAAGCATGGGGGAGAGGACAGAACCCTGAGGCACCCCACAAGTGAGAGCCCAGGGGTCTGAACACTCATCCACCACCACCACTTTTTGAACACGGCCCAGGAGGAAGGAGCGGAACCACTGTACGACAGTGGCAGCTAGCCAAGAATGTTTACTACCTTAGCCACGGCAAAATAATTCACTGCCACAGCTCAGCAATGTTCCCTTTCGAACCGTGCAGTTACCGGTGCCTT
Organism: Zootoca vivipara; assembly: GCF_965207765.1. Lineage (NCBI taxonomy): Eukaryota > Metazoa > Chordata > Lepidosauria > Squamata > Lacertidae > Zootoca > Zootoca vivipara. The sequence goes on along the minus strand of NC_142592.1, from coordinate 66,748,693 downwards.
GAGTAAGGGTGACTACTCTTCCATCGGAAGTTCCAAACACAGCACAAATCCCGATGGTGTACTGGGTGTCAGGCAGCAAGTTTTCCAGACGGTAAGCAAGCACTCCGCTGTCTAGGAGATGGCTCTGAGCAGTGTCTTTCTCTGAAACAGAAATACCAACGGCCAAGTTTGCTTTCCTCCTTGCAAAACAGCTGGTGTGGTGTAGTGGTTAAGAGCGGTAGACTGGTAATCTGGTGAACTGGGTTCGCTTCCCCGCTCCTCCACATGCAGCTGCTGGGTGACCTTGGGCTAGTCACACTTCTCTGAAGTCTCTCAGCCCCACTCACCTCACAGAGTGTTTGTTGTGGGGGAGGAAGGGAAAGGAGATTGTTAGCAGCTTTGAGACTCCTTAGGGTAGTGATAAAGCGGGATATCAAATCCAAACGTTTACTATTCATACGTATCCATGGCCCTTTCCCAGAGCTTACAATCTGAGGCTCTAGCTACATGTGATTCTGAATTCTGTGATTGGGTTGTGGCGGGTTTTTAAATCCCCCAAAAGCCCTGGCAAACTGTGAATCACAGTAGAGGAAAAGCACATGGAGGGATTTTCCTTAACCTTTTCCCCATCCCCAGCCTCTTCTCAGCTCAAAATCATCTTCCCTTAAGCTTGGCAGGTGAAAGATGCCAAAGTTTTATGGTGTGCCAATCGCCATAAAACATGACAAACTTGATTGATCAGGCCTGGCACACTTCCGAAGCGCAGAAAAGATGTGGGGTCCATGATGCTCCTCCCATGTGTCCCACCCTGGGTGATAAAAGCAGAGTGGGAAAGGCACATTTGAGCTAGAAAATGACATAACAAATTATTTTGCTCAAGATGTGGCCTGCTTAGGGATGCATGGGGTTTCGGAAACAAGCAAGCATATAGTTTTGGGCTTCAGATCGTATGGAATGCGTGCTTTTATTATTATTAAAATAATTTCAGTAGTAGAAAATAAAGTGAGGAAGGAAAAAAAGAGGGAAAAGAAAAGTGGAGCAAATATAATAAGAAAGATATAATAGGATATAATGACTATAATCTGTTACGTTTCCATACATTATTATATATATAGGAACAATAATATTGTCCTAATACATATATGATTATTAATAATAGCATATCTTCGGCAGAAACTAATTCCAAATGTCAGTATATTTATCCGAACAAAGTCTATGTCTATAAGTTCATATGTTGCGAGGGTTAACATGTCATCAATCAATTGATTAAAGGAGATCATATCTTTCTTCTTCCAATTCATCAATACAGTCGTACCTCAGAAGTCGAATGGAATCCGTTTCGGAAGTCTGTTCGACTTCCAAAACATTTGGAAACCAAGATTATTATATTTATTTATTTATTTATTTATTTATACCCCGCCCATCTGGCTGGGTTTTCCCCGCCACTCTGGGCGGCTTCCAACAAATAGCAAAATACATTAAAATATCACAGATTAAAAACTTCCCTAAACAGGGCTGCCTTTAGGTGTTTTCTAAATGTCAGGTAGTTGTTTATCTCCTTGACCTCCGATGGGAGAGTGTTCCACAGGGCGGGCACCACTACCAAAAAGGCCCTCTGTCTGTTTCCCTGTAGCTTTGCTTCTCGCAGTGAGGGAACCGCCAGAAGGCCCTCGGCGCTGGATCTCACTGTCCGGGCTAAACGATGGGGGTGGAGACGCTCCTTCAGGTATACTGGACCGAGGCCGTTTAGGGCTTTAAATGTCAGCACCAATACTTTGAATTGTGCTCGGAAACGTACTGGGAGCCAATGTAGGTCTCTTAGGACCGGTGTTATGTGGTCTCGGCGGCCACTCCCAGTCACCAGTCTAGTTGCCACATTCTGGATTAATAGCAGTTTCCGGGTCACCTTCAAAGATAGCCCTACGTAGAGCGCTCCTGCAGCCCATCAGAAGCCGCGTCAGACGTTTGGGTTCCAAAGAGCGTTCGCAAACCAGAACACTCACTTCCAGGTTTGCGGCGTTCGGGAGCCAAAACATTCAACTGGCAAGGCATTTGGGATCCCAGGTACGATTGTACTAGTCTTTCGGAATGTGTGCTTAAACTCTGATAACATCTCTTGCTTGTCTGCGTGGAAGACCTAGAGGGGTGGGTGAGGGTGCAGAAAGTAGCCTACTGAACAAATATAAATTTTACATTTGTTGCCCTGCTGTCATGTGGCCCCTGGAAGGTCACCCAGAAAGGAATGTGGCCCTCAGACTACAAAAGGTTTCCCATTCCTGAACTAAGTTATGCCATACGGTCACACTTTGCACGAACAGTATTAGACTTTTTGTTACAGAGGGTATTTTACGTGGACCAATGCCAGGGACAGACTTCAAACATACCTAGCTCGGTTCCGGATGGTTTCCAGACAATCTTATATTTGTTGGCTGCAGGGACAGCATTCCAGGACAGAGAGATGGAGGTGCTCGAGGAAGAGGTTGCCTTGAAATGAGTCACGTAGCCCAGAGGAGCTGCCAAGAAAAAGGGTCTGTTAACAGGGTCCAGTGCCGGATTTACATATAAGCTAAACAAGCTATAGCTTAGGGCCCCACTCTCTTGGGGCCCCAAAAAAAAATTTAAGGAAAAAAACTGGATGTACATTTCCAAAATATAAGATAAAAAGCAAATACAGTAAAATAAAACCTACATACAGCAACAGTGTTTTGTGTTGTGTAGGCTCCTAGGATGTAAGTCATGGGCCCCGCCTGCTAGCCTGCTCCCTAAAATATCACTGGTTTGCTCCTTTCTATATATAGGGTGCCTACATTCTGCATGGGCTGGTTGCACGGCAACATGGGCAAATGGCTTGAGATACCTATTAGGTCCAAAAATTACCATATAGCATATATTCAACACCAAAAACAGTGACCATTTGTTGTCGACAAAGGACAGCTTGATATATAAAGGGCCCCATTACCTTGAGTAGCTTAGGGTCTCATCAAAGCTGAATCTGACCCTGGCAGGGTTTATCATTTTAGCGGGTGAAACTCAAAATTTTGCAAACTTCTTCAGCAAGAGGTCTTAAAAATATGCCTTTGGGTGTGAGGAATTCAAATCTGTTATTATTTTGGGGCTGGACAACGTTTACCTTCTGAAAATGCCAGGCAATGCTTAATATTAATAATAATGACTGTTCGCCATATAAAAGGGGTGAGCATTTTGTGTGGTCACGCACAACCCCCTGGGATCCCCAGGACAGCACTCAGCAGTTCAGAGGCTGGCACCACCTTCCCGGGCTGGATACCTGTGGTCTCCGCCCACACAGCCAGCCGTCCAATCCAGCTGGGGGAGGTGTTGCGGGGGGGGATGGGATTGGCCAGGTAGGAGGAGGTAACTATACATGAGAAGCAGCCGCAGCTCCAGAACTTTATAGAATCATAGAATTGTAGAGTTGGAAGAGACCACAAGGGCCATCCAGTCCAACCCCCTGCCGAGCAGGAAACACCATCAAAGCATTCCTGACATATGCCTGTCAAGCCTCTGCTTAAAGACCTCCAAGGAAGGAGACTCCACCACACTTCTTGGTAGCAAATTCCACTGTCGAACAGCTCTTACTGTCAGGAAGTTCTTCCTAATGTTTAGGTGGAATCTTCTTTCTTGTAGTTTGAATCCATTGCTCCGTATCCGCTTCTCTGGAGCAGCAGAAAACAATCTTTCTCCCTCCTCTATATGACATCCTTTTATATATTTGAACATGGCTATCATATCATCCCTTAATCTTCTCTTCTCCAGGCTAAACATACCCAGCTCCCTAAGCCGTTCCTCATAAGGCATCGTTTCCAGGCCTTTGACCCTTTTGGTTGCCCTCCTTTGGACACATTCCAGCTTGTCAGTATCCTTCTTGAACTGTGGTGCCCACCCTCCACTCCCCAAATTAATGCTTACATTACAGGTTAACTTTTTTCTTCCACAGGCAAGCACGCACGCAAGCGCTACTATGACAAGGCCGCTATTGAAGGGCCGGAAAGGAATTTCCCTGCATTGGCAGGTTTCGCCTTTCTTGTAGCAATTCGTCACAACTTTGGCGGGTGCAGGCCTTGGGCGGAATCCTTTAGTTATTTACCAGAATGGGGGGAGGGCGCGTGGGGTAGGTGACCCCCCGCCCCCATCGCGGCGGAGATACCAGGGTTCCCGTAAAGGGGTCTAGGGGGAGGCATTGACCATATGCCCAGAGGTTGTCATTGCCCTCCCCCTCCAGTGGCGGCGAAAAAGGGGGTGGGCTATCTGCTTGAACATATGTTCTCCAGAGCTAGCCCAACCCCCACATATGCTGGATAACCCTGAAATTACCCAGATCACCGGTTGGGGACTGGGAAGGATAAACGCTCAATGCCTGAGCCAAGGTCTCCCTACATCTGAATCTTAATAAAGTTGTGGCCATTTTTAATCTCATAGAACGTTGTCTGGTGTCGTTATTCCACTCGTGGGCTGCCTGGGGTTTGGGGGGTCTCCGCCTGACCGCGCAATAATAATAAACTGCAAGTATCTGGCAAAGTATTTGCCGGAAGAAATATCAACAATCTCAGATATGCAGATGACACAACCTTGATGGCAGAAAGTGAGGCGGAATTAAAGAACCTTTTAATGAGGGTGAAAGAGGAGAGCGCAAAATATGGTCTGAAGCTCAACATCAAAAAAACCAAGATCATGGCCACTGGTCCCATCACCTCCTGGCAAATAGAAGGGGAAGAAATGGAGGCAGTGAGAGATTTTACTTTCTTGGGCTCCTTGATCACTGCAGATGGTGACAGCAGTCATGAAATTAAAAGACGCCTGCTTCTTGGGAGAAAAGCAATGACAAACCTAGACAGCATCTTAAAAAGCAGAGACATCACCTTGCCTACAAAGGTCCGTATAGTTAAAGCTATGGTTTTCCCAGTAGTGATGTATGGAAGTGAGAGCTGGACCATAAAGAAGGCTGATCGCTGAAGAATTGATGCTTTTGAATTATGGTGCTGGAGGAGACTCTTGAGAGTCCCATGGACTGCTAGAAGATCAAACCTATCCATTCTTAAGGAAATCAGCCCTGAGTGCTCCCTGGAAGGACAGATCGTGAAGCTGAGGCTCCAATACTTTGGCCACCTCATGAGAAGAGAAGAATCCTTGGAAAAGACCCTGATGTTGGGAAAGATTGAGGGCACTAGGAGAAGGGGACGACAGAGGACGAGATGGTTGGACAGTGTTCTCGAAGCTACGAACATGAGTTTGACCAAACTGCGGGAGGCAGTGCAAGACAGGAGTGCCTGGCGTGCTCTGGTCCATGGGGTCACGAAGAGTCGGACACGACTAAACGACTAAACAACAACAACATCTGGCAATCATTTTAAATGATTGCAATTTTACACCCATTTTATATTCCAAGCAAAACTAAATTATATTAATTGAAGCAAAATATCTTTGGAATTCCCAAGCCATGTTACAATTTTTTAGCATCCCACATTTTTTGGGAATTTGAAAGATGCAAAATGCAACATGCCCTTGTGTATTAAACATTGGCCAGTGGAGGAAGTTTTCTTAAGAGGAACTCATGACCTGAATGGAAGGGGGGGCATGAGCAGCAAAATCTCAAGCTCTCAAGAATTCGGTTTGGAACAATATTTTAAAAATTCCTTCAGTAGCACCTTAAAGACCAACTAAGTTTTTATTTTGGTATGAGCATTCGTGTGCATGCACACTTCTTCAGATACACTTGAAACAGAAGAGTCAGATCCTTATATATATATACAGAGGGTGGGGGGGGGTGGGAATGGGTGATGGGCTGATAGGAATGGTAAACCTGTTGATGGCTGTTAACAACTGCTGATGACTGCAATTGGTCCTGCGGGGGCGGAAGCAAGGGCTGAGGCGCTAAAGAAAGCTTGATCATGCATAATGAGATAAGAATCCAATGTCTTTGTTCATCCCAGGTGGAACAATATCGTCTGCATGGTGGAGGGGAGGTCCAGTTCTTTTTTTTTGTCTGCGACGCAAATGTACTTACAGGTCTTCGCAGTAATGGTGATCCCCGGACCCTCTACCGAACCAAAAAGGACATACAGCGAAATCACATATTCCGTGTTATGAGCCAAATTTTGCAGGCGGTAAGCTGTATTGGAGCTGTTCAGAGCAAGCTGCCGGGGTCGGTCTCTTCCGAAGAACTCTTGGAACGCACAGAAATAGGTAAAAGACAGAGAGCAGAATCTTCAGTGTGTGTGTTTTACGTAGTTTTTATTTATTTATAAAAGTTATTTCCATGCCACCAGCCCTCGGGGCGATGTGCAGCGTTGAAATGTAAAACACCATTAAAAATACAGATAATCATGTAGGTGGCTGACTCACAAAAAAACGGAAATTAAAACAGCTACATAGACTTGTCAGCATTTTCAAAAGTCGTCACGAGATGCCTGCAAGTCAAAAGCAAGGGTGTCACAGCGTGGGAAGGATTAAACTAAATGATTTTAATTCAGGCCAGTTGGAATAGCTGAATAGCTCAGCCGCTACAGCTTGAGACTCTTAATCTCATGCCTGTGAGTTTGAGCTCCACCTTCATTGCAGGGGGTTGGACTAGATGACCCTCGGGGGTCCCTTCCAACTCTACAATTCTATCATTCTAGGAAATAGCAGTCCTCTTCCAGATGATATCAGTGATATCAGGCTGGGATATGATGGCTCAGGAGGTCCTTAAGCTATCTTGGACCCAAGATGTGCAGGGCTTCGATGTCAAAACAAGAGCCTTCAGTCTGTCCCCTGCCAATGTTTTAGCAGAGGTTCCACATGCTGTCAGCCATCGGCCCCTATCAGCAGCCTAACCAGTGCTGGATTTACGTATAAGCTAAACAAGCTATAGCTTAGGGCCCCACTCTCTACATAAACCTACATAACCTACACAAAACAACAGTGTTTTGTGTTGTGTAGGCTCCTATGATGTAAGCCACGGTCCCCATCTGCTAGCCTGCTCCCTAAAATGTCACTAGTTTGCTCATTTCTATATACAGGGTGCCCACATTCTGCTGTTTATAATTATTAGTAGTTTGCATCATATATTTACACCTATTATTATTTCATGTTATAGCAAGTTTCTAGAGACTAGATTATGAGTCTTTGTAAATTGTGTTTCTAAAGGAACTTTTGTTATTGTCAAATGCCAATGTGTTTGCATTATTAAGTTTGTTATGAATAAGAAATCATGTTAAGTTAGAGCTTAATAATTATTTCACTATTAATATACAGTGGTACCTCGGTTTACAAACACAATTGGTTCCGGAAGTCTGTACTTAACCTGAAGCGTACTTAACCTGAAGCGAACTTTCCCACTGAAAGTAATGGAAAGTGGATTAATCCATTCCAGACGGTACGTGGAGTACTTAAACTGAAGCGTACTTAACCCAAGGTATGAGTGTAATTGGTTCCGGAAGTCTGTGCTTAACCTGAAGCGTACTTAACCTGAAGTGAACTTCCCCATTGAAAGTAATGGAAAGTGGATTAATCCGTTCCAGACAGGTCCGCGGAGTACTTAAACTGAAAATACTCAAACCGAGGCGTACTTAAACCGAGGTATGACTGTACTTCTTCTTAATTGTATTTCACTATTAATATACTTCTTAATTGTATTTCAGTTCAACAATTACTTTGATAAAATACATACAGTATTTTGTTATGTGCAAATGGCTTTAGATACCTATTAGGTCCATAAATTACCATATAGCATATATTCCACACAAAAAAACAGTGACAGTTTGTGGTTGACAAAGGACAGCTGGACATATAAAGGGTCCCATGACCTTCAGGAGCTTAGGGCCTCATCAAACCTAAATCCGGCCCTGAGCCTAGCAGTGGTAGGCAACCTAAGGTCCATGGGCCAGATGCGGCCCAATCGCCTTCTCAGTCCGGCCTGCAGACGGTCCGGGAATCAGCATGTTTTTTCATGAGTAGAATGTGTCCTTTTATTTAAAATGTATCTCTGGGTTATTTGTGGGGCATAGGAATTCATTCATTATTTTTTTCAAAATATAGTCTGGCCCACCACATGGTCTGAGGCACGGTGGACCGGCCCACGGCTGAAAAAGGTTGCTGACCCCTGGAACCACAGCATTCTGCACCAGCCGTCTCCTCCAGACCAGGTCCAAGGGCTGCCCCACATACAGTGACCCACAGATCAGGACGCTTTGCTGTGATGGTTCTCTTACCTGGAGTTGGGCCCCACATCACCCGGTACCCAGTTGCCCCGGGCACCGAGTTCCAGGAAACCAGCACGGAACTGATGGTGACCTCGGTTGCTTTCAAAATCTCCACGGCGCTGGACGACACTGCGATGAACATTGAATAGGCAAGAGAAAGTGGAAAGGTCAGGATGGCGTTCCAACATGTTTGAGGAGATGCTCATCCTGGGGGTACGGATGCAGGACGTCCCGCTGCTTCTCCCAAACTGGGTCTATTATTTTGCAAATGAATGCTCACAAAGGAAGGTGGGCACTAGGAAAGCACCCAGCTGGACCACCTCCTTCTCCTCTTCCCTAGAAACAGGCCTGCACAGCCAAAGCTACCGGCCTCATTTTTTTCTTGCAGGCATTGGTTGCAAGAGAGGCTTATCCCTCATGCAGGCAATACTTGCATAATGCAGGCTTCTTCCTCCTCTCTCCATCAGTTGTTGGGGAGGAAGTGCCAAGCATAGGGCGCCAGTTGTTGGCAAGCGCCAAGCATAGGGTTGGCAGTGGCCCTTGAACTCTGGTTCCCAGGTGCCAAACAGCCAGCTGTGACTCTCGGGCACCTGTAAATCGTATGGAAGGGAGTCTTACAGCTGGGCAGAACAAGCCACCTTTCATTCATGTGCTGTCAAAATGACGTCATTTTGTCGGTAGGACATTGCCGGAACAACTCTTGGGTTGGGACAACTGGCTGGAATGTTTTAAAATGTTTTAAACAGTTCTAATTTTGGTTCCTCTGTTTTGTTTTTGTGGGGTTGATGTTGGATAAATGTTTAGTTGGGGTTGGCAGTTATTTTAATTTGGGCATAATTGCAAACTGTTTATTATTGTTATTATTATTATTGGTTTCTGTTGATTTATTGGTTGGTTTGTTGCTTGTATGGGATATTTTGTGTTTTTTTTAATGTTTGGTGCTTTGTTGTGTGTGTGTATATTTTGTAAGCCACCCAGTGTGGCTGGGGAAACACAGCAATTCTCTACGTGCAGCTCAAGCGAAGCCCCACATTGAGTGCATTGCAGTTATCCGATCTCGAAGTTGCTAACACCATCGCTATGGCGGCCAGCATTTCTTGCAGGATTACATGAATTCTCCTCCACGGCGGTGAGCAGCGGCGTAACTAGCCGCCTGGCTGCCCAGGGCGGCAAACCTGAAGGCACCCTGCTGGGGGGCGGGGTATCCATCACGCGCATGCGCCGCAGGCCATGGCGCACGACGCACGCGGCGCGGCGCACAACGCATGTGCTTGTGCTCTGGATGCGTTCCTGGATCCTATCATCTCCTGCAGGTCCTGGGCGAGAAGCATTGGGGCTTCTCCTCGATGGCAGCGGCCGTCGGAGGTGGTCAGCCCTGTCCAGCCTGCTGCCCCCCCCCCCCGCCCAGCCTGCCGCCCGGGGCAGCACGCCCCCCGCCCCCATTACTATGCCACTGGCGGTGAGACTTACAGGTTGTTGCCTTCGCAGTGACTATCGGTCCTTCAATGGCGCCAAAGACCGGATTCACCGTGACGACGTATTCATTGCCTGGTTGCAGTCCTTGGATCCTGTAGTAGCTGTAAGTGTCCCCCAAGTTCACGTTGTGAATGCTGCCTTCTGCAAACATGTGAGAAATAGCATTGCGGGTGGGTGGGGAATAAAGATTCAGTGTTTCTCTTTGCAAGGCACCAGAGAGATTGGGCTTGAGCATCCTTCCTTACATGTGACCAGAGGTGGGCGTGACCTTACCTGTCCAGGTAACAAAAGGACGAGTCACGCACCCCTCTCTCTATTTCACTTCCTTCTTCGTTTGACCAGCTTTTAGCTAGGGCTGCTGTGCTAGCTCTCAGCTAGCAGAAGCACCGGGATTATTCCACCATATGGGGGTAGATCCACATGTACATATTTGTAACTAAGTCTGCCTTCAGGAATCCAACTGTGAACTGATGTGAGTAAACTTCGTTTATTGACTTTAAATAAGATTGTCATGTCTTTATTATTTTAAGAGGGATTCAAGGGAACTTACCAGGAATGTACAATTCAATCTGAGAGAGACTGAATTGTATAATAATGAGAGGCTCACACGAGCCTGCAACCAGCTATCTGCTGTGCATGTACGAAAGGGAAATGTAACTCTGCTACATAAAGAAACTTGCTAGCGCAAGTTAGGAAGGATATTAATAAACAATATATCCTCTCCTGCCACCCTGAACATTCCTACAAACTTTTTGCCAACCTTGAGAAAAGAAAAGAAAAGAGAAAAGAAAAGAAAAGAAAAGGATCATTGTCTGTAGGACTATTAAACTGTCCAAAACTTTTTCATGTTGGTGACACACTTTTTAGGTATGCATCATTTCGTGACACGGTCATTCAGTTTTACTTAATTGTTACAAACCACATAAAAGAAAATATACAGGAGGACTACAAGCATTCAAAAATATGGTAAAAGGTTAAGAAATGGCTCCTCAATTTCATGTCTGGATTAAAAGTGGGTCTTGAGTCTGAAAAGGTTGAAAATCACTGATATAAAATAAATAAAATAATACACAGGGGGTGGTTGATTTCCCCCTCCCTGTGGCTTCTAATTATTATTATTTTAAAGATAACTGATCACGAACACAGATCACTCACATGTCTAGTCTGCTAATATAGCAGGAATACAGTACATCACTCTCTGTATATTATTTTCCGCCATGAAATAACAAAATTGGCTGCATTTTGTTCCAGCACTAGGTGGCAACATTCACTCATTTTACTGATCCAAGCAAATGAGCTCTTTCTTCGCTTTTCCTTCCTGTTCAGAGAGCTTCCTTTATTTCTTTTCCTTTCCAATCCTCACCTCCTAGCCTGGTTTTGTTTTGTTTTTTTAAATCTCTTTTCCGCTGAGAAACTTCTTGTTCGAACCAGAATACACCTGGCGTCTCTTGGGGCGCTGAGGTTAAACAAATCGCGCGCATGAATTGGAAGATAGCTGCCCTATTGCTCCAATTGACAATGACCCGAGCTTGCTCATTCGTACGTTTCCGAATCTCCATAGTAACAAGCCTTGTTGAGAGCTATCTGTGCATTCAGAGAGAGAAAGGGGAGAAAGCAGGTTTCTGCAGCTCTCCGGAGGCTGCGCCACTTGAGACTCCAGGTGCTCTCACACATAACAAACTCAACACCTCCGGAAAATAAATTTATTATGGTCTCAGGCTTTCACAGGGTACAGTCTGCTGCATTAGAGGCACAGTGTGTTAGATTCTGAATTGCAAGTATATACATACACACGGGACCCAGGTGGCGCTGTGAGTTAAACCACTGAGCCTAGGGCTTGCTGATCAGAAGGTCAGCGGTTCGAATCCCTGTGATGGGGTGAGCTCCCGTTGCTCGGTCCCAGCTCCTGCCAACCTAGCAGTTCGAAAGCACGTCAAAATGCAAGTAGATAAATAGGAACCGCTACAGCGGGAAGGTAAACGGCGTTTCCATGTGCTGCTCTGGTTTGCCAGAAGCGGCTTTGTCATGCTGGCCACATGACCTGGAAGCTATACGCCAGCTCCCTCGGCCAGTAAAACGACATGAGCGCGCAACCCCAGAGTCGGTCACGACTGGACCTAATGGTTACATACACAAGGTTTGGGGGCTGTGAGCGCGTGGAATTGTAAACAGGGGAGATCAGGCGGAAACGAAATGCAGAAAATTGCAGACAGTGATAAGTAGCGAACTAACCCTGGTGATTCACAAAACAGACCTGCTGGTGTTGGTTAACCAGTTAACACACATAAAAGGTAAAGGTAAAGGGACCCCTGACTGTTAAGTCCAGTCGCGGACGACTCTGGGGTTGTGACACTCATCTCGCTTTACTGGCCGAGGGAGCCGACGTTTGTCCACAGACAGTTTTTCCGGGTCATGTGGCCAGCATGACTAAGCCGCTTCTGGTGAACCAGAGCAGCGCACGAAAATGCCGCTTACTTTCCCGCCAGAGAGGTACCTATTTACTTGCACTTTGATGTGCTTTCGAACTGCTAGGTTGGCAGGAGCTGGGACCGAACAACGGGAGCTCACCCCGTCGCGGGGATTCGAACCGCCAACCTTCTGATCAGCAAGCCCAAGAGGCTCTGTGGTTTTAGACCACAGCAAATCTGCCTCGCTTCGATCCACATGTGGCAATACTGAACCTCAGGTGCACTGCGGTTTGATCCTGCACACTGTTTGGGTGCCTCCCCCACCCCACCCCTCTCAACCAGGGTCTGTGGTGTGTGGCCCTTTGGAAAACTGAGACAAGCGCAGACTGTCATAGCTTTAATAAATATGGCTTATCCACCTATTTAAACCTTCGGTCTGCATGGAGGGAGTCTGGATCTTACAGCAGGGTCATTTCGAGAGGGGCTTGCCCTGCAGCAATGGAGTCCACGGCATCTTTTCCAGCCAACCTTCCCAAGATGGATCCCATTCTTTCTTCCTCCTCCTTCTTTGCAGCTCCGCTTGCTCAAAAACTCTTTTCCTGTCACCTCAAACACCCCCCATCACCTTGGCAACATCTGTCTCCCCATTCCAAAGGATTCATCTCAGATGGCCCCCATCAACCCCTTTTGTCATGTTAACAGATTTGCCCTTCTGCAGGACAACCAGGCTGGTTTGTGGGAGCCAGACTAGGAATCTCTTGTCTGGCACAGCTCTACAGCTTGTACTGTACTTTTGAACATATCCCGATTAATCCAAATCCTACCATTCTAGGGTTTAGAACATGGGTAGGCAGACTAAGGCCCGGGGGCAGAAGCGGAAGGGGAAAGGTTTAAATTAAGACGGAGGGGGGACTCAAACAAGTCGTGCAACACTAAATTGGGTCCTCCCTTAAAGAGGGCACGTGTTGCGGTGAGACCTGGCAACCAAACCCTTGTGTTGTGGGTGGGTACGAAGAATTGATGCTTTTGAATTGTGGTGCTGGAGGAGACTCTAGAGAGTCCCATGGACTGCAAGAAGATCAAACCTATCCATTCTTAAGGAAATCAGCCCTGAGTGCTCATTGGAAGGACAGATCCTGAAGCTGAGGCTCCAATACTTTGGCTACCTCATGAGAAGAGAAGAATCCTTGGAAAAGACCCTGATGTTGGGAAAGATTGAGGGCACTAGGAGAAGGGGACATCAGAGGACAAGATGGTTGGACAGTGTTCTCGAAGCTACGAACATGAGTTTGACCAAACTGCGGGAGGCAGTGCAAGACAGGAGTGCCTGCCGTGCTCTGGTCCATGGGGTCACAAAGAGTCGGACACGACTAAACGACTAAACAACAACGATTGGTCAGCCACAACACCCTATTGATAGGTCCCTTGATGCTGGGTTCATTCTGAGCAATGGGGACGCTAGCCAAAATGGATCAAGGGACCTATATATGCCAATGCATGTGACCCTGAGCTTTCTCTCTTGGTCAGTGCATCGGAACACCCACCACCTCTCCCTATATTTAGGGCTTGCACGCATGACCTTGGTATGCCATCGTGTGTCGCCTGTCGTTGGGACAGGGGCACGGCAGGAATTTCCCCCACTTGGCTGACTGGCTGGTGCCATTTGGGTTTCGCCTGCCGTGTAGCAAATCGTCACAACTTGTAAGGTTGAGGATAGGCTCTGGTTCAGGTGATAGGGATGGGGGAACGCTCTCGCCATCCCTATGCGAAGGGGTATTCTGTTAAAGGAATCCAGGGACTCAATGGTTTGGTCAACCCCTGAGAGGGGGTTGTGCCCGTGCCTGAGTCCAGGGGGACATCTGGGTGGTGGACATAGCATGTCCCCGGCTTTCTGCCATTCCAGGTGTTCACCCTAGGCTCACCTATGATGGAGCTCTGGGTCAGCGCTACCTGCCACGGTGCAGGGAACTAGTCGAACCAGAGCCTATGTAACTACTCACTTGCTGTAATCAATAAAGTTATGACCTAAATTCTGCCAAAAACCAAACCAAAATTTGGAGTCTTGTCTGAATTTATTTAAGGAGGAGGTTTAAAGGTCTTCACATGCAAAAATGGAAGCTCAGGAGCACATTCGGGTTCCGGGGCAAAGTTGGAAAACCAGAACTCCTCCTTCCGGGTTTGCAGCATTTGGGTTCCGAGTTGTTTGGGAACTAAGCTGTTCGAAAACCGAGGTACCACTGTATTGAAAAGTCACGTTCTTCAGTGAGTGCTTGGTCCCTTCCCTGCAAAGAACTAAAGTAAGGATGCTCTCTACCTGAAGACTCCCACGTCAGCCTGTATCCGGAGGCACCTCTGACTTGCATCCATCTGGCCTGGATTGTATTGGTTGTTGCATTCTCAAGCACAAAGTTTCCCACGGACAGCAGCTTTACTGCAGGAGACAAACATTCACAGTACATTTCCCAGCACAATTCAAAGTGTTGGTGCTGACCATAGCTGCCAAGTTATCCCTTTTTTAAAGGGATTTTCCCTTATGCTGAACAGGCTTCCTTGCGAGAAAAGGGAAAACTTGGCAGCTATGGTACTGACCTTGAAAGCCCTAAACGTGGCCCAGTATACCTGAAGGAGCGTCTCCACCCCCATCGTTCTGTTCGGGTTTTGCTAAATTGGTAGCATGAGAAACCATCAGATTACTTCTTCACACAACTAACTCTGGGACAAGCAATTAACACTGGGCAGAAAGCCAAGGTCTGCCTCAGCCGCAGCAACTGCTCTCTCATTGGTTGAAGATTAGCACTGAGTCCTGTTATCAGAGAAAGCTAGCACAGTACGTGGTGTGGTAAGTGTAGGAGGAGAAGTGCTGTAACAGTTGGTTGTGTGTGAGAGAGAGAGAGACAGAGAGGAAAGGATTTATTTTACTTTGTTTTTGAGTTCTAAAGCTGTACATAGAAACTCTGGATTTCTTTTATTTAATAAATCCTGTAAATAGTTATTCTGCGTCCAGACGTCTAGTCATTACTACCACCAGAAGCTTCTGGATTGCGCAACACTCTGCTACGTTCAGGCTGAAGTCACACCTGACACTTTAATATTCTAAGATGTTCAGCCCGGACACTGAGGTCCAGCTCTGTGAGAAGTGAGGCTACAGGGAACCAGGCAGAGGGCCTTCTCGGTGGTGGCGCCCGCCCTGTGGAACACCCTTCCATCAGATGTCAAGGAAATAAACAACTATCTGGCTTTTAGAAGACATCTGAAGGCAACCCTGTTTAGGGAGGTTTTTAATGTTTGATGTTTTATTGTGTTTTTAACATTCTGTTGGGAGCTGCCCAAAGTGGCTGGGGAAACCCAGCCAGATGGGTGGGGTATAAATTAGTATATTATTACTGGTTAAGAACCGGATGCTAAAACCTTAGTACACCATCCCCTAATGTCAACTGTTGCAGAAACAGATGTGGCAGAGCGGTGCCGCTATTTTAGCTTTCCACAGAACCCCCAGCTTGAACGTTATGGGGAATATAAATGCCACGTAGCTCCAGAAAACCAGTGTGGCGTAGTGATCAGAGGGCCAAACTAGGGCCTGGGAGAGACCAGGGTTCAAATCCCCACTTGGCCATGAAGCTCACTGGGTGGCCTTGGAAAAATCTCCACCTAACCTACCTCACAGGGTTGTCATGTCAATTAAAGGAGGAAGAGGGGAGAATAATGTACTCTACCTTGAGATCTTTGGAGGAAAAATGGAATATACAGTACATGAAACATACAAATAAAATCCACCCTCTGCAGGAAGTTGCCTTATACCCAACCACCACCACCCAGCACATCTAGTGCAGTATGTCTGCACTGACTGGCAGCAGCTACTCAGAATTTCAGGCAGGGGTTTCCTCCAGCTCTACCTGGAAATGCCAGGACTTGAACCTGGCACCTTCTGCATGCAAAACCAATGCTCTACCTGCTGAGCTAAGGATACCACACCCCTGGCAAGTGCCACAGGGATGCCACTTCTGGGCAAATGGACCTAGAAATTGCTAGCCCCCTACATGGGGGTCCTGTTCCCGAAACGGATCTGAAAAACAACAAAGAAACGTTTGGAAGGACTTACAAGTTCTGCCAGTTGTTGACACCGCCTGGCTAGGCCCTTCTGGGTAGACGGCATAAATGCTGACAGTATAGTTTGTGTCCTCCTGCAAGTTATCGAGGACATGCGAGGAGACATCCCGGGCCAGAATCTTTTCCGAGGTCGACCCAGGCCTGTTTGCTGAGCAGGAGGTAGAAAGGAAAGCAAATCGAGTCAAGTCCACTCAGGAGCTGGAATGAATTTTTTGGGGAGAAGGCAGCAAAAAGGAAAGAAATGGCTGCTTATTGTTTGGGAATCTGGTAGGAGCTAAGGGAGCCAGGCACATGACAATGCTGGAAGCAGAGGCTTAAGGGAAAGAGGTATCTTATGGTTTAGTTAGGAAACAAAAGGGAAATGTCCCAAACGACTTGCTTCAACTCCTTGATCATTTGGAATGTCCTTTCCTCAATCTTTTCCAGCTCGACATCATCCTCCCTGTCTCAAATGTGTCCTACACAACTGCAACGTGTAAATACTCTGTACATGCTCAGGGGCACCCTTTTTTTAAACTTCCTGGTACTGTTAATGAATTAACTTAGACGCAGAACATGAAACAACACTTTACATGGGGAAAGTCTAATATTATGAGATGGGAAAGAATAGATTTGATTATAATTAAGAGTGTTATCTCAACAGGTACCAGGCTGGAGGACAAAATACACATGAAAATATTGGCAAGGGATCCAGAAGGGCCCCCAAGCTGCGTTACGGCTCCTTCAGAGGAGACAACCTCCCATCAATGCACCCCTTTGGTGAAGCTAAACAGGATTATTAGGTCCGGCCTCTTTCTGGAGGGGGTACCTATCCGGTCCCTACCTACCTACAAACCCTCTTCACGCTGCTTTGACTTTTATTCTGGAAACGGGCAGGATACATAAAGTATGATTTTATCTATCGCATTCCCTGGTGTAGCTGTAAAATCCTCCCACCCCACCCCCCAACATCGCTGCACGTTTTTATACGAAATCCAAAGGTTAATTTGCAAAGGTTTTGACCAGACATATTAACAAGTCTTCCCCTTGACTTTTCAAAGGTTGCAATACCATCCGAATTACAAATAGCAGACTCGGCGGACCCCACAGGAAAATCCACACCTCCTATTTGAAGAGTTTTTTTGGTCCTGATTTTGGGAATATATCCCACTGCTTTTCTTGGTGAACCTTTGCTGTATTGGGGGAAGGGCGTGGCCTGCTTTTTCGGTCTGAGTTTTACTTGTTTTGGGGGGGGGGTGCAGGAGTTTTGCACATGTTTGGCGAGGGGTGTTCTGAGCACTGCCAAGTTCTTCTTCGGTGGGATGGGGGCTTTGCAGGGCTGAGCATCTGGTCTAGACAAATCTTGGATCCCAAACTGAATTGGGCTGCTCAGAGCCAATGCAGGTTTTGTCCAGAGTGAGTTGAGGCGATCACCCTCCCCCCAGAAAAAAGCAAAAAAAACCCCCACCAAACCCTACCAAGCCCGGAGGAGGAGGAGGAGGAGGAGGAGGAGGAGGAGGAGGAGGAGACTGCGTAGGGCAGAGAGCCTTGGTGAGCAGTGTGGTTCCCCTGGGCACCACGTTGAGGACCCAAAGTACCATACTGTAGACCCTGGGCTTACAGTGGTACCTTGAAACAAAATAAAAATATTCCTTCCAGTAGCACCTTAGAGACCAACTAAGTTTGTCATTGGTCTGAGCTTTTGTGTGCATGCACACTTCTTCCGATACACGGAAACAGAAGTCACCAGACCCTTATATATAGTGGGAGGGTGGGGAGGGGTATTACTCAGAAGGGTGGTGGGAATGGGTGATTGGGCTGATAGGTGTGGTAAACCTGTTGACGACTGTTAACGACTGCAATTGGTCTTACAGGAAAAAGCAAGGGGTGAGTTGGCTAGAAATAGCTTTATCGTGTATAATGAGATAAGAATCCAATGTCTCTATTCAGACCAGGTCTCTCCATGGTTTTAAGTTTGGTAATAAGTTGGTTTTTGGGCGTCTCTGTTGCTGTTTCAGTTTCAGTTTTCGAACACGCCTCAGAAGTCGAACAGCTTCTGCTGCGTGAATCTGTTGTTTTTCACAATTTTCTCTATTAAATTCGCAGGCCACCCTTTATGCCTCGGTTTTGGAATGTTTCAGAAGTTGAACGGTCTTCCAGAAGGGATTACATTCGAAAACCGAGGCACCGCTGTTTTCCTTTTCCCTGAATTCCTTTTCTCACAGACAAACACACAAATCTCACAGGGACTTCGTTGACTTACTTGGCAGGTAGACCTTGTAGCCTTCCAGTTTTCCCAACGGAGGGGTCCAAGCCACTTTCAGGCTGAACAGTCCTTCTTCTACGACCCGGAAATGGGTCACTGTAGGTATGGATGCTTCAAAACAAAAGGACATGGGCCGAAGAATGAATCCACGGTGCAACAAACGGACCTCCTGAGCAAGCAATGTATATGCCTTGCAGGTATATAAATCACACGACACGTTTAAAGGGGCATTAAGGGTTTTTTGTTTCTGTTTTTTTCTTCTATTGCGCATTTTGTGTCTTTATTTTGTATTTTTATGCTGTGAACTGCCCTGAGGTCTTCGGAGGAAGGGCAGTATACAAATTTAATAAACAAACAAAAACAAGCAAGTCCTTATTCACAAAGATCAGTCCAGAGGGCAGAGATCAGGTCAGTTCCCATCACAATTTTCAAAGGTGCTTTTCCTCAGCCGTGCCTCTTTCTGATTAAGGACACCTAGTAAGTCTCTACGGTGCCCTAGTTTGGATTACAACTCCAATTCCCTATCCCCAACTAATAATAATAATAATAATAATAAAGTGATAAAACATCAAACATTAAAAACTTCCCTAAACAGGACTGCCTTCAGATGCCTTCCAAAAGTCAGATAGTTGTTTATGTCCTTGACATCTGATGGGAGGGCGTTCCACAGGGCAGGCGCCACTACCAAGAAGGCCCTCTGCCTGGTTCCATGTAACCTTGCTTCTCACAGGGAGGGAACCACCAGAAGGCCCTCGGAGCTGGACCTCAGTGTCCGGGCTGAACGATGGAGGTGGAGTCGCTCCTTCAGGTCTACTGGGTCAAGGCCGTTTAGGGCTTTCAAGGTCAGCACCAACACTTTGAAATGTGCTTGGAAACGTACTGGGAGCCAATGTAGGTCTTTCAAGACTGGTGTTATGTGGTCCCGGCGGCCGCTCCCAGTCACCAGTCTGGCTGCCGCATTGTGGATTAAGTGTAGTTTCCGGGTCACCTTCAAAGGTAGCCCCACGTAGAGTGTGGGGCAAATGGGAGCTGGCTTCCCAAGCACACCAGATTGGTGAGGACTGCTTTAAAGTTCCCATGGATGGCAACTCAACCTCTTCTTATCCTGTCATAGTATTACTGGCCTGTCGACCCTATTAGCATCTGCAGACATGGCACCCATGCATGTGTGGAAACAAGCCCAACGCTTTCAGAAGAGAATTCTGTTTTCTAGCTGTCTCCCTCGCCTGCCTTGTCAACACAGGGGAGTGGGAAGAACCCTATTGTTGTGCTCCCAAAATACAAACTCACTTGTTCTCCCTTTGACAGTCGCTGGCTCCCCCAGAACATCAGAGTAGACAGCCATGACAGTGAATAAATATTTGGTGTTGGGTTTCAGATCCGTCACCAGCGCTGAGCTCTTGTTGGCATCCAAAACAACCTGTCATATACAATACCCAAATAAATAAGAGGAAGGATGGAAGAGCATATATATCTCCTGTGGTTCCTGGCATTGCAGGGCGTTGAACTACCAGGAGGTAGGCTTTGGGGTCCCTTCCGACTCTACAATTCTATTGAGCTGCATGTTTAGCCTGGAAAAGAGGAGACTGAGAGGAGATAGGATAGCCATCTATAAATATCGGAAGTGTTGTCATCTGGAAGCTTGTTTCCTGCTGCTCCAGAGGGTAGGACTCGAAGCAATGGATTCAAGTTACAAGAAAGGAGATTCTGGGAAATGATATATAATGAATTGAAAAGGATGTTTAAAATAACTTTTGTAAAAAACAACAACAAGCTTTTCTTTTGGAAATCATAGGGACAGAACTACCTAAACTAGGGGTCAGCAAACTTTTTCAGCAGGGGGCTGGTCCACTATCCCTCAGACCTTGTGGGGGGGGCTGGACTATATTTTTTTGGGGGGGGACAAATTCCTATGCCCCACAAATAACCCAGAGATGCACTTTAAATAAAAGCACACATTCTACTCATGTGAAAACACCAGGCAGGCCCCACAAATAACCCAGAGATGCGTTTTAAATAAAAGCACACATTCTACTCATGTAAAAACACGCTGATTCCCGGACCGCCTGCAGGCTGGATTGAGAAGGTGATTGGGCTGCATCCGGCCCCCGGGCCTTAGGTTGCCTATCCATGACCTAAACTATATAGAAACTTATTCATGTATGCCCCAAGACCTCCGAACCGCCCTGAGACCTCTGGGTATGGGGTGGTATGTAAATTTAATAAATACTAATACTTCCTTGCCCCCCCCAAAATGGAAAGAAGCAGAAGACCCAGCAAAGGAAGAAAGGATACAGAAACTTATGGAATATGCAGAAATGGTGAAACTTACCGGAAGAATAAGAAATCAAGACAACAAACTTTTTATCAAAGAATGGAAATGGTTTATTAAATGCTTGCAGATAAATTGTAAACAGAAAAGAACATTGGCAGGATTATTGTAATAACCTGCAGTTTTATAAGAGAATGTATTGAAAGTAGATGAATAAATGAGCAAATTAAGTTAATTTGGATATGCAGAAGATATTAAAAATAAATTTAAGGAGGCAAAGAAAGAAGGGGAGGGAGTCACGTTTTGAAATGTTAAAATGCTTGTAAAATTAGTGAAATGTATAAATCTGAAAAGCATGAATAAAATTTAAAAAGTAGAAGAAAGGAAATTCTGACTAAACATTAGGAATAACTTTTTGGTGGTAAGAGCAGTTTGACAGTGGAATGGCATCCCGGAGAAGGTGGTGGAAGGTTAGATCGACATCCGTCAGGGTTCTTTAGCTGTGTTGCAGAGGGTTGGACTAGATGACCCATGGTGTCCCTTCCATCTCTACCTTTCTATGATTCTAAGCATCAATACTTGGAAGCTGAGCTGAAGTTCCAGCACTTTAGAGATCTGATCCATACTGGTGTGATTGTGAAACAAACATTTCCCCAACTGCACATGCATCTCCTGCCTTTCAGCTCACCTTGCCCCAATGCCACATGACCCCAGAAGGAACACAGCATGTCCCTCACAGCAGAGGCACTACCCCTCACCTAACACCCATGAACCCCCAAGTTCATGTGTGTATCAGTATTCTGGTGCTTATCATTGAGCAAAACTCAACCTTCCCACACAGTGACCTCAGAGTGACCCACGCAAGACGGCCTGGCCAAAACTCTCCAAGATGTGTTGCCCGGAGGCCAAACACTTTAAAAATCCCTGATCTCTAAATAATCCACCAGAGAGTTGTAAGTATGGGGTTTTGGGGGGCTGTGATTGCCACACTGTAACAGTTGATGATGATGATGAAGAAGAGTTTGGATTTGATATCCTGCTTTATCACTACCCTAAGTGGCACCGTGGGTTAAACCACAGAGCCTAGGGCTTGCCGATCAGAAGGTTGGCGGTTCGAATCCCCGCAATGGGGTGAGCTCCCGTTGCTCAGTCCCTGCTCCTGCCAACCTAGCAGTTCGAAAGCACGTCAAAGTGCAAGTAGATAAATAGGTACCCCTCTGGCGGGAAGGTAAACGGTGTTTCCGTGCGCTGCTCTGCTTTGCCAGAAGCGGCTTAGTCATGCTGGCCACATGACCTGGAAGCTGTACACCAGCTCCCTCGGCCTATAGAGCGAGATGAGCGCCGCAACCCCAGAGTCGTCCGCGACTGGACCTAATGGTCAGGGGTCCCTTTACCTTTAAGGAGTCTCAAAGCAGCAAACAATCTCCTTTCCCTTCCTCCCCCACAACAAACACTCTGTGAGGTGAGTGAGGCTGAGAGACTTCGGAGAAGTGTGACTAGCCCAAGGTCACCCAGCAGCTGCAAATGGAGGAGCGGGGAAGCGAACCCAGTTCACCAGATTACAAGTCCCCTGCTCTTAACCACTACACCCCACTGATGAGCCTTGGAGTCCCTTCCAACTGTACACATCTATGGTTCTACCTGCTGCTGATCCTCTGGAGAGACCTGTCCGCCAGCTGAGAGTGAGTCCAGGATGATACGGTAGCTGGTCACTTTCCCGGTTGCGGGTGTCCAATTAAGTCTCAGAGAGCTGTGGCTCTCCTCGCTGACTGTGAGGTCCCGCGGCCCAACAATCTTCTCAACTGCAAGGAGAAGGAAAAGGAACATGGTTGGCAGGTAGGGAATTGGAGGAAGCAACGATGAGGTACTCTGGCTACACAAAAATTCGGGCTGGCCCTCAGGATGTCAGGAGCCAAGCTGGAACTGGGAACGTTCAGCTTCTGTGTAGTTTCCTCAGAACTGCAGCCGAGCACCTTCCCTACTGTGAAATGTCCTCAGGTAACAGACCGGCCACTGAGCCTTTCTGGAACTCAAAAAGTTCATTGTCAGACTGACCAAGTAAGAGCTTGGAACATTCTGAAGTAGACAGTTGTTCTTGCCGCCCGTCTGTCCCAAGAGACAATGGAGTGTGCCTCCGGGGGTGAGGTCAAACCAAGTGAGGTTAACAGCACTGAATGACCACCCTGGGGTGCAAGCTTGGGCAATGTGTCTAGAGGTCCTGGGCAGCCCAGGTGACAAGACCCCCCTCTCAGCCTCGATGATGTGGTTCAAAGGAAAGCAGAGCAATACATTTAACCTTGCAGGAGTTGCCAGAAGGGGGCATACATACAAGGCACAATCCAACCATCGTAAGGACTCCACTCCGGATTTGTGTAGGGTTTGCTCCTGAGCCTTTTCTATTCCCAAAGATGTGCCACAAGGCAGCAGAGGTTTCCTTCTCCTAGATAGGCTACCTTCCCAGGTTGATGAGGCCCATCACTTCCCCCTCTAGCATGTGCAGAAACCGCCTTCTTGTCTGTTGGGCCGACTATTGGCCTCCTCCACTCAATCCACCAGAGCCTGTCTTTGCATGCAGGAGAAGTCCCTCGACTGAGGGTTTGAGACCCATCGGCTACCCTCACCTGGTTTAGACAGCCAGTCAAAGCCTTTTCCCAGGATTTTGGCCACTGTTGCATGTTGACACCTTCTAGGAGCCACAGTTGAGAGCTGAGTGCAGGGCATAGCTGCCAAGTACCCCGTTTTACCCGGGAAACCCCCCGTTTTTACTTACCTTTTCCCGGTGGTCCCCCGTATCACTTCGTCTCCTGTTTTTCTCCGTTATTTTCTCCTGCCGGTGGCCATTTTTTTTCTTTCTGATTTGCCCTTCTATGGGCACCAAAAATGGCCACCACCGGCTTCAAAATTTCGACCGCTAGCGTCGAAATTCGCATCTACGCATGTCCGGAAGTGCATAGACGCGACTTCCTGTGTTGGCCATTTTTGGTGCCCATAGATGGGCAGAGCGACACCGGAAGTTGCGTCGACGCACTTCCTGACATGCGTAGAAGCGAATTTCGACGCCGGCGGCGGCCATTTTTGGTGCCCACAGAAGGGCAAAACGACACCGGAAGTTATGTCAACGCAACTTCCGGTGTCACGCGGCTGCTGGTCCCGGATTCTGCAGTCCGGGACTTGGAAGGTAAGGTGCAGGGTGGGGACCAGAGGTGAACAAACTACCCCAGAAGGAGCATGACGTGTCCCCCACCGGAGGTACTATCCCTCCCCTAACACCCCATACATCCCCATAACCTTCCAAGTCTTCCTCATGCCCAGTTCCATCTGGCTTTCCTTCCACTGGGCTCAACTCGTCAGTGCTGGGACGGTTTCAATAAAGGAAAGGGGGGTCCTTGGACCTACCATTGGCCGTTTGCTTGGCAGGTTGTGGGGGCTCCGAAGCCGTGAAGCAAAGCCTCCGGGACACCTTTCGCGAGAGGCTGCCGAGTTGGCTGAAGTCTTTGGCGTAGAGCATGTGCTCCTCGATGGGATCGGATGCTATTTTCCTCAGCTCGTTCCTATCTGCATTTCTAATTCCTAACCAGAGGGAGGAAGGAAGCAATGCAGGAGGGCAAAGAACTTCTGGAAACACAGTGCATCCTTAAACTTGCTCGAACAGGAGGCAAATGATGGCGACCAGCTTGGAGGGCGTTGCAAGAAGTTTGGGCAAATTCAGGGAGGATGAAACTGTCAGGAGCTAACTAGTCACGATGACTATGTTCTGCCTCTGCAGCTGGAGATTACAGTGGTACCTCGGTTTAAGTACACAATTGGCTCCGGAAGTCTGTACTTAACCCGAAGCGTACTTAACCTGAAGCGAACTTTCCCATTGAAAGTAATGGAACGTGGATTAATCCGTTCCAGACGGGTCCGCAGAGTACTCAACCTGAAGCGTACTTAACCTGAAGCGAACTTTCCCATTGAAAGTAATGGAAAGTGGATTAATCCGTTCCAGACGGGTCCGCAGAGTACTCAACCTGAAGCGTACTTAACCTGAAGCGAACTTTCCCATTGAAAGTAATGGAAAGTGGATTAATCCGTTCCAGACGGGTCCGTGGAGTACTTAACCCGAAGCGTACTTAACCTGAAGCGAACTTTCCCATTGAAAGTAATGGAACGTGGATTAATCCGTTCCAGACGGGTCCGCAGAGTACTCAACCTGAAGCGTACTTAACCTGAAGCGAACTTTCCCATTGAAAGTAATGGAAAGTGGATTAATCCGTTCCAGACGGGTCCACGGAGTACTCAACCTGAAGCGTACTTAACCTGAAGCGAACTTTTCCATTGAAAGTAATGGAAAGTGGATTAATCCGTTCCAGACGGGTCCGCAGAGTACTTAAAGTACTCAAACTGAGGCGTACTTAAACCGAGGTATGACTGTATAATGCTGGGAACTACAGGGTGGGGAGAGGACTCTTGTGCTCAGATCCTGCTCACTGGCTTCCCGCAGGCATCTGACTGGCTCCTGTGAGAACAGGATGCTGGACCAGATGGGCCACGGGCCTGATCCAGTTGGCTCATCTTAAGGTCTCAGTTGGCTCCCACAGTGTTCCAAGTGATTTAAAGAATAGGGCATTGGTGGTCCTCTGAATGTTCTTGGGCAACAAGTCCCATCACACCCAACCAATACGGCTAAAGCTCAGGGGTGATGGGAGCAACATCTCAAGAGGCCCATCTTTCCCATTGCTGGGATAAAGTAAATGAGCCAGGCCACATCTGCCCGTGAAAGCAGACTCTGGGCTATCATGAGAAGAAGGGAAGAAGGTTCAGCTTCTGCCCAGGGATGTCCTCAAATGAAACCCATCTCTTAACGCTTCCCTCCCAGCCTTCAGTAAGATGTAGCTACAGTGGTAAACTAGGATATGGGAGACCAGGGTTCAAATCCCCACTCAGCCATGAAGCTGGCTGGGTGACCTTGGGCCAGTCCCGCTGCCTCTCAGCTGAACCTTCCTCACAGGGTTGTTGTGAGGATAAATTGGGGAGGGGGAGAAAACCATTCTGCCGGGACCACGTAACACCGGTCCTGAGAGATCTACACTGGCTCCCAGTACGTTTCCGAGCACAATTCAAAGTGTTGGTACTGACCTTTAAAGCCCTAAATGGCCTCGGTCCTATATACCTGAAGGAGCGTCTCCACCCCACCATTCAGCCCGGACACTGAGATCCAGCACCGAGGGCCTTCTGGCAATTCCCTCATTGCGAGAAGTGAGGTTACAGGGAACCAGACAGAGGGCCTTTTCGGTAGTGGCTCCCGCCCTGTGGAACGCCCTCCCAGCAGATGTCAAGGCAATAACTAACTATTTTACTTTTAGAAGACAACTGAAGGCGGCCCTGTTTAGGGAAGTTTTAAATGTTTGATGCTGTACTGTTTTTAATATTCGGTTGGAAGCCGCCCAGAGTGGCTGGGGAAACCCAGCCAGATGGGCGGGGTATAAATAATAAATTATTAATATTATTATTATTATTACTACTACTACTATTATTATTTATGCCACCTTGAAAACCTTGGAGGAAAAGGTGGGATAGAAATAAAAAAATAAACTATAAAGAAAAATAAATAAAGATGGCCCGGCCCTATCCCCAAAAGCAGGCATAGGCAAACTCGGCCCTCCAGATGTTTTGAGACTACAACTCCTATCATCCCTAGCTAACATGACCAGTGGTCGGGGATGATGGGAGTTGTAGTCTCAAAACATCTGGAGGGCCGAGTTTGCCTATGCCTGCCCAAAAGTTAACAACAATTTATAACCCATGTTTCAACCTAAATGTTATGCTGCTGCTGTTTTCTTGTTTGTTTTTAAGTAAGTTAGTGGTTGTTCTGAATCTATTTTAGTAGGTGGCAGCGACTATTTGTTTGTTTCTTTTCACACTGACATCCCACCTTTTTTTCCCTCCCAGGAGCTCAAGGTGGCCCCCTCCCACATCGTTCTTTCCCCTCCCACAACAACCCTGGAAGGTAGGTTAGGCAGAGAGGCCGTGTGACTAGCGTAAGGGCACCCGGTGAGCTTCATGGCTGAGGGCAGGGTTTGAACCCTGGCCTCTCCCCCACCCAAGGTCCAATGCTGTGACCATTTACGCCACACCAGCTGCTGAGCACTGATGTGACGGACCCCATGGTTTTCATTTCCAGCTGTACATACCCACAGCAAACACTGTTACCCCCCTGTTCTTAAGGGTCGCTGCTGGCTCGTCGACGGAATCAGAAGATTTCCCATCTGTGATTAAAACGACCGCCTGTGACGACAAACAAAAATAGAAATATATAGCAATAACGTGGAAAAGGGAAGGCAAACAGATTTCTCCCTGTGCTAGAGTCCCCGAGAATCAGCCCATTGAACCGGTTCAGGTCCTCATTGGGTTGTTTTTAAGCTCTTTTCCTTCCTTTTGGTTCTTAAAGAACGTCTGTTTACTTCGGTAAACTTTGGGGTCCTTGCAAGCCTGTTCTTCCTTTCCTCTTGTGTGTAGGTGCTGCTCTTGCGGCTATGTGAAGGCTCACCCACAAGCTGATAATGGGTTTAATATTGGTAATATTGGTACATATACCATATTACCATATTGGCCTCACTCCCCACCCCCCACCCCCCGTGAAAAGCTAAAGTGCGGCTTAAATTTGCGGCCTGAAACAGAAATCACATACCTACAAAAAGAGGATTGGTTAATGAAATTAACAGAGTTTATAGAATTGGCAAAATTAACTGCGGTAACAAGATAAACACACCAGAAATTAAGGGCCCAATGGTTATGGTTCGAAGAATATATGAACAAACACTGCTCTAAAGACAACATGCTGATATGTTTAGACTAAGTTTGTAAGGTGACTTGATGTTATACCATAACAGAACTATAAAAGAAGTCACTACAGGGATAAATTATATGCAATGTAAATAAGAACTTAAATGACTCAAAGATGATGAGTGCTGGTGGAAGGGAGTCAAATGGGTGTGGTACTTCATCCTTTTTTCTATCTTACCTTTCCCTTTACTCTCTTTGGTTTCTGGGGTTAAGTGCGTGTACTTTACTGTTTGTTTGTTTGTTTGTTTGTGGGGGAAGATACATAAGTTGAGGTCAGTTGAAAAGCAATTATACAACCTGCTCTTGCTAGGCAAAGACCTGAAAACAACCAGGGCGGTCGCCAGATTCTGTGCCCAAATATGCAGACACAGACTTTCTTCCCAGCCCGTCTGATTTTTTTCCTCAATGGCACCCCGAGCGAGCTAGGCTCAGCTTTCTGCAGCCACTATTTTAAGGGTTAAACTTTTAGCATTGTTATATAATTAATAATTTTCTTTTAAATCTTGTTCAAAGCTACTTTTATACGTTATGCTCCCGGAAACTGTTTTTTCAAAGGGATCCGTTATATTTTTATTTTATATTTTATTTTACTTCTAAGAGCTGGTGCTCGACCGTAATAATTAATTAATAATAATAAAAGTTGAGGTCGGGTTTTGTTGCTGCAACTGTCTCATTTGGGGCACACCTAGGAGTAGATGAGAGACGCAGGACTGGCCGACATGCCTTTTTCTGGCTTTTTCTGTAAGTGTACTTTTGACAATAAAGAGTTTATTCCCCGATCTGGACATACCTTGCCTGGCAGCGCCATAACATGACAGAATTCCAAAAGCACCTGGGCAAGGTGAGGAGTGGGGTTTGTGGGGGGGCGTGGCCTAAGGAGAGTCCAGAGAGCCACATTGCAAGGACTGGAGGGTCACCTCTACCTGCCTCTGGTATATAAGGAAAGGATGAAAAATTGGCAGGCTTCGGGGTCATGGAGGATGTTGTTTCTTTAGCAGACAGCAAGTGGAGCAATTAGTCTGCTTTAAGGCGTATTCTGGTTAGAGCAGCCCATTTCAACACCTGCCAGGTAAGAGCCTGCAGCAGCATCACTCACCTTTGCAGCATCTTCTCTCAGTGTCCCTGCACTGACCATTGTGTCTGCTAGGAAGGAGAGAGCGTTCCCTGTCTTGGCATTGCCCCCTTTGTAGAGCAGGTCTCGGACAGCCACCAGCACCTCCTCAATGGTGATGTAGTCTGTCAGATCGATACTTACTCTGGCGGCAGGAAGGCAGTCCCCGGATAAAACAAAGGGAAACAGAGTTATTTCCAGACAGAGAAATCAAATATTGGGTATTTCAATTGTGGCTTTTAAAATTAATTAACGGAGTCCTTTAACTCGCTGCCTGTAGCTAAACGGATGATGTTGCGAAAACTCAGCAATGATGCCGTTTTGAGGAACCGCAAAAAGGCAAAAGGGCACTACCATTTAATTCATTGCTGTTTGTTTGTTTAATTTATATTCCGCTACCCTCACCCCCAAATCTGCAGATTTCAGGGCAGCTCACAACATAAAAATTCAATATAAAAGCACATAATACATAATGAAAACAAGAAGAATCAACAACCAATAACACCCCCCTCCCATAAGCACATTGAAAAGGGGTTTCAGATGTTTAATCAGCCTGGTTGAAGAGGAATGTTTTTGCCTGGTGCCTAAAGGTGTATAATGAAGGCGCCAGGCAAAGCTCCCTGGGGAGAGCATTTCAGAGACCGGGAGCCACTGCAGAGAAGGCCTCGTTCTTGTGCTGCCACCCTCCAGACCTCTCATGGAGGGGGCACACAAAGAAGGGCCTCAGAAGATGATCGCAGGGTCCGGGTAGGTTCATATGTGGAGGGGTGGTCCTTGAGGTATTGCGGTCCTGAGCTGTTGAAGGTTGTATGGATCAAAATCAGTACTTTGAATTGGGCCCAGAAACTAATTGGCAGCCAGTGAACTCAGTCCAGGATTGGTGTAGTATGCTCAAACCGTCTTGCCCCGGTGAGCAACCCGGTCACCAAAATCTGCACCAACTGAAATTTCCGATCCATCTTCAGAGGCAGCCCTACGCACAACACGTTGCCGTAATCTAACCTAGAGGTTAACAGAGCATGGACAAAGGAAATTAGGCTATTCCTGTCCAGATAGGGGTGCAGCCAGGGCCGGTGCGTCCATTTAGGCGGACTAGGCGGTCGCCTAGGGCGCGTAAATGGAGGGGGCGCTGGCCAGCCTGCCCCGCAAAAACCCCACGCCACCGCCGCCCTCCCACGGCGCGCGCGCTCCTTCCGCTTATGGAGGGGACGCTGTGAGCTCCTCAGCAGCTGCAGAGAGCGAGCGAGCGGTGACGGCGGCGGCAGCGCCCGTAGCTGAAGCCTTCAGCCAAGGGCGCTGCTGCTGCCCCCGCCGCTCGCTCGCTGCAGGCAGGAGGAGCGCAAGCCAAAAGGAGAGCTCAGCGCCCTCCTGCCTGTGGAGGGGACGCTGTGAGCTCCTCAGTGGCTGCAGCAAGTGAGCGGCGGCAGCGCCCATAGCTGAAACCTTCAGCTATGGGCGCTGCTGCTGCTGCCGCCGCTGCTCACTCACTGCAGCCGCTGAGAAGCTCACACCGTCCCCTCCATAGGTGGGAGGGTGCTGAGGTCTCCTTTTGGCTTGTGGCGTTGTGGGGGGGGCATGACGCATGCGTCATGACGCATGCGCCGGGGGGCGCCAGAAGGCGATTTTGCCTAGGGCGCAAAAAGCCCCAGCACCGGCCCTGGGTGCAGCTTATCCACCAGCCGAAGCTGATGGAAGGCACTCTATGCCACCGAGGCCACTTGAGCCTCAAGACACAGCAAAGGACCCAGAAGTACCCCCAGACTGCGTTCCAGCTCCAGCCTGCTTTATTGAGCCCCAAACATACGGTACTAAATTCCACATCGCCCTTGGGTATGTGAATCATCGCCTTTCCCCCCCCCTGAGAAGTTGGAATCTTTGTGAACATTCCATAACACCCCAACCACTGAGCAAATAGTTAGAGGAGCCCCCTTTTGCATACCGAAGCGAGACCTCCTAAAATACGGATAGAAAATAAATCATAGGAGCAAGGGGACCCAGAAGCAGGAAAGTGATGCGCACCTTGGTTTGTCCCCGTAGAGCACCACACTCAGGCGGACACCCGCCTTTCCCACCGCCACGTTTTCAAACGTCCGTACGATGGTGTAAATGAAATCCTTGATCAGCTGGAAGTTGCTTTCCCCGATGCTCCACGATTCGTCCACGAGGAACAAAATGTCCGCAGTCTCCGCTGTGCTGCAGACTGGAAAACAAGAGGAAAACAAAGCAGGTGAGAGGCCATTGGTGCACAAAGAAACCCTCTGGATATCCATTGGGGGGGGTATATTTTTTAAAATTTGATTTTAGTATAAACATACAACAAAAAACAATTCAAGATGCAAATATTGAGATTACTCTGAATCTCTTGACTTCACCTCATCCCTTCCATGGGTCCTAACGGTATTATTATTTACAACTGTGTATCAATACTTATCCAGATTTTTAATCTTTCTAAACTATCCACACTTTACAAGTGTGGTTAAAATCCTGCGAATGTTTTAACCTGCTTACAGTGGTCTCGTAAATAAATTATTAAAAATTCCCATTCCTTATTAAAGTTCTTGTCTTCTTGATTTCTGAGCTTCCCTGTTAATTTTGCCATTTCGGCGTAGTCTATCAACTTGGTTTGCCAATGGGGTAGTTTCTTCCCTCCATCTCTGGGCTAGTAGCATCAGTGCGGCTGTTGCCACATACATAAGCAATCTTTTCTGTTCCTTTGGTATCTCAGTACCTATAATTCCCAGTAGAACCTCTGGCAGGGCCATCTTAAGCAGGCACCCCCAAACTGCGGCCCTCCAGATGTTTTGGCCTACAACTCCCATGATCCCTAGCTAACAGGACCAGTGGTTGGGGAAGATGGGAATTGTAGTCCAAAACATCTGGAGGGCCGGAGTTTGGGAATGCCTGATCTTAAGCATAGTTTGTCAAGGGTGTTGGAAGTTTATAGGAGGGTCAGAAACCCATGACAAGTGTAAGAGGGCTTTGAATGGAGGCTGCAGGTGTGACGTCACGTGACCCCAGGTTGTGAGATAAGCAAATAAAGAAAATGTGAAAAGGAAGGGGTGTGGCCCTCCATCTGAAAAGGATCCCTTGCCCCTCAACTAAATGCGGGAGCCCATTAAAAAAGCTGGGTCAATTTCCACAAGCCTTGACTCTTAAAAAACCCCAACAAGAGTGTGATTGGAAAGGAGCAAAATTATATATATTTTAAAAACAACAACACAGATTCCCCAGTGGAGCCGATTTCACCTGGATTCTGTCCACAAAAGATCATTCACCCAGACAGCGAAATCCAATTAGAATAGATTAAGCGCTTTAAGAGCTGGAGAATGCTTTGTCATTGCTTTAAATGGCGTTTCCGTGATGTCAGCTGCTGCCTGCTGTAGCCGCAGGGCAAATGTGGCTCTATTAAATGGCAGGGGGGCCTGGATACCTCCCTGCCTGGTTGCCCTGTCTGTTGTCACCTGTCCCATACACCTTCTGCTCACACTGACGGTTAGGCACTTGAGGAGCTGCCCAGGGCCGTCTTAAGCCCATCCAGCGCGCTGGCGCTAGGTCCCTCCAGCGCCCCCCTCCAGAGCCTCTCCAAGGGCCCGGGAGTGCCAAGCGGACCGCAGCAGCAGCGGGAGGCCACCTCCAATGACTCCGCGCCGCACCTCCTTCTCGTTTCCCTAGCACTGGGTTCCACTCAGTCAAGCTTCGCCACCAGCACGCGCACTGCAGGACCAGCAAGAGCTGCTTGGGCGCTGTGCGCACGCTGGTGGCGAAGCTCGACTGAGCGGAACCCAGCACTGGGGAAACAAGAAGGAGGCGCAGCGCGGAGTCCTCGGAGAAGGAGCGCAGTCTTGGCCAGATCGCCGGAACCCTGCGCTCACTTGGCGCCCCTCCAGCGCCCGGCGCTGTGGTTCTCCGCGCCACTAGCCTCTATGGCTAGGACGGGCCTGGAGCTGCCTTATACCGAGTCAGGAATTGGTCCATCTAACTCAGTATTGTCTACACTGACCGGCAGTGGTTCTCCAGGGATTCAGGCAGAGGTCACCCCCAGCCCGTCCTGGAGATGCTGGGAATTGAACCTAGGACCTTCTGCATGCAAAGCAGATGCTGCGTCCCCTGAGCTACGGACCCTCTCCAAAGAGGAACATAGAAAGTTGCCTTATACTGACTCAGGCCATTGATCCATCTCACTCAGTGTTGTCTACACTGATTGGCAGCAGCTCTCTGAGATTTCAAGGGGGGGTTCCCACTCCCCACCCTTAGCTCTACTTGGAGATCATAGAATCATAGAGCTGTGGAGTTGGAAGGGACCCCCAAGGGCCATCTAGTCCAACCCCCTGCAATGCAGGAGTCACAACTGCCTGATAAAATGGGCCCAGGACCTTGGTCACAACATTCTTATAGAACAATGGGAAAGGCTGTGGAGAAAAGATATAAAATTTACCGCCTGTTATGATTTGCGGGAAAATATTTTAAAGATGATGTACAGGTGGTATCAGACCCCTGAAAAACTCGCCAAGATGTATAAAAACAAGTCACCAAACTGTTGGAGATGTGAGAAGGAAATAGGAACACAAATGCACATGTGGTGGAAATGTGCTGAGATAAGCAAATATTGGAACAACATCTACGAAGAATTAAAGAAAATGTTGAAATGCAAGATTATAAAAAAACCAGAAATGTTCCTATTAAATATAATACCAGAAGAAATAAAAAGTGCAAATAGAATATTACTTATGTATGGTATTGTAGCTGCGAGGGTCCTAATTGCTAGAAACTGGAAAAATAAGAACACACCCAACATATCAGATTGGCAAACTTTAATGAAGGAGTATTCACAGCTAGCCAGGGTCACTGGGAGAATTAGAGGACAATCAAAACAAAAAATAAAGGAGGAATGGAGGATTTTTGATGATTATATATCAATGAGTAAAGCAACATGATCATGAAAGCAGATTGGAACTGAACCTATTGGAAAATAAAAGGAAAAATAGAGGTGAACCTTTTGTATATAATAAGATGGATTAATGTAAATTGTATAGGACATGATTGGAAGACCGTTGTGTTTTTTTTTTCTACTTATGTATTTTTTATTCATTTTTTGTGTATGTTTTTTTTTTCCTATATTCAGGTTGTGTAGAGAAGATAACTTGTGTATAGACTAGGACATGGTATGCTAAATACAACCACTTTTTCTTACTCTAATCTTCCCTCCCTTTTTTTTTTCTTTTTCTTCATTGTTTGTTCATTCCTTTGTATGGTTTTAAAGATTGAAATAAATAAAAAACATTTTGAAAAGAGAAAAAAAAAGGAGTCACAACTGCCTGAAAAAGGAACCCTACGCTCATCCACGTGGACCCCCAACCCCTCCAACCCATTCTCTATTTTGTTCCGCGCCACAAAGAATCGCATCGTGGGTTTTAAAGCCCCCGTAGACCGGCCCGCTCCTGCAACAAAAATGCCAACTTGAGACAGCTATATTAATCATGAGGGGGGAATATGATTTTATTTGAGAATTTCCTCGCGCCTCTTAGATTACCCAGTTTCATAAATCAAAAGGTTGGCAGGGACACTCGCCGGCACTGATTTATGGCTCCCTTCCCGGCTCTGAATTAAACAGCATTATAGTCAAGTAGATTGGCTTAATTGACAGTTTGGAATTTAATATGTGTGAGTTCTGGAGTGGCCGCCAAAGCTTCCCTTTCCCTCTTTTGACAGGCGTCCCAAAATTCAAAGGCGTGCTCTGGAATAGGGGTGGTTACCCTTTTTGGGGAGGGTGGGGTCCGAGGGTCATCCTGTTGGGTGTCCAGCCTTCTGAATGCTTCAGGGCGCCAGTTGCTAGGAATCATAAGTAGGGAGTTGAGGAACGTATCTCTACCCACCCAACTAAAGCTCCGAAGGCCTAAATTACTCCATTCCAGTTCAGGGGCGGAGGGGTGCCCCATGCATTTGCAAGAGGGGTGGAGGCAGCTGCCGATCCTTTGGCACCACCACCGGAAGCAGAACAGAATTAAAGGCGAGAGCCTGAGAGCCTCAGGTTATTTGGAACAGGTCCTTGGTCTTTAGCTTGGTGGGCCTGATCCAAGGCAGGTCACAAATGATTCCTGCCTTGGAAGGGATTTGACAAGTGTTGGTGCTGACCTTTAAAGCCCTAAACGGCCTCAGCCCAGTATACCTGAAGGAGCGTCTCCACCCCCATCGTTCAGCCCGGAATCCGAGACCCAGCTCCGAGATGTAGAGGTTACAGGGAACCAGAGAGAGGGCCTTCTCTGTAGTGGCGCCTGCCCTGTGGAACGCCCTTCTATCAGATGTCAAGGAAATACTGTAAACAACTGTCTGACTTTTAGAAGACATCTGAAGGCAGCCCTGTTTAGGGAAGTTTTTAAGGTTTGATGTATTATTGCTTTATTATTACTATTATTATTAACAGATGGGCAGGATAATAATAATAATAATAATAATAATAATAATAATAATAATAATAATAATAATTTATTATTATTATTATTATTATTATTATTATTATTATTATTATATGCCTGTTGTCTTTGTTCATGGAGTTTTCTTGGCAGGGATACTGGAGTGGCTTGCCAGTTCCTTCTCCAGGTGGATCACCTTTAGTCAAAACTCTCCACTATGACCTGTCCATCTTGGGTGGCCCTGCATGGCATAGCTCATAGCTTCTCTGAGTTATTCAAGCCCCTTCGCCACGACAAGGCATTGATCTATGGTGCTGGAGGAGACTCTTGAGAGTCCCATGGACTGCAAGAAGATCAAACCTATCCATTCTGAAGGAAATCAGCCCCGAGTGCTCACTGGAAGGACAGATCGTGAAGCTGAGGCTCCAATACTTTGGCCACCTCATGAGAAGAGAAGAATCCTTGGGAAAGACCTTGATGTTGGGAAAGATGGAGGGCACAAGGAGAAGGGGACGACAGAGGACGAGATGGTTGGACAGTATTCTCGAAGCTACGAACATGAGTCTGACCAAACTGCGGGAGGCAGTGCAAGACAGGAGTGCCTGGCGTACTATGGTCTATGGGGTCACAAAGAGTCGGACACGACTAAACGACTAAACAACATGATTATTATTATTAGATCCTTGAGTCCCTTCCAACTCCACAATTCCATGATTCTATTATTCCTCCTTCCCATTTCTAGACTACCGTCTCAGCAGGCGCACGACACGGTTTACAATGAAAATGATTGCCACAGAACCCCTGAAATAAATAAATCCAACCCATCAGTAAGGCTAATAATACAATCCAGTGCTGGAGATACTCAGAGTAGACCCCCTTAAATTAATGGGCACCACTGGCTTGGGTTCATGAGCTTCAATAGTTCTACTCTGTGTA
The DNA here is from genome assembly GCF_965207765.1 of Zootoca vivipara. Lineage (NCBI taxonomy): Eukaryota > Metazoa > Chordata > Lepidosauria > Squamata > Lacertidae > Zootoca > Zootoca vivipara. The sequence goes on along the minus strand of NC_142592.1, from coordinate 66,712,726 downwards.
GAACGTACTTGGATGCAACGCAATGTCCAGGGCAAAAGCTGATCTCCATTATCTCCAAGACTCGTGTTGCTGGGTCCGCATCCCCCAGACTTTTCCATACAGCGAGATTGGGGTGGGGGGAACCAAGCAAGTCTCCCCGAGGAAGGAATCGCATAGCAAATATAACCCCCCCCCCCGAGAACACACCAGCACCTCACAGATAAGGATAGGCGATTCTGTCCGTTTTGCTTTGCCTGCCACACCTGAGGAGATCTGAGCATACCTTCTGGCGGAGTCGATGCTTTGTACTGGGCCACAATAGCTGCCAGTAGGAGGAGGAACTCGACACACGATGCTTTCATCTTCCTACCATAGAAGCCGCTCTTGGGACAGAGGCGTCATTGGAAAGACCGCAAAGTCTAGTTTCTGCAACAGAAAAAAAAAGAGGGTTCGTTACAACAGCACCTACTGGCTAGTGGTCTGTTTCCTGGCACAATTCAAAGTGCTTGTTTAGACCGATAAAGCCTTGAACGGCTCAGGACCCCTCAAGGATCACATCTTCCCATTGGAACCAACCTGGACCCTGCGCCCTGGGTGGTGTAGTGGTTAAGAGCTGTAGACTTGTAATCTGGTGAACTGGGTTCACTTCCCCGCTCCTCCACATGCAGCTGCTGGGTGATCTTGGGCTAGTAACACTTCTCTGAAGTCTCTCATCCTCACTCACCTCACAGAGTGTTTGTTGTGGGGGAGGAAGGGAAAGGAGATTCTTAGCCGCTTTGAGACTCCTCCAGGTAGTGATAAAGCGGGATATCAAATCCAAACTCCTCCTCCTCCCAGGGACTGAGCAAGGGGGGTCCGATGGGGGCAGGGCTCCCTGGGCTCCACTCTGGGGGGGAGCGCCCCTCTCCCCACCTCCACCGACAACGGCTGCTGCTTCCGCAGCGCAACCGCCATCACGGAGAGTCCCGCTACGCAGCAGAGCCGCCAGCAAACATTCTCAACGCTGCAGCAGCCTCTGCAGCGATGAAGCTGCTGCAGCCGCGAGTGGAGGGTCCTGGGCGACAGCATCCCCGTATGGCGCTGAAGTTTGGCTCTGCTGCGTAGCACGCATGTGTGGAGCCGTTGCGTAGCACACATGTGCAGAGCCGCTGCGTAGCACGCATGTGTCGTGCACTTCCTGCACATGTGTCGTGCGCGGCATAGCTGCGCATGCGTGCTATGTGGGGCGATGCCCTGCCCACTGGTGCACACCCACTGTGCTGCCCCAGGCCCCGAAAAGTCTTTGTCCGCCACTGCCTCCTCCTCCTTCTTCATGTGCCACCTCCACAAGAGGCAGGGCCGGCCTTACGGCCAGGCTGGGTGGCGCAGGGCGCCATGGCGCCAGCCTGCCAGTGGGGGCGCCGGCCGCGCAGCCGCGCAGCAGCACCCTCAGCAGCCGTGCTGCGTGCTGAGCCCGCCCGCCCATCGCGCTGGAAAGCGGGGCGCCGGGGGGCGCCGGAGGGATCCGTCGCACCACGGTGCCAGAGGTGCTTAAGACGGCCCTGGCAAGAGATCCAGAGGGTGGAACAAGACTGGTGAGGGGGCATGTGTCAGGGACACTGCTGAGTGTGCACTGGGAGAAAGGGAGCTGGGGTCTAATTTGGGAGAGGGGACTAGTGGTTTGTGGGGAACTGTACCAGCCAGGAGGCAAGAGGCAGAGGGAGCTTCAGAGTTGGAGGGTGGAGAACAGGATGGGTCAGGAGAAGAGGAAGAAGCAGGTCAAGGAAGTGAAGGTCCACGTTCTTCCCCACCCTCTCCTACACCACTGTCCCCCAGAACCAGGAGGGGATTAAAAAGGGAGGAGCAGAGGAAGTTTCCACACAAGCACAGTCTCTGGCTGCATGCATGCAGACCATCGAGGGAAGGTACAAAAACTGGTGGAGTAGGGTTACCAGACATATCTGTTTCCCGGGGACTGTCCCTGGACAAATTCCATCCCCGGATTTCATCTAATGTCCCTGGGAAACACAACAGCGGCAGTCTCAGCAGCCCGGAGCAGTTGGCTCTGGCTGGCTTCAGAAGCTGCTGGGAAGTCCCCATAGGATGGTGGTGCAGGGACTCTAAGATGCAGCTTCCGGGCTGCCTCCACCTTCCCTGACCCCAGCAACTAAGCTGTGAAGGGAGGCTTCATGCTGCCTATCGGAGCAGCCTCTCAACTCCTACTTGCGTGCAAGCAGGAGGGGGCAGGGATCTCTCAGTTAAGCAACGGGAAGCCTCCCTTCCCAGCTGAGGGATCCCTGCCCCCCTCCTGCTTGCACGCAAGTAGGAATGGGATTGGGGCTGCTCCAAAAGACAGTGTGAAGCCTCCCTTCCCAGCTGAGGGATCCCCGCCCCGATGCTCCGATGGGAAGGGAGGCATTGCGCTGCCTGAGAGATCCCCGCCCCCTCCTGCTTGCATGCAAGTAGAAGTTGGGGTGGGGCTGCTCCGATGGGAAGGGAGGCTTCGCGCTGCCCAACCCTCGCCAGCACCACCGCTCTCGGCCCTCCTTCTCCGCCTTCCATGCCTGACCCACCACGCACCGCTTCCCCACCACCACCGAAGAACCAACAACTCAGGGGCTGCCCAGGCTCATGGAGAACGGAGATAGAAGCCTCGGAGGAAGGGGAAACATGGCGATTGAGGTCAAGGCGGTGGCCACCCCTCTGCCACTGCCATCGCTGTAGCATCAATGTCCCAAATGTGTAGTATTTATTTATTTATTTAAGTGCCCCTGGATTCATTGAAAAAAAAATCTGGTAACCTTATGGTGGAGGGGACATGCCCCCTGCTCCATACACCACAGACCTGGGAATAGCTGCCCAGTCATTAGATTGGTGTGCCTAGATCTCGAGAGTTGTAGATGCTACTGTGTTATCTCTGGCAGTAAAGAGCTGGCCATGTGCCGTGGGCATTCCTTTGGCTGGGAAGTGCCCTTGGCAGCATGGCCCAGGGCAAGTCCCAAGCGAGTGCTGGATAGAGAAGACTTGGAGGATCACGTTTAGCTCTGGTTCTCCACACCAACTTGCAATATGGACATTGCTGTGCCTCTTAATCACCAGTAGAGGTCAGCGGTGCAATGCAGTGGTCCTTACCTGACCTCCCAACAGGGGCATTGCTGTAGCCTACTGGAAAGGGGAGGGTTGATTGGTGGTGAGGTTGGTGCGGTGCAAACACACCGGTGGAACCAATCTGGTGCTCCTGCTGGTGTGCTTGCACCATGCAGACCTCACCCCCTCCTGGTAAGCTGCAGTGATGCTAAGTGCCACAGCATCACCAGACTCTACTGGTGGGAACCGAATCATATCCATACTGATTGGATCTTCTTATGTCTCCTGCATTGCTTATTCCTTTGAACTCATTTTATAAAACCATCGGTTTTTCTTCTTTCTGAACTCATAATACACACACACACACACACACACACACACACACACACACACACACACTCAGGTGACCACTTCATGCATGACAAAGCGAACTCTGCCCCACAAAAGTTTATGCCGTAATAAATCTTTAAGGTGCCAAAGGACCCTCTATTGTTTCAGCTTCCATCGCGGCAAAAGGGAAGGGCATTTTAAGAGTTGCAAGAAAGAAAGAAAAAAGTAAAATCCATTGGGGAATGGGAACCATTCCAACAAACAGAAGGGCTTCAGATGCCATCTGAGCAATGCCCTTGATCTTTTATTGCTCCTTGCAAAGGGTTATTGGGGGCAGCTTTCCCTCTGTTTTTATAGGGCTCTGCAAAAGTCACCCTGACACCCTATATAATGTTATGTTGGCTCGAGTACGATATTCTCCCAAGTGAAGTCAGCTGCGAGAGAACAGAACCAGATCTTTAGCATTTGAGAAACACTCGTTGAAAACTCATTAAAAACATTTCTTTAAAAAAACAAACCATAGAAACATAGAATCATAGAGTTGGAAGAGACCACAAGGGCCATCCAGTCCAACCCCCTGCCAAGCAGGAAACACCATCAAAGCATTCTTGACATATGCCTGTCAAGCCTCTGCTTAAAAAGGTAAAGGTAAAGGGACCCTTGACCATTCGGTCCAGTCGTGACCGACTCTGGGGTTGCGCGCTCATCTTGCATTATTGGCCGAGGGAGCCGGCGTATAGCTTCCAGGTCATGTGGCCAGCATGACAAAGCCGCTTCTGGCGAACCAGAGCAGCACACGGAAACACCGTTTACCTTCCCACTGTAGCGGTACCTATTTATCTACTTGCATTTTGACGTGCTTTCAAACTGCTAGGTTGGCAGGAGCTGGGACCGAGGAACGGGAGCTTACCCCGTCGCAGGGATTCGAACCGCCGGCCTTCTGATCAGCAAGCCCTAGGCTCAGTGGTTTAACCACCGCGCCACCTGGAAGACCTCCAAAGAAGGAGACTCCATCACACTCCTTGGTAGCAAATTCCACTGCCGAACAGCTCTTACTGTCAGGAAGTTCTTCCTAATGTTTAGGTGGAATCTTCTTTCTTGAAGTTTGAATCCATTGCTCCGTGTCCGCTTCTCTGGAGCAGCAGAAAACAATCTTTCTCCCTCCTCCATATGACATCCTTTCATATATTTGAACATGGCTATCATATCACCCCTTAACCTTCTCTTCTCCAGGCTAAACATACCCAGCTCCCTAAGCCGTTCCTCATAAGGCATCGTGACTGAACACCAAATCTCTCTTTCAGCCAAAAGGAGGATAGCAGCAATGCGGCATTAATCCAGCGATGGTGCAAATATTCTCAAGTTTTGAGAAGAGTTTAGCTTGGGCTTCCGGTCCGTCGTGCTGGCGGAATAGGACGCAGGGACTTCGCGCTCCGAAGTCCCTGGCATCGCGGAGGGGGGGGGGAAGTCCGCAGAGCGAGCAGACTCCCCGCAAAAACACCGGACCATAAAAAATATGTTTTGGATGATGCAAAACAAGGACTTGAAAAGGAAGAAGAGGACGATAATGAGAAGCAAAGCATAAGTGATTCGGACCATAAAAAATATGTTTTGGATGATGCAAAACAAGGACTTGAAAAGGAAGAAGAGGACGATAATGAGAAGCAAAGTGAAATGAAGATCAATGGAAATGAGGAGCCTGGAGGGACTGAAATGTGGAGTGGTGTCATTGAGGGATGGGAAAGGCAGGGGGAGGGGGGAACAAGGGCCTGGAGTTGGAAGTGGGAAAGAACTGGTGTGGGGTGAGAATTTTAGTTAAAAGGTTTTTTTGGTTGCTGAACAACGGTTTCTGAAATCTTGGCTTGTTAAAGGAAATGCTGATCCAATTGGGGGGGAAAGTATCGGGAGAGGGGAAGGAGAGTGTTTTAAAGTTTAAGGTTAAGATTTTGATTAGAGATGTGATAGTATATAAAAACTGAGTTTTCTGGAGGGAGCTAGAAGAATGGTTGAGGAAATAAATTCTAGATTAGTAGTAATATTTTTGTGTTTGGTGTTTGGGTAGAGAGCTGCCTGTCTTCCTCTCTTTGCTCGGAGGCACCCAGTGGCAGGAGGTGCTCTGAGGGGAGAGGAGGGGGTGGAGGGAAACTCAGACACAAAAATGGAACCTTTGAAGTGCTGTGCCCTGCGGGTTCCTCTTGTGGCAGGAGGGGACTCGTGGGGGGGCAGCATGAAGAAGGAGGAGGATTAAGTTAATATCAGAATAAGATTTTGAATTAGAATAGAAAACCCGCCATAATTAATTAGAGAAGTATGGAAAACAAGGAGGAAGAGAATCGAGGAAGTCACAATTACAATGTTAAGAAAATAAGAATTGGGAATTTATATATATTTTTATTTTATTTTTATTTTTGTTGTTTTATTGTTAATCTGATTGTTGTGTTGAAGAAACAGCTGGGGGAAAACCAATCCTCAGAGCTCCTCCATCCCTGTCCTCTCAGTGGCAGGGAGGGGATGAGGGGGGAGGAGGGAGGGGGGAGGTCAAACCCAGCCTATAATGGACCCCTTTGATTCTCAACGCCCACGGGTTCTACTGGTGGCAGAAGTGGACTTGTGGGTGGAGGGAAAATGAAGGGACAGAGTCTACATTGTATGTTTTGTCTGTCTTGTTTGTATAAAAATCAATAAAAATTATTATAAAAAAAAGAGAGAGAGAAGAGTTTAGCTTGTTCATAGAACTGGACTTGGTAGAGATGGGCAAATTTATCCATTTCAGCTTCTCTCGCTTTCCAGGTCTTAAGTGCAAGCTTAAGATTTTTTAATCCTCGTGAAAATTCATCTGCATCTTAGTGGAAACTTCTCTGGAAGTATGTTAATATTACCGATTAAGTGCATACTTGCAAAGCAGTTCCCCCTGGTGCAATGGGCTGCATCCAACCAAGCTGTTCTGTTTTGCTCAGCAACCTCTGCTTGCTCAGCAAAGCCTCCTTTCCCTCTCCCCTATCCCGAAATAACTTCTCTGGAGGGCTGGCAGAAACTCCAGAAGAGATTTGTTGGCATCCGTCTGCCTCGAGGGACAACGTAGCGTGCCTCTGGGGGCGAAGCCAAACTGCTGGAGAATCACAGCGGCTGCTGTGGCTGCAGAGACCGCTCACTCGTAACTCCTGCTTCCCACATTATTTTTTGCTGCACTAGCAGCACCAAAGTGACCTCATCGGGGTGGAAGCTTGGGTGGTGTGTCTGGAGGTCCAGGGCTGTCTCTAGACAAGACCCCCATCTCGGCGTGGCTGATGTGGTCCAAAGGAAAGCAGAGCAGTGGCGGAGGCGGGGCTGGTGCCCGTTCTGGGGACGGGGATTGCCTCCCGGAGGGGCAGGGCACGCCTCCCAGAGGGGTGGGGTGTGCGTTCTGGGGGCGGGGTGTGCGTTCCGGGGTAGGGCGCGCCTCCCAGAGGGGCGTGACACACGTTCTAGGGGCAGGGCGCGCATTTTGGGGGTGGAGTGGGCGCCCGCGATGGCGCCCCTTGGAGCCCACCGCTCGGGGCGGCCCGCCCCCACCGCCCCTATCTTCCTACACCCCTGAAGCAGAGTGAGACTTTTGGCACCAGCTTGGCTGCAGGAGTTGCCAGAAGGATTTACTCGTCCGCCTTTCCTTCTCCCAAATATATCCCGCAAGGCAGCTCTGTTGTACCTTGCTGAATATCCTGACCTTGGACGGCTTCCTTACAGACAGCCCGTTGGTAGTGTTAAGACTGTTTTCAAACATTTTGTGCCATTACTCTTAAAAAGAAGGAACCACAAGCCTACCTAAATCCCAAGGCTTAGTCCAAAAGTGCTGAATTTGTCCTGCTAGATCAGGACAAAGACCCCCACCTAGTCTAACACTCGGTTCTCTGTGGCTAACCAGATATCCCAGCAGGAATACCCCAGAGGACAGGATCACACTTCAAAATGACCTTAACAGATTAGACAACTGGGCCAAAGCAAACAAGATGAATTTTAACAAGGAGAAATGTAAAGTACTACACTTTACAAAAAAAATGAAAGGCACAAATACAGGATGGGTGACACCTGGCTTGAGAGCAGTACATGTGAAAAGGATCTACGAGTCTTGGTAGACCACAAACTTGACATTAGTCAACAGTGTGATGCAGCAGCTAAAAAAGTCAATGCAATTCTGGGCTGCATCAATAGTATAGCATCTAGATCTAGGGAAGTAATAGTACCACTGTATTCTGCTCTGGTCAGACCTCACCTGGAGTACTGTGTCCAGTTCTGGGCACCACAGTTCAAGAAGGATACTGACAAGCTGGAACGTGTCCAGAAGAGGGCAACCAAAATGGTCAAAGGCCTGGAAACGATGCCTTATGAGGAACGACTTAGGGAGCTGGGTATGTTTAGCCTGGGGAAGAGAAGGTTAAGGGGTGATATGATAGCCATGTTCAAATATATGAAAGGATGTCATATAGAGGAGGGAGAAAGGTTGTTTTCTGCTGCTCCAGAGAAGCGGACACGGAGCAATGGATTCAAACTACAAGAAAGAAGATTCCACCTAAACATTAGGAAGAACTTCCTGACAGTAAGAGCTGTTCGGCAGTGGAATTTGCTGCCAAGGAGTGTGGTGGAGTCTCCTTCTTTGGAGGTCTTTAAGCAGAGGCTTGACAGGCATATGTCAAGAATGCTTTGATGGTGTTTCCTGCTTGGCAGGGGGTTGGACTGGATGGCCCTTGTGGTCTCTTCCAACTCTATGATTCTATGAAATTCTATTCTATTCTATGAATCCCAATAGCAGGTGTTGAAAGCAGCAGCAGAAATCTCCCCATCTGCGATTCTCAACCAGTGGCATTCAGAGACATGGTGTCTCTGATAGTGTCCGCAGTCACTCTGGCTAGGAGCCATTGATAGCCGGGTCTTCCTTATCAGCTGTGTTTAGAGCGGCTTTCACCAAGCTGGTGCCTTCCAGATGTTTTGGACTACAACTCCCCTCAGCCCCAGCCAGTACCAGGTAGGCGAAAGCTGGCGCCTGGAATCCAGAGACAAAAGTCTAGAGTTACGCACAGGCTGCGACAGGCCGCCATCTTGTTTGCAAACCAGGTGCACACTTTCGTCAGCGGGAACACCTGTGGAACATTTGCCTGGGGAGAAAATCGAGGGGGTGTGGCAGCCGCAAAATCCGCCAGAATATTCTCTCCCAGCTTTTGAGCAGACCAAGCCTGAATCCCAGGCCCGGCAAATCCCGTGCAAGGGTTTTGTTTTGTTTCTTTTTTACACTGGAGAGTGAAAGCTAATAACTAAGTCGGATAGAATCGCTTGAATCGTGGCTCCGGGGTCGATTGTAAAAATGACATTTCCACTCACTCAAGCTGACAGCCGCGTTTGCTGAGAGGATGTGATCATGCACAGATTTGCCCCGAGCTGGTTTCTGGGCTGCCTGCTTGGATCCTGCGCTGGAATGAGCAGCAGCGGGAGGGGAACAAGAGTTCTAATAATACCCTGTGTTCGGGGAAGACCTCTCTCCCTGCCATCCTAAAGGACATAAGAAGCAGCTAGTTTCAGACAGTTTGACAGTGGAATGGACTTCCATGGAACGTGGGGGACTCTCCTTTCATTGGTTGGCCATCTGTCAGGAATTATTTGATTGCAATTCCTGCACTGCAGGGGGTTGGACTAGATGACTCTTGGGGGTCCCTTCCAATTCTACAATTCTGTTATTCTGTGCCACAGCGGCAGGGTGTGGGTGGGTGTGATCTGCAGCCACTTGCCAAGAGCACCAGTGTGAGAGCTTTCATTCCACTTTTTATTCACTTCCTGAAACCTCTTCCCCAACTTAATGATGAAGTGACAAGGGGGCATTTCTGCTCAGTCGCCCCCCCCCCCCGGCCCCCGCCACACACACCTGAAACTCATTGGCCAAAGCAGAGATTGGTTTTCTTTACCTACCCATTTCTTTGCACACCCATACAACGCTGCCAGCTGTGATCATAGCGTCGCGCGTCCCCCCCCCCTTCATTCATTTTCAAATTTGTTTCCAATCTAACAAATCCGGGAGGCCTCTATTCAATCAGCGACCCACTTCACACATTAGCAAACAGCTCTCAAGGATGCCATTTCCCAGATGTTCCCACTCAAGGCCTTCTCTCCCAGTGCCAGCCTTGTCGATACAGAGCAAAATATGGGCTTCTGCAGAAAGCCGCGTCGGCCATTCATAAATTTGTCCCCTTTCGCTGATTGCCAGGCACAGGATTAAGCCTGGGCTCTGTTGAATGTGCCTTGAATGAGAGTGTTTTCAGCTTTGGAAAGACCGATCTCACCTTTTCTTAATATGCCGTTCAAATGCACAAAGAGCCCTTTCTGCTGTTTTATCTGGAGAAGAATGACTTTTGGCACCCATCCAGGCTAAACAGCTGGAACAAGCCAGGGCAGAATCTTGGAAAGACATATTTGGAAAGCGAGGCTGGAGGAAATTAGCAACGCAGCTCTCAAACAGACAGGGCAAGATTCCAGATTTCGGGGAGGGGGTGTCCACACCCCCTTCTCCCCTATCCTGGGAGATATGCCCCAGTTGGCACCACAGAACAGCTTTTAAAGAGGCCCTGTCCTTGGCACACTGGTAAATGCACTGTTTGACGTTGCTGGGGATGTTGGGCTGGCTGTACGGATGCGAGAAGGCATTTTCTGTTCTGCCCTGTACTCAATGCATGCAGCACAGTTTCCGTTCTGCTGCGGTTCGTCCTCCACCATAGAATCATAGAATTCTAGAGTCATCTGGTTCAATCCCCCCCCCCCAGTGCCGGATTTACATATAAGCTAAATAAGCTATAGCTTAGGGCCCCACTCTCTTGGGGCCCCCAAAAAAACTTAAAGGAAAAAAACCACTGGATGTAAATTTCCAAAATATAAGATAAAAAACAAATAAAATAAAACCTACATAAAGCAACAGTGTTTTGTGTTGTGTAGGCTCCTATGATGTTAGTCATGGGCTCCACCTTCTAACCTGCTCCCTAAAATGTCACTGGTTTGCTCCTTTCTATATACAGTCGTTCCTGCTAACCTAGCAGTTCGAAAGCACGTCAAAATGCAAGTAGATAAATAGGAACCGCTACAGCGGGAAGGTAAACGGCGTTTCCATGTGCTGCTCTGGTTTGCCAGAAGCGGCTTTGTCATGCTGGCCACATGACCTGGAAGCTATACGCCGGCTCCCTTGGCCAATAATGCGAGATGAGCGCCGCAACCCCAGAGTCGGTCACGACTGGACCTAATGGTCAGGGGTCCCTTTACCTTTACCTTATATACAGTGGTACCTCGCAAGACGAATGCCTTGTGCAATGAAAAACTCGAAAGCGTCTTGCAATGTTTTCGGTGCTTCGCAAGACGAAGTTTTCTATGGCCGAGCTTCGCAAGGCGAAGGTTTTCGGTGGGTTTTTGTTTGTTTGTTTGCCGCGGCAAACCGTGCTCCGCAAGACGAAAAATCTCGCTAGACAAAGCGACTCGCAGAACAAATTACCACTATACAGTGGTGCCTTCATTCTGCATGGACTGGTTGGATGGCAACATCCATAAATTACCAGACAGCATATATTCAACACACCAAAAAAACAGTGACAGTTTGTTGTTGACAAAGGACAGGTGGACATATAAAGGGCCCCATTACCTTCAGTAGCTTAGGGCCACATCTAACCTAAATACGGCCCTGAACCCCCTGCAAAGCGACATCTCCCAAACTACCTTGTCCGCTGCGGAGAAATGAGATTCCTTATGTGATTTTTGAATTCACATAATTAGTTACATAAAGGGGTGTAAGGGGAGGGGTAGAAGGGAAAGTCTGCTCCTAAATCTCCTCTGCCTTGTGGAATATGTATATTTGGGAGAAGAAAAGAGTAAACTCTACACAAATCCAGAATTGAGTCCCTAAGAAGGTTGGATGGCACCTTGTACGCCTCTTTCCGGCAACTCCTGCAGCCAAGCTGGTGCCAAACGTCTTGCTCTGCTTTCTTTTGGACCACATCAGCGAGGCCGAGATCAGGGTCTTGTTGTCTAGACCAGTGTTTCCCAACCTTGGGTCTCCAACTGTTTTTGGACTACAACTCCCATCATCCCTAGTTAGCAAGACCAGTGGTCAGGGATGATGGGAATTGTAGTCCGAAAACAGCTGGAGACCCAAGGTTGGGAAACACTGGTCTAGACAGCCTAGGACCTCCAGACACACTGCCCAGGAAGTCACTTCGGGGCTGCTAATGCCCTAGAGGCATACTCTGTTGTGTCTCAAGACAAATAGATGCCAACAAGTGATGTCAATTACGTTGTCCTTATATTATTCACGGTCATTTCAATGCAAAAGAAATACTATGAAAGGCAGGGCTATGCGATGGCATCAATTCTTGAAAGCAACTGGTCGTATTTACTGGATTAATTTCTGTTCTGGACACGAGACAAATGAGCAGGGAAAGCAATTTCCACTCCTTTGTCTGTTTTCATTCTCCAACATCCCCTACTCACGAGAAAGCACCCACTCTGCATTTCTTCATAAGATCAAGGAGGAGAATCAAGCTCTATAAGCCTACCTTTGCCTACCTGAATGCCCCCCAGATGTTTTGGACTACAACTCCCATCAGCCCTTGCCAGCACCACTTGCTGGAGACCATGGAGTGAGGAGAGAGGGCTCTTGTGTTCGAATCCTGCTTGCAGGTTTCCCATTTGTGGCATCTGGTTGGCCACTGTGAGAACAGGATGCTGGACCAGATGGGCCACTGGCCTCATCCAGCAGGCTCTTCTTATGTTCCTTGATAGCCTTATCCTCCATGAATTTCCCTCACCCTCTTTGAAAGCCATCTAGGTTGATGAACATCCCTGCCTCCTGTGGGAGGGAGTTCCACAGTTTAACTAAGTGAAGTTGTATTTTCTTGTTACCTTCCCCAACATTTAGCTTCATGGGATGTCTGTGTGAGATCTAGTGTTGTGTGCAGAGCCGTCTTTCCCATTGGTCTTAGTGGTTCGTTGCGCCAGGGCGCCAGCCTCTCAGGGGCGCCCTAGCGAGTGGGCGAGCTTCGCGGCTTTGCCAGCAGCCTCCCCTTTCCCTGCATGCCTGCCAGCTGTGCCCCACCAACTATATGGCTGGCGGGCATGCAGCTTCCTTCCCAAGCCTCCGTAGGAGGAGAGCGATCCCCACAGAGGCTTAGGATGGAAGTTGCGTGAAGACAGCTTCCTCTTGCAGAAAGGCGGCACACAGCCTTCCCGGGCTGCCTACTCGGGCGCCCCAACGCTGGAGAGCATGTCTGCCAGCACATTTTCCTGTTTGATCGTCGCCACCACACTGGGGATCGGGGCGGTGGGAGAGGCAGAGGACATTTTCTACCACCCCCTTCCTTGTTTTGGAGTTGCCGGGGAGGGGGGGCGGGCGCGGGAGGGAGGGATCTTTGCACCACGGCGCCGGATATGCTTAAGACGGCCCTGGTTATGTGAGAGGCAATGAAATTTAGGCCCAGCAGCAGAACATTCCCAATTTGCAGCAGGTGGAATTCGGCGATACCCATACAAGGTGGGTGAGGTTTGGGGAGACGAGTCTACATTCTTGGCCCAGCCCTGACTTTATTTGCATAGTATTGACCCAGACGCCTGCGAGCAGCAAAATCATGGAAGGTTATCCAGAAGGCTCTTCCTCTCATCCCACCCAGATCTTGAATTGGGCAAATATCCAACATTCCTCTGTGCACAGGGATATATCCATGCAAGTTTCAGCAAAGCAATTTCAATTTCATGCCCTGTGAAAATCCACCGCTTTGGGATTCTTTTTTTTCTTTCCCAAATTACAGTTTTACAATCACATATCCAAAACATACAACATAAACACAAGGTTCCTGAGGGACCCAGGTGGCGCTGTGGTTAAACCACAGAGCCTAGAGCTTGCTGATCAGAAGGTCGGCGGTTCGAATCCCTGTGACGGGGTGAGCTCCCGTTGCTTGGTCCCAGTTCCTGCCAACCTAGCAGTTTGAAAGCACGTCAAAATGCAAGTAGATAAATAGGAACCGCTACAGAGTCAGTCACGACTGGACCTAATGGTCAGGGGTCCCTTTACCTTATCCAAAACATACAAAATAAACACAAGGTTCCCGAGAATCTCCTGGACTTCCCCCCCTCCCCTTTGTGGGTTCTATTGTTAGCCATTTCATAGAATCATAGAGTTGGAAGAGACCACAAGGGCCATCCAGTCCAACCCCCTGCCAAGCAGGAATGTTGGTCTTCCCGATTTCTGGGATTCTTGAAACTGATTGAGGGCTGGTGTAGCTGACGTGACACTTTCCAGATGTTTCGGCCGGCCATTCCCATCATTCCCAGGCCCAGCATGGTCAATGGTCTCGGATAATGGGAACTGTGGTTTGCAACTTCTTAAAGGCACGCTGCATTGGCTGCCCCTGATTGGATAGGAATGGAAAAAATACCCCAGGCAGAAATTCTAATTTGGGGACTCTTGATTCATCGTATCATAGAACTGTAGAGCTGGAAAGGAGATCAAGTGATTTCGAGCCCAACCCGATGCAATGCAGGAATCACAGCTAAATACAGGATTCATAGATTCATAGAATATATTCATGCTCTACCGACTGGACTATCACAGATCTCAGATTTAAAGCTATATACAGGAACAAAGAAAAAACCCATCCAGAATTCATCGCAAGGAAGGGGATAAATTTTAGCTTATCATTCCCCCCCCTCCCATCTGTACTTGAGACTACCCTCTACGTAAGACTACCATAGTTTCCTGTGTATAAGACTATGTTTCTTTCTTAAGAAATTATGTTTAAAATTGGGGGGGGTGCGTCTTATACACGGGTAGTGCATTTGGGGGACGTGTGATTGGCTGCTGCCGTGAGCCAGAGATTGTCAGTGGCTATTTGGTGTGTTGTTGGTCGCTGCGGCAATTGGTTGGTAGGCGACACGTGCGAGTTCAGACGGGTGACCGATTTTCGGCATTACCCCCTAAAAAAGCTTTAAAATTCTGGGCAATCTCCCCCCTTTTTTCTTAATTTGGAGTCCCCAAATTATACACAGGGGTGTGTTATATACAGAAAAATATGGTACATAGTCTCCATTTACATACAAAATGCACAGCATCGCAGTTGGAGGATGGATGGCTGCTAACAGATTGAGGTTGAATCCTGACAAGACAGAAGTACTGTTTTGGGGGGACAGGAGGCGGGCAGGTGTGGAGGACTCCCTGGTCCTGAATGGGGTAACTGTGCCCCTGAAGGACCAGGTGCGCAGCCTGGGAGTCATTTTGGACTCGCAGCTGTCCATGGAGGCGCAGGTCAATTCTGTGTCCAGGGCAGCTGTCTACCAGCTCCATCTAGTGCGCAGGCTGAGACCCTACCTGCCTGCGGACTGTCTTGCCAGAGTGGTGCATGCTCTGGTTATCTTTCACTTGGACTACTGCAATGCGCTCTACGTGGAGCTACCTTTGAAGGTGACTCGGAAACTACAACTAATCTAGAATGGGGCAGCAAGACTGGTGACTGGGAGTCTTGAAAGATCTACATTGGCTCCCAGTAAGTTTCCGAGCACAGTTCAAAGTGTTGGTGCTGACCTTTAAAGCCCTAAATGGCCTCGGTCCTGTATACCCGAAGGAGCGTCTCCACCCCCATCATTCTACCCAGACACTGAGGTCCAGTGCCGATGGGCCTTCTGGCAGTTCCCTTGCTGTGAGAAGCCAAGTTACAGGGAACCAGGCAGAGGGCCTTCTCGGTAGTGGCACCCGCCCTGTGGAATACCCTCCCACCAGATGTCAAAGAGAACAACAACTACCAGACTTTTAGAAGACATCTGAAGGCAGCCCTGTTTAGGGAAGCTTTTAATGTTTGATGAACTACTGTGTTTTAATATTTTGTTGGAAGCCGCCCAGAGTGGCTGGGGAAAACCAAACCATATAAATGTTATTGTTGCCACCAACTGGCACCAATCAGGATGCTTTGCATAGGATAGCACAAACAGCCAACAACAAAATCCCGCCAAAGTCTTGCACTTTCAGAGGGAAACCCTGTAGGTAATGCTTAACAAGCGAGCAAACCCCTTTCAGTACAATAGGATGTACTTCTGAGGAGAAATGCAGAAGGCTGCAGAAGATAGCAAATGGCAAATGTCCCATTGGTGACAATGTGGACTTGTTTCCCCTGTGTAGAATTACAGTGTTAAAGCCGCACAGATTTCAACAGGAGATTTAACCCTGTGCATAACTCCCTAATGGGGCTAATAAGAAATTGCCTTTAGTCCTGGGATTGAGGAATCTGTAGGTTTTTGTTCCTCTGAGTTTCTCATTTGTCCTATCAGTCCTCCACTTTTCCACACGAGTTTGCATTTTTTTTAAAAAAAACCAACAACCAACAACTCATCATGGAAATTCACCAGCATTTTGTTGTGAATTTATCCCAATACAGTGGTACCTCGGTTTATGAACACAATTGGTTCTGGAAGTCTGTTCATAAACTGAAGCGTTCATAAACTGAAGCGAACTTTCCCATTGAAAGTAATGGAAAGTGGATTAATCCGTCCCAGACGGGTCTGAGGAGTACTCAACCTGAAGCGTACTTAACCCGAAGCATGGGTGTAATTGGTTCTGGAAGTCTGTTCATAAACTGAAGCGTTCATAAACTGAAGCGAACTTTCCCATTGAAAGTAATGGAAAGTGAATTAATCCGTTCCAGATGGGTCCGCGGCGTTCGTAAACCGAAAATTCATAAACCGAGGTGTTCATAAACTGAGGTTCCACTGTATTCACATTTCTGTACACAGAATTTTGGCGTAATATGCACATTTTTGCAAAGCGCTTTCCCCCCAATAAGATGCATTTTCACTACCTTATTTTCACTATTATTATTCTATGCATTATTTACCCTGTTACATGCATTTTTGTAAACCTTACTTAGCTGGAGAACTGCGCTGCAAAATCTGGAGAAACGCGAATGTCAAAACATGGCGCGATTTGGCTTGCGTAGTGTTTAAGAAAGTGTGAATTAAGTAGGCTTTCCTTTGAAAGCAAGCTGAACTAATTTTCTACACACACACACCCCCCCAATTCCTACTTCTAAAATGTGGTGATTTGCTTCGCTGGGAGTGACTCGAGAAAGAAACCGCCCAACTTGAGCACCGCTAAAGGCGATATTAGCACCACTTACCTGCTCTGAGCTTGAGGCTGCATCCTTGTACCGATAAAACACTATTAGCAACAAAATCTTGTCCAGCGACCTGGTATGTCCCAGAGGCCAAGGGCTCGATCCTATCTCCAACTGGGCCTTTTTAAAAACAATAATAAAACACCATCCAAGCTGCAGGCAGGCCAGGCTGTTCCTGGAAGAATCGCCAAGCAGCTGTAGTTCCCGTGTCAGCAATAAGAGCAGTGTGCAGGTCGGAGCAAAAAAAAGACCCCCAAACTCTGAGCAGAGAGTTGGGGGAAAAGTTGCGAGGGAGGAGGAGGAGGGGCTGCCGTGGGGTTTGTTCTTTGATTCCTGGGACGCAGGTTGTCAGGCAGGCGCTCCCCCCCCCCCGTGGTCCCATTTCTCCTTGTGATGCTTGCAATAAGGAATGCGAGAGGGAAGAGGGGGGCAAGCCCCCCCTATATACCTCATGGGCAAAACACATCCATAACAGTCTGCGTTGTGGAATTCCTCAGCAAGAACAGCCCCCCCGAACGGAGCAGCCATCAAACACCTGAGGGACAGGGAGGGAGGGAGGGTGAATCGCGGAGCTGGAAGGAATGCCAGAGGTCATCTAGTCCAACCCCCTGCAATGCAGCTAAAGAATCCCCGACAGACCCTCCTATGAAGGAGGGTCCGTCACTGTTCCACTGCCGAATGGCTCCTGCGGTCAGAAAATTCTTCCCGATGTTTAGTCGGAAACTCCTTTCTTGGAACTTGAATCCAATGGTTCGGGCCTTAACCTTCTGGGGCGGCAGAAAACAAGCTTGCCCCATGTTCCACGTGGTAACCCTTCAGATATTTGAAGGTGGCTATCATATAATCTGTCTCCTCTTTCCCTGGCTAAACACACCCAGCTCCTTCAACCGTTCCCCATTAAGTCTTGGTTTCCAGACCCTTGATACCCAGCTCCTTCAACTGTCCCTCATAAGGTTTGGTTTCCAAACCCTCGATCATCTTGGTTGTCCTCCTCTGCACATCATAGACTCATAGCATTGTAGAGTTGGAAGGGCCCCGCTGGGTCAACTAGTCCAACCCCCTGCAATGCAGGAATCTCAGCTAAAGCATCCATGACAGATGGCCATCCAACCTCTGCTTAAGAAACCTCCGAGGAAGGAGAGTCCACAACCTCCTGAGGGAGACCGTTCCACATGTTCCAGCTTGTCAATATCCTTCTTAGATTGTGGTGCCCAGAACTGGACACAGATCTTCAGGTGTAGTCCAACTGAGGCAGAATAGAGCGGTACCCCCACTTCCCTTGATCTGGATGCTATACTTCTGTTGATGAGTGGCAATGGAAAGGGCAGAGGATTCCATCTGGGACTCACAAGTTTCCCGAGAGGACCCCTGGAAGCTCCTCGATACCAAATCAGACCACTTGGCCCATCTAGCTCAATATTGTCTACACTGACTGGCAGCTACTCTTCCAGATTTCAAACAGGGTTGTTTCCCTGCGCTACCCGAGACACTAGGGTTGAACCTGGGACCTTCCGCATGCAACGCAGATGCTCTTCCACTGAGCTACTGCCCTTCTGATACACAGCAAGCTGCCTTAAACAGAGACAGGCCTTTGGTCCATCTGGCTCCATATTGCCAGCACTGGCTGGCAGCAGCTCTCAAGGATTTCTGGCTGGTGATATTCCCAGATCTACCTAAAACAGAGCCATCATTCACAGCAACCATTGAAGCGCCTTCGTTGAGGTTTTGGCTGGAACTCATTAGAACTGCAAAGTTGGACGGGAACCTAAAGAGCCATCTAGTCCAACCCTCTGCAATGCAGGAATCACAACGCAAGAATCACAGCTCACTTGGTTCGAGCACAGCTCAGGCTCTGGCTTACAAAAGGAGCAAGAAAAAGAAAAATAAGAAATCACCTTGGCTGCATGCCAGCTCTCCTCCCTCCTGCACAGAGCTCGCCCAACAAGGGAGAAGAAAAGCTGAGGCTTAAAGTTGTCAAAGGGGCTTGTCAAAGCGAAACGGAGAGCGCTGAGATGCGAAGATAAATGGGGCTGGAACATTTCTTGGTCCCTTTCCAAGGGAAGCATTTTTCAAGCATTTGAGCAATCAGCCATGTTCGAAAGCAATCAAGGGAAGTTTGGGGGGGGGGGGGGCAGGAGATGGGCCAGCAAACAAAGGCGCTGGTGGGAAATTACTGCCAAGAGCAAATGACTCTCCTTCTTAACAAACTTGAGGTTTAGGAGAAAGGGAGTCTTGTTTGCCAGAAGGGCTAGATTCAAACATGCAACAAAATAGCCGGGTGTGAAGGAATGTGGAATTCAGTATTTCAGAAAGTGGGGAGTATGTAACATTAAAAAAGAAAGTCTACAATTTTGAAAGATCTTCTCAATTAGAAATATAGCGTTTCAAGGAAGAGGTTTAGACTAAAATCTCTCTCCCTGGTGTGCTCGCTTTCTGCTTGCAGGGAGGCTTAGAAAAGAACAGGAGAGAGCATTTGAAAATTCCCCATGTTGCTGTGGTTGGTCCACTCCATCACTGTATGACTCTTATATTCTTATGCTGCGATATAAAACTTTCTAGAAACTGGAGGGCAGATTTCAGCACAGCACAAATCCAAACACGGATCTCCCACTTTCTGGCCTGGTCCCGAGTCTCCAGCTGCATGTAAGAAAAACAAGGTCTCTGTGATGGTGACCAAGCTCCTACAAGTCCTAGCCCACCAACATATATTTCCCTTAGGGAAAAAAGTACTCTGGGTTTGTGTTGACAGGGAAACTCAGAAATATGCTGGAAAGGCCGTGGCATCGAATCAGACGAATACCACCGCCTGCACATCTGGCTTCCAGCTGGCTTCTTTGCAGGGGGTGAAATTTGTTGCCACCCATCCCCTCTTCAAAAGACACAGTACTCCAGCGGCTGCTACATCCCAGGTGCTGGGAGGCAAAAGGCAGGGGAGAATGTTTGCTGTGCATGTCCTTGCTGAAGTCAATGGAAGAAGCGCAAGCTGCCCATGTTGGGGTGAGTTTTATCTTCAGTTCGGATTTCCCAACCCTTGCTTCTATTTGCTGAGCCCTGCTGGATGTCAAGCCAAAGGTGGTCTGATCCAGCACCTGTGTCATGGTCTGGCTGGATGCAAAGGAGGCACCAGCTGCTGAGGAACCCCCCGGGGGACCCCCCCCCGAAGGAGGCTCAGAGCCCAGTGAGTGGTGGTGGGATGGTGATGAGTGGTTGGAGCAGGGGCAGATTTAGGTTTGATGAGGCCCTAAGCTACTGAAGGTAATGGGGCCCTTTATATGTTCAGCTGTCCTTTGTCAACAACAAATGGTCGCTGTTTTTTGTGTTGAATATAATGCTACTGTATATGATAATTTATGGACCTGTTGTTGTTGTTGTTTAGTCGTTTAGTCATGTCCGACTCTTCGTGACCCCATGGACCAGAGCACGCCAGGCACTCCTGTCTTGCACTGCCTCTCACACTTTGGTCAAACTCATATTGGCGGCTTCGAGAACACTGTCCAACCATCTCGTCCTCTGTCGTCCCCTTCTCCTTGTGCCCTCCATCTTTCCCAACATCAGGGTCTTTTCCAGGGAGTCTTCTCATGAGGTGGCCAAAGTATTGGAGCCTCAGCTTCACGATCTGTCCTTCCAGTGAGCACTCAGGGCTGATTTCCTTCAGAATGGATAGTTTTGATCTTCTTGCAGTCCATGGGACTCTCAAGTCTCCTCCAGCACCATAATTCAAAAGCATCAATTCTTCGGCGATCAGCCTTCTTTATGGTCCAGCTCTCACTTCCATACATCACTACTGGGAAAACCATAGCTTTAACTATACGGACCTTTGTCAGCAAGGTGATGTCTCTGCTTTTTAAGATGCTGTCTAGGTTTGTCATTGCTTTTCTCCCAAGAAGCAGGCGTCTTTTAATTTCGTGGCTGCTGTCACCATCTGCAGTG
Organism: Zootoca vivipara; assembly: GCF_965207765.1. Classification (NCBI taxonomy): domain Eukaryota; kingdom Metazoa; phylum Chordata; class Lepidosauria; order Squamata; family Lacertidae; genus Zootoca; species Zootoca vivipara. The sequence goes on along the minus strand of NC_142592.1, from coordinate 66,692,267 downwards.
ATCAAGGAGCCCAAGAAAGTAAAATCTCTCATTGCCTCCATTTCTTCCCCTTCTATTTGCCAGGAGGTGATGGGACCAGTGGCCATGATCTTAATCTTTTTGATGTTGAGCTTCAGACCATGTTTTGCGCTCTCCTCTTTCACCCTCATTAAAAGGTTCTTCAATTCCTCCTCATTTTCTGCCATCAAGTTTGTGGACCTACATCAAGTTTTATGGACCTACATGTTGCCATCTAACCAGTCCATGCAGAATGTAGGCACCCTATACAATGGTACCTCTGGATACGTACTTGATCCGTTCTGGGGTGACGTTCTCACCCCGAAAAGTACATATCTGGAGCGGCGCTTCCACACATGTGTGAAGCGCCAACAGAGCGCTTTTGCGCATGCTCGAAGCGCACAGAACCGCTTTTGCGCATGCTCGCGCAGCGGAACCCAGAAGTCCGCCACGTTCTTAAGCTGAAAATACACAACCCGCAGCAAACATTGCCAGAGGTATGACTGTATATAGAAATGATCAAACCAGTGATATTTGAGGGAGCATTACTAACACCATAGGAGCCTACACAACACAAAACACTGTTGCTGTATGTAGGTTTTATTTTATTTGCTTTTTATCTTATATTTTGGAAATGTTCTTCCAGTTTTTCCCCTTTAAATTTTTTTGGGCCCCCCAAGAGAGTGGGGCCCTAAGCTGTAGCTTGTTTAGCTTATACTGTTTTTAAAGAACCACTATAAGGGGATGAAAACGCGAGCAGGACTTGAAAGAGGAGCAACAGCGTTTATCATCAAGGTAAATAGGTTAAAATGGATGTACAGTGGAACCTCGGTTTATGAACACCTCAGTTTACGAATTTTCGGTTTACGAACGCCGCGGACCCATCTGGAACGGATTAATTCACTTTCCATTACTTTCAATGGGAAAGTTTGCTTCAGTTTATGAACGCTTCAGTTTATGAACAGACTTCCGGAACCAATTGTGTTCATAAACCGAGGTACCACTGTATTGAACAGTCTGTGTGAAATATGCAGCATTCACGGGTAAATATAGAAACCATGGAAGGGAAGGATGGGAAGATGGTGGGTAAAGAAATTTACGGTCTTTATTAAAAATTTGTAAGTTTTTTTTGCGTGTGTGAAAAATCAATAAATAAGATTTTTTTAAAAAACCAAACCAAAAGCAGAGGAGCCTTAGAGAGCGATGGGAAGGCGGGGACCATCAGTCCTCACAACTGACTCTGGCTCCTGACTCCTGTTCTCCCTTTGGCAAGACAAGGTGCCCCCAGTGGGAAGCAGGACCTGAGTTCAAAAGCAGAACACATTTCCAGCAAGTCGTCTTCAGATGCATCCTGCCTCCGACTTAGGAGGGAGAACATAGCTGTCATAGTTAGCTGCCGCCGACAGCTTTGTCCTCCACGAATTTGGACGTCTGAATCATAGAATCATAGAGTTGGAAGAGACCAACTCTTACTGTCAGAAAGTTCTTCCTAATGTTTAGGTGGAATCTTCTTTCTTGTAGTTTGAATCCATTGCTCCCTGTCCACTTCTCTGGAGCAGCAGAAAACAACCTTTCTCCCTCCTCTATATGACATCCTTTTATATATTTGAACATGGCTATCATATCACCCCTTAACCTTCTCTTCTCCAGGCTAAACATACCCAGCTCCCTAAGCCGTTCCTCATAAGGCATCGTTTCCAGGCCTTTGACCATTTTTGTTGCCCTCTTCTGGGTTCTGGGGCTGTCCTCTTTGCAACCCCTACACCTGAGTCGCTCTTCAGTGCTAAGCAATGGTTAATTTTAATATCAACAACACCTAAAATCACCACGTCAATAATATCACCCCAAAGCATCTATCCCAGCAAGGAGAGAGGAGAGCATCAAAACAATTATCCAAAGTGGGTTTTTTGTGTGTGTCTGTTGACTAGGGCCACTTGGACATCCATGCGATGGTCGCCTCCAGGCTGGACTACTGTAATTCGCTCTACGCGGGGCTGCCCTTGAAGCTGTCCCAGAAACACCAGCGGGTGCAGAATGCTGCAATGAGGCTCCTCATGGGGTCCCTGCCATGGGAGCACATTCACCCAGTGCTCTTCCAGCTACACTGGCTCCCGGTGGAGTACAGGGTCAGATTTAAGGTGCTGGTTTTGACCTTTAAAGCCCTCCACGGCCTAGGACCCCCGTACCTACGGGACCGCCTCTCCCGGCATGCCCCGCGGAGGACCTTAAGGTCCATAAATAGCAACACCCTAGAGGTCCCAGGCCCTAAAGAAGTCAGATTAGCCTCAACCAGAGCCAGGGCCTTTTCAACACTCGCTCCGGCCTGGTGGAACGCTCTGTCTCATGAGACCAGGGCCCTGCGGGATCTGATTTCTTTCCGCAGGGCCTGCAAGACAGAGTTGATCCGCCCGGCCTTTGGTCTGGAATCAACTTGACCCCCTTCCCCTCCCCCTCTTTCCATTTTCTGTGATGGAACTCATATTTGGGGACTTCCCTGGCCTTTTTCTGGCCCACGTAGGACCAGTCTGGATAGTTGGCCTGGTAAAGATTTGACATTTTCCTCCCCAAACAGTTTTTGATTAGGGTTTCTATTGAAATGAGGCTGCATTTTAATGTTGTATTTAATCTTGTTTTTAAGCTGTATTTTAATCGATTGTTTTTATACCCGGTGTTAGCCGCCCTGAGCCTGGTCTTGGCTGGGAAAGGCGGGGTATAAATATATTATTATTATTATTATTAATTAGAGAAAGATTGTCAAGGCAGCTGCACACCCTACAGGATTCCAGAGCCAACAATTGATGGAAGAAGGCGAGATCCCCAGAGGAAACGGCTTCAGATGGTGGGGGAGACACAGCACGGCAGATTCGAGAGGAGATGAGCAGCGGCGTTCACCACCTGTGGTAGAGAAAAGATGAAATGGGCACATTACAAACACTCTGGGAATCCTAGGGCAAAAGGGACGGACTGCCGTCTTGTTAACAAGGTTGTGAAGAAGCACTTTCTCAAGGCAGAAGAATGAAAGGACTGATTCACGGACTGCATGGTTAAACTGTGGAACTCCCTCCCACTGGAGGCAGTGATGGCCTCCAACTTGGGATGGCTTTAAAAGAGGATTGGACAAGTTCATGCTATGATGGCCGTGACGGCGATGTTTTGCCTCTGCAGCTGGAGGCAGCAACGCTTCTGAATAACAGGGAAGCTACAGGAGGGTACCGGGCCCTTGTGCTCGGGTCTTGCTTGAGGGTTCTCCAAAGGTAAATCAAGGAAGGTTAAACACCAGGAAGAACTTTCTGAGGGTAAGAGCTGTTCGACACTAGAACGGATTCCCTTAGAAGATGGTGGACTCGCCTGCGTTGGAGGTTTTTAAGTAGAGCTTAGATGGCCATCTGTCAGGGATGCTTTCGTTGAGATCGCTGCACTGCTGGACCAGATGACCCTTGGGGTCTCCTCTGAATCTACAACTATTAAATTCTATGAAGGGCATCTGAGTTTTAAGCCATCTAGGTTGGTGGCCCTAGACTGGATGAATCCCAAGCCAGAATTAAAATTGCCGGAAGAAATATCAACAACCTCAGGTATGCAGATGACACAACCTTGATGGCAGAAAGTGAGGGGGAATTAAAGAACCTTTTAATGAGGGTGAAAGAGGAGAGCGCAAAATATGGTCTGAAGCTCAACATCAAAAAACCCAAGATCATGGCCACTGGTCCCATCACCTCCTGGCAAATAGAAGGGGAAGAAATGGAGGCAGTGAGAGATTTTACTTTCTTGGGCTCCTTGATCACTGCAGATGGTGACAGCAGTCAAGAAATTAAAAGACACCTGCTTCTTGGGAGAAAAGAGATGACAAACCTAGACAGCATCTTAAAATGCAGGGACATCACCTTGCCGACAAAGGTCTGTATAGTTAAAGCTATGGTTTTCCCAGTAGTGATGTATGGAAGTGAGAGCTGGACCATAAAGAAGGCTGATCGCCGAAGAATTGATGCTTTTGAATTATGGTGTTGGAGGAGACTCTTGAGAGTCCCATGGACTGCAAGAAGATCAAACCTATCCATTCTCAAGGAAATCAGCCCTGAATGCTCACTGGAAGGACAGATCCTGAAGCTGAGGCTTCAAGTCTTTGGCCACCTCATGAGAAGAGAAGACTCCCTGGAAAAGACCCTGATGTTGGGAAAGATGGAGGGCACTAGGAGAAGGGGATGACAGAGGACGAGATGGTTGGACAGTGTTCTCGAAGCTACCAACATGAGTCTGACCAAACCGCGGGAGGCAGTGGAAGACAGGAGTGCCTGGTGTGCTCTGGTCCATGGGGTCACAAAGAGTCGGACACGACTAAACGACTAAACAACAACAACAGGTTGGTGGCCATCAGTAGATCCACACCAGCAGACCCATATCTATGATCTGCCCACCCGTACAATGCTACACTAGGATTACAGAGCTTACAGGGTCACTTATTAAGCAGTTCCAAGTTTTGGGATGGGATGACATCATGCCCGATACCTCTTGAGTGAATGATGGCAAGTTGATAAGCTGAAGCCCTTTGATGACAAGCATTGTTTGGAAGCAATGGGCCAAATCCGTCAGCTCGAGTCTTTGCCAACAGCTAATAAATTAGCCAGAAGAGAGACTTTTGCAGCAGCTCAACATAGCAGGCGCTTTCTTCCCACCCAGCTCCATATCACAGGCTCAGGCTGTTCAAAGAAGCTGTTGCGCACGGTGCCAGGGACCGCTCAGAAAACAGCATATTTCACCTCCAGGTTAGCAGTCCCCTTTTGGATCATGGCGTCTCGTGAGCGAAAGGGGCCCATTCACATGTAGGATTCTTTGGCAGGGGACTTCTGATGGAGGGGTTCCAGCTCAGTTACCGAGAAGAAAGGGGACCACATTTTAATTTTGGTCACCTTTCTTCTTGGGAAGCGAACTGGAACTCCTCCATCGGAAGCCCCCTGCCAGAGAATCCTACAGCCGCCTAAAGCTCACGAGACGCCTTCACCCTTCCATACAGTCTCTCCAAGTATTGCAGTCCTTCAGCAATTCTAAGGGAAAGTGATGGAGATTTTGGTAATTTAAGAATAAGTTCTTGTGCCTTTCTAGCTTTGCCTCCAATATTGTTTTACAGAGTTCTGACGCCATGACAGCTATTGCCCCAGCCACCATGTTGGAACTATACACATCACAGAAGTTCATTTCTGTGTTTCTAAGCTGGGGGGTCCAAAATAGGAAGCGCCCTCACTCACTCAGTACAACATGGGAAGAGAAGGGGCCCCCAAGGACCCATCTCTTCCCCCTACCCAACAGTACACAAATCAACACGACCAGGGCTTTTTTTTCAGCTGGAACTCACCAGAACACAATTCTGGCGACATTCTAAGAGAACAAGGGTTCGTGGTGGGTTCAAGAATCTCTTTTTTTTTAGAAAAATAGCACTGGATATAGCTGATCTGACTCAACAACCCACTCAGTCGTACAAACGAAGCAAACTTCAACCAACTGAACGCAACCAGCCAAGCACTAGGCCCTCCAATCTCTCGCGACACCAACCAAAGTAAGTAAATATACAGTGGAACCATGGTTTTCGAGCATCTCGGAAGCTGAACAATTTGGAACCCGAATGCCAAAAACCCGGAAATGAATGCTTCCGTTTCTTAATGCGCCTCGGAAGTCGAACGGCTTCTGAGGCGTGTTTCTCCATTTTCTCAATGTGCTGACCGCCCATTGCTCCTCGGTTTTCAAACGTTTCGGAAGTCGAATGGTCTTCTGGAACGGATTACGTTCGACAACCGAGGTACCACTGTATAAGTAAAGGACCTACTCACGTGACACAAAAACCCTGCGTAAACACTACACAACAGAATGAAAGATCAATATCCCCTCCATCCTCTCCCTTTTCACCCAACCACATAGCGTACATGACAACAGGGCATCCTACCGAATGTGAATTGTAAAAGACTCCGCGAATTGAAAGCGGTGATATTCTATGTGCTTTTCTTTGTTGATTTGTTCGTTACACAAGAAAATCCTTAATAAAAACTATTTTTTTTTAAAAAAAACCACACACAATTGCAGGAGGACAGGGGAAAGTTTAAGTTGGCGCAACGGCGGCCATCTTGGCCAGGAAGAGCAACATCATCTAGGCTGATCCACAAATGAAGGTGAAGGAGAAAGTTCCCAGAGCAGTGGGGTAGCGGTCCGGGATTGCAGGAAGTCAGAGACCCAGAGTCACTAGTCAGAGTAGTGACTAGTGGGGTGCCACAGGGTTCTGTCTTGGGCCCAATCTTATTCAACATCTTTATCAATGACTTGGATGATGGGCTTGAGGGCATCCTGAGCAAGTTTGCAGATGACACCAAATTGGGAGGGGTGGCTAATACCCCCAGAGGACAGGATCACACTTCAGAATGACCTTAACAGATTAGACAACTGGGCCAAAGCAAACAAGATGAATTTTAACAAGGAGAAATGTAAAGTACTACACTTGGGCAAAAAAATGAAAGGCACAAATACAGGATGGGAGACACCTGGCTTGAGAGCAGTACATGTGAAAAGGATCTAGGAGTCTTGGTAGACCACAAACTTGACATGAGTCAGCAGTGTGATGCAGCAGCTAAAAAAGCCAATGCAATTCTGGGCTGCATCAATAGGAGTATAGCATCTAGATCAAGGGAAGTAATAGTACCACTGTATTCTGCTCTGGTCAGACCTCACCTGGAATACTGTGTCCAGTTCTGGGCACCACAGTTCAAGAAGGATATTGACAAGCTGGAACGTGTCCAGAAGAGGGCAACCAAAATGGTCAAAGGCCTGGAAACGATGCCTTATGAGGAACGGCTTAGGGAGCTGGGTATGTTTAGCCTGGAGAAGAGAAGGTTAAGGGGTGATATGATAGCCATGTTCAAATATATAAAAGGATGTCATATAGAGGAGGGAGAAAGGTTGTTTTCTGCTGCTCCAGAGAAGCGGACACGGAGCAATGGATTCAAACTACAAGAAAGAAGATTCCAACTAAACATTAGGAAGAACTTCCTGACAGTAAGAGCTGTTCGGCAGTGGAATTTGCTACCAAGGAGTGTGGTGGAGTCTCCTTCTTTGGAGGTCTTTAAGCGGAGGCTTGACAGGCATATGTCAAGAATGCTTTGATGGTGTTTCCTGCTTGGCAGGGGGTTGGACTGGATGGCCCTTGTTGTCTCTTCCAACTCTATGATTCTATGATTTATGCAGCAGGGTCTCTGCCTCCAGCACCCTAGAGCAGCCCAATCAGCATGAAAGGGGGGGGGCTTTAAGCCACTCTATGCTATTGTGTTTTTAAGGTCAGAGAGGAAGGGAGTTGGGCGTACCAGCAAAATCTTGAGGGCACCAAGTTGGGGAAGGCTGTTGTAGAAGTTGCAGCGAGATGCTAAAATTCCCCCGAAGCCTTTGCTTATGTATTATGCATCTGCTACAAAGCAAAGCAAGGAATCACATAGCAGATTCCTGACATAGCTTTGTGGGCTCAACATGCCTTTCTGGGAGAGAACCTTGTCACCTTTTGCCTGGGCTGGTATTTCCATTCCACACACACACACACACTCCTGTGCACCTGGATGGGCGTTTGTTTGAAAGCAACTGTAAAAAGGGAAATGATTAATAGGCAAAATGTCATGCGTGGCAGAGATAATGGCTAGAGAAATACAAGGATGCCCAGAAGGTTGGACAGATCCTGGAGGCGAGATGGGAGTCAAGTTTCACTCATGGGATTGAAAGAAAAAGGGCACATGCCTAAGAATGGATCAAAGAGCAGCTTCTTCTTCTTCTTCTTCCCAGACTGTTGGGGTCCCCACAATGAACATGATGGAATTGTGACATGGCCAGTCCAATTTGGCTACATGACCATGTCTTAAAGCCAGTTCAAAGTGAGGGCAATGCTTCCTGCCCTCGCTCTGAACGGGCGAGTACACACACACACAAAACACACACACACACCAGGCCTTACATCCTCTGGCTTGCTCAGCTCCTTGTAGGGTAGACACGCAGGCTTCCTTTGACCCCTCTGCCACTTTTCCCAGAATTTGGTGAACAGGTATTTGTCCATGGCTTCAGCAATCTCCTGAGGATTGTCCAATTTTTGGAAATCCTCCGATGGAAGAGCTTGGATGAATCTGGAGACAACAGTTGACACTGTTAAGAACAATCAGTGTCCTGCTTCATCAGCTTGTGTTATCGGTCTTCCCTCCATCTAATACAGAGGCTCTCAAACTTTTTCTCTCTGAGCCACGCTTTCAGGGAAAGAAATTGCTTACGTCACACTGAATTATTTTATATAAGAAATACATTGGAAAACAATAAAGAAACAACTAATGGCGGTGCTTGATTTATAACATGTTGTTGTTGTTGTTGTTGTTGTTGTTGTTGTTGTTGTTGTTGTTGTTACATACTAGCCTATACCTCAGGGTGATTCACAACGCAAAGTTACATTATATGAAGCAGAAAATACCATACTTTTCCGTGTATAAGACTAGGGGTTTTTTTTACTCTAAAATAAGGCTTAAAAACAGAGGTTGTCTTATACATTTTCCCCCATTTTCATAAATTTGAGCCCCCCAAAATAGGGAAAAATATGGTACGTAATCAAAATAATCAAAACACAATCAAAACAATTAACAATACTAATGTATACACACTAATAATCAATACACTCCCCAACAAAAGCCTCTAACCAGTACTCTCTAGCCTACAAATACAAAAATCCAAATTAAGAAATAACATTTAACAACAATTTAAAACAACCCCACCCTCCAAATATTACAGCACCCACCCAGGTTAAAACCCCATCCCCATTAAAATAATAATTATAACGTAACGGGGCTGGCTCACACCCTCGTTCAACCCCCAAATTGCCGCCACCAAAGGGACAACCCCCTTCAGTGTCTCCCCATCGGGGGTGGCCCTGCCCCCAGGGCAGGCAGGCTTTATAGAGCCCATAAAGTAGAACGCAACTACGTTATAATATGATCATGGGACATCCAGAAAGTGCAAGACAGTGCTGGTACATAAGAACATGAATCACCCTCAAAATATAAATGAGCCCGCCAGTCCCTGGCACTCGCCAGCTAAGAGAAGCTGAAAAAATGCTAAGGATGGAGGCTGAGATTTCTGTGTATAAACCACATGCTCTACCAATGAACTATGGTCTACTGCAGGCATCCCTAAACTGTGGTCCTACAACTCCCATGATCCCTAGCTAACATGACCAGTGGTCACGGATGATGGGAATTGTAGTCCAAAACATCTGGAGGGCCAAAGTTTGGGAATGCCTGGTCTACTGTCTCCGCCCCAGACGACGACTTTCCTTACCTTTCGCACCCATCCAATTCCAGTCTGAGTCTTTCTTTGTAGCCTGTCAACTCTTCCTGCAGTTCCCTAAGAGACAGGAAAGAGGGCCTCAGAGTCCATAGTCCTGGGCAGCTGTTACGGCTTGTGGAAGTCGGTTGCGCCATGACTTGTCAGACACAGGCCCACCGTCAGTTGTGCAAACTCTGCCATGATCAACAGTCTGCACAGATTCCAGCAGAACATCAGAGCTTTCTTGCTTTCCAGTAGGTCAGCCTTTTCCAGAGTTAAGGAAACTCCTTCCCAACTCAGTTGAGATTAAAGTGTTTATTGCCTCAAGGCAAACACACTAACTACTGTAAGGCAGATCTTCTGGTCTTGGAAGAAGCAAATTCACAGAGAGATCCATTTCACCATGCTAGTTCTCAATGCTGTGTCAAGCCACCAAACGTGATTGCTTACAGACCTTCCCCGTTGCCCCATATAGTGACTGCAGTGAAATCTTGACTTTTATACCCATCTCTGCATGCACGCATATTCCTGATATAAGTGAGGGTGGATGAGCCGGCAACCCTTGTTGCTAGGCTACCCAATGCACCTGACGTCCTATCTCTATGCAAGATCCAAACATGGGTTTGTGTGCTAGCTCAAGACACAGAGCAAGTGAAATTTCACTCGTTTTAAGTTACACCAGCAGCAGCAGCAGCCTCAAGTGACAGTTTGGAGACAGGGCTGTCCGATCATAAAAAAAAAAACCCCTTTTGCCATATGAGGAAAGGCTCGAGAAGCTGGATAAGTTCTATCTACAGGAAAGGAGAACCGAGGCAGGAAATTGCAATGCATATTAAGTCTTTTGGAGCCTTCCCAGCAAGGCTCTTCACAGGAAGATAACTGGATCCCTTGGTCTGCACAACTATCACTCCAAAGGTCTACCTCTTCGATGTCGTCCTTTGATTCACAGTTAATAATCGCACCCTACTTACGGGGCCAGGTGCGTTACTGCCTGCATCCTCTGCTCACCTGTGCCTCTGTGACACGGAGAAAACTCCTATAGATAGCTCAGTCGGTAGAGCACGAGACTCCCAGTTTCGGAATAATAGGTACTGATATCCCAAAGGAGCAGGAAAATACTTTTTATGTATGCAACAACAGCCACACAGATGCTACTAGCCCAGAGGTGGAAAGTAGAAAAAGTCCCTAGCAGAGAGGAATGGCAAACCAAGCTGATGGACTATGCCAAAATGGCAAAACTCACTGGAAAACTCAGGAACCAAGAGGACGAAAACTTTTTTTAAAAAAAAAGATGGGGAAAATTTATAATTTATTTAGGAGACTGCTGTAAGCAGATGAAAGCATTAGCAGGATTTTAATCGCACTTGTAATGTAACAAATACAGTGGTACCTCGGTTTACAAACACAATTGGTTCCGGAAGTCTGTACTTAACCTGAGGCGAACTTTCCCATTGAAAGTAATGGAAAGTGGATTAATCCGTTCCAGACAGGTCCGCGGAGTACTTAAACTGAAAATACTCAAACCGAGGCGTACTTAAACCGAGGTATGACTGTACTATAGATGATATGGATGCATACAAAATTTAGATTATGGAATAATATGCAGTTGTAAATGTTGACAATTTGACCCACGGAGGGGATGGGGGGGGGGAAGTCTCAAGATTCTGAGAAATCTCTATATATGGATATGCTTTTAGATTGTTATGAATTTATATTTGTAAAATCAAATAAAAATGATTTTTTTAAAAAAGAGAGACTCTGTTTCAGGGTTTTGGGTTCGAGCTCCACATTGGCAAAAAGATTTCTGCATTGCAGGTGACCTTGATTCTATGGTTCTGTGTGCCTATTCCTACGAAACATCAACACTGGCTCCAGTCTTTGCCACTCAAAAGTAGTCCAGCTGCCGATAAGCAGACTATGGCAGCCTTGTACATAATTCCACCCTGTCTCAAACAGGAATCAAATGTCTTAAAAACATAAGCACATGAGCCTGGTGGATCCAGCCAACAGCCCATCTAGGCCAGTACAATGGTGCCTCGCTAGACGAATTTAATTCGTTCCACGGGTCTTTTCTTATAACCAAAAATTTGTCTAGCGAATCCTATAGGAATGCATTGAATTTTTTTTTAATTTGTTTTTGCCCATAGGAACGCATTAATTGAATTTCAATGCATTCCTATGGGAAACCGTGAGTCGCTAGATGAATTTTTCATAAAACGAATTCGTCTAGCGAGGCAACCTCCGCTCGAAAAATCCTTTCGTTAAGCGGAAATTTTGTTAAGCAGGGCATTCGTTAAGCGAGGCACCACTGTATCCTGTTGTCACAATGGCCAACCAGGTGCACATAGGAAACCCGCAAGCAGGATTCGAGCACAGGAACGCTCTCCCCTCCTGTGGTTTCCATGAACTGGCATTCAGAAGCGTTGCTGCCTTCAGCTGTGGTAGCCAGCCTGGCCAGTAGCCACCAAGCCTCTTTTAAAGCCATTTAAGTCGGTGGCCGTTACTGCCCTCCTGCGGCAGCAAGTTCCATAGTTTTAACTTACAATATCCTGGAATGAAAGTGATGCACAGCGCTGCCGACGCCGTCTCTCTTCCGCCGCAGCCTTGTGTCAAAGGCTCTCCTGGCCGCCTCCTTCAGGTCTGCTTTGGCTTGGGCTACGTCGGTCGAACGGGATGCCGGTTCCCGGAGGAGGGGCCACAAGTGCAGAGGGAGAGCAGAAAGACTTGGCGGACCGTGGAGAAACATCCCGTCCAGTATCTCCACGGAGGTGGACTCCTTGATGGCAGTGGTGTAGCGGTTGTCTCGCGCCACTGGGTTGTCCTGGGAGGGAAGTTGGGCAGGCAGAATGCGGCAGCCAGACTGGTGACTGGGAGCAGCCGCCGAGACCATATAACACCGGTCCTGAAAGACCTACATTGGCTCCCAGGACGTTTCCGAGCACAATTCAAAGTGTTGGTGTTGACCTTTAAAGCCCTAAACGGCCTCAGTCCTATATACCTGAAGGAGCATCTCCACCCCCATCGTTCAGCCCGGACACTGAGGTCCAGCTCCGAGCCTTCTGGCAGTTCCCTCCCTGCGAGAAGTGAGGTTACAGGGAACCAGGCAAAGGGCCTTCTCGGTAGTGGCGCCCGCCCTGTGGGACGCTCTCCCATCAGACGTCAAGGAAATAAACAACTATCTGACTTTTAGAAGACATCTGAAGGCAGCCCTGTTTAGAGAATTTTTTTAATGTTTTATTGTGTTTTTAATATTCTGTTGAGAGCCACCCAGAGTGGCTGGGGAAACTCAGCCAGGTGGGTGGGGTATAAATAAATTATTATTATTATTATTATTATTATTATTATTATTATTAAGCTGTGCAGGTTACGACACATCTTTAAGGTGTGACGTGTGCACTTCTGATAACAAAGCAGATGTGCCCTAGCAGAGGGAGAAGGTTTGGAGAGAAAGTGATGGGATCTAATATTCTCTGTCTCCCTAGCGGAAGAGCCCTTGAGCTACTGGATGGCAGAGTATGAAGGCCACACAACAAAGAAATCCAATGTACTAGTTGTGCTAACAATGGAGCTGTAGATTTGGAACGGGTCCCAATGGTCATCTAGTCCAACCCCCTGCAATGCTGGAGTTGTGCAACAGCATGCACTTGTGTTTTCTCTTGAGCAAAGGCTGATTCTAGTTGTGCAATCTGTTGTGCAATCCATTGTGCAGTGATTTGTAGCAATGTGTTTCCTCTTTTTCCAGCTACTGCTAAGTGACTTTAACTTGCTGCCGCAATGGATGGAACTCAATGGCAATGGGGGGAGTGAAGTCCCCTCCCGCCTTCTGAAAATGGTCTCTTGGGAGCTCCCCTCTCCCTCTTTCTTCCATGACTTGCTCCCCCATCTTTCAGTTCCCTCCCTCCGGCTAGCAAAAGAAATGATTTCCACATGCAGTGCACGATCAACTTGTGGAACTCGCTGCCACAAGATCTGGCAACGGCTACTAGTTCACATAGCTTTGGGATTGCGTATCGGTGACTAATCAATAAGATGGCTCGATGGATCCTCCATGTTTACATATCACCAGCTCCGTTTGCAGAAGGAAAACTGATGCAAAGGGCACCCAGAAAGCCTTTGGTTCAACTCACTGGCTACTAAAGATGGGAGAAATTCAATTCAGCTTGTATGTAAAGGCTGAACAACCTAATTCAAACTTCCTGGAACAATAAATGGGCAGAAACACAGCCTCTGATCAAAACTCACACCCCCTCTGAATTTTGCAATGCATTTCTCCAGTCAACTTATATGTACAAAATTGCATATGCCGACAATGAAAAAATGCACTATATTGGGGGGGGGGCGAGGTGGAGCTTGCAAAAATGTCTACATCAAAGGAAATGTGGATCTCTTAGAAGAAATTGGCACTAAAATGCTGGTGAATTTTCACGGAGGCTTAAAAAATAAAACATAAACTGATGACCGTGGAAATGTGGAGAACTGAATGTAAGCTGCAAAATCATTTGGTTGGGAAAGGCTGGCCTAACCTTCTCCTTTCTCCCTTTCTAGCCACCACCTGGCTATCGGCTTACACTTCACCTTGAGCGTGAGATGCTTCAGCCTGCGGAGGCCTCTGAGCACGTGCAGAGCCTCGGGCAGCCCGCCAATCTCATTGCCAGAGGCACAGAGGACGTTGAGAGACAGCGAAGAAGCCAGAGGCAGAAGGCTGGCAATGTGGTTCTTCTGCACGTGGAGCTCGCATAGCTGGGGGAGGTTTTGCACCCCTTCCAGAGACTCCAACTTGAGTTGGGAAAGAAGAAAACAGAAAATGCTGTGTGGTCAAGCACCCTCCCCACCTGTGATTCCCAGACAACTGGGACCCAGAGGCATACTGTCTCCTATAGTGGAGGCTTTTTGCACACTCATACACAGTGCAGGCAGCCAAGCCAAGGTGAATTCAATTGTTTGGCCTAGAACTCTGAATACGCAGAATCTCTGGGCTAGCCTAGGTTACATTAGGTTGACGGAATCTGCGCTTCACTCCCAACCAGGCCCATCCTAGCCATAGAGGCTAGTGGCGCGGAGAACCACGGCGCTGGAGGGCGCTGGAAGGGCGCCAAGTGAGCGCAGGGTTCCGGCGATCTCGCCAGGACTGCGCTCCTTCTCAGAGGACTCCGCGCTGCGCCTCCTTCTCGTTTCCCCAGCGCTGGGTTCCGCTCAGTCGAGCTTTGCCACCAGCGCGCGCACAGCGCCCAAGCAGCTCTTGCTGGTCCTGCCGTGCGCGCGCAGGTGGCGAAGCTCAACTGAGCGGAACCCAGCGCTGGGGAAACGAGAAGGAGGCGCAGCGCGGAGTCCTCGGAGGTGGCCTCCCGCTGCTGCCGCGGTCCGTTTGGTACTCCCGGGCCCTTGGAGAGGCTCTGGAGGGGCCGCTGGAGGGACCTAGCGCCAGGGCGCTGGATGGGCTTAAGACGGCCCTGCTCCCAACCACACCAAGTGATCTGCAACAAGAATAAAACCGTGATAACAATAAAAATTCTCTCTGTGATATTTTTGCTATCTGTCATCTCGCAGGAGGAACAAGGGCAGAGACGAGACTTGGATGCTGGTCCTGGCAAGATTCTACCTAAGAGTTCAAATGGGTCAGCTTGAGAGGGGGAGGTGTCACTATGACCTGCCCTGGGGGGGGGGGTACACTATGCTCCTTCCCGCTCCCCCGCTTTGTCTTTCTCCCTGACACTGAGGGAGGCTTTTCCTCACAGATGTATAAGAGAAAGAAACCAGGGATGGGGAAGGAGGAGAGATATAGTGGTCATTTGTGGGGTGGGGGGAAGCTATTGGTGGGATAGAGATTTGATTGTTTTTGTTGTTTGTTTTTTGTTTGTTTGTTTTTATATATTGATTGGGGACCACAAGGTGCTTTGTTTTCTGCTAGGTTTTTTTCCCTTTCCTTTTACTTCTACAATCAGAGCTGCCCTTCCAGAATTTGTCCAGAAAGAATCTAGACCCGGGCAGGACCCAACCTGTCACAAGGGACAGCACATTTAAGAGAGACTGAGATCTTGGTTGACCTATAAGACCATATAACACCAGTCCCGAAAGACCTGCATTGGCTCCCAGTACGTTTCCGAGCACAATTCAAATTGTTGGTGCTGACCTTGAAAGCCATGAATGGCCTTGGCCCAGTATACCTGGAGGAGCGTCTCCACCCCCATCGTTCAGCCCGGACACTGAGGTTCAGCTCCGAGGGCCTTCTGGTGGTTCCCTCCCTGTGAGAAGCGAGGTTACAGGGAGCCAGGCTGAGGGCCTTCTCGGTGGTGGCGCCCACCCTGTGGCACGCACTCCCATCAAATGTCAAGGAAATAAACAACCACCTGACTTTTAAAAGACACCTGTTTGGGGAAGTTTGTAATGTTTGATCTTTTATTGTGTTTTTAATATTCTGTTGGGAGACACCCAGAGTAGCTGGGGTATAAATAATAAATATTACTATTCTCTCCAGAGCACCACAAAGCAAGACCAAAGCTGATGCAAACAGAACGGCTTTGCAAAAGTTTGGGA
The DNA here is from genome assembly GCF_965207765.1 of Zootoca vivipara. Taxonomy (NCBI): domain Eukaryota; kingdom Metazoa; phylum Chordata; class Lepidosauria; order Squamata; family Lacertidae; genus Zootoca; species Zootoca vivipara. The sequence goes on along the minus strand of NC_142592.1, from coordinate 66,676,412 downwards.
TCCATTTAGCACCCTTAGATGAACAGCAGAGCAGAGGTACGGAATCTATCAGTGCTTAAAGCTTGAGAAGGTCTGTTGTTCATTATCCGTCAAGCGTCTTCTTCATTCCTGACGTGAATACGGACTATCTGAACCTGTTAGGAGACAGGCTTGATCCCTTCCCACTTCTTCTTTTTAGAAAAACTCACTCTCCAAGCCGTGATACGGATGCTCTAAATCTGAGACAGGGGCCTGGATGTGTTATTCGACCATAACTCCCTGCGCATTGGGCTATTGGCTATCCTGGCTGCAGCTAATGGAAGCTGGAGTCCAATAAAGTATTGAGGGCAACAAACTCCCTACCCCACCCCCCACCCAGCTCCTGAGAGCCACCCATAATAATAATAATTTATTATTTGTACCCAGCCACTCTGGGCGGCTTCCAACAAAGATTTAAAATACATTAAAATGTCACACATTAAAAAAAACCTCCCTGAACAGGACTGCCTTCAGATGTCTTCTAAATGTCAGGTAGTTATTTATCTCTTTGACTTCTGATGGGAGGGTGTTCCACAGGGTGGGCGCCACTACCGAGAAGGCCTTCTGCCTGGTTCCCTGTAGCTTTGCTTCTCGCAGTGAGGGAACCGCCAGAAGGATCTCGGCGCTGGACCTCAGTGGGGGTGGAGACACTCCTTCAGGTCAACACCAACACTTTGAATTGTGCTCAGAAACGTACTGGGAGCCAATGTAGGTCTTTCAGGTCTGGTGTTATGTTATATGGTCTCAGTGGCCGCCCCCAGTCACCAGTCTAGCTGCCACATTCTGGGTTAGTTGTAGTTTCGGAGTCACCTTCAAAGGCTGCCCCACGTAGAGTGCATTGCAGTAGTCCAAGCGAGAGATAACTAGAACATGCACCACTCTGGCGAGACAGTCCGCGAGCAGGTAGGGTCTCAGCCTGCGTACCAGATGGAGCTGATAAACAGCTTCCCTGGACACAGAATTGACCGGCACCTCCATGGACAGCTGTGAGTCCAAAATGACTCCCAGGCTGCGCACCTGGTCCTTCAGGGGCACAGTTACCCCATTCAGGACCAGGGAGTCCCCCACACCAGCCCGCCCCCTGTCCCCCCAAAACAGTACTTCTGACTTGTAAGGATTTAACCTCAATCCATTAACCCACTTTCGAGATCCTGAGCAGCCCCCCTCCCCCCGAAAAAAATACCTGATTCGAAGACAAATTTAGCCGTGTCAGGTTACACAAGAGAGGGATCTCCATGAGGCTTCTCAAGCGGTTGTGGGACATATGCAAGACGGACAGGCGGGGGCAGTTTTCCAGCTCCATCACCTCTCCAAGCGCGTTGTAACTAAGGTTAAGGACCACAAGGTTGGAGAGGGAGCCCATCCCTCTCATGCTGCAACCCCAGATAAAAGCGAAAAAAGGTTGCCAATGTGTTATTCAGGAGGTGTTTCGCTGTTGAGACCTCAAAGACAGGAGAAGGCGCCCCCCCCTCCCACTTGGGATGTAGATAAACCCCTATTCTGCTCCCATCCATCTTCAAAACATTTGGTGGTGGCGGCTGTTTCTTAATTGATCCCAAATCCTTTTGGTTGTTTTTTTTTTAAAGAAATGAGGTATATCTGGAGTGGAGAGCCTGCGAGGCCCTCTGGATGTTGTCGGATTTAAACTCCCATCAACCCCAGTGGTCAGGGATGGTGGGAGTTGTAGTCCAGGAATAAACGGAGGATTGCAGGTTCCTAAGCTAGACCAGTAGTGTCTACATCAGCCTTCCCGGACTTACTGCTCTTCAGGTATTGCTGGACTACAACTCCCATCAGCCCCAGGCAGCATGGCCAATGGCTAGGAGTGATGGCAGGCTCTTAAGCCAGAAGCCATTGCAGGGTTCTCTTGCACACGGAGCAGACATGGCGGGAGACGTCTTTGCACTGTAAATAGCATGCACAATAAAACTCTGAAAATCCAGACGATGTGCAAGCGTGCTTACTTGAGGAGTAGCCACCTCATCTGTGACACTGCCCAACCTTGCAATCAACCCTGGGCTTTTGAGATTGCCCCAAATGTCCCTTCCGTCAGTTTCGCCACCTTTAAATTGGGGTTGCAAAACTAATGGAGGTGATGATATTTTGGGTCATCCCTACTACGTTCCGGGTCCCAGTTTTGATCTGTGGGATCTCCAGTTTAAAGGTTTTCAGAGACCTACAGCCTGCCACCCTGGAGACCTGCCACCCGCTGGACAGGGAAAGAGATGTTGAGCCCACAGACCCTCCAAGTCCCTATTCTCCAGGGATAGTCCTGGACTTACAGAAGCCATCCCGGTTTCTGATTTGACCCCGGAATGCCCCACTTTTCCTTAGGACGTCGCTGTTTTCATCGGAGAAATGTTGGAGGGTATGGAGTTATGCAATCCCTGAGCAAAGGAGATAAGTAACTATACAACCTTTAAAAGACATCTGAAGGCAGCCCTGTATATAGAAGTGTTTTTTTAATGTTTAATGTTTTATTATGTTTTTATATATGTTACAAGCTGCCCAGAGTGGCTGGGGCAACCCAGTCAGATGGTTGGGACATAAAGAACATTAATTATTGTTGTTGTTGTTGTTATTATTATTATTATTATTATTATTATTATTGAATAGGGTGTTTCTGTTTTCATTGGAGAAATGTTGGAGGGCATGGTAAAGTATAGTAAAGGACCCCTGACAGTTAAGTCCAGCCGCGAACGACTCTGGGGTTGTGGCGCTCATCTCGCTTTATTTGCCGAGGGAGCCGGCGTTTGTCCGCAGACAGTTTTTCCGGGTCATGTGGCCAGCATGACAAAGCCGCTTCTGGCGAAACCAGAGCAGCACATGGAAACACCGTTTACCTTCCTACCGAAGCGGTACCTATTTATCTACTTGCACTTTGACGCGCTTTCGAACTGCTAGGTTGGCAGGAGCTGGGACCGAACAACGGGAGCTCACCCTGTCATGGGGTTTCGAACCGCCAACCTTCTGTTCGGCAAGCCCTAGGCTCTGTGGTTTAGACCACAACGCCAACAGCGTCCCATGGAGGGCATGGTAGGACTTCCCTAATTTCATCTGAGAAATGTTGGAGAGTATGAGCCCCTGATATGGCTTCATCTAAGGCAGGGGTCAGCAACCTTTTTCAGGCGTGGGCCGGTCCACCGTCCCTCAGACCTTTGGGGGGGGGGCGGACTATATTTTTGGGGGGGAAATGAACGAATTCCTATGCCCTACAAATAACCCAGAGATGCATTTTAAAGAAAAGCACACATTCTACTCATGTAAAAACACGCTGATTCCCGGACCGTCCGTGGGCCGGATTGAGAAGGTTTATTGGGCCACATCTGGCCCCCGGGCCTTAGGTTGCCTACCCCTGATCTAAGGCACCTTTGTATGAGATACCAGCAAAGAGGATAAAACTCTTAACGCTGCTACACCCTGCTGAGAATTGCTCTTGCTCAAGGGCAAGGCCCAAATTGCCCCCCTCTCTCTCTTCTGCAAAGGCATTAAATTTCTCCACACAAACACCCCCCCACCACCACAAACTCCATCCATCAAGTCGCACTCACGTGCTTAAAGCATTCAGCGACAGGTCCAGCTCGGCCAAATTCTCAAACGGGAAAAGAGCTTCGGGTGGAATCTCTTGGAGTTCATTTAAAGAGACGTCAAGCTTAACAATCCTGAGGAATGACGCAGGGAGTGGGAAGGAGAGGGGGAGAGAGAGAGAGAGAGAGAGAGAGAAAGAAAGAAAAATCAAAACTATTTCAAAACTCTCCTTCCTCCTATCCCCCAAAGCAATAATTATCACAATTCCTTTTTTCTTTTCTTTTTTGCATCAAGCTAATGATGTCCTTTTGTTGTATAATACCCCACCATTTGTCTGATTTTTTAAAATAAAAATATTGTATTAGTTTTCTTTAGGATTTTTTGTTTATTTAATAAAATGAAAGGCCACCCTCCCCAGTTTTGGACAAGTAGCAAGACAAACTTGCAGCAATGTGGTTCCAGAAACGGCAAATAGGCATGTTGAGCGTGGCAATCCATCAAAAAGGCAGAATAACAAGAGGGGGGGGGGGAGCTGAGAACAAAGAGACAAACTTGAATCTAGTTGAACTTAGGAATATTTGAGGCATTTGGTCTTTGCAAAATCACAGTAGAATCATAGAATCGTAGAGTTGGAAGAGACCACAAGGGCCATCCAGTCCAACCCCCTGCCGAGCAGGAAACACCATCAAAGCATTCTTGACATATGCCTGCCAAGCCTCTGCTTAAAGACCTCCAAAGAAGGAGACTCCACCACACTCCTTGGTAGCAAATTCCACTGCCGAACAGCTCTTACTGTCAGGAAGTTCTTTCTAATGTTTAGGTGGAATCTTCTTTCTTGTAGTTTGGTATGGACTGGCCTGATCAACACCACCTGGATTAATGTAGAATGTAGCTATCCACCTGGATTTTGCACTTCTCTGAAGGCTGCCGTGAAGTTCTTTTCTCAACAACAACAAAAAGGTATCAAAATGCATTTAGAGTTAACTAAGAATTAGTGAATGGGCTTGCTTTCCTCCCTCCTCCCTCCCAGTCTCTTTTCCTTTTGTGCTGTGTGTCTCATACTGTGAGCCTGAAGGCAGGAAATGTCTTCTCAAAGATATGTGGATTTCTCCAAGTCGCTTTGGGAGATTGAACGCTATAAGAGTAGGTTTCATGGGGAAAGTTCTGGAGCAAAAGCAAGGACACTCGGACATGGAGCTTTAAAGAAGAAGAGTTGGGATTTGATATCCCGCTTTATCACTACCCTAAGGAGTCTCAAAGCAGCTAACATTCTCCTTTCCCTTCCTCTCCCACAACATGAGGTGAGTGAAGCTGAGAGACTTCAGAGAAGTGTGACTAGCCCGAGGTTACCCAGCAGCTGCATGTGGAGGAGCGGAGACACGAACCCGGTTCCCCAGATTACGAGTCTACCACTCTTAACCACTACACCACACTGGCTCTCCAGTGTGGACCTGGAAAGATTGGAGGAAAGGTAAGTGTGGTCATGGCCTCTGAGAAAGGTGCCTTTGCATCCCATTTTAGAAAACTCCAAGGAGACCCATTGGGATCACTCCAGTACAAATTCTCAAAGCAAGCACTGGTTCAATGCTCAGTCAGATCCATAGCTGCCAAGTCTCCCGTATTCCCCGGGAAACCCCCGTTTTTCTAGCTGTTCTCAGCTGAAAAAACGGATTTTTTTGTTTTCCCCCGGTTTATTCTGGCGCGGCAGCCATTTTGGAACTGGGCGGAGCAGCATCAAAAGTCGCTTCTGAGCATGCTCCGCCCAGTTCCAAAATGGCGGCAGTGCTACTTCCGGTCTGCTACTTCCGGTCCGGTCCCTTATTTCTCCCACAGGAACTTGGTAGGTATGGTGAGATCAAGCGAAGAAATTTATAAGCATTATCTTGCATTTCTTACCTACCGTTCAGGAAATTCTGTCTTTGGAAATGATTGCCTGGAACAGAAAGAAAGAACAACTTTAAGCATCCATGTGCTCCTTTGTCCAGGAGTGGGTGAACAGACATTAAAAGCGAAAATGTGATTTCAGTGTCAACAAGTGTGAAGCGATGCACCCTGGGACAAAACATCCTAACTTTAAGCAGCTGCAAAGATCGATGAAATTGTCAGCCCAGCATGCAACAGCTCTGAAGAAAGGCAAAATCCATGCTAGGAATAATTAGGAATTGAAAATAAAACTTCTGATATTGTGAGTTGAGTTTGGGAGAGATGCTGCCTCGGAATGCTAACATAAGATGGTTGTGATGATAATATTAGTAATTATAATAATTTTATCTACCGGTATATGACGCCAATCTGACTGGGTTGCTCCCGCCACTCTGGGCAACTTCCATCAGAATATTAAAAGGTAAAGGACCCCTGACAGTTAAGTCCAGCCGCAAACGACTCTGGGGTTGCGGCGCTCATCTCGCTTTACAGGCCGAGGGAGCCGGCGTTTGTTTGCAGTTTTTCCCGGTCATGTGGCCAGCATGACTAAGCCGCTTCTGGCGAAACCAGAGCAGCCCACGGAAATGCCGTTTACCTTCCCGCCGGAGCGGTACCTATTTATCTACTTGCACTTTGGTGTGCTTTCGAACTGCTAGGTTGGCAGGAGCAGGGACCGAGGAACGGGAGCTCACCCTGTCGCGGGTATCCGAACCACCGACCTTCCAATCGGCAAACCCTTAATCCCTTAACAGATTATTAAGACACCCCTCAAAAAAAAAACCTCAAACATGAAAAAACGGCCTGCCTTCGGATGTCTTCTAAAAGTCAGATAGATGTTTATTTCCTTGAGGGTGTTCCACAGGGCAGGCGAATTGTGAACTGCTCTGAGTTCTTATGATGAAGGGTGGCATGTAGATTTAATAAATAAAATAAAAATATCGACATTTTAAGCCTGCCCATAAAAACATCGTGTTAACACGGCTAACAAATGTTTGAAAATGTATTACATATCTATGTTCCCCTGCCCCCCACACCATGCAGCAAGGCGCTGGGTCCTTTACCTGGGATCTATAGATCCAAATTCAAAGTTGAACGCTAACTGCTTAAGCCGCAACATCTTCAAACAGAGAGCGTAATGAGGCCCAGGTGTTTCCACGGTCCAGGTGAATGGAAGAAGGTCCACTTCCACAATCCGGTCTTCAACATACTGACGGTTCATCTCTTGAGAAATACTGGAGAGCAAGCTCCTTTAAGAAAGGAGGAAAAAGACATCTCTCTGTCTGTCTTCCTAAGCCCAGTAAGAATAGAATCATAGAATTGTAGAGTTGGAAGGGTCCATGTGAATCATCTAGACCAACCCTCTGCAATGCAGGATTTTTTTGCCCAATTGGGGCTCGAACCCATGACCCTGGGGACAGGACTGTCTTTACCCGGGAGTGTAAGGGGCACTGATTTCGCCAATTCCTCTTGATCGGCGGCAGTGAAAAGCCCCCCTCTTCCGTTACTCCACAGTTTTTTCCGCTGCGTCATTGTTACAGGTGAGCGATTCCCCCCGCCAAAAAAGCTCAACAACTTTGAGTTCGCCCTCCCCCCCAAAAGGTCAACAACTTTGGCTTCTCCTCCTGGGGGGCGCTGGGCGGAGGATCTTTGCACCCTGGTGGCGTATATGCTAAAGACGGCCCTGCCTGGGGAGAGCATTCTACAGACGCGGAGCCACTGCAGGAAAGGCCCTGTTCTTGTGTTGCCATCCTCCGGACCTCTCGAGGAGGCGGCACACAAAGAAGGGCCTTGGAAGATGATCTCAGGATCCAGGTAGGTTCATATGGAAGGAATATATGAATACCTTGAGGTATTGCGGTCCTGAGCTGTTTAAGGCTTTATAGGTCAAAACCAGCACTTTGAATTGGGCCCGGAAACTAATTGATAGCCAGTGCAGTTGGACCAGGATCGGTGTAATATGCTCAAACCATTTTGCTCTGGTGCACAAACTGGCTGCTGAATTCTGCACTAACTGAAGTTTCTGAACCGGTCTTCAGAGGCAGCCTCTAGCCATCTTGATGATCAGCCACGGAAAAGCAGAAGAGATTGCAACTATCCCACTCAGCCCTGACTTGAAGCCAGACCCCAACTCCTTGCAGGACCTCCCATTGACCGAAGACTTGCGGGAACAGGCACAGTCCCCCATCACCAGCCCTGGAGACCCTCAGCATCTGGGGCGTAGCCCCGGAACTGACCTCTGGAGGAAGCTGTTGAGGGGCCTTTGGGTTGGGTCCCAGTCTGGGTGAGCCCCCGGTGGACTCCATTGGAGCAGTTGAGCCCCCTCTGATGAAGGAGCGTCTCCACCCCCATCATTCTACCCGGACACTGAGGTCCAGCGCCGAGGGCCTTCGGCCGGTTCCCTCGCTACGAGAAGCCAAGCTATGGGGAACCAGGCAGAGGGCCTTCTCGGTAGTGGCACCCACCCTGTGGGATCGCCCTCCCACCAGAGATCACAGAGAACAACAATTACCAGACCTTTAGAAGGCATCTCAAGGCAGCCCTGTTTAGGGAAGCTTTTAATGTTTGCTGGATTTCTGTATTTTAATGTTTTGTTGGAAGCCGCCCAGAGTGGCTGGGGGAACCCAGCCAGATGGGCAGGGTATAAATAATAAATTATTATTATCATTATCATTATTGAGAGTGCAGGATCAGGTCCGGGACACAGCTGCTTGACAAATGACATTCCTGAGAGCCCAAAGTCACTGGGCATTTCGGGATTAAAAGATTCCTTACGGGAAAGGGTGTTCCTTTAGATCAGTGGTTCTCAAAGGGTGTGGCGAAGCCCACACTGGTGTGACAGGAGAGGATGGAAGTGAGGCAGGAAGAGTAAAAGACAATCAAAGAAGCATTTAAACATTTCAGTGTTGTATTGTATTGTTGTTGTTGTTTAGTCGTTTAGTCGTGTCCGACTCTTCGTGACCCCATGGACCAGAGCAAGCCAGGCACTCCTGTTTTCCACTGCCTCCCGCAGTTTGGTCAAACTCATGTTCGTAGCTTTGAGAACACTGTCCAACCATCTCATCCTCTGTCGTCCCCTTCTCCTTCTGCCCCCCATCTTTCCCAACATCAGGGTCTTCTCCAGGGAGTCTTCTCTTCTCATGAGGTGGCCAAAGTATTGGAGCCTCAGCTACAGGATCTGTCCTTCCAGTGAGCACCCAGGGCTGATTTCCTTCAGAATGGATAGGTTTGATCTTCTTGCAGTCCATGGGACTCTCAAGAGTCTCCTCCAGCACCATAATTCAAAAGCATCAATTCTTCGGCGATCAGCCTTCTTTATGGTCCAGCTCTCACTTCCATACATCACTACTGGGAAAACCATAGCTTTTTTGTGGCAACGGGGCAACGGGGAGGAATCTGAGGGCAAGGTTTTCCAGAGTTTGAGGTTGCCATAGTTGTATTGTATAGTATCTATATAACTATATCTGAAGCAATCAAACGCATTTGCAACTGAGTGGCACAGTTTTATTACGAAAACAGAGGGCTTCCCATACATTATGAAACCTTCTGGTTAACTGCAAACTGCTTATCACCTTCTACAGATAATAGTTTGGGATAAGAACGTATGTTTATCTAGTTGTTATTTTGTGTGCATTGTCTAAGCGCCAGTTTTTGGGTTCGGGTGGGATATTTCGTCCTGCATTTGTATGACGTTGTTGGATGCTGAAATAATAGAATTTTTTAGAAAAAAAGAAAAAGAAAACACTGATTCATGGGGGCGGGTGAGTTCTGTGTGTTTTGGGGACCCATTGGAGACACCCCGAGGGCTGATAGGAAAACCTTGCCCTCAGATTCCTCCCCGTTGCCACAAAAGAACCTCTAGGGTCTGCAACCTAAACAAAAGTTCAGAACAGAATGGAAAAAGTGTAAAGATTACTTTAAAAAACAGTATCCCCAAGTGAAAATCTGGACTTGTTTTGATTAATTTCTGCAAGATGGTTTATGATTCTTAGGTTATGTATGTGAGACAATCATAACAATAATTCACAAACAGTTGAAAAGAAATAAATTAAAAAGCTGATAACAGGGTGAAGGAAGTCAAAACTTTATGTTATTTATATTTATGTGGTATAAATGTTTAAGTTTCGTTGGTTGTAACTTTTATCTTAATTATCTAATTTTTTATTTCTTATTATTGCTGTATATTGTTTTTGTTTAGTTTTTCCGTTTTGTTGTTGTTCTGATGTATCAATAAAATCTTCATTTTTTGAAAAAAGAACCTCTAGGCTCTAAATTCTTCGCTGGGTTGAAAATTCAATGAATTTGTGCTCAAAACCCTGTTATGAAGCCCTGACTTGAAGCCGAGGTGCACCTCTTGCAAATTAAACCTTGGCGGGGGTCAGGAAGACCCGGGAGAGGGGGGGATCGGCCTGCCATGCCGCAGAAACCGCCCCGCTTTCAGGCCCAGCGAAGGGAAAGGATTTTGAAACATGCAGTAGGTAATTGAACATGAATGCTCCGACGCCTGCCTAGCAAAAGTTCACCACCTCGCCTGTGATCTTTCACTTCAGACGTATCAGACCGAAATGCCTCCGGGGAGGTTTAAGTGCTGTACTATTAATGCTAAAACAAAGGAAATACCGGTAACCGCCGTACATTGCCACAGCTTTAGGGTTCCCCGAAGTGGGAAAGAAGAGAGGAACAGCCTTTAATCTCAAACATCCCTCAAAGGCGTTACGTCGAGGGGGTTCAAGCAGTTGGCTGCCCGTGGAAGCAGGGGGACCTAAGCCTCCAGTTCAAAAACGAGGGAAACTTTATTGGTCCCTTGGCATGTGAACCGTGCCAGGCGCTGTATGGAGCAGCGGAATTATGAGAGGCCTGGCACCAGAGTGAAATGTGGGTTGGGACCGATGCGAGGATCCTTGCACAATTGAGCACTTGCAAGACTACAACACAAACCTTCGTTGGCTCATTAAGCCTTGTTTTTTCCATGGATTGTCTCTTTAAGAATTTATGATTGTCTCCTTTGATTGACCACACCTGCTTATCTATAGTTAGATCCTTATATTCAGCTTGTGTTCCCTCTAGCCACAGGAACATCATTTGGCATTTCACTTTAGAGCTTTGAATTTATGTTAATCTATCTTTGCAAGGTATGTACTCACATCTGGAAGAGTATCTCTTATTATTATTATTATTACTGAATTTGACTCTGTATAATCATTTTTCTATGATGTCTTGTTGGTATTCCTTTATGATATTTAGCTACCAGTACTGAGGAAGCCTGACCAGGGCGAAACAAGGGACGTACCCGGGAACGTTGTCTTGTTTATGGACATTGTTTTTTGCTGCACTTGGCACCAATTGAATGTACTGCTGCCACCTCATGGACTTTGGCTTGCCATGCCCGTTTGCCAATTGGACCCATTAGTGTTTTCTCTACACCTGCTGCACACCTCCTCTTGTGGTACTCTTTGACTATCTCATTCATTTTGGACTGAAGTAAAATAAAAAAAATTCCTTCAGTAGCACCTTAAAGACCAACTAAGTTTTTATTTTGGTATGAGCTTTCGTGTGCATGCACACTTCTTCAGATACAGTGAAATTTTGGACTGAGTCCTTATCAGCACTTTAAGTTTGGGGATGTGCCTTCGCTTGTTGATGTATGTTGTTCTCATTTGAATGAAATAATTTTTTGAACCTAGTTTTGTACAAGTTTCTGAATATTCCTATTATAGTCAGTTACGTAAGTGTATAGCTCAATTGAGCACTTGGGCACCTCGAGGGGTTTGCAGTAGGGCAGGCTTGGTGGCCCACTGTATCCTGCTGACAACATGACAAGTTTGGCACGAGGCTAAAGCATGGGTAGGCAAACTAAGGCCCGGGGGCCGGATGCAGCCCAATTGCCTTCTCAATCCGGCCCGCTGATCGTCTGGGAATCAGAGTGTTTTTACATGAGTAGAATGTGTCCTTTTTTAAAAAAAATGCATTTCTGGGTTATTTGTGGGGCCTGCGTGGTGTTTTTACACGAGTAGAATGTATGCTTTTCTTTAAAATGCATCTCTTGGTTATTTGTGGGGCATAGGAATTTGTTAATTTTTTTGTTCCAAAATATAGTCCGGCCCCCCACAAGGTCTGAAGGACAGTGGACCGGCCTCCTGCTGAAAAAGTCTGCTGACCCCTGGGCTAAAGGGAACCTAGAGAGGCTGTACTAAGAAGTTGAAGGCTCAAGGGTAGACAGGATCAGGCCAATGGCCCATTCTGTCCAGAATCCTCTTCCAGAAGTGGGAAACCACCGAGCAGAACATGGTTTCCAGCAACTGGCATTCACAGTGGGGCAGGAGAGCTGAAAACAATGCCAATGTATTTTAGGGCGGACATATGTCCAGAATTTCCTGACCATATTTGGGATTTGTCCGCCCAAAATAGCATCCGGATGGGATTTTCAGAATACAGTTAAAATGTCCAGGAAAATCCAGGCCTATGGCAGTCCATATTGGAAGAGTGGATTTTTTGGGGCGAATTTCCTAAAAAATCAGTTCTAAAACTTTTTTTGGGGGGGGGAGATTTTGCAAAAAAAAAGTTGTACAACTTTGCCCCCCCCCAAATCCCAACAACCCTCAACAACTTTGCCAAAGTGTTTAGGGAAGTTTTTAATGTTTGTTGGTTTGTTGTTGTTGTTTAGTCGTTTAGTCGTGTCCGACTCTTCGTGACCCCATGGACCATAGCACGCCAGGCACTCCTGTCTTGCACTGCCTCCCGTAGTTTGGTCAAACTCATGTTCGTAGCTTCGAGAACACTGTCCAAGCATCTCGTCCTCTGTCGTCCCCTTCTCCTAGTGCCCTCAATCTTTCCCAACATCAGAGTCTTTTCCAAGGATTCTTCTCTTCTCATGAGGTGGCCAAAGTATTGGAGCCTCAGCTTCACGATCTATCCTTCCAGTGAGCACTCAGGGCTGATTTCCTTAAGAATGGATAGGTTTGATCTTCTAGCAGTCCATGGGACTCTCAAGAGTCTCCTCCAGCACCATAATTCAAAAGCATCAATTCTTCGGCGATCAGCCTTCTTTATGGTCCAGCTCTCACTTCCATACATCACTACTGGGAAAACCATAGCTTTAACTATACGGACCTTTGTCGGCAAGGTGATGTCTCTGCTTTTTAAGATGCTGTTGGTTTATCGTGCTTTTAATTTGTTGGTTTATCGTGCTTTTAATTCTGCTGGGAGCCGCTCAGAGTGGCTGGGGAAATCCAGCCAGATAAGTGGTGTAATAATAATAATAATAATAATAATAATAATAATAATAATAATAATTTATTTATACCCTGACCATCTGGCTGGGATCCCCCAGCCACTCTGGGCGGCTTCCAACAAAATATTAAAATACAGAAATCCATCAAACATTAAAAGCTTCCCTAAACAGGGCTGCCTTGAGGTGCCTTCTAAAGGTCTGGTAATTTTTGTTCTCTTTGACCTCTGGTGGGAGGGCATTCCACAGGGCGGGTGCCACTACCGAGAAGGGCCTCTTCCTGGTTCCCTGTAACTTGGCTTCTTGCAATGAGGGAACCGGCAGAAGGCCCTCGGTGCTGGACCTCAGTGTCCAGGTAGAACAATGGGGGTGGAGACGCTCCTTCAGGTATACTGAACAGAGGCCATATTGGGCTTTAAAAGTCAGCACCAACACTTTGAATTGTGCTCAGAAATGTACTGGGAGCCAATGTAGATCTTTCAAGACCGGTGTTATGTGGTCTCGGCGGCCGCTCCCAGTCACCAGTCTAGCTGCCGCATTCTGGATTAGTTGTAGTTTCCGGGTCACCTTCAAAGGCAGCCCCACGTAGAGCGCATTGCAGTAGTCCAAGCGAAAGATAACTAGAGCATGCACCACTCTGGAGAGACAGTCAGCGGGCAGGTAGGGTCTCAGCCTGCGTACCAGATGGAGCTGATAAACAGCTGCCCTGGACACAGAGTTGACCTGTGCCTCCATGGACAGCTGTGAGTCCAAAATGACTCCCAGGCTGCGCACCTGGTCTTTCAGGGGCACAGTTACCCCATTCAGGACCAGGGAGTCCTCCATACCCGCCCGCCTCCTGTCCCCCACAAACAGTACTTCTGTCTTGTCAGGATTCAATCTCAATCTGTTAGCCGCCATCCATCCTCCAACCGCCTCCACTCACACAGGACCTTCACCGCCTTCACTGGTTCTGATTTAAAAGAGAGGTAGAGCTGGGTATCATCCGCATACTGATATTATTATTATTATTATTATTAATATTAATATTTTAAAATAAATACTATTATTACAAAATATTATTATTACAAAATAAGCTCAACAACTTTTGTGTCTGGATTTTCACTTTTTGACATATGGCAACCCTATTTCACATCTGGCAACCAATTGCATTCCTTTGGTTTCAGACAGTACACGGATAGAGGAGTCCGAAAAGCCCGGGAGACCATTTTTCACGGCCCTCTAGTAGCTATGCTGGCTCATTTATTAATGTATTTAGCATTAACTCTGGAAGTGTTTACTAGATTCTGACCAAACTAAGCCTCCGACCTAGAGCATAACATACAGGTGCGTTGATGCAATTTCGCAGACTGATTCGAAGCTCAGAATCCGAAGAGGGTTCAAGCAGCCATGGAATATCCTACAGGCTGCAAGGTCCATCTGTCTGCCGGCTAACGGTGCCGCTGGAGCCAATTACGACATGGGAAGAGAAAAGTGCTTTTGGGCTGGTTCAAGGGATCCCGACAGGTGCCAACGCTTGCTAAAATAAAGGCCCTCCTCTCAGCCTTTCTGGATTCTTGCTTCTAATTCCACAGAGGGGCGAGGGATTCAAAAGCAGTTCAAAAGAAGCAATTAGCAGTGTGGCTCTCTGCCCATGGCAACCCATTTGTTAAGAGAGGGACACCTTGACATGAAGGTGGTGAGGGGGGAAAGGAAAGCAAGACTGTGGAGGTTAATAATGTGAGGGAGAAGCCGAGAGATCAATCATTCTGACCTGGGAAATGGTCATTTAACAAGTCCTGGCCGCACCGGAACATTCCAAAAGGGTAGCTTTGTTCTTTGTTCCTTACCAATGGGCTGTGAGGTGCTTTAATGTCGCAAGCGGGGAAATCGTCCAACCAGAACTGCCTGGTTCTCCGTTCGTGGCGGGAATGTGCCTGCGATATTGGCCAGTCCAAGCGTGCCTTCAGAGGCAGAGTATCCACTTTGAGTACACAAGGTCCCAGGTTCAGTTCCCAGTACCCTGGGAGAGAACCCAGCCTGAAATGCTGGAGAGCTGCTGCCAGTCAGTGCAGGCAATATGGAGGTGGGTGGGCCATGGGTCCTACTCCATATAAGGCGGCTTCCTAATTGGGAAAGGCTGTAACTGGGCAAAACAGAGCGCTTGCTCTGTATGCAGGGCCGGCCCTACGGCCAGGCTGGGTGGCGCAGGGCACCACGGCGCCAGCCTGCCAGGGGGGGTGCCGCGAGCTGCGCCCGCCCGCTGGCTGGCCGGCCCGCTGCGCAGCAGCGCCTGTGGCAGCCGCGCTGCGTCCGCCCGCCGTGCTGGGAAACGGGGCGGGGGGGCACCGGAGGGATCCGGCGCACCACGGCGCCAGGGGCGCTTAAGACGGCCCTGTCTGTATGCTGGCTGTCCTGGGTTCAATCTCGTTAGCGCTTCCAGTCACAATAGAAACAGCTGCGGTTGATGTCTTTGGATTGCTTATTCCAGCCGACTGGCTTCTATATTTGCAGATAAAATAGAGTCTGCATTAAATAGGAGCTTATTTGGGAATTATATGTTGACTGTTGAGCAGGTATATTCTGACAGCATATACATTTAAAACAAAAAACAAAAAAACCAAGGCAGAACCAATTACGTCACCCAAGTTTTATAGAATTGCAGAGTTGGAAGGGACACCAGGGACCATCTAGTCCAACCCCCTGCAAATGAATTCCTGACAGAGGGCCTTCCAACCTATCCAGAGCTTATCATCCTTTACTGGCAAGTTGCTCCCCTGATGTGCATCCCCTTGCAATATGGGGTGAGCACCCCAAACTGTTAGACTGGCAATTAGCACCCTTGAGAATGGACAGTTTAAGACAGCTGTTGATGGAAAAGGATTTGCAGTCCGTGACTTTACACAGGAGTAACCCCCTGACCCACTCGCTTGTGTGACTGAGAACTGTTTGGACTAAAGGGGAGCCTGCAAAAATCTCCCAGTCTATCAGTCCTGAGCGCTCAGAGGGGGGTGCAGGGAGCGGTTATGGATGTGCTACTGTCATACACTCTCCACAAGGGCTCCCCCTGAAGACTGTTTGAAAACTTTCAACTGGGGGGAAAATACAGCTGCGTGGATGCTATTGAGGACCAAGCACATTGTGCCAGATTTGGTTACCAGGGGATTTCTGAACACACCTCAAGGCACTGGTGCAAACATTTAAAATCTTAAATAGTTTAGGGGCACTTTATCTAAAGGAGGCCTGTCGATCGCAATCTACCGGTCAATCGTGGAGGTGCCTCTGGTCGATCGCGGGTTGATCGTGCCCCCTCCCACCCCACCCCCCAAAAAAGGGAAAGGGAAAAAAGCTCAACAACATTGGTGTCTCCCCCCCTAAAAAAAAGAGCTCTGCCTGCCAAAAAAAGCTCAACAACTCTTGGGAATAACAATGGGTAGATCAATGCCAGGTTTTTTTTTATACTGGGAGTAGATCACACTTAGGGACGTGGGTGGCGCTGTGGGTTAAACCACAGAGCCTAGGGCTTGCCGATCAGAAGGTCGGTGGTTCGAATCCCCGCAACGGGGTGAGCTCCCGTTGCCCGGTCCCAGCTCCTGCCCACCTAGCAGTTCGAAAGCACGTCATAATGCAAGTAGATACATAGGTTCCGCTTCGGCGGGAAGGTAAACAGCGTTTCCGTGCGCTACTCTGGTTCACCAGAAGCGGCTTTGCCTGCTGGCCACATGACCTGGAAGCTGTACGCCAGCTCCCTTGGCCAATAAAGCGAGATGAGCGCCGCAACCCCAGAGTCGGTCACGACTGGACCTAATGGTCAGGGGTCCCTTTACCTTTACCTAGATCACACTTGCTTGGGAGTGGGACGTGCCTGATCTAAAGTATCGCCCGTATGATCCTGGACAGTTATTAAGAACTGCAGAGGCCCTAGTCAAGTGCCGCCTAGCACAATCTCTTAGGCAGGTGGCAAAAGGGACCAGCAGGGCCTTTAGGGTGGTGGCTCCACAGATGTGATCCTCCCTCCCTTCTGAACCATGAACAGCCCTATCAGCACAAGGACTCCTCTCCTCTCGCCTGCCCTTCTTTAAGGGGGTACTTCCAAGACCTGCCGCTTCCTTACGATTCTGGGATTTTCCCATTCCCTAGTGTAGTTAAAAGAACGGCATGTCAGCCAAATCTCCTTCATTGTAGGCCACCTTCTCAGTGCTGTAACCTCATAGAAGGCAGCACTTAGATAACTTTTAGTGCCAATAAAGTTTGTGCAAAAAAATCTTTGCTTTGGTTTGGTGCACGCGAAATAACGGGATGAAAAGCCCCCAGAGTTTGCAACAACAACAAAAAAACCCAAAAAACACAAAGCAGTTTGGGCAATGCCAATGGCATTGTAAACTTAAACCACAGGTTTGTGCAATATCTTTGCACTGCTTTGGAGCATGCAAAATAATGGGACAAAAAGCCCCCAGAGTTTGCAAAAATAGCAACAACCCAAGGCAGAGCCAATAGCATTGCAAACTTAAACCACAAGTTTGTGTAATATCTTTGTACTGCTTGGGCGCACAGGAAAAGAAAGCACAAAACTCCCCCAGAGTTTGCCCTTTTGCAGGAAAAAAACCCCCCAAAATAAAGGGCCATTTACCTGGGTCTCTCTCTCTCTCTCTCTCTTTTTTTTTTTTTTGCAGGGGCTTAGCGACCAACCTCCTTCCTCCGTCCCTAGGTTTGCTTATAGCAACCTGCCCAGCGAGAACTACGCTTCCCAGAACACCCTTGGGCGAGCGCGAGGTCCATTGCACAAAGAGCGGCGGCCACGCGTCCCCGGCGGAGGCGGCGCGAAGCATTCTGGGAGTCGTAGTCCTCGTCGGGAGGGGGAGCCGTAGAGCTGCGCGGCGGCGGAGGCGCCCGGGAACTACAGCGGAGGGCGGGCGAGGATTTGGAGCAGGAAGCGCGGGCGGAGGAGCGGCTCCCTGGCCGGCTGTGCACGGGGCTGGGTTGCTGGAAGCCGGAGGGGTCTCTCCGCAGGATGCATCCCGGGCTGGCCGTGGGGCTGGTCTTCGGCGGGTGCTGCAGCAACGTGGTTTTCCTGGAGCTGCTGGTCAGGTGGGATGCTGGGGGGGGGGGGAGGAGTGGGGCAGGGATAGGGAACCCACCTGCCAAGATCGGGGCGCGGGGGGCATCCCCAGAGGCAGCGGAACAGTGCAATTGAGCATTGGGAAGGGGTTACCCAAAGGTCATCCATCCCAACCCCCTGGCATGCAGGAATCACGGCCCCACAGTCCCTGGCAAATGGCCACCCAACCTCTCGTTTATAGAATCATAGAAGCAAAAGCAGCGGTTGACTATATGCTGCTTCGGAGCCTGGGAGGGCAGGCAGGCAGCTGGCCACCTCCCATCAAGATAGATAAATAAAAATACTTAATTAAAAGTATAAATAATCAGAATGATTAGAATTGGAACGCTCACTGAGCTAAAAAGTAATTAAAAACAACAGTTTGCGGAGACATTTCCTTCCAAATCTGCTAGACAGAGCCAGGCAGGGGGTGGTAACAGGTGGGGGTATATAAACTATATATTCTGTAAAGGTAAAGGGACCCCTGACCATTAGGTCCAGTCGTGACCGACTCTGGGGTTGCACGCTCATCTTGCATTATTGGCCGAGGGAGCCGGCGTATAGCTTCCAGGTCATGTGGCCAGCATGACAAAGCCGCTTCTGGCGAACCAGAGCAGCACACGGAAACGCCGTTTACCTTCCCGCTGTAGCGGTTCCTATTCATCTACTTGCACTTTGACGTGCTTTCGAACTGCTAGGTTGGCAGGAGCTGGGACCAAGCAACGGGAGCTCACCCTGTCACGGGGATTCGAACTGCAGCCTTTAACAACTTGGGACCAGTTTACCCGAGAGGTCACATTTCCCCATGTGTGTCCACTCAGCGGAATTTGCACCGTTACATGTCATCCCCGTTCCACACTTGTAAGAACTGGGTCGTTTAGTGTGGCAGCGGCTGCTACCCTTCAGAACTCCCTGCCTGTTGAGATCAACCAGGCTCCTTTGCTGTGCTCTTTTCCAGCACCTGCTGAAAGCGTTCTTGTTTAGAGAAGCCTAAGCAGATGCTTAGGGACGCGGGTGGCGCTGTGGGTTAAACCACTGAGCCTAGGGCTTGCCAATCAGAAGGTCGGCGGTTCGAATCCCCGCGACGGTTTGAATTCCCGTTGCTCGATCCCTGCTCCTGCCAACCTAGCAGTTCAAAAGCACGTCAAAGTGCAAGTAGATCAATAGGTGCCGCTCCGGCGGGAAGGTAAACGGCGTTTCCGTGCGCTGCGCTGGTTTGACAAACACCAGCTCCCTCGGCCTGTAAAGCAAGATGAGTTCCGCAACCCCAGAGTCGGTCACGACTGGACCTAATGGTCAGGGGTCCCTTTACCTTTAAGCAGATGCTTAGAAAGTCGAAGTGATTTTAATCTGTTTTGGTGTGTTAACTTTGGCATGCTTAAAAGTGAGTTTGTGATCCTTCCCCCAACTTCCCCTTTTATAAACCGCTATGAACCAGCGGCGTATAAATTGAATGAATGAATCAATGAAAGAGTTGGCTTTGCCAACCCCACCGGTGCTTCTTGGGGAAAGTCCAGTGTGTGGATAGTACCAAATTAAATGGACTAATGGCGTAAGGCCGCTTACCTCTGTTTCCATGGAACAGGTGAATCTGAGATAGATTTTTTATTTTTTAAATGCATCTAATGGTGGAAGGCAGGCTTTGGCATCTCAGCTGTGAGGAAAACAGCAAGCCGGGCCTGTGTCCTTGAAATGGTTTTCGGGATATTAAACGTCTGTGTACAGCATCTCAGTCTGTGTACAGCATCCCTTTCCTTGTTGCAGGAGGGGGGAAAGAGCAGGGATACCTTGCGAATGCACTCTGGATTCCCTAGGGAAGCTGAGGTGCAGGTCTGGCTGGGTAAAAGCGAGTCATCCATTTTCAGATTTTGGCGTGGCAGCAAAACCGGCTTGGTTTTTTGATGTTTGATGTCTTACTGTGCTTTAGTTTGTTGGAGGCCGCCCAGAGTGGCTGGGGCAACTCAGTCAGATGGGTGGCATATGAATCATAAATTTCCACCGCCCTCATCTTGTATGGTTGCCCTGTGGGGTCACATGTTCTGGGAAGGAGGGCAACTTGGATTCTCAGCTGCTGTGAACGCTGCCATCGTGATCCCTTTGGGGGTCATTTGGCTAGAGAGGTTACAGGGAACCAGACAGGGCCTTTTCGGTAGTGGCACCCACCCTGTGGAACGCCCTCCCACCAGATGTCAAGGCAATAAGTAACTATTTTACTTTTACAAGACAACTGAAGGCGGCCCTGTTTAGGGAAGTTTTTAATGTTTGATGCTGTACTGTTTTTAATATTCGGTTGGAAGCCGCCCAGAGTGGTTGGGGAAACCCAGCCAGATGGGTGGTGTATAAATAATAAATTATTATTATTATTATTATTATTATTTCTTCCCTTCTTTGGCGATCACTCGTAGCCGAGTAAGATTGTCTTAACAGTGAGTCCGTAAGTGACTGTGGAGGCCAATTCTGGATCCACACTTCCTTCCACAGTGGGGACATAGCATAGATTTCCAGGTGGGAGTTGATAATAATAATAATAATAATAATAATAATAATAATAATAATAATAATAATTTATTATTTGTACCCCGCCCATCTGGCTGGGTTTTCCCAGCCACTCTGGGCAGCTTCCAACAAAGATTAAAATACCGGTACATTAAAATGTCTCACATTAAAAGCTTCCCTGAACAGCCTTCAGATGTTTTCTAAATGTCAGGTAGTTGTTTATCTCTTTGACATCTGATGGGAGGGCATTCCACAGGGTGGGTGCCACTACCGAGAAGGCCCTCTGCCTGGTTCCCTGTAGCTTTGCTTCTTGCAGTGAGGGAACCTTCAGAAGGCCCTCGGTACTGGACCTCAGTCCAGAACGATGGGGGTGGAGACACTCCTTCAGATATACTGGGCCAAAGGTTTGCCAAGTGTGCCTTCCTCTTAGCACGTTTCTCCCTTTTGTCCTGAGTTTGAGCGTCCTCAAAGCCCACATCGCCTTTGGTAAATAAAGGCTGTTCTCCAACTGGAGTGCTCGCAGGCCAGTGTTTCCCAGTTGTCAGTGTTTATACTACATTTTTAAAAATTTGCCTTGAGAGAGTCTTTAAACCTCTTTTGTTGACCACCAGCATTACGCTTTCCATTTTTAAGTTCGGAATAGAGTAGTTGTTTGAGGACCGGGACATTCGCAGGGAAACCAAAATGCTTGTTTACAAAGCTATTGTGCTACCAACCTTACTGTATGCTTGTGAAACATGGACCACTTATAAACGCCATCTCCAACTCTTCGAAAGATTCCATCAATGGTGTCTCTGAAAATTTTTACACATTGCTTGGGAAGACAGGCGAACTATCGCCAGTGTACTGGAAGAAGCAAAGATCACCAGCATCAAAGAGATGATTCTTCAACATCAACTTCATTGGACTGGTCATGTTGTACGGATGCCTGATTCTCGTAGAGAGGGCCTTTGTGGTGTTGGGGTCAGACCTGGAAGACCAGGGTTCAAATATTCATTCGGCCGCGAAGCTCCCTGGGTGACCTTGAGCCCATCACTGCCTCTCAACTCAATCTACCTCACAGGGCTGTTGTGGGGATTAATTGAGAACCATGTGCTCCCCCCCCCCTTGAGCTCTGTATCAATGCAATAAATAAAGAAATAGGTTAGGAGTGGGTCCATTGCCTTGCAATGGCAACCATCCTACCTGGATGGACAGAGAGTGCTCTGCTGGTTGCTTTCCGGTTGACCAGACAGATCCATAGAATTGTAGAGTTGGAAGGGACCCCAAGGGTCATCCAGTCCAACCCCCTGCAATGCAGGAATATTTTCAGTTGTCCCATACGAGGATCGGACCTGCAACCTTGGTGTTACCAGCAGCACGCTCTAACCAACGGAGCTGGCACTTCCTAGTTGGGGAAACATAGAAAGCTGCCTTAATGTGGAGTCAAACCATTGGTCCATCTAGCTCTAGTTTTCTCCCAGCCCCTACCTGGAGATGCTAGGAAGGTGAGCTTGGGATTTCCTGTGTTCAAAGCTGAAGCCCTTCCCTTCAGCTCTTGCCAAGAACGCAGGAGCAGGTGGACTTTGGTAAGACGCCATGTGGTGCTCCCGAGATACGAGTATCCCCTTGGGATCACTTCTGCACAGGTACGTTGTTCTTTAGCACCCAAGTTGCCAGTGTGCAAATTCTTTTAGCAGCTTGCAAAGTCTCCGCCCGCACCTTACATTTAAAGCAGTATCGTGCCACTTTTGGCATTTCGGATATATTAGGAGATCCCTCTTTCCCTCGGAAAGCTACAATTTCCAAAGTGAATAGAATCACAGAGTTGGGAGGGACCCCAAGGGTCATCTAGCCCAACCCCCTGCCTTGCAAGAACCTCAACACACGGTTCCCCATCTAGTCTGAAACTGGACCGGACCCTGCTTAGCTTTGCAGGCGTGCTAGCAGTTTTCTTCTTGCACCACGAGCTTTAAACATTCGATCCCCTTCCCACTCTGTGAGACGCAGCTCTCAAATCTGAGAGATGTCTTAAGACTTAAGAAGTCATTTTGAACTGAGCCTTTAAAAGTGCTTGCGGCCAGGAGGACCCCAGTTTCTGTCGTGGCAGGTCATGCTATAAACTCTCCTGCCACAGGGAAAAGGTGTGACCAGCAGTAAAAGTCCCCATTTAGAATAACTCTTGATGTAACTGGGTAGACAAAGCAGCTTTTATGTTTGCATGAATTGCCTGGATTGTTTGTCTTGGGTGTTGACACAGGAGCGGATGATGGTTCTTTCAAAATATGTTTAAGAGCTTGTAAACCTTTGCAGCTTGAGATTGGACGTATAAAGAAGGACCCCCGGGAGGGAGACGTTTCTGGGATTCACATAAGACCGGTCTGCTTGCTGCTGCTTCTTACATAGGTCGATTCTTAGCCACGTTGCATTGCATATAAAGTGATGTTAATTCCTTCCAGGTCCTCGGTCTTTCCCCTCTTCGAAAAGGCCATTGTTTTATTGTTTTAACTCTTAGTTGTTGCCGTAATGAAAGACACGATCCATCTTGGCAAGGCAGGCTCTGAAATCTGAGCGCGGCAAAGTCCCTGCAAAAGAAATCTAAAGGGTGGAAGCTTTCTCTTTGTTTTATCAAAATAAAAAAATTCCTTCCAGCAGCACCTTAAAGACCAACTTAGTTTTTTTTATTTTGGTATGAGCTTTCGTGTGCATGCACACTTCTTCAGATCTGAGGAAGTGTGCATGCACACGAAAGCTCATACCAAAATAAAAAACTTAGTTGGTCTTTAAGGTGCTGCTGGAAAGAATTTTTTTATTTTGTTTCGACTACGTCAGACCAACACGGCTACCTACCTGTAACTACATCTTTGTTTTATGTATGGTTAGGGACAGAGTTTTCAAATATAACTTCTCTTTTCTCTTTCTTTCTCTCTCTCTCTCTCTCTCTCTCTCTCTCTCTCTCTCTCCCTTCTCCGCTTCAAACACAGGGAATTTCCAGGATGTGGGAACCTGATTACCTTTGCCCAGTTTTTCTTCATAGCCATCGAGGGTTTCATCTTCGAAGCCAATTTTGGAAGGAAGCGGCCCACCATCCCCATCAGGTACGGCCACTCAAGATGGGGGCCAAGGTTATGTGGGTCCAGTGACACCTGGGGGGGCACAGAATGTTCCCCATCCCTGGCTTACCGGGGTGGGTGGTGGGTGGGGAGGTCTGGTTGCAGAGATTGTGGAAGGGCGGCATTCATTCCCATCGCCCCTGCCTGAATGTGTTCTACTTGCATCTATTGCCTTTTGTTTGTCGTTTCTGGTGACTTCATAGTTCTGGAGTCCAGCAGGCTCAAGGGTAGCCAAAAGACAACCCCAAAACCCACCCACCCAAGGTTGCACGTGGGCCACAGGTCACCTTGCAAAAGGATTGGGGAGCAGATATATTCCCAGGCTGCCCACCCCCATTGTAGACGCCACTGCTTCCCCGCTTGGAGGGAGCAGGGACATCAAAGCAGCACTCTTGTCTAAACTGCTCATCGTGAAAATGCTCCCCCCCCCCCTCTATGCTGGGCTTACGGGGCAAATCCCTTTGCGCTTCTCCTTCTAGGTACTACCTGATCATGGTGGCTATGTTCTTCACGGTCAGCGTGGTGAACAACTACGCCCTCAACTTGAACATTGCGATGCCTCTGCACATGATATTTAGATCGGTGAGTCCTTTTGCTTTTCTTTTTTTTAAATAACAAAAGAATATTTATTAAGTTTCCATTTTATCACATTTAACCAAATCCTTATTCATTTACATATTTGCTCCATCGAGCTTCGACTTCCCTCCCTCCCGTCTCATGGTTTCCATAATTCATTATTACTTCGTAGCAGTAATAATGTTTTTTCCCCCCAGG
This sequence comes from Zootoca vivipara, assembly GCF_965207765.1. Classification (NCBI taxonomy): domain Eukaryota; kingdom Metazoa; phylum Chordata; class Lepidosauria; order Squamata; family Lacertidae; genus Zootoca; species Zootoca vivipara. Next base: position 66,652,279 of record NC_142592.1, on the reverse strand, counting down.
ACCATTTGCAGTCATCAGCAATCGTTAACAGCCATCTACAGGTTTACCACTCCCATCAGCCCATCACCCATTCCCATCACCCCCACCCCCCACCCTCTGAATATACATAAGGGTCTGGTGGATTCTGTTTCAGTGTATCTGACGAAGTGTGCATGCACACAAAAGCTCATACCAAAATAAAAACTTAGTTGGTCTTTAAGGTGCTACTGAAGGAATCTTTTTATTTTGCTTCGACTCAGACCAACACGGCTACCTACCTGTAACTACTTCGTAGCATTTATACATTTTCCCATTTACGTTTCACTCCTGTTAATCACAGAATTTTAAACAAATATAAAAAGGTACAAATCCTCAGCATTGCAAGTTTCCTTACAACAACCCTGCTGGTGTTGTTAATGGATTACAATTGTCCTTCACATTTACTCCAGTCTTTTAGGAAAGCTTGATCACACTGGTTTTGGATTTTCCCGGTCAGACTCGCCAATTCTGCATAGTCCATCATCTTCGTCTGCCACTCTTCTAACGATGGAATTTCCTGTTGCTTCCATTTTGGGGCTGAAAGAGTTCTTGCTGCTGTTGTCGCACGCATAAAGTTTTATATCTCTCTTTGGGATCTCATTCCCTACTACAGTGGTACCTCCTTATAAGTCTGCCCCGTCCAGTGTCCATTTCGGCAGACGTCCGCAGCAAACCTGGAAGTACCAGAACGGGTTACTTCTGGGTTTGGCGCATGCGCAGAAGCGCTAAATCGCACTTTGCGTGCATATGCAGAGCAGCGTTTTGTCGAGCGTCCTTTTCGTAGAGCGTCCGGGGCTCTGAAACAGATCCTGGACTCAAAACAAGGTACCACTGTACAGGTGAAACTCAGAATATTAGAATATCTTCGAAATGTGCAGTAATGCAACTTATTATTTTTTCTTTTTCTTTTAATTTTTACAAATGCTTTCTTTTGGAAATTCCACAGTAATAAAACAAATAGTTAACAATAATACAAAAATAAACATCGCTATTACATTTCATTATTTACATTCCATTTTTAATTGACCCGTCTAACGACAAATAATTACAATTACAACAAATAAAGGCTTGACATATCTTGCTTTGCATGTCATGCATCTATCTCATATATTGGTTTCAGCTTTTAAGTTTATTTTGTTTACCAATAAAACAAAATTTATTTAAAACTAAAGATGCCAAGTGCTGTTCTCATCGGCACAGCATTTCCCCAAGATGTTGCTTGCAGGAGTCCCCTATAGAGAGGTCCAAAACATAAAATGGTAGACTTGAGCGCTTATTCACTGTTTACCCACTTTGCTTTTTAATTCTTTCCACGACCCTCTCCGGCTGCCTGGCCTCTTCAGGGATCTCTGATAGCAAACATGGCTCTGGGCATCATTATTCTGAAGAAAAGGTACGTCTTCTTTATTTTGCTGGGGCTGAAAATAGTCCAGAGTCGAGGTAGCGCACGGGGTGGCAAGGGGAGCTGGCTTGCTCTCTTTCGCCCATTAGCGGCTGGCCCACAAATGGGGGTGGGGCTGTTTCTCCTGGAAGAGGGGGGCCTTTTGAAATTCAGGTGGCTAATCGGTGGCCTTCCAGATCTTGCAAGGCAGCAACTCTAAGGCACCACCTGCCGTATCCGGCACACAATTCAGCACGGCCAGCAGTTTGGGATTGTGGCAGCTGCAGTCTCAGCAACATCAGGAGGGCACCGGGTTGGGGAAGGCAACCCAAGAGGGTTGGACTAGATGGCCGTTGGGGTGTCCCTTCCAGCTCTTGCGATTCTATGAGACGGTGAGTGTGTGTGCAGGCATGTTCACGCGGGGAAGACCGCTGTAAAATTATTGCACGGTTGTTTTGGGCATTGCTTTGGTTATGTGATCTCTCCGAACCATGAGGACTAGGAGAATGCGTTTTATCCTTCCTCTTCTGGCTTACTAGCTGGAAGCCGAGATCCTCAAGGCTTTGCCAGAGCTGTCGGGTTCTGCCGCGGAAGCCCAGTCTATGCAGTGATTGTTGCAACGTGGGTTTGAAGGGAGAGATTTGCCAATTGTGTTATTGAGCTAGATCTGATCCTATACAGTGGTACCTCGGTTTATGAACACAATTGGTTCCGGAAGTCTGTTCATAAACTGAAGCGTTCATAAACATGAAGCAAACTTTCCCATTGAAAGTAATGGAAAGTGGATTAATCCGTTCCAGACGGGTCCGTGGAGTACTCAACCTGAAGCATACTTAACCCGAAGCATGGGTATAATTGGTTCCGGAAGTCTGTTCATAAACTGAAACGTTCATAAACTGAAGCGAACTTTCCCACTGAAAGTAATGGAAAGTGAATTAATCCGTTCCAGATGGGTCTGCGGCGTTCGTAAACCGAAAATTCATAAACCGAGGTGTTCATAAACTGAGGTTCCACTGTAGTTTGCATTGCCTGCATTGTACAATTGTGAGTGTATGGTTGAGCCCCCCCCCCCCCAAATATCCCTGGGATGTCTTGCTTAAATGTATTTATTCTTTGACTCTCTCTGTGTGCCAAAGGGTGATGTGGGCAGGACAGAATGCCCTGCTAAGCTATCAAGGCCGGATGACTGTCTTGTCTGACGCTATCAGTCTGATGCACAGAACAGGCAACCCCCCACTCAAGGCTGCTGGAAGATGCTACCGGGGTAGCATGAGTCAGCATGTGTTTATGCACAGGACCGGACACAGGAAGATCCTTATATGTACTTGTGACCCCCTTGCGTGCGCACATTTACAGAGGAGGGGGAAAGGAGCCCAAGAAGTGTATAAGAAGCTTTGCAAATTTGTGTTACTTTACTCTTGTCGTGGAGCTGACCACCAAAAGTCTCTTATTAATAAGAAATTAAATTCTTTCTCTGAATTCAACCCTTGGAGTCTTGTTGACTGTCTCTGTCCTTGCCTGGGCGCAACTTAAGGACCCTTATCAGCTAATAAGGCTACAGGTTCTTACATTGACCCCCCCCAACAGCAACAAAGGGCATTGTTCCCTGTAAGGTGGGCTTACTGCATGGTCCTGGGCTTTCCTGGTTCTGCTGAAACCCCCCCCCTCTCCTCCTCCTGCACAGGTACACCATCTCCAAATACACCTCCATAGCTCTGGTGTCTCTGGGAATCTTCACCTGCACCTTCATGTCAGCAAAGCAAGTGGTAAGGACCGCCACGTTTCCTCCTCCTTCACCGTAGCCGTGTGACCACCAGCACTTCCCCTTCCTCTTGTATGCAAATCACCATCGGAAAGAGCACAGTTCAGTCCCTTGGCTTAAAAGCAGGATATTCCCTCTCTAAAGCAGGAATGACTTGGGCCATATCCGGCCTCCACCGGATTCCTTGTGGCACCAGGGATGGGCAGCTGGCGGCCTGTGGGCCTTGAAGCAGTTTTATCTGGCCCCTGTGGCCTTGCCTGGTTTGAATCTGGCTGTCTTGCCAGGTTGCTACGTGCAGGACTGATTGGCCAGCATCTGAGTAGTCACTAACTCGCCACGCTGCTTTAGAGTGTTTCCCCACCACTACCAACTTTTTAAAGATGGATTTTTTTTCTATGTATGGAAAAAACGTTTGCCCACTTGTAAGGAAAAGTGGGAAAGAGATTACATATAAGAGGATAGAGTCCTTGGTTATATTTAGGTTTTATGCATCATGTCTCTTGGTGCTCAAACACATGTGTTTCATAGCTGTGAATCCCACACACCTAAGGTAGCGTTGGCTGTGTTTTAGGGCCTGTTACAAAGGTCCTCTGGTTCTACAGCAAAATACATTTCCATTCCCCAGGCCTTCAAAATATTCCACCAAGTTGTCCATCCCTGAGTTGCAAGTTGTCTCCCATTTCAGAGGAAGGCTGGCTTCAAGCCAAGCAGGATTTGGTAGGAATGTTCTCTTATTTAAATGCACAGGTTGAATTTCTCTTTCTCTCTCCCACTTCTGCATCTTTAGAGTTCTATGTCAAGCGCAAGTGAAGATGAAGAGAACGTCTCTGCTTTCCTCTGGTGGCTGCTAGGTCTGTAACTGCTAATACTTTTATGGTTGTGGCTTGCTGTTCAGCAGAAAAAAAGCCCAGTGTGCCTAGCACTGATTGGCCAGCACTTGGGATGTTGCAACTCCACACTTCTCCCTTCTTTTTAAGTGGCTTTTCCATGTTTGCCATTTAATGTGGGACGAGTAAAATTTGCCCTATGTTACTAAGCTGGAGAGATATACAAAAAAATGGGTATAGTTTTTTTTATCTCTCTTATGCCACTAATGACTAATGTGTGCAGACAGGAGGCTAGAAATCCTTTTCCTGGGCTAGCTCAGCCTTCTGCATCTGGAGTCCCTCCAGAGGTTTTGAGCCATAACTCACATCAGCCCCAGCTGCCCAAAACGTATAGATGGCACCAGGATACAGGAGCTGAATTGTTACTATTTTGGTAAAGTTCCAATTCAGAGGCTGCTTGGCTCGGAACAAGGTGTAATATGCTGTGCGCTGGAGTGGAATCCAGAATCCGAGCCAAACTCCGTAGCCTGTCTCAGCCGTAGAAACCCTTTGCAAATATTGCGTAATGTTAAGACATTCCCATAAATGAAGTTGCCTGAAGCTTTTTCCCCCCTCCCATGGATCAAGCCCACATTTCTCTCCCCACCTTCATCATGGATTCGACAGACGTGCTGATTCACTCTCCTGTCGCCTGTCTCATTCCTTTCGGCAGGCTTCTCCCTTCGACTGTCTGCCTTTAATTAAGTTACAGGGAGGTAGCCGTGTTGGTCTGACGTAGTCAAAACAAAATAAAAAAAATCCTTCCAGTAGCACCTTAGAGACCAACTAAGTTTGTCATTGGTTTGAGCTTTCATGTGCATGAAAGCTCATACCAATGACAAACTTAGTTGGTCTCTAAGGTGCTACTGGAAGGATTTTTTTTAATTTTTATTTGCCTTTAATTAACCACAAGTTGCAACACTGGACCGTCTCCACTGCCATCATTCAGCCCGGACACTGAGGTCCAGCTCCTTCTGGCGGTTCCCTCACTGTGAGAAGTGAAGTTACAGGGAACCAGGCAGAGGGCCTTTCCGGTGGTGGCACCCGCCCTGTGGAAAGCCCCCCCCCCACCAGATGTCAAGGAAATAAGCAACTATCTGTCTTTTAGAAGACATCTGAAAGCAGTCCTGTTTAGGGAAGTTTTTAATGTTCAATGTTTTGTCGTGTTTTTAATATTCTAATTATTATTATTATTATTACTATTATTATTTAATATTAAGAGAAAAGCACTGTAAGCAGTTAAGCCCAGCCTGTTCACTCCACAGGTATCCTCGCGCTGACCTTTGCTCTCCTCATGTCGGCCCGGATGGGGATCTTCCAAGAGACCCTCTATAAGAGATTTGGCAAGCACTCCAAGGAAGCCCTCTTCTACAACGTAAGTCTCTGTGGACCAGATCGGCCTCGTTCCTTTCTTGACAGAAGGTAAACCGGACAAATCCACGCAGGCGTTGGACATGGGACGATGAAGTTCAGGGAAAGTTAGACGTTCGGCTGAAATCAGTGCAGTTTGGAGTAGTTGGTACCCAAACTTTCTCCGCCCACCATCCTCTTGGTTCCATAAGCTCATTCCCAGCGCCCCCTACCCTATAAAAAGTGGTATTCAGAATAGTGCTTTTACACTACGAAAGGTAACAACACAATGAAATTCAAAATTATTTGCACATTTGTTCAAAATCCAAGGAAAACTGTTTTGCTTATTCATGAACATGACCAAATGATACCAGCTTTTCAAAGTCTGATAGTCATTTATACCTCCGTCACCCCCCTGCCACCCCCTTTCCTCTTAGCACACCCCCCCCCAAAGTACCACTCTCTTTGGGAACCACTGATTTGAGTGTGTGCTTAACAGGTTGTGTAGACCCACTTTCTGCATTCATCAGAATGAAACAGTAATGTACAACCTCAGGCTATTTGGGGGGGGGGCAATGGGGCGACAGGTTGTGTTTCATATCTAAATGTTGCTCCGTGGCGACGGGATGCCCTTCCCATTGCAAAACAGCTTCCTGCAGTCGTCAGTGAAGCTTTTGCCTTCTAGCACAGGCCCAGTTCAGATGCAATGCTTAGCTAAACTGTGGCTTGGCAGAAACGTGCAGGCTCCCAGTGAGAAGGCTGTGGCTCCTCCAGTCCTCCTGCTCTGCTTTGAGCTAGGCCACATTTTGGCATATCATTGCACCCAAACCAAGACTTGTGGTTTGGGGTGAAGCACACACCTCTGGGCCAAGAGCTAAGCTGCCTCTGATATGTCTTAAAATCCATTCTTAAAAACAAGCCATCTGCATATCTGAGCCATCTGCATATCTCAGATATGCAGATGACACAACCTTGATGGCAGAAAGTGAGGAGGAATTAAAGAACCTTTTAATGAGGGTGAAAGAGGAGAGTGCAAAATATGGTCTGAAGCTCAACATCGAAAAAACCAAGATCATGGCCACTGGTCCCATCACCTCCTGGCAATTAGAAGGGGAAGAAATGGAGGCAGTGAGAGATTTTACTTTCTTGGGCTCCTTGATCACTGCAGATGGTGACAGCAGTCATGAAATTAAAAGACGCCTGCTTCTTGGGAGAAAAGCAATGACAAACCTAGACAGCATCTTAAAAAGCAGAGACATCACCTTGCCGACAAAGGTCCGTATAGTTAAAGTTTTGGTTTTCCCAGTAGTGATGTATGGAAGTGAGAGCTGGACCATAAAGAAGGCTGATCGCCGAAGAATGGATGCTTTTGAATTATGGTGCTGGAGGAGACTCTTGAGAGTCCCATGGACTGCAAGAAGATCAAACTTATCCATTCTGAAGGAAATCAGCCCTGAGTGCTCACTGGAAGGACAGATCCTGTAGCTGAGGCTCCAAGACTTTGGCCACCTCATGTGAAGAGAAGACTCCCTAGAAAAGACCCTGATGTTGGGAAAGATGGAGGGCACTAGGAGAAGGGGACGACAGAGGATGAGATGGTTGGACAGTGTTCTCGAAGCTACGAACATGAGTTTGACCAAACTGTGGGAGGCAGTGGAAGACAGGAGCGCCTGGCGTGCTCTGGTCCATGGGGCCATGAAGAGTCGGACACGACTAAACAACTAAACAACAACAACAACAAGCCATCCACACGATTCCATGTTTACATTCTCTTCCGTTCCTTCCCAGCTCTTAGAAAGGTTGGCCGATCATTTATTATTATGGTTATTTGTTAAATTTATATACCACCCTTCATCATAAGATCTCAGGACAGTTTGCAGAGTAAAATACAAGAAAATTAAGAGTCAGTGCTTGGCAGCCAGTGTGGTGTAGGGGTTACGAGGGTTGAACTTGTATCCCGAAGAACCAGCTTCAAACCCCTACTCAGCCATGAAGCTCACCAGGTAACCAGTCGCTGTCTCTTAGCCTAGCCTACCTCACAGGGTTGTTGTGAGGGAGAACCCTGTGCACCAAAACTTGAACTCCTAGGAGGAAAATGCAGGAAGCAATTGTAATGATAATTAAATAGTTTATTTTTTAAAAAGGAAATGCTGGCCGTTCTGTTAGTACACAAGTCCTGTCCCTGTTTCCTCTGGGGCACCTCTCTCAAGGTCTTCTTTCCTCCTAACAGCACGCCCTCCCCATCCCAGGTTTCCTGCTTCTGGCTCCTGACATCTACAGACACGCCCTTCTCTTCAGCCAATCTGGTAAGCGGGGCTCATTTTTCAATATTGCTTCTGGACAGATTCCTGCTATCGGCCAGGAAACAAATTCAGCTCTGCTAGGTGAGGCCAATGCCCCCTCTAGTCCAGAATCCTGTTCTGGACATAGTCCTGCCCATTATAGGAAACCCGCAAGCAGGACCTGAGCACAACAGCAGAATTGCCAACCTGTAATGCCCAGAATTTTATATTCAGAGCCATACTGCCTCCAACATGGAAGGGGAGTGCAGCCATTGTGGCTGGCTGCCATTGACAGCCCAGCAGCGCTTGCCCTTCCTGTCCTCGCTCCGTAAGCTCTCCGTAAGTTACCAGAGATGATGTTCTCGCAGTGTGTGCCTTACACAGAGAGGAGGACGTGTTGCCTTAGGCCACATTCGCACCATGCGTTCAAACTGCTTTCATACCACTTTGTCATGGCTTCCCCCAAAGAATTCTGGGAGCTGTACTTTGTTTAGGGCACTGGGAGTTGTGAGGAGGCCCATGTTCTTCCCCCACCCAACTACCATCCCCCTTTAGTGGATGAATGTGGCAGTGGCATAGCGTGGGTTGCCAATGCCCGGGGCTGTGCAAACCGGGGTGGGAGGGAGGGAAACGGATGGAGTACGCATGCACATTCAACTGCCCTAACGGCGTCTGCGTCATTGCAGCCGCACAGATAAGAAGAGTCATTCCGTTGTTTGGATGTATATACCTTAGCTGCCAAGTACCCCGTTTTTCGCGGGAAACCCCCGGATTTTAATCCGTTCCCTGCTGTTCTCCCGAATGGAGAAAAATCCCGGAAATCCCCTGGATTTCCTACCTGCCAGGGAGCCTCCATTTTGGGTGCTGCTCTGACCATGTGTGGGCACCGGAAATAGGGCAGAGCGGCACCTGAAGTCGCTTCTACGCATGCCAGAGGCCATCTTGGTGGTCGCCGCATGGAAACACCATCAAAGCATTCCTGACAGATGCCTGCCAAGCCTCTGCTTAAAGACCTCCAACGAAGGAGACTCCACCACACTCCTTGGCAGCAAATTCCACTGTCGAACAGCTCTTACTGTCAGGAAGTTCTTCCTAATGTTTAGGTGGGCTCCTTTGGGAGCATTCAAGATAACCGTTATTACCAAAGAACTACCCATATCTATAGGGGAGGGTGTGTCTGTGCCCGTCATGCGGCCGCCACCAAGATGGCCGTCAGACATGTGTAGAAGCGACTTCCGGTGCCGCTCTGCCCTATTTCCGGTGCCCACACATGGACAGAGCTTTACGCAACTTCCGGTGCCGCACCACTGCTGATCCAGCATTTTTCAGCAGGAGACTTGGCAGGTATGGTATATACACACCACTGTAGGTTTTCCTAGAATTGGCAGGAGATCCATGAAGCTGTGCCTTTGTGTGTGTCTCTCAGTCACGGAGTTGCCTTCTGCTGGGTCAGACCTTTGGTGAAAACAAAGCCTGCAGAGAAATGACCAGAGGGACTCGGAGAATTCACAAGACCGGTTCTTTTTGAAGCTGAGATGGACAGCTGAGAAGAGCAATATCCTTCTTGGTCTGTTTTCTGGCTCCTAGGAAACACCTGCTGTGGAATCATAAACTAGATGATGGATGGGGAACCTTTGGCCCTCCAGGCAATACTGGACTACAAGTCCCATCATCCCTGACCATCGGCCATGCTGGCTGGGGCTGATGGGAGTTGTAGACCTACAACATCTGGAGGGTTACAGGCTCTCCATCTTTGGACGAGATGAATCCTTGGGGGAACCCACTGCTGGGGTGGTTGGCGAGATGCGTTCTTGGTCAGATCCAGTGGAAACCTTGTTTTAGAATGGTACATTTCAGTGCACCTAAGAGCAACACCTGGAGAGAGGGGAGAGAGGGAGTCAGGTGAGCTTGTCCCTCCAAAGCTGCCTAAGGACATGGGCTGCAAAGGACCCCTCCTCACCTTTCTCTTTCTTCCTTCCTTCGCAGAACCGTTCCAAGTCCCAGTGATTGGGCTCACGTTGCCCATAATGTGGTTCTACCTCATCATGAACATCATAACTCAGTATCCTTTTTGGAAAAGGTTCAGCGGGTGATGGGCTTAACCTTCTTTGAGGCTGGTGCTTGGGTTGTCTGAATGTTGCATCTCGCTTAGAGAACCAAAGTTTGTTTGTTTGCAGTAAGTTATAAAGCTCGCCCCTTCCTTGAACGTTTTCAATCCCAGAGCGGGGAGCAAAGTAGTGTAAAAAAATAATAATGGAGGAAAGCAATGTACAAAAACAGCAATACAGTGGTGCCTCACTAGATGAATTTAATTCGTTCCACAGGTCTTTTCTTATAACGAAAAATTCGTCTAGCGAATCCCATAGGAATGCATTGAATTTTTTTTGAATTTTTTTTTTGCCCATAGGAGCGTATTAATTGAATTTCAATGCATTCCTATGGGAAACCGCGATTCGCTAGACGAATTTTTCGTAAAACGCATTCATCTAGCGAGGCAACCTCCGCTAGAAAAAACATTTCGTTAAGCGGAAATTTCGTTAAGCACGGCATTCGTTAAGCGAGGCACCACTGTATCATATAAACAGGACTAATAAGGAACTTCACAGGTCATGCAAAATTGCAGCAATGTAAATTAATGCTTCCAATTTAACAGAGTGCAGGCCTCAAGGTCAGTGGGGCTGCAGATGGATTTGCCGGCCTCCCCCATCTCTCCTTTGCTTATCAGGGTGGCGCAGTGGTCTGAACCACTGAGCCTCTTGGGCTTGCCGATCAGAAGGTCGGCGGGTTCGAATACCCGTAACGGGGTGAGCTCCCATTGCTCCGTCCCAATCTAGCACTTCGAAAGCACACCAGCGAACGTAGATAAATAGGTACCACTGCAGCAGGAAGGTAAACGGCATTTCCGTGCGCTCTGCTTTCTGTCACGGTGTCCCGTTGCGCCAGAAGTGGTTTAGTCATTCTGGCCACATGACCCAGAAAGCTGTCTGTGGACAAACGCCGGCTCCCTCAGCCTGAAAGCGAGGGGTCCTTTACTTTTTTACCTTTTTACAGACCATGTACAGCAATACCTCCACGAACATCTGCCCCATTGGCCGTCCTTTTCGGCGAACGTGGTTACTTCCGGGTTTGCCACTCGCACATGCGCAGAAGCGAAACCACTCCATGCGCGTGCACGGAGTGGCGCTTTGTTGAGCATCACTTTTGTCAAGCGTTCCGGGGCTCTGGAACGGATCTCGGACTCGAAACAAGGTACCACTGTACAGGGTCCACCATTAGATGACGCTCTTGCTTGGATGCCTTCGCTCATGCTTTTGCATGGTTGAGGAGCGGCCTTGACAATGCCAGTGCCCAGGATGAACTAACTTCCCCTTTTAAAAAGAAAAGAGGAGGACTTGGGGAGAGGAAGGAAGTTGAGCAGATAGGCTACTAATGGGGAGCACTGAGCTCATGTCTTGTGTCCTCCCCCGCCGCGCAAATTAATGGATGCATGTTCTCCTCTAGCCATGCAGCTCAGCATGATTTATGCACATGTTCTTACACGGAGACGGAAAGATGATCTGTTCCCAAGATGGCTCACGTCGTATTATGAATCATTGGTTGTACGTGGGAAGGAAGGAACTCTGATGTTTCGCATTTGGAAAGTTAGACCCAGCTCATCAATGAGCTCTGTGCCTTTTATTATTATTATTATTATTATTATTATTATTATTATTATTATTATTATTATTATTTTTAAAATACTTTTTGTTCATATACAGATATAATATTTGTACCGCTAAGCATCTGGTTGTAAAAGAAGAAGAAGAAAGTGGGAAACAGCAATGAAATGCATTGGGTTGGTTCATGTGTAATGCCAAGCCGTGGTTTATTGTGATGGGAATGAGCCTCTCTGAGCCCTGGACTCCTGCACTCGTGCCCTTTTTCCTGTTATCCTTTGGGGTAGAGGAGTTGGGAAGCATCCGCTGGCTCATGAAACCGGCTTGTTTCAACAAACCATTGCTTCAGCACCTGAGGTTTCGGATGTTACGCTAAACTGTAGCTTATCTGAAATGGAAGCAGATGTTTCCAAACTGCCTACCTGCAGCCATGCCAGAGGAGGACAGGGATGTTGGTGGCCGGCACCTGAGCCTGATGTTTGCTGCTGCTTGCTCATGGTTTAGCACTCTCTGTGACCCGTGCCTTTTATCCTCCTGGTGCCACCTACCAAATCAGCCCATTTTTGCATCCTGATATTGCCGTGACCGAATTCCCACCCCAATAGTTCTCCAGAAAGCTTAAGTCTTCTCTGAACAATTGAATTGTGTTAAATCCACCACTTGTAACTGCAGTAATTGTAATGAGCTTTAATTTTTGAGAACCCTCCTTCCCACCCCAAAGCTGGGTTTCCAGTACAGTCATACCTTGGAAGTCAAACAGAATCCGTTCCGGGAGTCCGTTTGACTTCCAAAATGTTCAGAAACCAGAGCAATGCAGCCAATCAGAAGCCGCTGAAGCCCCGTCAGATGTTCGGCTTCCAAAATAAAACCAGAACACTCACTTCTGGGTTTCGATCGTTCGGGAGCCAATTTGTTTGGGAGCCAAGGCATTTGAGACCCAAGGTACGACTGTATTATGGGATCGATGTTCTGTCACACATATATCGCCTTTGCAACTCTGAGTCATAGAACCATAGAATCATAGAGTTGGAAGAGACCACAAGGGCCATCCAGTCCAACCCCCTGCCAAGCAGGAAACACCATCAAAGCATTATTGACATATGCCTGTCAAGCCTCTGCTTAAAGAGCTCCAAAGAAGGAGACTCCACCACACTCCTTGGCAGCAAATTCCACTGCCGAACATCTCTTACTGTCAGGAAGTTCTTCCTAATGTTTAGGTGGACTCCTTTGGGAGCATACAAGATAACCGTTACTACCAAAGAACTACCCATATCTATAGGGGAGGGTGTGTCTGTGCCCTTTCATGCAGCCAACAAACTCTTGTTTCCAGTCCAAGGAAGAATCTCCTCACCAAAGGCCACATCTTCACCAATAATATAATAATAATAATAATAATAATAATAATAATAATAATAATAATAATAATAATAATGTATTATTTATACCCCGCCCATCTGGCTGGGTTTCCCCAGCCACTCTGGGCAGCTTCCAACAGAAAAATGAAATAAAATAATCTATTAAACATTAAAAGCCTCCCTAAACAGGGCTGCCTGTTTATTTCCCCCTTTTATTTAAATATGTGGCTGTGCCCTTGCAGCCCTCTTATTTGCTCGCTGGCTTCTTCAACGCTCGTATCCCTTTCCCCAAAGTCCTTATAATAATAATAATAATAATAATAATAATAATAATAATAATAATAATAATAATGTATTATTTATACCCCGCCCATCTGGCTGGGTTTCCGCAGCCACTCTGGGCAGCTTCCAACAGAAAAATGAAATAAAACAATTAAACATTAAAAGCCTCCCTAAACAGGGCTGCCTTCAGATGTCTTCTAAAAATCTGGTAGCTGTTTTTTCTCTTTGACATCTGGTGGGAGGGCATTCCACAGGGCGGGTGCCACCACCGAGAAGGCCCTCTGCCTACTTCCCTGCTACTTGGCTTCTCGCAATGAGGGAACCGCCCGAAGGCCCTCGGTCCTGGACCTCAGTGTCCGGGCAGAACAATGGGGGTGGAGACGCTCCTTCAGGTATACTCGACTTCAGGTATACTTTGTTTCTCCTCTTGCGCTCTCCCCATCTTAACTCCTCCCTCAGATATGTTTGCATTCGGGGCGTCTTCATCCTGACCACAGAGTGCACCTCCCTGACGGTCACGCTGGTGGTGACCCTGAGGAAGTTCATCAGCCTCATCTTCTCCATCCTGTACTTCAGGAACCCCTTCACTGCCTGGCACTGGATCGGGACCCTCTTTGTCTTCGTGGGGACTTTGATGTACACGGAAGTGTGGAACAATCTGGGGCCTCTGCTGGACCGGAAGGAGAAGAAACAGGAGGAGAAGCAGGAGTGACGGCGGATGTCCCCCGGCCGGAAAAGCAGGTGTCTTCTCAACTGAACCCCGGTTTTCAGTTGAGTTTACTCCATATGGTGCCGAGCAGCAACAGAAGATTCCCTTCTCATGGAAGCGAGGGGTTGATTTTTGTAATACAAAAATAACTGGTTTTGGCTATGCCAAGCGGATGAATGAATTCCCTGGAATGGGGAAATCCCATTTTATTTTGTTTTATTCTATTGTCTGGCTGCTGAGGTAACAAATTGAGCTTGGGTGAGGTCTGGCCTGCCACCATTCTGCTTGAGATGGGCCAGTTTGTTGTTTGGTGCCGCCGTGTCGCGATTCACACAAAGCGCAGATTCTGAGTTCAAAGGCTTCCTCTTGTCTTGTAGCCACTTTGAAACGCCCAAACGACGAAAGAGCAAGGAAGGCCAAGTGGCCACATCCCAGAGATTTAACACGGGGAAGTCGCCACGAGGTGACTTTCAATACCCGTGCGTGATTCTTTGTTTGGAACAGCCTCGCGGAGTGCGGGGCGGCATTCCACACGCCAGTTTAAGCTCTCAATTTGAGGCTTATACCCATGGCAGTGGAGAACCTTTCTTGCAGCAAGATAATGCCCAGAGTGAGATTTTTGTTGGACCAGCTCCAGGTTTGACGGTGAGACCCCCGTCCTAGCTGGGTGGCTACAGCAGACTCCAAGGCCACAGCAAGCCACCATAAACATTTCCCACAGTGCCTCTGACTTAGCATCTCTCTGGGGCATTGTGGGAAATTAAAACTGGAAGCTCCTGGAGCCAGCTGCTTTTTTAAAGAAGGGTTCAAGGCATGCTTCGGAGGTTGTCCCTGCCAGAGTTCTGGGACCTGCCCGACTGCCCCCTCGTATTGCTGCTTTCTGCCCTGCCGACGCTGGCCCTGCCTTTCTCCTCAGTAAACAAGGGACACATAGGCTTGTCTCACATGTAACAACAAACCATGGTTTGCCATTGTGTGAAAGAGCCTTGTTCGTCTGCCTCCTCTCAATGCACTCCAGTTGCAACCCCTTGCTTCCTCTAAATGTGGCAAATGCATTGCACATCAGAAATTTGAAGCCGCAATCTAACTGGTTTCCTGTTCTGGTTTTCAGGCAAACCCATGACAAAAGGGGGGTGAGAGAGAAACCACCCACAAAACAAAGTTGCGTGGAAAACTATTTTATACAAAGTTCTTTCTTTTTCTTTGTAAAAACATTTTATTTTATTTTTTAACAAGACAGCTGGATGATTTTGTTTCCTATTTATTAGCCCCCAGACTTTGGAAATCCATTCTATGTCACTGTCTCGTTTCCTATGCATCTTCTTTGCTATGTTTGTATATTCCCTTGCCTGAAGGGGAAGGTTTTGTTGTGAATCATGTCAGGCCTGGAATAAATATTATTTCAAGCACCTGATGTTTTGCTGCATCTCCCCTGCTTTTTTTTTTTTAAAGAAGAAGCAGGAAGAAAATCTTAGCCCATGAGGGAAAGAGGGAATATACAAGCCTGGGGTTTCATTCATGCAGCGCCAAACCATGGTTTACCCAAACGCTTGCCAGGACAAGTTTGCCATGCAGGGTAACTGGACACCATAAAGTTCTGAACAACCAGGCCCTCCTCGGCGGAGCAGGCAAGAGATGTGTGATAAGCTTGGAATGTGGGAAAGCGCACATTTACTGCCTTTTTTTTTATAAAAAAAATTTTTTTAAAAGAAATTGTTATCCAGCTTGTTTTAACAAGCAAAGATACCAGCAGGAAGGGGCTAGCACAGGAGTGGGGAACTTCCTGGACCACCAAATGTTGCCAGACTGCAACCCTCATCATCTCTGCCCCTTGGCCGCCCTGGCTGGGGCTGAACATCTGGAAAACTGCAATATTAGCCACCCCTGGGTTAGTCAGTCTTTAATGCAGAACACACACACACCCCCAAAAACCCTACAATTCTCAGATCCCTTCGTAACAGTTTGCTGCATGAATGTGCTCAGAAGACTGATCTTGGGCAAAAGCAAGACTGTGAAGGCCCAATCCAGTGTTTACATCCATACCATACATCTGGAATGAGCTTGCACCACGTTGACAGCCATGGCTTCCCTCAAGGAAACTTGGGAACTGTGGTTTGTTACGGTGCTGGGGGAGTTGTTAGGGATTCCCCCCCCCCAGTCCCCTGCAATTCCTAGAGTTCCCTGAGAAGAGGGGATCAATTTTGTTAAGCCGCTTTGGGAATCCTAGTTCTCCGAGGGGAATGGGGGCCTCCTTCTAACTCTCTGCACCCCTAAACTACATTTCCCAGGATTCTGGCCAGGGCAGCCATGGCTGTTCAAAGTGGTATGATACTGCTTTAAATGTGTGGTGCGGATGTGGCCTTACTCCCCCTATCTACCAATGGGAGCGGGGCAGGCCCTCCCCACAACAAGGAGGCCTGGCCTTCGAGGGGGCAGCCAGTACCACGTCTACTAACTCGGTTTGATGGGCCTAATCCTGTGTTAAAGTAGCAGCTACTTACCGGGTGCTTTTGTTTGTTCACTCAAAATTTGAAACCCTGCCAATATTGAGGCTCAGGCCTGGAGGGGCAGGAATGCTAATGGGAAGCCTTTGCGATTAAAAAACAAACTTAAATTATATTCCAAAAGCAGCTATTGTCATGTAGTGCGACGGCATTCGCCTGTTGCGTGAAGATGTGAAGCTTCTCCCTCTGTTACAGGCCTCCCCCTTTACACAATTATGTGAAGCAAAGGGAACTTATATTGCTTGCGCCTCGACCCGATCCATCCTTCTGCACTGGTTCTCTTAGAGGTTTTTTGTTTTCTGTGTTAAGCTTCCCCCCTCCCAGGTAACGTCCTCACCATATGTGTGCATATTTATCGGTAAATGTATTTGCAAGTCAGTTTGAACGCTGTCTTTTAGATAAGAGCAATCGCTTTCCTTTCCCATGCTTAGCGCATCGAATGTTTGGTCGCATATTGCATTTTGCCACGGAGCCCTATGCTTTGTCTTGCATGCTGTTCTATGCGCATCCTGTGCCTCTGGCATCCTGGCGTGCCAGGGGGGCAGCTCCCCCTGTGCATTTTTGGATCCAGGGCTCATTGGAAATCCGTATTTCCACTTCAGCTCTCAAAAGAGGCATCTCCATGGGTGTGTTTGCGGCTGGAATAGCCTCCTGTGATCGCAGGAGCGGAATGTGTGAATCGCTCTGGGCGCCCGCAATGCCCTCTTTTGCTCACCCCACACAAAGGCTGGTGTGTTGGCAGCTTCAAAAATGAAAACGGGATCACCTGACCTTTGGGGTGCCAGCTGTCGCTGTCAACAGCAGGTGGACAGGTGAGTGCCCCCAGGTAGCCTCTCAATTTAGGAGCTGCCTGACAAGGTCAAAGGGTATTTCTCTTTATCATGATAGTGTTTTGTTTTGTTTTTGGCTAGGGGTTCCTCTCCCCCAGTGGAATTAGGATTTTAGAAGTTTCTTTAGCGAGTCCTACCTCTGCCACTGGGTGAAGGACTTGGAGGTTAATAGGTTGGAGGGTCGATACCCCCCCCCCCCGTGTTTTTAGCAAGAAACAAGCTTTGCTAGACATTTGAGAATGTTATCGGTGACTTGGACGAATGTGTGTACAGAGGAAAGCTAGAGGAGATATCTTGTAGGGTTAAACAAAGAACTTTTTATTTGATGAAGAGATGACTTCCTTTAGTTTATTTCCTGTACCTCCTGTCCCTCCTCCCCCCCAAATAAATTTTACCTGAATATGTTTGAGGACTCCTCTAGACTTGTTTATTGTGCATTCGTCCAGATTTTCCGGTGCAAAGTTTTAGTGGAGGGGTTGGACTATATTCAGTCTTGATTGAGCACTCATCCAGATTTGGTTATGGGATGTTTATTCGCCTGCTTGTCCCAATTGTTCATTCTACTCTTCTCAGTGTGTTTTATCATCACTTTTCCAGCTGCAAAAAGTCCACTTTCTTTTACAAATTGAATTTATTGCGCTAGAGGCCTGGCCTTTAACTGTGGGTACGGACTCACTGGGGGTGGCCCACGGCCGGGTTGCAACAGGAGCAATACCACCCTGCAAATATATAGTAAAAGATTGAGAAATGGTTCCCCAAATGCATTTTCGGTTAAAAGTGGGTCCTGGGTCTGAAAAGGTTGAAGTTACCTGTGTTAGAGTGGCAGAGCGCTTGAATACCCATTAATTGCTCAAACGTACATTTCTCAACAAGCCTCCTTGAATCGCTCCTGCAAAATACTGACAGTCTGGAGGAGCCTTGAAACTGGCTTTAAATGAAGACATGAGTTGGGTTTCATTTTGAAGGTATGTACCCCTTCCCACACTCTGCTTGACCCGCAAACAATTTAAGGCAGAGCTTTCCAACCTGTGTGTCACGACACGCTAGTGTATCGGCTACACTTTGTAAGGCTGCAGCTACACAGCTATAAAAAAAACCGCTTCGAAAATACTCTGTGGGAAAACACCGTTTTAAAGCTCACAATGGAAAATTTCAGGTCTACACTGCCACCTGGTGTCACAATGTTATAACGCATTTATAACATTTTTATTTATTTATACTGTACTAATGTAGCTGAGTCCTAGGTGTGTCACACAAGTGCTCCCTGAACTCTTCCCGGGGCTGGAAAGGGGTTAATTTATCCCTCGGTTTGCTAGTAAAACTGAATTACTGTGTTGTGAAATGATGGATGTCTCTAAAATGTGTCAACAACATGAAAAGTTTGGAAAGTTCAGATTTAAGATATGTAAAGTAGCGAGAGTCTCACCAAATAAAGGGGATGGGGAAATGACTACAAATCTGGGTTGTAGTTCACTAGGGTGGGTGTGGGTCAGCCATCTCCATCTGTTTCCCTTTCGTGCTCTTGGTTGGGTGTTGTTGTTTTTTTGCGGTGGGTGGCTGCCCTTCTTTCCCTTGGCCTGGAAAATGTGTGTCTTACCAGATTGTCCAGTATCTGTAGAACCGCAGAACATTCAGTATCTACAGATGGCATCCTATAATACATAATTGCAACTTTTGATATTTGGGAGTGGATATGTGATATTTTGACGGGACACGGGTGGCACTGTGGTCTAAACCACTGAGCCTAGGGCTTGCCGATCAGAAGGTCGGTGGTTCGAATCCCTGCGACGGGGTGAGCTCCCGTTGTTCAGGCCCAGCTCCTGCTAACCTAGCAGTTCAAAAGCACGTCAAAGTGCAAGTAGATAAATAGGTACCGCTCCAGTGGGAAGGTAAACGGCGTTTCCGTGCGCTGCTCTGGTTCACCAGAAGCAGCTTAGTCATGCTGGCCACATGACCCGGAAGCTGTACGCCAGCTCCCTCGGCCAGTAAAGTGAGATGAGCGCTGCAACCCCAGAGTCGTTCGTGACTGGACCTAACGGTCAGGGGTCATAGAATCATAGAGTTGGAAGAGACCACAAGGGCCATCCAGTCCAACTCCCTGCCAAGCAGGAAACACCATCAAAGCATTCTTGACATATGGCTGTCAAGCCTCCGCTTAAAGACCTTCAAAGGTCCCTTTACCTTTATGTGATATTTAGTCAGATGTTGTTTGATCAATGCAATACAGCTGCGTTTAGTCTTTGACCGCTTAATACATTTCATTTTTTAATAAATGTTTGCCAAACTGAAAGAGACCCACAATCGCAAAAATACCAAATTTTGGAAGTCAGAATTTCACTTTAACATTATGGAGCGGCAAAGCTGGAAAGGTAGGTGATTTTTCATTTTTGCAAAGATCTAATGCAGCTCTAGGCACATTCTGTTGTGCAAGTTGAGAACGGTGTAGCATGGTTTCTGAGTCCCTCTCTCTGCTGGACTGTTTATAAGGTCCCTTTAATTCCTTTTGTGGCATCTTATTTGCCCTGTTCAGTGGGCTTGAGAAAAGAGGAAGGGGCTGCTGGAATATAGATCTTCAAGTTCCTTTGGCTGTCTAGTTGAATCCTCGTTGCTTTCAAAGTGCAAGATAGATGCTTTTGTCACCCAAATTAGACGGAATGGCAAGGGGCTCTTTGGGGTGCTGTAAAGATGTCTTTGTAAATCACCAAACACACTTTGGGCAAGTTTCCTGGGTGCTCTCCCCTTTACAGTAAGCATAAATCGTCTGCTATGGAAACCAGGATAAGGCAAAGGGGGGGGGAGCAAATCCCTGTTAAAAAGAGAATTCAGGTGGAAAGGGAAATTAGTTTTCTGGCTCATGTGAGGGATATTGAGCGTTTTCTTGGCTGTTGGCCTGGTCTCCCAATACACTGAAACAAAGAACTTTAAGTGGCATTTGATGGTGTTCTAATCAGCAAGCTTTGACGCTGGATTTATTTTGCTTTGACTAGAACGGAGTCTGGAAATGGAGGAGTTATAATTCAGTCGTAAAAAGCAGGCACTTTATCCGAGGCTCATTCCTGGGCGACTCGGCTGACAGGGCTGGGAAAGACCTCTTTGCCCCCGAGATCCTCAGAGACTGCAGCAGTCAGAGTAGACAATACTGATTATATAGTAGACCAGGGTTTCCCAGACTTGGTTCTTCAGCTGTTTTTGGACTACAACTTCTTAGAATTTTGAAGTGTCAGGCATAGCTCTAGTGGCTTTAGCCCAAACGTAGCAGAGTTTTCCTGCACAGCGCAGAAGCTAGTTGAGGTGGAAATGACTAGTCGGCTAGACACAGAATAACTATTTACAGGATTTATTAAAAGAAAATAAAACCAGCAGAGTTTCTGCATACAAAGCAAAGCAAAATAAATCCCCCCTGTCTCTCTCTCTCTCCAACCATACGCAGCACTCCTACTCCTAACACCCAACAAGAAACAACTGTGCTAGCATTCCTAGATAACAGAGTTCAGTGCTGGTCGTTAACCAATCAGAGAGTAGTTTCCAGGTCAGGCAGACCTTGGCTTTCTGCCAAGAGTAAATTGACACTGCCTTGGGTTAATTGTGTGAAGCAAGAATCTGTAAGTTTCCCATGAGAACCAATTAACAGAAACCGAACACAACTCCCATCATCACTAGCTAGCAGGACCAGTGGTCCAGGATGATGGGAGTTGTAGTCCAAAAACAGCTGGTAACCTAAGCTTGGAAAACCCTGATATAGACCATGTGTCCATTTCGCCTTATTCCTTGCCTGTTTTTGCCAACCATTTTTATAGCTGTTCTGAGGAATGTTGCATCTGCATCAGATTGGGTGCCCTCCATGGCACTGTGATGTAGAGAGTCATAGAATCGTAGTTGGAAGGGGCACCAAGGATCATCTAGTCCAAACAGCTGCAATGCAGGAAGAACTAAAGAATCCCTGACCGATGGATCCTTAACCTAAATCTAGGTGCAGAGTTGATACCTTCAACTGTACCCATATCCAAACCAAGTAACCTTCAGGGTTACTTACTTACAGAACTGGGATATTTTAGGGCAGGCACCCCCAAACTGCGGCCCTCCAGATGTTTTGGCCTACAACTCCCATGAACCCTAGCTAACAGGACCAGTGATTGGGGGAAGATGGGAATTGTAGTCCAAAACATCTGGAGGGCCGAAGTTTGGGGATGCCTGTTTTAGGGCATTCCCACTAATCTCTACTACGGTATCATAAAGCTTTGTGGGTCTTCAGCTGTGGGTCTTGCAAATACTGATTAGAATGAACATGTGCATTTAGTGTACAGGACGTGGGGTGGTGGTGGCTATACTCCCCCCCCCCAAAAAAAAACACAACCTAGAATATTAATTCCTGAAACATCATTCTAGTAAATGAGATAAGAATTTGATTCATTGGCCAAATCATGAGAATGTTAATTTAAAAACTGATGTGCAAGTTGCAGTGTTCAGGAAGCTCCCGAGAATTAGCTGTGAGAGCTCTGATCTGTTTTAATGAAGTTGAACCCTCATTCCCTTTAGCTGAGCGGCTGTGGTGTCTCAGAATGTGCACCCATCCCAATGGCCGCCACAGCTGAACGGCTTAGGAGAGGTGCTGCAGTGTAGAAAAGCCAGAGGACATCAATAGCCACTGTGTTACGTAAAGGGTTGTGTGTTGGGTTGTTGTTTTTTGCAGACCATCACTTGCTAGCTGTAAGCCATTAATGCCCAGCACACACACAAAAAAAAAACTTGTGAAGGAATAGGAACCTACTATGATCGCAAACAAATTAGCACATTTCTTTTTAACGCGATACAACAAAGCTCATGTGTTGTCTTGTTGCAAAACTGCTGTGCCAGTCTGACCCATATCTATCTCTACCAGATAGATTTGTGAAGTGAGCTTTTTATAGCAAAACAGTTAAATTTTCATCAGCATTTTTTCCCAAGGTTTCAGGTGCCAGCTGGCACAAGGCTCAGCTGCCTTGAATCATGCCTACAATGAGAGTGAGGTGCAGAGCCGGTGCAGATGGCTTTTTTTAAAAGCTCTCCAGTTTGCTGGGTGCTTTCCACTTCACACATCTGAAAGCAACCTGCTTGGCTAATGGCTCCCAGCTGGTTCATCTATAACTCTTTTCTTGGCCGCTGGAGATTTGTGTCTCCTCAGCTGCTGGGAGATGAAGCTGGTCTTTCAGAGGGTTAACAACATGTCCCCAGTTTGTTGGATGCTTAGCCTAAGTGGTGATTTATTTTCTGTGGGGTGTTTCAATTGCTGACATTTCAAAGAGAATGTCCCAAACAGAATGATCAAAAGATTGCATTTTTTATTTTGGATTTGGATGCTAAAATGGTCTTCCTTCTTCCAAGGTAAATGGAACCACTTTTAATATTACATGCCTCTTAGAATCTACTTCCCATTATTGTAAACAGCTAAGCCATTTTAACCTAACCTTTCCACTTGGATCCGAGGGATCCCATCACCAATTTTCAAATAGCTGCCATTTGAATGTGGAGTGTTTTTAGGACTATCACTCACCTAAAGCAATCTCAGATGATACTGTGTCAATGTTTTAACCGAGTAATAAATTAACGAAACTGACTTATTTCAAGGGCTACCAAACAACGCTAGTTTGAAATAACACAGTAGTCATGTTGGCTATTCAGATCTTTTACAGTGAAATGAGAAGCTACTTTTGTTCCTTGGGCGCGTGGGGACAATAAGAGCTCTGATATGCATCATAATCAGCTGGACCCTCCGTCACCCCCATAAAGCCTGAGATTTAGAAATATCTACCAAAACTAAAACACCCTGTCAAGTGGCTGACCACAGGGGGGACTTGGATATTCCAAGATGTACATATAAATTGTGAGGAACAGCCCACTGACTTCCCTCCGAATGGCTCCCATGTCACCCCAAACAAGCATCCTGTTATGAGTGGCTTGTTTCCCGCAAGAGGCGTTCCAAGCAAGCTGCAGGCAGATCTCAGTGGGGAGAAGCACTTGGAAGCGAAGGAGTCTTGTGCGGCATTTTCCCGGAAGGGGCGGGGGGGACAACGGCTACAACGAAGACTTTGGGTTAGACAACAGAGAAGAGGGTTGCCCTTCCACTGCTGCAGGTTTGGTTTTTTTCCTCCCTGACGGAATGGGAGGGAGTACTGGCTTGGTGTTGGAACCTGGACGGTCTACGAGTTGGCGGACGGCGGGAGAAGGAGGCTTGGGCTTGGGTGCCTTCTTCTCTTTGGGCTCGGTAGAAACGGTCCCCTCTGCAAGAAAGGAAAATGGCATTCGTCAACAGTTCCGATGATTAGGCGACAGCTGCCATTAGAACAGGAGTAGCCCCTGCGGGGCTAAGATTCCCAGCCAGGGAAGATGGGAGGAGGAGAGTCCTGGTTCTAGCAGATGCCCAACAGAGAGAACCCCTAACAAATCACCCTGTTCAAGGAGAACTGCTTCACAAAGGGTCTTCCCATTTGGGCAGAGCGCCTGACTGCTGCGTCACGAAATATGCTCGTTCTTTACCATGGGTGAATTGGGGTTTGTGTGTCAGCATTTCTGATACATGGACTTGGGCGCGACGTTGTCATTCACAACAAGCAGCACATTTCACTGCCACCTAACTGCTATGCTGGATCTGGCCCAATATGCATTTAGTTTGATATTAGTTTAGTTGGCTGGTCTGCAAACTCTTTTGCAGAAGTTCACAAGCACAGCACAGCAGGGGTTATTTTCCTTTCCTGCCATTTGCTCCTCTTTTTTTTTGCATCACTATAGCTTTGAGTCAGGGACATACTATGCAAAACTACTCTGAAGGCTCGGGACTTGCTCCAGGGAATCCTACCGATAGCTGGCTTCGCTACTGGTCTCTTTAGAGCAGCGGTGAGGAACCTCAAGCCTGGGGGCCAAATGCAGCCTTTTTGGGTCTCTACCTAGCCCTTGGAACACCTCCCTAAGCCATGCCTCCTCTTCCTTCTGCCACACCCCTTTCCCCACTGTCCTTGAGTGCCTTTACGTGGATGGAATGTGCTTTGAACTGTAGCAATACCTCTGGAGATGTGTGTACAATGGGGGGGGCATTACTTTGGTATAGCTGGCATGCAACCCACACCGAAGCAATTTAAGGCCTGCTTTTGAGCTCCACAAAGTTGCCCTTTTGAGAATGTGTCCTTCCAAATGAACAAAGGCTCCCCAGCCCTGCTTTAGAGCTTAAAAACAGCAGAGGGGGTTCTGTGTCTGGATCACAGGTAGGTAGGTGAAAGGGCTGCCTAACCAGCCCCCATGGGCTGTAGGTGTGCTGTTTCTATCTTGGCCCAACAGAGCTCATGGCCAAAGCTTTTCTTCCACTCCCACCTTTCCTGCCTTCCTGCTCACCATCCTCCTCCTCGGCTGACGAAACTGGGGCACCGGGTGGCTGAGAAGCCGTGCTTCTAGACGAAAGTGCTGCTGGCGAAATGCTGAGCGAATGTCTCGGTGTGCTGTGTGCCTCTTTGGGGCTGGGAAAGAAAAGTTTGGTTCTCATGAACAAAAAAGCAAGCAAGCAAGCAGAAGAAAACTGATACGTACTTTGCAACTCGGGCGACTTGCAGAATCGGGAAGCAGATCTTACAACAACACCCAAGTCTGCCTGAGACGTTTCACTCCTCTGACTTAGCAGTGCCACATGAGTGCCAGGGTGTGCTTAGAATAGTCTGTGCCAACCTAGTGCCTCCCCAGATGCTCTGGCCTACAACTCCCATCAGGCCCAACAAAGCACGTGGTTGCGGGGTTGATGGGAGTTGTAGTCCAAAACTGCCGGAAGTCGGCAGGCACTCCATACAGTACTTAGATACAGCTGTGCATAATCAAGAGATGTGCTCCAGCCAGTTGGGGAGCAGAGAAAGGGGATCCTGCTGTGGACTCCTTGGTTCACTTCTGCTTCACGGGCACCCCCAGATCTATTACCAGGGTGAGTGCTGAGGTTTCTTCTGCAGTCGAGCTGACGCTAGATGTAGAACTGCAAGCCTTGGTAAAGTTGAATGAGCAAGTGCCATAGGCAGGGATACCTCAAAGCCAGCCCCTCCCTCCCACCATCACCCAGCTCAGTGCCTGAAACTGATAGCCATGTTCAAATATATGAAAGGATGTCATATGGAGGAGGGAGAAAGATTGTTTTCTGCTGCTCCAGAGAAGCGGACACAGAGCAATGGATTCAAACTTCAAGAAAGAAGATTCCACCTAAACAGTAGGAAGAACTTCCTGACAGTAAGAGCTGTTCCGCAGTGGAATTTGCTACCAAGGAGTGTGGTGGAGTCTCCTTCTTTGGAGGTCTTTAAGCAGAGGCTTGACAGGCATATGTCAGGAATGCTTTGATGGTGTTTCCTGCTGGGCAGGGGGTTGGACTGGATGGCCCTTGTGGTCTCTTCCAACTCTGTGATTCTATGGAACTCCTTTTTCCTTCCTGCATTTCCCATCATACTGAGCCAATGGAGATGGGTGAATCTGGCAGTTTCGGGTTCTCTCAGGTTCTTAACTTTTTCCAATCGTAAGCTCGGCTCTCTAGGAATCCACACCAGTTTCCACTTTTTAAAAGATTTATCAGAATTCTAGTGCTAATTTCTCCTAATGCACATGTTTGTGTGGGGGATTCTGCCTAACAAGCACATTTTTGCAAAGCAACGTTCCCTAATCTAGCAATTTTTTTGGCATATTTTTACTAACATACGCAAATTTTGAAACATGGCTGTGTTTTGACTTGTGTATTGCTTTGGAAAGTTTGAATTAGGTGTGTTCTTAAATGCAATCTAAATCAATTTCCCTCCTCATCCCTAGTACATCTACTGTGCAGGAGCAATGCAGCACCCATCCCTTGCTCTCTGCATCAGGAACACCAGGCTTAGAATTACTTCCCATTTGGTTAGAAAATGCTGAAGGCTCCAAGATTGGGGGTGGGGGGTGGGGAGAGACCCACAATTCCCCAGGCAAGCCGCTCAGGCATGATAAAAAATAGTTCACAAAACAACAACATCACGCCTCTATTAACAAGCTTCACATCTTGGCATGCTCACACTTTTGCACAAACTTACCAGGACTGATTTTTTGTTTTACTTGCTCTTCAGTCCCAAGCAATGGAAGCATGAAATTGAAAACGAAGGGTGGATATATTGATTAGGAAATGGGTGCACGCTAGTGCTGGGCTGACTCCCCAAGGGCCCCCCCCTCCTCCTACTCATCCCGCTAATATGCCTCTGACTGGCAGCTTGCAGGGAGCTCGGCGGTGCCTGGCTGGCCAGGAGGCAGGACTGGAGAGCCCACTCTTTTGATCCAGCATGGATCTCCCCGCGGTCTTAAATGGGATGACCCACCCTCTCTCCTGCTCCAATCAAAACTCAAATGCAAAGTAGAAGACAAGGAGGCTGAGGAATCTGCATCCCTTTGGCCAGCTGTTGCACCACCTTAGGGTGCAGATCTTCACACACACACACACACACACAATGAATGAATGAATGAATGAATGAATGAATGAATGAATGAATATGAGTGCATGCACACACAGCAGCCTGCTTTCTTGCAAGCTTGGCTCACAGTTGATTTCTCACAAACACAATTAAGAGTGCTAAGTGCAAGCGCTTGCAGAGTTAAAACACCTCAACGTGAGGAAATGGAAAGGAAGGGATGTTTTGTTTCCCCAAATACAAACGAATCTTTACAGCTGGCAAATTTAAACTGAGTAAAGAGGAGGAGGAAGAAGGCAGAATGGGCCAGGGGAAGGAGCTATCATGGAGATGTGGGGATCATCAGGCATTTCCCTGGGCTCCTCCTGCCCTTAAGGCTAGTAGCTTCAACCAAGCCAAAAGAAGCCTGCCAGCCCTTCCAGGTGCCTTTACATTAGCCTTGGTAGGTTACATAGTGCATTTATATTCAGTTACAACTCAAGTCATCATGGGTTGCAACGCATCGGATGAAACGAGATACTGTCTGTGACAGCTCATTCCACACTAAGCCAGTTTGGTTTCTGTGCCAAAGCCTTTATTATTATTATTTTTTGCTGCTCCAGACTGGCTGGGCTGCTCCTCTGAAAGGGGTTTCCACAGGGAAGAAACCAGTCCCTGGTGAAACCAGAGGAGCCATTAGGATCCAGGCATGCACTCCAGGCAAGGTTCTGTGACAGATCCTGCCAGATGGGGAACCTGCCCATCTGGCCCCTTCTCAGTGAACACGTTTTGCCCTTACCCACCTTCGGTCTGGACTAGCGGGTGGGACACCACGATCTGGGCTGGTGTCTTTTCCGAATGACAACTTGGAAACCTGAGATGGGGGTTCCAAAAACCGAGCATGTGAGAGGCCAACTGCTGGGGAGGTGCCGTCAAAATAGCTGGAATGACACATAAGGAAGTATATGAGGACTTCTCTCTATTATATGCATCAGAGAGAAAGTCAAAATTATTTCCACTGTGATGACACCTTAGCATAACATCCCCAATTCACATTGTCAACCCCGGCCTCTCTTCCCTATGTTGTACCAATGGTGTTGAATGAAATGGCTCTCAGGGTCTCCTACAACCCAGTGATTTTATAGGTTATACAGTGGAACCTCGGTTTATGAACACCTCGGTTTATGAATTTTCGGTTTATGAACGCCGCGGACCCATCTGGAACGGATTAATTCACTTTCCATTACTTTTAATGGGAAAGTTCGCTTCAGTTTATGAACGCTTCAGTTTATGAACAGACTTCCGGAACCAATTACACCCATGTTTCAGTTTATGAACGCTTCAGTTTAAGTACTTCGCGGACCCATCTGGAACGGATTAATCCACTTTCCATTACTTTCAATGGAAAAGTTCGCTTCAGTTTATGAACGGTTACTCCGCGGACCGTCTGGAACGGATTAATCCACTTTCCATTACTTTCAATGGGAAAGTTCGCTTCAGTTTATGAACGCTTCAGTTTATGAACAGATTTCCGGAACCAATTGTGTTCATAAACCGAGGTACCACTGTATTGGATTCTGCAGGGGGGGGGGGGAAGACTGCTAAAGAGATCAAATATTTTGGACACTTAGTTTAGCCTGACAGATCCCCCTTTTTGGGGAGAACAAAGCATTGGGATTTACTAGATAATTTCATTTTCTGCGGGGGTGGAGGGGGCCTATGGAGGGGCTGCAGTGTGGCATCCTCAGGACTTATCATGGGTGTTCTATGCCTCCAAGCTTTTCTGCAAGAGCAGTTTTCATCATTCTCATTAGTTGGGTAGCACGGCCATCTTCTTTCTGAACAGTGATTTTTCTGAACCCTTACATAGGAATCGTCCACATGGAAGGTAGCCCATCTAGGAAAAGGAAACCTCTACTGCTGCCTTGTGGGACATCCTTGGGAGAAGAAAAGGCTAAGGAGCAAACCCTACACAAATCGGGAGTGGAGTTCCTAAGACGGTTGGGTGGTGCCTTGTATAACTCCTCCTGGCAACTGCTGCAGCCAAGCTGGTGCCAAACGTCTTGATCCGCTTTCCTTTGGACCACAACAGCAAGGCAAAGAAGGGGGTCTTGTCGTCTGCGCAGCCCAGGACCTCCAGACACACTGCCCAGGCTAGCGCCCCAGGGAGGTCACTTCAGTGCACTCCATTGTCTTTTGAGACAGACAGATGCCAACAACATCATGAATGGGGAACCTGTGACCCTCTGAATGCTGCTGGATTGCAATTCCAGTCCTCCTCCTTGATTATTGGGGATGTTGGCTGGGGCTGGTGGAAGTCCAGCATCATCCAGGGGGGCTCAGCTTCCCCATCACTGCCCTGCATGGAGGCAAAACATTGCAGGGCCATGTTGGTGAAACAAACATCCTTCCAGAGGGTGACAGAAGTGGATTTTAAATGTAAGAATAAAAGCCCGTTGGATCAGGCCAGTGGCCCATCTAGTCCAACATCAAAGGAGCCAGCCAGATGCTTGTGGGAAGCATCTTTCGATAGGAGAAATAAATAATTAATAGCAACTACATTAAGCTGGCAAATAATGCTATTTCTGTGGACAGTTTGAACAGTGTTATAGGCATGTCAACA
Organism: Zootoca vivipara; assembly: GCF_965207765.1. Lineage (NCBI taxonomy): Eukaryota > Metazoa > Chordata > Lepidosauria > Squamata > Lacertidae > Zootoca > Zootoca vivipara. The sequence continues at coordinate 66,623,260 of NC_142592.1, read as the reverse complement.
ATTTACTATTCCAATTGCCCCAGAGGTGCCTTGGCTCAGATTATTTTAACAAAATTGCGTCAAACTGAGTTCTCTGCTTTGAAAAGGCTAACATCCATGGCACACTGGGGCCATGCTGTTATATTTTTAGTTGGAGTATTTGTGTTAGGAGTCGTCCTACACATGAGTAGGACCTTGGTAAAGATACATGCCCCACTGGCATGTTCTCTCCCTCCTGGTCGATCGTTTGGGAGCTTCAAAAGCTTTCTTCTGCCTGAACATCACAGTGACTGATGCCAACAGACACCAGCACACTCAGGGATCCGCAGAGTGTTCACAGTTTGCGTAACAGACCTCAGCAACTCAGCAATTGGCGTAATCTACTTTATTTACATATAAACACACACGGAGCACTGCAACATGGCTCCCTCTCTAGCATCAGACAGCAAAGATAAAAAAACAAAGGACAATAATCCCATTTCACGGAACGCAGTAACACAAACATCCTGTCTCCGCCACTTCCCACTCTGTGAAATGTAAACATACACTGTCATGTGATAGACAACAATCCCATGACTGTAGACATGGGGCAAGAATCTCCAACAATTTGTTTATATCCCACCTTTCTCTAAGGCAGCTTAGAAAACAAACAAGTGTGCTCAGATTATATTAGCGACATAACTGAGCAGGTATGCAGGTACACTTGTACTCACACCTGGAAAATGCTGTCCCTTGCTCATGCCTGGAGCTAGAGGATTTCCCCAGGAGAAAAGGATATGGGGGAGAATGCAGAGCTCCACTGACACCACACAGAACAGATTCACATAAATCCCTGTGCTCTTTTCTTTAGCAGGCAGATTATTTAGGCGGTCACAGGGGAGATGAATAGCTGTTTATCCAAAGACAACAGCTCGTGCTTCTCCATGGTGCTAGGCAAGCTAGTAGGGTTGCATGACTGTCCGTAGGGAACGCTTTGCCGCTGCTGCAGTCACGCATATGAATGTACAAAGAGCCCCGGTGGATCAGGCCAAAGATCCCCCCAGCTCAGAGTCCGGTTTACAGTAACCAGCCAGGTGTCTCTAGGAAGCCCACAAGCAGGAATGGATGCAAAGGCAATCGCCCTCTGCTGTTGCTGCTCCCCAGCAACTGATGCTTCTCTGAACATGGGAGATTCCAGGCAGTTGTCACAGCCTATGTCCATTATTGACTCCACCGACAACCCATGAATTTGTCCAGTCCCTCTTTAAAGCCAGCTGGGCCACTTACTGGACACCACAGTTCAAGGCAGAGAATTATTTTTAAGAAACCTATAAATTAACTACGGGCTGATTCCAACCAAGTTTCCCTCCAAGTAGACACACTCAAATTAATGGACCTAGCATAGTCATGTCTATCAGTGTCAATGGTCTACTCAAGAGTAGGTCTAACGCCAGAGGCAACCCTATGCATGGCATATAATTACACGTTTTTATGGTTGTAGAAGCTGGGGGAGCATGACTGGCTGGCATGTTGGAAAATGCCTGTACTGCTGCTTGCGAGGACCATGCCCTTCTCATTCCAAAGGGTGCCAATCAGCTCCTGTAGGCTGGATTTGCCACCAGGCATGAAATTACTACAGGGAATGCTATTAATACTTGCTAAGCAGCTTTGCTATCGTGGGGAGAGATCAAATGGTGTTCCCTTTGGATCTCTTCATGAATTCTGAGGCTCAGGGGTGGCCTGAGGGCAAAGGGAAAGATGGCACACACACACACCCCTTGCACACACAAAAGCCAACAGGGTGGCAGCTGAATTTACATCAATGCTCCCAGCAAGACGATAGCATCTTCCAGCCCAGACTAGCCCATGTGGCACACAGCTCTACCTTCCAACAGAGGGGAATGGTGGGGGCTCAGGCCACTACTGGCCCCCAGGATCTAACCTCTGCCTAATGAAAGGCCAGCCCCACTGAAGCGGGTATCACCATTATAATTTGTTTAATTTACATCCCAAAGGAACTCAGGGTGGCCAACGCAAAACAGTTAAAATGATATGATTAAAATGAACATGTGTTCTGAATTTCAAAAAACAATAATAAGATTGCCAGGAGCAGTAGTTTTCGGTTATCAAATGTCTGGATAAACAGAAGCATTTTTGAGTTATTCCTGAATGCTAAGAATGTGTGAGATCAAAGCACCTCCCCAGGGAGACTGTTCTGCACCCGGGGAGCCACCACAGATAAAGCTCTGCCATGGGTCAGAGCCAACCAGCCAGTATCTCCCCTGTCTCCCCCACCAATCGTAGGGCCTGAGATGCTTGATACTGGGTGAGACACCCTTTTAGGTACGTGGGTCCCAAGCCGTTTTGGGCTTTGCACGCTACTACTCATACCTTGAATGGAGCTCAAAATGCAAACAGAGCCAAATTTGCACCACCCTGCGGAATCCAAACTGCTGCATTCATTTAGGAGAAAATTGACCGACTTTCAGCAAAAGTGCACAAGAGATGACAGCCTCTCCCCTTCAAGGCGGACGAGACCTTTTTACACAGCATTTCTCTGATAGGTGTGCAAAATGTTTTTCACTTCCCACTTACATTTGAAGTAGACATGGCCCTGCGAAGCCAGCCTTCTCTTTAGCCCATTAGCACCCTTACTAATCAAGTGACATTCGATTAGTTCTGTGCTGCGGTGTCCACAAGGAACAGGGAGAAGGAACTCAAGCCTTTGTCTTGCAGAGAGCTCTCGATAAAGAAAGTCACCCCTCTGTCTCTTGGCAACAGAGTGGCTGAATGGAGAAGGGAGAAGCTTGTTGCTGAACTCCAGGAGCAAAGAACTATTTTCGTGAAAGAGGCCATTGTGTTCTAAATCAAAGCAGATTATTTTTCTCCCCCCCCCAAGAGCTCAGACAGGGAAAGGAGAAAGGGGGGAAAGGCAGAAATCTATTGAGGCTTTTTGCAATTACTTTTCAGAGAGACAGACTTCCTGGACTTCCTCTCTGACCCCCAACGTTCACAAAGAGTGCTCCAATCAACCAAAAGTCTCGGGGAAAACAAATTCAAAGAAAGAGCAGCTTTTCTGAATAAGAGAGCTCATCAAAAGCTGGCTGTATTTCGCGCCTGCTAAGTTTCGCACCAAAAGGAAGCTAAATTTGGCAACAGGTATAAGAAAGGTTAATGGCACAGAAGGGCAAAGATGCTTTGCTGCCTGAGGCAGAGCAGCACCTGGAGCCCCATGGATACCATCAAGGTAAAGTGTACAGTACCGAGGGCAGCTAAGTTATTTGGGCATCTGAAAATCCCATAGGTGCATCTCTCCCTACCTGGCAATGAGAACCTAAGTAGCGGCCACCTCACTCTGCCTAATGGTTGAGGTGTCCCTATCCTGTAGCACTTCCTGGAGCTGTTTCCTCCCCACTCCCCCAGCACAAAGCCAGGAATGGGTGGCTCAGTCTGTTGTGGTTTCTCTCAGTTTCCTACTTTCCCAGTCCTAAATTCAGTTTTCCACATTCCTGTGGCAATTTGTGATTTTAAAAAATTACTATTCATGAAAACTTGTCAGCGGTTTAGTGCAAATTTCTTTCAACACACCCATTTTTAGTTGCCGTTTTCTCTAATACAGTATACACATTTTGGCAAGCAATTCCCCATAATATGTGTGTGTGTGTGTATGTGTGTGTGTTAGCTTCACTATATATCGTATGTATTTTTCTACATATTGTTTGACTGGAGAACGGCATTGCAGAATTCGGATAAGTGCACATTTTGAAGGGAGGCTGTGTGCTGGTTCACCTATTGCATTTGGAAAGTGCAGAACAGGTAGTTTCTCATGAAGATGCAAACGAAGCTGAATTTCTCCTCCATCCCTCCCGATGAAATGTAGCACTCTTCCCAAGCAAGAAATGTTCAAATGAGAGGATAGACAGATGAGGGAGACTCCTCTGCGTTAGAATCCAACACAGAGAGTGGCTGGGGCAACCCAGTCAGATGGGTGGGGTACAAATTAATTGTTGTTGTTGTTAATATAATTGCTATTATTGATAGTTGTTGTTGTTTCTGAATACATCTTTTAAGAAAACAAATCCCACCACAAGTTTGGGCATTCGTGAATTCTGAAAGATATTTGGAAAACAAGCAGTTTGTTGCCTGCAAAAACCTTGGAGGGATCAAGACTTCAGCACTTACGACGACGAAAGTGGTCGGGAACTAATAGTGCAGAGCGTGGCTTGGGGTGTGTGGCTGCCAAGCTCCCCGGTCAACGAGCAGAAATACTTTACTTCCTGGTTTCGTAGAGCTTTGGGATCACAGAAGAAGCCCCCTTCCCACTCCAGCTCATTGCAGCCCCCTTGGCGTGCCTTTCCTTACCTCTGAAACAGCTGGCTATAGGAACTCACAGCCTTCCCTGTCAGCCCCTGCTTGGCCGTGCGCTGCCGCCTCTGGAGAGAAGCCTCCTCCTGAAAAAGAAGCACAATCAACTTAGAATCGTACAATTGTAGAGGTACTCCCAAGGGTCACCAATCCAACCCCCTGCAGTGCGGGAATCACAGGTAATTTCTTAGAATAAAACTTTGGGGGGGGGGGGTTAAAACAGCAGAGAAGCCCCTCTCTGCCTAAAACCAGAAACAACAAGGAGGCAAGACCTGTTTCTGGGTGAGAGGGGGCTCATGCAACTGGGGCTCAGGCAAAATCAATCCTTGCACACAGAAACCTAGGTTATCAGGGAGATGGCTAATCAGCAACCCTGTTCCCTAACACCTAATTTTCTATGTGGAGGGATTTATTTATTTATTGCATACTTAGTTATTTTTAAAATATTTCTAGGCTGTCATTTTTCGCAATGCCAATCACAATGTTTGATTGCTTAATGTTTGATGCTGTTGTTGCTATGAGGACCCTCTGGTGGTCCTCTCACTGCAAGAAGTGAAGTGACAGGGAACCAGGCACAGGGCCTTCTTGGTAGTTGCGCCCTCCCTGTGTAACACCCTCCCATCAGATGCCAAGGAGCTATACAAGCACACAACTTTTAGAAGACATCTGAAGGCAGCCTTGTATCAGGACATTTTTATGGCCTACTGTTGTTTTAATTTGTTGGAAGCCGCCCAGAGCGGATGGGGTAACCCAGTCAGATTGGCAGCGTATAAATCATAAATTATGATTATGATTATTATGTTCAAGGCATGGATGGGGGGGGCAGTTGCCCTCCCGCTATCCCTACCTCTCTCCAGAGAAACGAAAGCCTTTTGCTAATTGGTGGGTAGCGGATTGGTTTCCGGCTTCTCTTCTCCATTTGGAACTCAAACTCCAGAAAACTGGGGAACAAATCTTCTTAGCAATAAGGCATGGTGGTAATAATTCCATAGCTGCCAGGCCTGCTGAGCTGAGATTCAGCATTATTATTACACACCATCATTCTAGAACCTCAGCGTGTGTGGTGGTTGGTTGTTGTTGTTGTTTTAAAAAAGCTTCCATTGGATTTCCAACTCCTTCCAGTTGTCATACGGGGAGCATTAGTTGCATAGGAATATATAGGAAGCTGGCTAATAACAGATCATTTATCCTTGTAGCTCAACACTGACTACTCTGATGGGCTGTGGCTCTCCAAGTCCGAGACAGAGTTGTTGTTTTAACCATCACTTTTTTTACTTGATCCTAGGGGGGAAAGACTGAACCTGGGACCTCTCTCATCAGAATGCTACAAGTCGAGGTCATCCAAGGAAGCAGGATGCCAGTGGGGATTCAGGGCAGAGCAGGCGTGGTACTCCTTCGCACAGTGTGTAGTTAAAGCCACGTGCACAAAAACATTAAACTACATGTTGAAATATTAAAATACAGGAAGGAAATTTTAAAGGGAAAAACTGAGGCAGAGTTAAAATTCATTTTTAAAATTATTTTTATTAATTTGTTATGATTTGACATTATTCAATTCACTTTCAATATAATGATTCCTTACATTTTGGCTTCTCATCCTTACGTCCGTGATGCTCCTGTTGTATTCCTTTATCTGCTGCCATAACTGCCATTTATTTTCTATTGTATTGTAACTTACATTGCAATCATTTATTTGTTCTCCTTCCCTTATATATTATTCAAATCCTGCTCATGATTTCATTTGGCTATAGTTTTTTCCTCTCTCAAATAGGACAGAGTTAAAATTCAATATAGTGAGATCTAAAGGTCTGGGAGCGGACCTTTAGGTCTTTTAAAAGAAACCTGAGTATCGTCAGTGTCAGCACTTGCCAAAGCTCAGAGAGAATTTAGAGACACTGCAGCAGAAAAGGCCCTCTCTCCTGTGGCTGCTGATTGCCGCTTCCATGGGCTGCAACACCAAGCAGAATCAGCTGGTTGTAATGATCATGTAGGGAACCCTTAGTCTAAGTAAGGCTTTGGATATTATTAATCAGAGTCTCTGTCTCTCTCTCTCTCTCTCTCTCTCACACACACACACACACACACACTTACCGCTGGTGTTTTCTGTGCTGAAAGCCTGGCCGATATGATGGCAGAGTAATTTTTGGCCGATGAGTCCAAAAACTCACTGGGGGTGGGTGATGGCGCTACCCCATCGGTTCCTTTGACGGAGGCTGTTTTTGGAGGCACTGTGAGCGCCTCATTTGTAACTGAGAAAGAGAAGATGCGCTCACTTAGGGCCGGCAAACAGGATCGGCAGAAAGGTCAGCGGGAATTAAGGAGTTCTGGGGACTTGCCATTCTTGAGAAAGCACGTCACAGAAGATGACACCCACCTCTGGGCCTCTCGGCCTGTTCTAGAATCCCCTTGCAGCAGGGAAGGTGGCCCTTCAGATGCTATGGGACTACGGGTCCCATCAGCCACTGCAGCCAGGGATGATGGGAGTTGTAGTTCAGCGACACCTGGAGGATCCCCACCTAAACTATACAACATCTCTCTCTCTCTCTCTCTCTCTCTCTCTCTCTCTCTCTCTCTCTCTCTCTCTCTCTCTCTGCTTCCCTCCAAGTAATGGAGAAGGGATGCTGAGCCCAGGGTTAAGAACGTTGCTTGCTCTGTTCTAAAATGGCTAATGAAGTTCAGCCTAGAATGCAGAATCTGAACACTGGAAGTAGGTTTTCATAAACACCCTCAAGGATTATCTACTGGGTTTTCCCCCTCATGGGAATGGGTTTTAACCTTATCTCAGGCTCTCTTGACTTCCTGGGCCCCAGAAAACTTCAGCTTTCCATGGGCCCACAAGGTTTTCGGTGAAAGCCCTATTAAAAAGACCAGGAACTGTGAATAAATGTGCAAATGGGCCTTGTGCAGGAAAATGGCGTTTCTGAACATCATTTAGGATTGTTGTTCCCAGACCCAAAAGATGTCTTGGGCTGGAGCTGACCAAGGGGAACAATTATGGCACCTCCATCGCTCTGCTTGAATGCCACTTCTACCCACAGCTGCCTCTCTGCTCTCTCTGTCCATTAGCAAAAGCTGTTCATTAAGAAGAAGATTTTTAATAGCTTCCCATTATATCAAACACCCAATCTCCCCCTATTACGATCTTACTGCAAATGTTGATACTAAAGAGTCAACCTTGAGGCAAGATTTCGCCCCCTCCTTCCCAAACAAGCAAACAAACAATTTCCTCTCATCCATAAGGAAGGAGCAATCTCTCCCCCAAAATAGGAGCATTACTTTAATTCACAACACCTACAAATGAAACTCTAAATGAATTTAATGGAGCGTAGTAAATTTCAAAGTTACTTTTATGGATGGTGGAATTGCCCAAACTCAGCGCTCATAATGAAGTTGCTGTGGCTGACGAAGAAATGCAAATTGACAGGACGGCAAAGACATTAGAGGCCATTAAGAGCTCCTGCAAGGAATATCAGATGGTTTATGGCACAGCATAAAATGATAAAGGGGAGGAGGGGCCCTTTCTAACTCCTCTGCCCTCCTTAATCATTGCATCCACCAAGGACAAGGAGGAAAGAAAGAAAGAAAGAAAGAAAGAAAGAAAGAAAGAAAGAAAGAAAGAAAGAAAGAAAGAAAGAAAGAAAGAAAGAAAGAAAGACTCTCACATTTTGTGAACTTTTGGCTCACATGCCCAAAGGCCTCTGTTGAAGGTGACTTTCTACTGAGCACTTGACAGGTTAAATTAAAAGAGGCGACAGAGCAGCTTTCAATCAGATGTGGGGGGTCAGGGAGCCAGCAAGTTCACGATTACGAGCATTCAGACAAAGGGTAGCAGGGGCATATGACAGCAATTCGGAGAGGCCAAAGTGCCACCGGGCAAAACACATGCAGCAAAGACAGCTGGAGACATAACTCCTCATGTACAGGTGTTTTGATGCTGATGCCAGGAATCTCTGAGCCAAGATGGGCAAGCTGGAGTGCTTGGTCTCAGAACAAGATATAGCAAGCCTAATGGAAACCTAGTGGGACGGAGAGAACAAAGTGATACGAATCCTATAGGAAGGACCAGGTCTAGGTGGTGTCCGTCTGTACGTCAAAGAGGATCTGGAGTCCAGTAAGATAAAAATCCTCAAGAGGCAGACTCCTCCATGGAGTCGTTGTGGGTGGGGATCTCAGGTGAGAAGAACAATTTGGTGCTGGGGAGTCCCCCTGAACAAAATGCATTTTGAGATGGAGAATGAGATCAAACAGGCATTGGACAAAAAAAGTGCTCTAGAAATGGGTGAGCTCAATTTCCCGAAAGTGGACTTGATATACAAGCACCCAAAAGAGGTAACATTTCTAGATAGCCCAGAATACCTGGGCATGAAACCGATCAGACGGGCTGGGATCCTGGACTAAATGCTGCAAAAATGCCAACTTCAAAGCCAAATGGCTGACAAGCCTAGCACAGGACCTCCCTCTTTCAATGATGAGTGCAAATGCTTGCGGGGAGCAAGCTATCTGTGGCAAATTCCCATTTCGCTTGCCAGAAGCAACACAACTGTCAGGCCACACCTGGGGGGGGGGGGATGATCTGCAATGCCATACCTGAAAGGAGATTGGTGTACGATGCAGAAGGTCTGACCTCAATTTCCGACGGCTGCTTTATCCCCAGGAACTCCTCGATGAGGCTGCTCAGCTTGGTGAATGCTGCGTCAAAATCGTCTGAACGTGAAGGGAGGCACATATGGAGAGAAAGAAAAGAATTAACACGGCCAAATCCTGGAAGACCTTCAGTCGTGACAATTTGGATTGCTGGCTTTCTAGAATGTGGTAAATTGCAAGGTATCTCATAAACTAAAAGTAGCTAAAGGGCAGAGTTTGCATGACCACATTTATTTATTTCTTATACAGGATATTGTTCCTTATATTAAGGTGCCCAGTCACTTGGCAACACCAGTATATGCAACCGTCTGGCTCATCTAAGACTTTATAGAATCTTTATTCTCAGTAATTATGGAACTCACAGATGGACAATACTTTTATTTTTCGTATATCATTTGAAAAGGGAATTATATGTATGAGTCAATTCTTTATCCTTTTGGAGCTGCACTGTAACTTTGTCCTTCCGGGCTATGACACTTCATCATTATTACATTTATTTATTTATATCCCACCTTTCCCCCAGATTGAGACTCAAGGCAGATTACAGATACAAATACAAAACACAGATACAATAGAAAAACAAACTAAAAACATAAAAGAGATAGTCATTAAAAAGTAATTAAACACTAACAGAATTGAAACCATGTCTGTCTATTAAGATCCATTAAAATTGCTGATATCCGTTGTGTTAAGAAGTTTGAACTTTTTAACAAAATCAGTGCAATATTAAATACGAGAGAGAGAAAATAATAATAATAATAATAATAATAATAATAATAATAATAATAATTTATTAATTATATGCCCCCCATCTGGCCGGGTTCCCCCAGCCACTCTGGGCGGCTTCCAACAAAATATAAAAAAACAGAAATCCATCAAACATTAAAAGCTTCCCTAAACAGGGCTGCCTTGAGATGCCTTCTAAAGGTCTGGTAATTGTTGTTCTCTTTGACCTCTGGTGAGAGGGCATTCCACAGGGTGGGTGCCACCACTACTGAGAAGGCCTATGGCAGAGATCACTCAATTTGTTTAGGCCTGTGGGCACATCTCGATTTTTGTGGGCACCAGCTACTCTGCTAACTTCTCTCCCACCCCCCACCCCCTCGAGATACAGAAATGGAGAATGCATGTACAGGCACTTTGTCTTGTCCCTCTACCCCCCCCCCCAATCACATGGATGCTGGCTCATGTCCTGCCAATCTCCTTTAACTCCATGAGCATCTCCTGCAGGGCGGGAAAGTTAGGAGTTAGGTGCATTAGGAGTGCTTGCTATGATAGTTTGGATGGACTGTGCAAACTCTGCTTCTTCCATTTCATTGCCTTCCCAGGAAGATAGCAGCGCTACCTTGCCAGCAGAGGAGACTCGGGTTCCAAAGGGATGGACTCACCTACATTGACGACCGCATCAAAGAACCCTGGGAAGTCCTGGTTCAGTTGGATGTACATGCCCACCCTGCGGACTGCTTCCTCGATCTCTGCCCTACCGAACAGCCCCATCCTTCGCAGCTGACCCCTGTATTTCTCTTTGTTCTCTGGGATCAGTAGGATGTACCGAGGTTGAAAGTAGGAATTCTTCAAGCTTCTAACACCCTTTAAAAAAAGGAGGTGCTCAGTCGTCATTCACTTCAAGGCTTCGCAGGCCTTGGATGAAGTTGTTAAATCACACACAGTACCCCAGATTGATGCAAAGGCTGTAAGGACTGTTTAACCCAGGCACCCCCAAACTGCGGCCCTCCAGATGTTTTGGCCTACAACTCCCATGATCCCTAGCTAACAGGACCAGTGGTCGGGAAAGATGGGAATTGTAGTCCAAAACATCTGGAGGGCCGAAGTTTGGGGATGCCTGGTTTAACCAGTAGAGTCTTACCTTTGTTCTCGAACGCCTTGTGACTTGAATGTTCTGGCTCCCGAATGCCTCAAACCCGGAAGCAAACGTTTTTTGGAAGCCAAACGTCCGACGTTGCTTCCAATTGAGTGCAGGAAGCTCCTGCAGTCAATTGGAAACCGCATCTTGGTTTGTGAATTATTTTCGGAAGTCGAACAGACTTCCGGAATGGATTCCATTCGAGAACCAGGGTACAACTGTACTGTCAAGACTGGATTCTCCTAATTTTAGGTGCAGAGCCAGCAGTCTGGACTGTGGGCATCTCTCAGTTGAGAGATTGATCGGGCATCTGATTAACTTCTTGTTAGAGGACAGGTCCCCTTACACCTCTGAAAAAAAACAGCCTGTTTTGGAGCAACAATTTTAAGGCGAAAATATTGTGGGATGTTAATTTAAATTGTTCAGGGGAGCAGACTCTTACCCTACAGAATGCCTGGCTTTAATAATTATTTTAACTGTGTAATGTATTTTATTCTGATTTATCTTGTCTTTTTTAATGCCTTCGGCTGCACAAATAAGTAATATTCATTTGTTATATGGATCTTAAACCTCTTTAGTGGGGCAGTGAAGCAAGGAGTAGGAAAATTGTTTCGGCTCAAACCAGGTTCTTGCTTTGAGTTCATGTTTCTGGAAAAAAGCATCTAATTAATTATATAAATAATTAATAAATTAGCTATTGATTATATAACTTAGTTATTGATTATATAACTAATAATTAACTTATTATATAACTACCATTCTATGATTCTATGAACCACAGCTTTGGATCTAAAGCCTGACACAGGCCCAGCTCTTGGTTTATGATAAAAACATACCGTATTTTTCCATGTATAAGACGATAGTTTTTCCTTAAAAAATAATAGGAAGAAATTGTGGGTTGTCTTATACACGGACAGCAGAGGGGGGGACAGGCGATTGGTTTCAGCAGCCAGCAGGAGATTGGCAGCGGCGATTGGGCGTGTGATTGGTTGTTACGGCAAGGCCTGCTGGCGATTGGCTGCAGCTGTGGCAATTGGACGTTGATTTCCTTTATGACGAGTGGTTTCATTGAGCTGGCAGGTGGGCTTTTGGTGGTGAGCGTGCAGATTGTTGGCCGCGGTGATGCGTGTGATTTGCATTGGCAGGCAGGCTGTAGAGCAGGGTCCCAAAACTAAGGCCCGGGGGCCGGATGCGGCCCAATCGCCTTCTAAATCTGGCCCATGGACGGTCCGGGAATCAGCATGTTTTTACATGAGTAGAATGTGTTCTTTTGTTTAAAATGCATCTCTGGGTTATTTGTGGGGCATAGGAATTCATTATTTTTTTCAAAATATAGTCGCCCCCCCCCCAAGGTCAGAGGGACAGTGGACCGGCCCCCTGCTAAAAAAGTTTGCTGACCCCTGCAATTGGCGGTGGTGACCCCCCCAAAAGCTCAACAACTTTGGTCAATCCCCCTAAAAAACTTCTAGTTGTGGTTCCAAAAATTAGGGGTCGTCTTATACATGGGGGCATGTTATACACGGGAAAATACGGTAATTACATGGACAATGGCTTAAGGTGCTTCCACCCCCATCATTACCTCTATTTCCATATGAATGCAGGTTGCAAGTCCCTCCCTAGCGATGGACTCAATCGTGTCCCGGCCCACTCCATAGTAGAAGCCGCTGTACTTAAAAGTTGCAATGAATTTCCCCTGGAATGAAAAGAATGAAGCCTGGGTGGCAAGAAAGACCAAGGGAAAAGCTCTCGCCAGAAACCACAATCTAGATCCCACAATCTAATTCTCTGGCATGCTGTTCCTCACATCAGATACATGGTAGCTTGATTTCTCCTGCTGTAGGCAGGAAATGTAGGGTTGATACATGTGCTGGCTGGGAGCTTGTGGGTGAGAGATGGACCTATGAACCAGAAGAACCCACCATTAAAGTATTTTCTCTATCTTCTTCTCCAGCAGGTCCCAGGGTGGGTTATAGCGACTGGGAGGGCCGTAATAAATACAGTATGGGAGAAGCAATGCTGACGTACCCCCGAATTTATCTCCTGCTTCTAAAAACAGCAAGGAGCTATTGGTCACTCTGTGACCATTGCAACGCACTTGATAAATACTAAAGTGATGTTGTCGTTAATTTCATTTACAGAAGTTCCAGCCCCGTCTGGGACACTAAGGTTGGATTTGCATGTTAGGAGGAAGCACTGGTTATTGGCGCACACACAAAATAGGATAATTGTGCTGCGCTTTCTCATTCAGCCCAGGTGAAGATGATGAGAGTTGCAGTCCAAAAATAGCCGGAGGGTGTCAGGTTGATGAAGACTGTTCTAACCCAAATAAAAAAATTCCTTCCAGCAGCACCTTAAAGACCAACTAAGTTTTTATTTTGGTATGAGCTTTCGTGTGCATGCACACTTCTTCAGATACACTTGAAACAGAAGAGTCACTCTCTTATGTATATACAGAGAGTGGGGGGGGGGAATGGGTGATGGGCTGATGGGAGTGGTAAACCTGTAGATGGCTGTTAACGACTGCTGATGACTGCAATTGGTCCTGCGGGGGGAAAGCAAGGGCTGAGGTGCTAAAGAAAGCTTGATCATGCATAATGAGATAAGAATCCAATGTCTTTGTTCATCCCAGGTGGCTCCATGGTTTTAAGCTTGGTAATGAGTTCCAATTCAGAAACCTCTCTTTCCAGTCTGTTCCTGAATTTTTTCTGTAATAAAACAGCTGCTTTGAGATCTTGTATAGAATGTCCTGGGAGATTGAAGTGTTCTCCTACTGGTTTCTCTGTCTTCTGGTTCCTGATGTCAGATTTATGTCCATTTATCCTTTGGCGTAGGGTTTGGCCTGTTTGTCCAATATAGAGAGCTGAAGGGCACTGTTGGCAGGACACTTGCAGGACTGAAATAAATCCTACGAACTGGTATGAGCTTTCGTGTGCACGCACACTTCTTCAGATAAACTTGAAACTGAAGAGTCAGAACTCATTACCAAGCTTAAAACCATGGAGCCACCTGGGATGAACAAAGACATTGGATCAAGCTTTCTTTAGCGCCTCAGCCCTTGCTTTTTCCCCGCAGGACCAATTGCAGTCATCAGCAGTCATTAACAGCCATCTACAGGTTTACCACTCCCATCAGCCCATCAGCCCATCACCCATTCCCACCCTCCCCCACCACCCTCTGTATATACATAAGGGTCTGACACTTCTGTTTCAAGTGTATCTGAAGAAGTGTGCATGCACACGAAAGCTCATACCAAAATAAAAACTTAGTTGGTCTTTAAGGTGCTACTGAAGGAATTTTTTATTTTGCTTCGACTCAGACCAACACGGCTACCTACCTGTTCTAACCCAGTTATCCCATAAATGTTCTAACCACAAAAAGCCAGACAAGAAACGTGATGGAAAACTGCACTTCTGGGAAACATGCAGGGTGACAACAGCTAGCTTGGCAGTGCCATGCAAAGTCTGTGTGAACAGATGGGGACGGATGCTCATGGAAGAGGCAAAGTTGTATAACCTCGTCCCAAGTTTCGTGCAAGCGTATCAGCATGCATGCTCAATAAACAGCCCATCTGGGTGCTCCCCACACAAGAGAAGCACTCCTGTGGCGATGAGATGTGTGAGCACAGCCTATGGGAATTTCTCCACAGGGAAGTCACATGAATTTCCCCATAGCATGCTACCCTAGGAATGCCATAAAAGATGGCCCATTTGTGCTCCTTTCTCCAGCACTTTTTCAAGACGAACTATCTGAGACCCACACAGCGGAAAGACAAAATTCCCTTCAGCTGGGATCACAGAAAAAGAATGCCGTGTCAGGTCAGGCTCTCAAGTCCAGCATTCGGTTTATTTGTTTTGTTTTATTTAGTTATTGCATTCATACTGCACCTTTTCCTCCAAGCAGCTCAAGGTAGAGAGCATGGTTCTCCCCCTTCCTCATTTTTTTTTTGTAATTATTTTTATTAAGGATTTTCTTGGGTTACAAAGATAGTGCAATGTCTCATTTTTTTCCCTTCTTCCATGTAACATTTTTACACCTCAATTTTACTTATTAAGATATTATGAGGAAGGGGGAAAAGAGGTGGGTAGGATGCACCTCCATAGGCACATATCGCCACATGTGGTGGGAGTGCCCTAAAATCCAATCATTCTGGATGACATCCATGCAAGAAATCTGTAAGATAACTAAGCAAGTGCTAGAAATTACCCCAGAATTGGTTTTACTAAATATCTTTCAAGATAACAACGCTCACTCAGAACACAAAGAACTTATAATCCACCTATTGTCAGCAACAAGAAACATCATAGCCAGGCACTGGACTGGAGGGACCTGTCGGGAGTAAGCATGGACCAATGGTACCAGGTTGTATGGGAAACGGCCCTACTAGAAAAACTAACCAGTAAGCTGCAACTGACACGGGGACAAACAGAAGAAGACACCTTCACCCCAGTATGGTTCCCCTTCATCACTTATACAGCCCCTTCCTCATTTTATCACAACAACCTACCGCAAGGTAGGTTAGGATGAGAGGCTGAGTGACTGAACCAAGGTCACTCAGTGAGCTTCATGGCTAAGTGGGGATTTGAACCCTGGTCTCCCAGGTCCCAGTCTGACACTCTGGGTGCCACACCACCACCAGTTCTAAGCATCAGCCAGGAACATGATCTTGGAAATCTCACAAAGCAGAGCATAAAGGTCACAAGGAGCAGCCGATCTGGCTTGGCTGCAAGAAGCACTTTTACGACTTGACCAGGGGCTACTCTGCTGAACAATGAGGTGAACCAGCGTTTTCTGGGATGGTGGAATGCATTAAAAAAGAAAGAAAAATTAAAAGCTCAGATTTGTTGCTCGTGTGCATAACCCTCTCACAGAATGGAGAGCATGGCACCCTTTAAAAGTGAGCTGGAGGCTCTTCAGCAATTAAGGAACAGCTAGAGAGATTAAAAACTATTCAGGTACATGTTTTTGACAGGCAAGTTAGACAAACGGTCCCACAGGTCGTTTGTTTTCTCCAATAACTCAAGCCTCAAGGGATTTCCGTACCCCCAGGCATCGTCTCCTCAAGCCTAAGGAGGGCGAATCAGCTCGTGCCTTACCATGGTCACCATTTTGTCAAACTCCTCCTGGGAAACAAAATAGTAATCTAATCTGTTTTCCTCTCCAAAATAAGCAGTCCTCGTGGTGTGGCAGGGACTGAAAGATAAGCCAGACAGAAAACAGAATAAGCAAGTGAAAGGAGAAGAGATATTAAAGAGCTTGAGGGCAATCTAGTGCAGTGTTTCCCAACCAGTGTGCCTCCAGATGTTTTGGGACTACAACTCCCATCATCCCTAGCTAGCAAGACCAGTGGTCAGGAATGATGGGAGTTGTAGTCCCAAAACATCTGGAGGCACACTGGTTGGGAAACACTGATCTAGTGCACATTTACTCAGGACAGGAGTAAATCCCATTGATCTCAGCATGCATAGTGTTAGGCTGAAAAGGATGTGTTTGTGTATATACATACATATGAACATAGCAAAGGTTGATAAAATTATGACAATGCGGTGGAGACAGAAATCTACCCCCTTCAGATGATTGGCAGTAAATCCAGAACAGAGAAAAGAAAGCCACACAATGCATTAGAAAATAATATTTGGAATTTGCTGGACTCCATTACATTTGTATAGAAAAGGACTGTCTAATGCAGATCTCTGTTGGAGATGTAATAATAAGGATAACGACTCCTTGAAACATATGTTCTTACACTTTCTTGTACTCACCAAGTTTTGGGGGAATGTGTTTGGCTGCGTAAATATGACTATGCAGAAAAATTCAAAAAGTTTCAGAGGAAAATATTCTTTTGAATTTTATACCTATTGGTATAAACAGAAGTTGACAACTGGGCAACAAAAGTGGATTCCACATGCTCTAACTATGGCCCAAAGACTGGTGTTGATGAACTGATGAACACAGATTTTGCATTGAATACATGACAGCACTCACAGTTCCACACACTGATGATTGATGCAGCCAACAGGCCATTCCAGAGTAAATGAACAAAAGGAATCAGAGAAGAGGCATCATCCATGTGAATTATGGGAGAAGGGAACTCACAGAGTGATGCTTAGGGGGAGAATTTGGCAGGGGGTGTCTGTGTGCATGTTTTTTTGTTTTTTGTTTTACAAGTACAGAGCATGTCCCTCCCTATTTTCATCTGTGAAATGTTGAGTGGTGTATGATTCCCCCACGTCCTTCAGATGTTATAGTGCCTGTGGGGGAGGCCTAAAAATGCCAGCCAATCCTGTCACAACAACACTCCAGGGAAAGGGATTCAGGAACCATCTTATTTGATAACTGTGTCAAATGAAAACCTTATGAGGCACGTGGACCCTATAAAGCTGAAACTTCAAAGGCTTGACTTTCTCAGCAATTTTTATAAATATACACATCTTAAAAGGTCAGTACTGGGCACTGACCAGATGTTTTGAATGGCCTTTTAAAAAAAAACCTTATGTTACAAGCTCCTTTTAACAGCAAGGTCATGCTTACATTTGAAGTGGTCCTGTATCTTCCATAAAATACAGTTTTAACAAGTGGCATGTTGACAATTCTAAAAGCAGCACACGAAAGCTACAGAAACCTCCTCTGAATAATAAAAATGCAACTTTGCTTTATGGTAGCAATTTTCTGCTCTGCTAAGACTGCTTTGCTCTCTGTTCTTCACATGCATGATGCTTATGAGGGAATAAAATATAAAATAAAACACAACAAGGCTCTTGGAAAACTGAAGGTGTTTAGAAAATCCCCAGCAGTTTTCAATTACTGGGATATTCCAGCCAAGTTTTTCAAACTGTGTAATTTATTTAATATGTTTTGTATTTGATGTCTCTCCCCACCTACTATACTCCCTTTCAGCCAGGAGATTTATTTTGAAGTCTTTGATTTACAACACACTGAAACCCCCAGGAGGGGAGAGAGCCATTGTGCTCAGGTCCTGCTTCCAGGCTTCCCGTGGGCACCTGGTTGGCCACTGTGAAAACGGGATGCTGTACTAGAGAGGCCACTGGCCTGATCCAGCAGAACTCTTCTTATGCTCTTGGGATGATGGAAGCTGTAGTTCAAGAGCATCTGGAAGTTGCCAGGCTTGCTAATCTTGACATAAGATGACTCTCGGGGTCCCTTCCAACACTACAATTCTATGATTCTATGACATACCGGAAGGGATGCAGGTGGCGCTGTGGGTTAAACCACAGAGCCTAGGGCTTGCCGATCAGAAGGTCGGCAGTTCGAATCCCCGCGATGGGGTGAGCTCCCGTTGCTTGGTCCCTGCTCCTGCCAACCTAGCAGTTCAAAAGCACGTCAAAGTGCAAGTAGATAAATAGGTACCACTACAGCGGGAAGGTAAATGGCATTTCCGTGTACTGCTCTGATTCGCCAGAAGCGGCTTTGTCATGCTGCCCACATGACCCGGAGCTGTACACCGGCTCCCTCGGCCAATAAAGCGAGATGAGCGCCGCAACCCCAGAGTCGGTCACGACTGGACCTAATGGCCAGGGGTCCCTTTACCTTTATGACATACCGGTAGGAAGGTTTGTGCTTTAAGATCTAAGAAACCAACACAACCCAGAAGTCTACCAGCAATATTTCAGTTTTTCAACCCTGTAGATCACTGTAGATCAGGAACGGCTAACCTTAGGACAGCTCAGGGAGAGCTGGTCAGACGCCCAGACAGGCAACCCAGGAACTGGACCTATCCTTGTGTACATTCAGACTCTGACATAAAGATGTCATCGCCCACCCATAAGAGGCAGGGGGAGTGCAAGGAACAGGTTTGCTCTCTGAAAGGTCCCACAAAGAACCCGAGTGGCAGGGATTCCAAGATGTGCATGAGAGAGCAGTGAAATTTACACCGAGATCCACTGTATCTTTTCCTTACAACTGAAATGGTAAATAATATTGTATTCAACTACATCTTTGGCTTTCCCTTCTGTTCAGCCCATCAGTCCAATACTGTAATATTTGGAAAGCCAACACAAATCCTAGACAGACTCTCTGCACTGACATGAAACCCCAGCCTGGGATTAGAGCCGGCATTACACAAATTCAAGTTGCCATGCTCTGAACATGAATGGGTCAGGTTTTGTAGCTCAGTCGTGAAATGAATGTCTGGGTGTACATATATTTGCACCGGTGACTGGACAGCTCAATGCAGTTTGCAAGCTGCTAAGTCCATCACAACCAATTAAACCAGTGGCAAGGAACCTCTGGCTCACCAACCTAATGAATCAGGGCAGCAGCACTTAGCATTTGGCCTATGAGGTCATTTCGGCCAACCCATAGGAACCAGTCCTACACTGGGCATCATATATTATGTCAGGTAAGAGGCAATGGAAGAAGTTGCTCCCTACTGAAAGTGGGGTTTTCAGACACTGTCCATCAGTTACTTAATCAGTGGTGCCTTCAAAGCCCTTTGATTTCAAACTGGGCAGGCAAAGTAAAACAGGTCACCTGGTGTCATTGTGACATCAAATGATTGACTGATGGGTGGTCCCTGCCCACCCGTCAAATGACCCACGGGGGCTGGAGGAACCAGCTGGGAATGGTTTCACACTGCTCAATTAAACTTTTTTCCCCTGATTAACTTAATCAATGTGGTTATTTTACCAAATGCTCAATATAGCTGCCTTTTGGCTATTTTGAACAAAAAGCAAGATAACTCACAATTTTATAAGTACGTAGTTACTGTTCATTCTTAAGAAGAAAGGTCATTTTGGACCCACACACCCCGTCCTTTTAGAGCAACACAGCAGAACTAAAATAGCTTCAAAAAAGAGAGAGCATTTAACTCAATATTTGCACTCAGAAATTAAAACTGGCCTCCGACAATCAAACTTCTAAATACTTAGAAGTAAGTCCCACCCAATTAAACAGTGGTACGAAAGCAGCCACAATGTACTGATTAAAGCTTGCAGTCCTACAATTAACATCCATCTGCTTTTGGTCCACAGCGAGATGGAAAGTATCTGATTTGGATACTTTGCAGGAAGAATCAGGGCAATATAAGAGGATAAGAAGAAAATAAAAGGGGAAAACTAAAATTGGTAGAACACAGAAGGGCATAATTGCCTTCCATAAAGGTTTTTTTTTAAAAAAATCTTTCTGAGAAAACCTGCCTTGTTTTATTTCCAGCAAGTCTCCAAGGACTCCTGAACGTTTATGGACCAGAGGTACCTGTATCTGAAATAGTTGTTGAATTTTCTGCAGAGCCTGTGGCAAAGTTCTCGCTTCCAGCACGCCAGAGGTCCGGTCAACACTAGCATGGGGTAGGGAGCATCAAGGCTGGGTAATGTGCTGCACAGAGAGAAGGAAAAAATGCCATTAACCTTCTCACGGGAATTCGGATTCGATATACAATATACACAGATCCCCTCTAAGTATCTCCTAACCCAGGCACCCGCAATCTCGGCCCCCCATATATTTTGGAACAACTCCCATCATCCCTAGCTAACAGGACCAGTGGTCAGGGACGATGGGAATTGTAGTCCCAAAACATCTGGAGTTTGGGGGTGCCTGTCCTAACCTCTTGTTGTGTTTGGGACTTGTAAGGCGCCTTCATTATCTATCTCTAAGCGCCACACTTGGGATCCAGGTGGCGCTGTGGTTAAACCACTGAGCCTAGGGCTTGCTGATCAGAAGGTCGGCGGTTTGAATCCCTGTGACGTGGTGAGCTCCCGTTGCTTGGTCCCAGCTCCTGCCAACCTAGCAGTTCGAAAGCACGTCAAAATGCAAGTAGTTAAATAGGAACCGCTACAGCGGGAAGGTAAACGGCATTTCCATGTGCTGCTCTGGTTTGCCAGAAGCGGCTTTGTCATGCTGGCCACATGACCTGGAAGCTGTACGCCGGCTCCCTCGGCCAATAATGTGAGATGAGCGTGCAACCCCAGAGTCGGTCACGATTGGACCTAATGGTCAGGGGTCCCTTTACCTTTACCTTAAGTGCCACACAAAAACACTCCTCTTCAACCAGGCCTTGGGCTGATTAATATTCTAAAGCCTTTTAAATGTGTTTGTGGGAGGGGGGTATTGTTTTGCTGTTTTTGTTTTGTCTATTCATTTGTGCTTTTACCTTGGATTTTTATCTTGTGAACTGCCCTGAGATCTTATGAGAAAGGGCAGCATACAGGTCTAATAAAAATAAATGCATATTTTTTTGGGGGGGGGGAACGGTGGGACAGACTGCTTTTAGATAGATAAATAAAATGATTTGGATATTTTAAGGCCATGATTCTATTCACTAGATCAGAGCTTTGCTTTCCAAACTGTGCATCGTGACACATTAGTGTGTCGGCTGCAGTGTGCAGGTGTGTCATGCAAACACCTCCCCCCACACTCTTAAAGGGGTTAGCTTAACCTCTGGTTTGCTAGTACTGTAAAACTGAATTACTGTTTGACAAAATGACGCATGTCTGCATCACCAACATGAAAAGTTTGGAAAGCTCTGCACTAGATGGAGATGATGGGTTCACCCAATCACCCAAATTAAATATTTCCTATGACTTGGAGCATTATTTATAGACTCAACAGAAGGAGTGGGCTGGCAGCTGTTAATTTAATCCTATGTGATGCCTTGGATGCAAAGCACAGGACGAGCAGGGCTGAGCTGCCTGGGAACAGAGCCTCCAGAGCCATCAAGTTCCAAGTACATGCATGGGGAAAATTGCCTAGAAAATGCCAACAGAGTCATAATGGATGCCCCCAAATGGAAATGTCTCCTGAGAAATGAGAGAAGGGCTGGTGAAAAGGAGACCGATGGGTGCAGATGGATGCCAGAAGAGGGTGAGAATGAGGAGGCCTTGTGAGTTTTGTGAGTGCTCCTCTTGTAGCCTCTGTGATCCACAGCGGGAGGCATGGCCATTTTGCCTGCCACGAGATGCCAACACTATTGACGGGAGAAAGTTAAAGACAGCCTGAAGAAATTACAGTTGCAACCACTCATCGCCCTCTGCAGGGTTTGTAATCGTCGGTAAGAGGTATCTGTAAGAGGATTGTTGCCTCTTCGCATCTCTTCGTTTGTGATGTGAGTGGCCATCTGTTCCGACAGATTGTTTAAAAGGAATGGGGCGGTGGGCAATCTGTCTTGGAGCTCCGAGGTGAGTGACTAACTTAATTTCGTAAACTGCTCAGCCAAGCAAGTTCTGCCTGATTTCCGTCCCGGCAGCCATGGCGTACCGACAACAGAATCTTCTCTCTCCCCAATGGAAAAATGTCCCATCCCCGTGACAGCTTTACCTGAGCGCCACCTACAGGGTGGAAGGGGAACTGATGCCCAGCTTACCTGTCAAAAATCCGCTGCGGCTGTATCATACTATACATGATCTGGGTCATGTGATCCTGGGCAGCCACCACTTCGGGAGGAGGGTCGTACTTGTTTACAGCAGCAACCTGCTCCCAAGGATTAAGAGGAGAGGGGACAATTAATTAATTAATTAATTACATGAATTCCTTCAGCTTGAACAAGAGAGGCCAAATGAGTTTGTGGTTAGAATTCCCTCCTGATTGATAATAATAATATAAAAATAATTCATTATTTATACCCCGCCCATCTGGCTGCATTTCCCCAGCCACTCTGGGCAGCTTCCAACAGAAAAATAAAATGCAGTAATCTATTAAACATTAAAAGCCTCCCTAAACAGGGCTGCCTTCAGATGTCTTCTAAAAGTCTGGTAGTTGTTTTTCTCTTTGACATCTGATGAGAGGGCGTTCCACAGGGCGGGCACCACTACGAATCAACATGTTCCTTCCTGACCTGCACACTGCAACATTTTGTTGCAGGGCCCCTACTTGTAAGTTTATATCTCAATACGGATGAATCAACTGAAAGTGTACACTTACCTTTTCTTGCACGGTGATTTTCTTATGATCCAGCTCTGTGAGTCGAAGCAGCATGAAAATGACCAGGAGCCAATAATCCTTGTGTTCCTGATATCGATATAACAAAGAAGTTGAAGATTCATTTGAATGGACGATATTGAAATTCAGCTCTTCAAACTAATACGTGAGAAGCCATTTTATCACACTTTTGACACAGTATATTAGGAAAGCAGAAGACACTCACAGAAAATGAGGGAGCAACCCAACCAAAGGAACAGGCTGACTACCCTCTTTATCATGCCTTCTTCCAAAGGGGAGAAGGAAACTGAGCCATACAGCAGGCAGAGAGAAAGATGGGCAAGGTTGGCAGTTAAAATGCTTGGAAAATTAAACATTCAAACCATGTGAGGTGTCTCCTCTTCCCATACCTGGTTTCCCATCTTCTTTCTTGTCCTTACCTCCTAAGGACCTTCCGATTTTGTTGAACTTCCCTAGCCATTGGCAACGCTTGTTGGGGCTGGTGGAAACTGCAGTTCAGCAACAGCTGGAGGCCCAAAGGTTTCCCAGCCCTGTTTTAAAGTTCTCCATGGACTTAGGAACATATGAAGTGAGACCACTGGTCCCTCTCATCCTAAACTGCCTTGTGATGGGAGGGCGTTCCACAGGGCGGGCGCCACTACCGAGAAGACCCTCTGCCTACTTCCCTGTAGTTTCACTTCTTGCAGTGAAGGAACCGCCAGAAGGCCCTCGGTGCTGGACCTCAGTGTCCGGGCAGAGTGATGGAGGTGGAGACGCTCCTTCCGGTATACTGGACCGAGGCCGTTTAGGGCTTTAAAGGTCAGCACCAACACTTTGAATTGTGCTCGGAAACGTCCTGGGAGCCAATGTAGGTCTTTCAGGACCGGTGTTATGTGGTCTCAGCGGCCACATGTCTGGGCTGAACGCTGCGGGTGGAGACACTCCTTCAGGTATACATATGCTAAGCTTGAACATAATAGTGAAACTCCAAGGATGCAGACAAATCCTGCTCCTGAGAAGTTCAGGATCACAGACCTATTCTACACAGGCAGCAAATCAAGGTGTTAACAGTTTGAAGTGGTAGAACGAGGCTGGGTTTGCCAAATTTCTGTTTTTGGACTACAGTTCCCATCATCCCTGACCACTGGTTCTGCTGGCTAGGGATGATGGGAGTTGTAGTCCCAAAAAATGGATGGAGATCCAAGTTTGGGAAACGCTGGAACGGAGTATATCTCTTCAGATTGCGCTCTCTCTCTCTGTGTGTGTGTGTGTCAGTTTTGAATCATTTTCTTTTCTAAAACAGCTCAATGCAGATAGAAACTCACATTGCTGGCAAAGCCTGGACTGTAAGGTTTTTCCCCTGATTAGCTACTCTTCTGTCTGAAGTTTGTTTTTAATCTTGTGGAACATGAAAAAAAGAAATGTGCTGGTTCTTTTTCAAATTCACCCTCTTACTGAGGTTTTCATTCCCTGAATGTGTTAAATTAATTTATGGGTTGTTGTTTTTTATCCTGTGACAACTAAGTGTGTATAAAGGCCTGAAAATACCATCTGGGACTGAATATTTTCAAGAGAATGCAGTAGATGAGGTTTAATTATCCAAACTCAAATTTGGTCAGAGTAATGATCCCCCTAATTGCAAGTGAAGTGTCACAGGAACTTAAAGGGCATAAAGAATAAGGGGAGAGGTGCTAAACGGAACTGTAAATTGATAAAAAAAATAAAGTTTAGTTGTCTGAAGTATAACTTTAAGAGGTACAATAATTAACCGTCAATGAGAAAACTAACGTCTTGGCAGCTTGATTAGAGGCATTGTCTCAGGAAAGCCAAGTCACGCCAAATCACTGACATTCAAACCGACTCAATGCTGTCTTAATATAATTGCCACTTCTGTTCATAAAATCACTAAAAAGCCATGCAGATTAATTGGAGAGACGTTTTTAAAAACAACCAAATTCTGATCTAAGGAGCACTGCCTAGCAAGGCTTAAGAAAGCTTAAGAGGAAAACAGCCTGATTTTTAGTTAGAGATGCTCTCCCCATATGGCTGCAGTTGGGACTGAATGTTGTGGCTGGATCACTGAGTAGCACACCTGGATGTACATATTTTGCACATGTGCTGAGTGAACCACAGTGGCTGCTGACCAACTATGGGGCTACATGCAAAGTCTCGATGTTAGCATTTAGAGCCCTGAATAACTAGGAACAAGAGTACCTGAAAGACACCCCTTAGATCAACTGAAGAAATTCAACTATAGAATATCATAGGGTAATGACATAGGGGATGACAGAGGACGAGATGGTTGGACGGTGTTCTCGAAGCTACGAACATGAGTTTGACCAAACTGCAGGAGGCAGTGCAAGACAGGAGTGCCTGGCGTGCTATGGTCCATGGGGTCACGAAGAGTCGGACACGACTAAACAACAACAACAATGACATTTTATGCTTCTGCCCCTGTATTGGGGAATGCCCTTCCTTCTGCCACAGGCAAAGCAGCAACCATCAGTTACTTCAGACGCCTTGTAAATATTTCTTTTGCCCAGGCTTCTCCCTGACCCTGTTTTATGTTTGAATTCCCTGAATCCTTGTTCTGTTCATCAGAGGCTTTTAGAGGCTTTTATACTGGTGTTTCATTGGTTTCAGGTTGTATTTTTGTTTCAACGATATAGTTTGCTTTTCACATTGTGCACAGCTCAGAGATTTCTAAGAGGTTTATAAATGCCTTTAAATAAATTAATGAAATCAATACAACACTGTAGCTGAGGAGTTGGTTTTTTTTGACCTGTAATCTCTCCCTTAAAACACTGTATTAATTACTGATTAATTAAACTACTGATTTTATTAACAATAAGTAATCTAATTAACTAGGGTTGCACTCCTGCTTGCCTTGCCCAGCAATCCTGTGCCAACACCCCTTCCTTAACACCTCAACCCACACCCCTCTCCCTCCACTCAGACCTTGCCCAACCTCCCCCCATGACCCTCACTGATGGGGCTGGTTAGGTGAATCCCGCCCAATAGGTTTAATTCATATTAAAATACAAATACCCATACTGGTGTGAGCATTTCCTCACATTAGGTCCTGAGTTCTACTTGCCTCCCCCACCTCTCGTTGAACCTTGCCTCTTCACCATCTTGCCTTGTTGTCTCCCCCCACTGCCAACTTTTAGACTGAGTACTCCCTGGGGCAGGTCTCTTAACAGGAACAACACGGGTCCAAGGTCCAAAGCAGAGCTGCTGTGGGCACATTGGCCTTCTGCATCCCGCTTGGTGTCCACCAACACCCCGCCCCTTCTTTATTTTAAAATGTTTTCAAATAAAGCAAGTTTTGGCTTTGTGGGAGGGGTTGTTTTAGGTTTTTTTTGGGGGGAGGAGTCCAGTTTTGGAGTAAGGCCTACTTTTTGTCTGTGTTTTGTTTGTTTGTTGGGGTGTGTGTGTGTACTTGTTTTGCCTATTTCAGGGTGAGGGTTCTGAGCACCACCAGTTTTTCTTCCACGGAATGGGTATTTCACAGGGCCCACAACAGTTTCTGAAATCTCCGAATGTCTGCCCAGCACACAAAAAGGTTGGGAAACTCTGGTGCTGATCTGCTTTCACGAAGATGCCATGCGGGTCAATGGACCTGAGCCTGCCAATGCATATCTAGTCTTCTTTTGGCAAAGGTTCAGAGGTTTACAGAGATGGAATGATTTCCCCCCCACCCCATACAGGTTCCATCAAAATTAATGAGCGATCCCCGGTGGACTGTACCACTGACATCAACCAAGGAAGACGGTGCTGAGAAATGTGTAATATTTCTTTCCCAGATCTCTGGAAATCGTTTCAAAGGGTATCTCAAACCCATCAAAATCGAGGCGCCAGTGCTGTTAATCTTCCACACTGCTCGGGACAAGTTATCAACATGTGCTGTATCAGGCTGATGCACAGGGTTTGACTCTGCTCTTAATGTTGCTGTCGTTGACAAATGGGATGCTGCAGCTCGTTAATCATGAGAGATCGTCAAGCCCTTTGAATGAGAAGTGAGTCCACCTCACGGAAATTGCATCCAGATTCCAAAGGAAAGCAGCCGCTCAAAAGCCATCCTTTCCCCTTTGCATCTTTAGATGATTCTCCCACCCCTAACCCAGTGTACATCAGTACGCAAGCACCTGGGCATTCCTGGAAGCACCTGGAAGGGACCACTGAGGGCCATCTAGTTCAACCCCCTGCAATGCAGGATTTTCAACTAAAGCTCTGTGACATTAAACAGGGACTGAACTTGTACTCCACCTTGCTGCAGGAATGTGCTTTGTCGTGCAAACATGATAAACAATTGAAAAAGGTGAAGGGAGAAAGCTGCTTGGAAAGAAAAATTGGCACTGAAGTTGGAAATTTGGACGTTGAGGATAAAAAAGAAGTACCAACACTAGACATCTTTATACATGGAGATCTGACAAGACAGGATGAGGATGAAGAAGAAGGAAGGCAGATTGTTCTACAAGTGGGAGATGTGGAACAGAAAAAGGACTGGACTCAATAACTCCTCAAAGATGAACCAGGGTGGGCTCTGGCCCTCCCAGTGAGAGAGGGAGGACAGGGCACACTCTGGGAAGTTAGAAATAAAGACACAGGAGGGAAACTGCAGAAATGGGGCGAAAGCGCTTTGTGGAAGCTATGGGAAAGGGTGGGTGTGGGTTAATAGACTATAAATGATTCAAAGAGATGGATGAAATGGTATGGCCCTTTACTGGTATGTTTTATGGATCTTGCTGTATACTCCTGGAGAATCTGGATCTGGGGGAAGGGGGAGGGAGTTATGTTATTATTGTCTGAAATAATATTTGTATTAAGAGTTAATAATAGAATGATGATTCGTTGTTAATAAAAATTATAGGCAGAGGGAAAAAGTATTAGAGAATGAATAAAGGGAATTAGAAATATTTGGTTTGAAGCATTAGATTTAAGGGAATTATATCAATATTGGGAAGAAGAGTGGAAAAAAGAGTAAAGGATTGAGAGAATAATTTTTAAGGTATGTAAAATTACAAGGAATACTGTTTAAATTATATTGTAACAGGGACTCAAGGTGGGGGAGGTCGGGGGAGTCCAAAGGATAATGATCAAGATTTAAGTTAGAATTTTTGTTTTTGATATTTTTGTATTCTGTATTTTGTAGTTTTTCTTTTTGTTTTTTTGTACTTTTTGTGTCTTGTATTTTTGTATGTGTGTGTGTGTTTGAAAATCATATATATATATATATATATATATATATATATATATATATATATATATATATATATGGATTCTCACCTAGATCACCCATGGCATGTGGTCATCCAACCTCTGCTTAAAAACCTCCAAGGAAGGACAGTCCACCACCTTTCGTGGGAATCTGTTCCACTGAAGAACATCTCATACCATCAGAAAGTTCTTCCTAATGTTCAGTCAGAAATCCCTTTGGGGCCCAGAACCCCTGGGGTTCTGATATGCAGTATTTGCTGATATGGAGTATTTGTAAAGACACAAAATATCATAAAATGCAATAAATCTGCCAGCAAACCAAAGGTTGACCCTGCATCATCTTGGCAAAACAATATAGACCAAGGTTTCTTGGTCCAGCTGTTGTTGGACTACAACTCCCATCATCCCTAGCTAGCAGGACCAGTGGACAAGGATGATGGGATTTGTAGTCCGCAAACAGCTGGACACCCTGATATAGATGCAGCCCAGCAGCAAACACATAGCTTTCCACTCATGGAACGGTTATCTACTTTCTTCCTTTGTGCCTCCTTTACGTTGACTGTGACATACCTGCACAGG
This sequence comes from Zootoca vivipara, assembly GCF_965207765.1. Classification (NCBI taxonomy): domain Eukaryota; kingdom Metazoa; phylum Chordata; class Lepidosauria; order Squamata; family Lacertidae; genus Zootoca; species Zootoca vivipara. The sequence goes on along the minus strand of NC_142592.1, from coordinate 66,594,762 downwards.
GTTGTTTTTCAGATTAAGCACTCTGAGGAGAGGCAGGGATTCAAAATATTCCAGTTCACCCAGCTCAGCCACCTAGATAGAATGCAGGAAAATATAGCATTTACTCCAGGGATCCATTCCATGATCGGAGCTCTGTGAATGTGCAGAAAAGGCACAGAACCTCCTCCCCTGGCAGCCTGAAATGGAGCCCTGAAAAAGCTCTTCTGAATGCCCAAACTGGCCCTTTCACTGCCCTTCCACACAGTTGCCATGTCATGAGATATCATGCAAAGTTGCAAAGGAGGCTGGTCTTCAGTGCAAACTGAAACTGTCCAAACAATATTACTTATTGTGCAAGAACTTACCTGGTTATCTTGTAGGTTGATTTCCTCAAGCAGTTTGTGCTCTTCCAGACCTTCCAAACTGCTGATCTGATTGTCAGACAAGTCCAACTTCTGCAGAACTTTCAGTTCTTCCAAGCCAACAGCCTTCGATATCTGGTTTGATTTCTGCAAAAGTAATTGGAAGCTTGGGGAGCCCTCGAGAAAAGGAATTATGAACACACGACTGTCCCTTGGGCAAACCGCTGTCTCTAAGGCTGACTCACTCTGCAATCTCCTTCACATGGGCTTTGGGGCAATCACTTAATTTCTCTACACCTGGACCTGGTTCAGACACTCCAGGGCCAGCAGGAGCTTCTGCTTAAGGAGGAGTGAGCCAGGTTGCAGCCTTAGGTAGAAAATGCTGGGGCACCAGCAGCCCCCCCCCTTTGTACCCAATTTTAATTTAAGATTTGATTACATTTTACTTTTGTTCTTTTGCTTACTCCTCAGTTCCCTCTTGATTCTCTACCTTCAGCTACTAGTCCAACTGAAAACTGGAGTTTCTGGTATAATACGAGGGTTTGTTTGTTTATCTAGAAACAATATTTATATGCCACTGTATCGTGAAAATATATCACAGCCATTTACAACAAAACAAAAAAAATTAAGCCATACCGTAAAATGGTTTTTTAAAAAAAGATGTCAATTTACCATTGCTGAAAGATATGTTCTTAATTGCCTGCGTAGGCATGGTGGAATAGCAGCTTTCAGCAGGGGTTTAAAAGTTGGCACAGAAGGTGCCTGCTGAATCTCCAGTGGCAGAGAGTTCCACGGGACTGGGTCAATGAAACTAAAAGTTTGGTTTCTCGTTATTGACAAATGACGGGTTGAGTCCAAGTTGGGTTGAGTCACATCCCCCCAGCCCCGCCTCTAGATTATTTTCATCCTACACCCAGCGCCATCAACCCGCCTATCAGCATCTAATATTTTATCAATAGTTCCAACCTCGATGGTGCGGGGCACTTTGGGAAGGGGGAAAGATGGGAAACAGAGAACGGGAACTACAGACTAGGAAAGGTACACGGGATCAAAGGGCTGGGAGGGGGAGTAAAGCCCTTCTATAAGTACAGAGGGCAGTAGCAAAAGACAGGGTCTTTTCAGGAGTGGCTCCCTAGCTGTGGAATGCTCTCCCTGGAGAGGCTCACCTGGTACCTGCATGGAAAAAAATGAATCCCTCGGGCTGAAAAAGGCCTCCCAACCCTGCTCTAGGATTTCACCATGTCCCAGTCACTGCATGCAACATGTATGTGGGGTTGTCCAGCATCACCTTCCAACCCCAAAATTCTGCGACTCACCAGGCAGAGTGTTTTGATGGGCAGGTTTTTCAGGCCATTGATGGCTGTGATCTTGTTGTCTGCCAGGCTCAGGTAGGTCAGGCATTGGCAATTCTCAAGGCCCTGGATCTCCTCAATTTCATTACCTGTGCATCAGCATCAAGACTTAAGGAACAAGATTGCACCACAAAGTAGTTAGCAGCCTGGAGTCCGCCGAGGAATTCCTCTTGAGGAATCTGCCACAGTGAAATGAAGGGGAGCTGTGCAATGGCCCTAGCCTGGGGCAATATAATGGCAGCGCACATCACGTATTTCTTCTCTGGCTTTTTTTTCACTCAAAGCCACCCTTAACACAAAAACGCTCAGTGCTGCCTTTGGAAAACATCCAGGCTATGGGACAAGAATCACAGAGTTTCTCTATTCCTGTGGATCCATGGTTCGACTGTTGCTACCTGGAGTGAGAGGGGCAGGTTCTACTCCTGCTAACTTCCAGTTTTCCTTTTCTCTAGGTGGGAGGACCCAGAGCTCAGAGACAAAGCACACGCCTTGACCCTAACAAACAGAGCAACCATAACTCCGTGGTGGAGACACCCACTTGGAACGCAGAAGGTCTCAAGATTCAGCTCCTGGCATCTCCAGGAAGGGCTGGGAGAGAACCCCACCTGAAATTCTGTAGAGCCGCTGCCTGTCTGTGTGAGCAGCACTGACCTAGATGGACCAAAAGTCTGGCTCAGGATAAGACAGCTTCGTATGGCTTCTGTTAAAACTGAATAGAGGGTTGGTTCTGTTCTCAATGCAAGCTAAACAAGGGCCTTTACCATAGAGATGCAGGGAAAGAGCAAAACCACCTCTGCAGGTGTCCGGAGAGCATCATGGCCGGTGTTGGCTCTCATTTTAATATCCAACCTGGACAACTTAAGCGCTTTCCAATCTCTGTGCCCCACTCTCTCCATCATGGTCCTGTCGTCCAAGTGAAGCTTTCCTGTTTAGGGTGCACAGAATCTCTCCTTAGCTCAGTATGTCGCAAGCTTCCTTTTGTTCCGCGGACATCATGGCTGATTTGGCCATATTGCCAGAGACAATCCAAATGAGCGAAGCAGAGATAGCCTGGTGCTCTCCGCATGCAAAGCAATTCCTTTCTCCCCCGCCCCTCGCCCAACCCCACACATCCTCTTTCTATTCAGATGAGCAATAATCAGCCTTGGCCTGCATTTCATTCCTGTCACATTATTTCTGCTTCTGCTATGGGAAATTATAATTGCAAAGGGAGCAAGTTGCTAGGCCACTGGCTGACAAGAGCGATGTCACCTGAACACCTTGTGAAACACACAAATAATGTAACCTGAACAGCCAGGACTTAGTTCTGTACTGCCAAGCTGGGGGGGGGGGGAAACCCCAGCTGAAATGGAACCTGTCAGGCATGATATTCTGTTCAATCATGTGCAAGCTGGCAGGATGAGGGCCGGCATTGGAGGCAAGAGGGTAGGCAGAAAAGAGCAGCAACAGGCGGCCACCACTGCCTTGAAAGGGGGCAACCTTCCTTTCCCAAAAAGGCTCTTATGTGGAGATCTGTATCCCAGTCTGCGTCGGTGCTGAATCGGAAATTGTTTTTTACATATGAATTGTCTGGGCTTGTTTTTAATTGTCTTCATTGCTGATGCTTTTATTGCAAAATCGCTTTGAGACATTTCATGGGAAGCAATTCATAAATGGAATCAAACACATTTGTAACTGGCTTACCGACCGAACCCAAAGGGTGCTCATCAATGGCTCCTCCTCATCCTGGAGAGTAGTGACTAGTGGGGTGCCACAGGGTTCTGTCTTGGGCCCAGTCTTGTTCAACATCTTTATCAATGACTTGGATGATGGGCTTGAAGGCATCCTGAGCAAGTTTGCAGATGACACCAAATTGGGAGGGGTGGCTAACACCCCAGAGGACAGGATCACACTTCAGAATGACCTTAACAGATTAGACAACTGGGCCAAAGCAAACAAGATGAATTTTAACAAGGAGAAATGTAAAGTACTACACTTGGGCAAAAAAAAATGAAAGGCACAAATACAGGATGGGAGACACCTGGCTTGAGAGCAGTACATGTGAAAAGGATCTAGGAGTCTTGGTTGACCACAAACTTGACATGAGTCAGCAGTGTGATGCAGCAGCTAAAAAAGCCAATGCAATTCTGGGCTGCATCAATAGGAGTATAGCATCTAGATCAAGGGAAGTAATAGTACCACTGTATTCTGCTCTGGTCAGACCTCACCTGGAGTACTGTGTCCAGTTCTGGGCACCACAGTTCAAGAAGGATACTGACAAGCTGGAACGTGTCCAGAAGAGGGCAACCAAAATGGTCAAAGGCCTGGAAACGATGCCTTATGAGGAACGGATTAGGGAGCTGGGTATGTTTAGCCTGGAGAAGAGAAGGTTAAGGGGTGATATGATAACCATGTTCAAATATATAAAAGGATGTCATATAGAGGAGGGAGAAAGGTTGTTTTCTGCTGCTCCAGAGAAGCGGACACGGAGCAATGGATTCAAACTACAAGAAAGAAAATTCCACCTAAACATTAGGAAGAACTTCCTGACAGTAAGAGCTGTTCGGCAGTGGAATTTGCTGCCAAGGAGTGTGGTGGAGTCTCCTTATTTGGAGGTCTTTAAGCAGAGGCTTGACAGCCATCTGTCAGGAATGCTTTGATGGTGTTTCCTGCTTGGCAGGGGGTTGGACTGGATGGCCCTTGTGGTCTCTTCCAACTCTATGATTCTATGATTCTACATAAATCTGGCATATTCACGGAGCTCAGCCTTTCCCACAGCTCTTAGCCATGTTAGCTTGCTGATCAGCTACTTGGGATAGGGGGGGGGCAAGTAACAGGGGACGGCTCTTTTGTTCACGCTCTCCTTCTTAGGGGTTCACCCAGAAAAACTGGTGGTCCTCTGTTGTAAACAGGACACTGGGCTGGATGGACAGCTGTGGCCTGCTCCAGCAAGGCTCACCTTTTTCCTCTGAAAATGTCCAGCCACAATTCTGCGGTTGCCAAGGGTCTAAGGAGCAGCCAGGGGCAAATGCAGCACAGGCTGCCCACGTGTGCCAGGAGGCAGGGGCAGGAGATATGCTTGCCTTGGCCTATCTAGTGGGGTGCAAGTCAAGCCAGAGCTCCTTGCCGCCACCCCCAGCCTGACACAATCTAGCAAGGCAAGGGTCCCAGCCCCTTGGGCAGATCCAGTTTCTGTTGGGTATAGAGTTATGCAGTCTGAAAGATGGGACTGTGATCTGAATGGGAAAGGGAGGCAAAGGAGTAAAGCAGATTGGCCATGGCAGGACAGGGCTGGTCTGGGCCCCTTTGCTGGTTGGGATGTCACATGGGAATAAAAGAAGAAGCCTAGCCTAGCCAGGCAGCCACCTAGGGCACAGACCTCAGAGGGCAGCAGAACTGACCATTGAGGGACACCATTTTACAAAGATTAGTTTTTGTTGCATCTTACAAATTTCTGATATTTGACTCTGATTTTACATTCTGGAGAATTCCGTCATTTTTGAAGCAATTCATACAAAGGCATGTTTTTGAAAATTGAAGTTCATGATTCGGGAGCGGGGGTGCAAGTAGTTAGCCTTGCCTGGAGCACAAAATAGCCTGGTTCCAGCACTGAGTAGAGGCCCGTTGGTAGTGCATGAGACACTTAATCCCAGGGTTGTGGATTCGAGCCCCGCGTTGGGCAAATGTCCCTCCCAACTCTTATGATTCTTTGAGGTAGTCAGATAAGGGTGGGTGAGAGAGACAGACAGACAGAGAAAGAGAATGAATACAGGTTGACAGGAGGTATTCCAGCAACTTGTATGAGCCATGAGGATATCCTTAGGACCTGAATGATCAGCACATTTGAGGTTATGAAGGAATCCCATCCACCCCCGCCCCCACCGAAAGGTCACATGTTCTCCTTTAGTACATTGCTTCGCTTCACTTCTTGAGCCACATGAAGTTGAGGTCTCCCTGCATTCTGCTGGGAGGGCAATTGCATGGGGGAGTGGGAAGTTGGCCAGGGCATGATCTTGCCCTACTAGACAGCTCCCTTGCTACCACATCGTAAAAAATTCTCGCAGTTGGACAGTTTTGAAGAGAGTGGGCCCTAAGCCTGCCTTGGGCACTGTTTCCACCAAATTCATTTCAAAGACCAGGGAAGCAAGAGTTAAAGCACCAGTGTTTTGTAACCAGGTGATAGATGCAGAGAGACCAGCAGGCTTGTTTATCCTTTTTCTCTAAGCCCCTTGGGAGAGAGAATGACTCAGGGCCAGCCTCCCTGTGGAAGAGGAACATTTTCTTAGCAAGCACTCCTCATACTGGTGTTAGAAGTACTCAGGTTTCACAAGTCAATATTCTTTTGCTCTATAGCTCCCACCCCTCTTTTTTGGTTACATGCCCAAGAAGTCACTTCTCCTTCATCCAGAATCACGACCACAATCAACTCTGTGTGTGTGTGTATGTGTGTGTAGAAGAGAAATAGAAAATGAACTTATTTGCAACAGATTAGGATAGTACAGATTAGGATAGTAATCTGAAAGGCCCAATCCAGAATTACCTTTTTGGGAAACCTCCCACTAAAGCAAGGCAGCCCCCCCCCCCATATCCAGCTTATCCAAGGGCACAACAATATCGCCCCAAAGGAAACTTCAGCTGGTCAGGCTCACTATCTGGGTAATTCGAGAGATACAGTTCAACTCACCACAATTTCTCTTGCACTGAATATATACAAGAGACACCCCCAAACTTCGGCCCTCCAGATGTTTTGGACTACAATTCCCATCTTCCCCGGCCACTGGTCCTGTTAGCTAGGGATCATGGGAGTTGTAGGACAAAACATCTGAAATGCCGCAGTTTGGGGATGCCTGATATACAACAAGAATATTACAATCTTGTTGCCTTTGGGATCTGCTGTTGTTGCATTTTACTGGAATAAAAATTAGAAAGATGCATTTAGCGTATGATGCTCTATCATTCCATCTTTTGGTATGGATTTTTTCCTTTTTCTTTTTTAAACCACACACATGGAAACCATATTCCAGCCTTCTGGACAGGGAAGCCCACCGATGAAAACAAAATCAATATTAAATTGCATCCTGGACTGAACTCACTCACAGAAGGAAGATTTGTGTGTTTGTTTAAAAGCCCCCAGAGTTGATCTTCCAACACTCCGCCATATCCCACTTCTCTCCAGAATTTCTCTTTCATTCCCAAAAGGATACTGTCAAGTATGAGCTTCTTAAGTGACTGGTAGGCAGAAAGATCTTGCATTACTTGGATCTTGTTGTCCGAAAAATCTACTACCTGGAGGTGGGGTGGGTGGAGAGAATACATAAAGATACCATCATAGGGTCTATTTGTATGTTTTTTCTTTCTGAGGAACCAAAAGGTCTTCTGTTCGAATTGGACACACGGCTGGAGCACAAACATGGGGTGTGCATGTGTTTAGAACAGCCTGCATTTAACCACTTGCTTGGTCGTCCTTGGCGATGAGGATTTAGCAGACGTATGTGTGAAATTGCCTGTAGGTGAGCTATCAGGCTTGCAAATCAGGGGAAGAGCACTTGGCTTTACCAGCCTGACTTGCTTCTGTGCTGGTAGTGGGGGAAGTGGCATCACTTCCCCTGTGGCTGGTACAGATGTTGTTCAGCCTCCACCACTGCTCTGCAGCCACTAAGGAATCAGGCTGACAAAGTGGAGAGAGGTTGCTCAGCTTCACCAGCCAGTTAGTTGACAGGGCTGCCAAAGCAGCGTGTTCTGTCTGTCTTTGCACTGGGCAGCCCAGTTGGCTCCTGCACCTAAGTGCTGCCCGATGTAGCTCCAATTGTGCCTGTTACAGGACCCAGAGCACCCTGGGCAAAAGAAGACAGTGGGTGTGCCTGAAGCTTGTACAGGAAAGGAAGAAAAGGGATCCTTTCCCTACCGCAGCCTTGTAAAGGGGATGGGGAAGAGACCAGAAGAGTGAGCATGGTGGCATGGGGGGGGGGGGGAAACGTTGCAGGGGAAGCTTAACATCAGCTGTGTTTCTTCCAACCTGGAAATTAGTTCTCTAGCCTGCTTGCAGCAATTTCTTTGCAGACTAGCAACTTCTGGGGGCTTAGTAACAAGGCCTGTTTTGAAACAACAAAAATATTTTGCAAAACAGCACTTTGGAAATTTTCTAACACTGCTTTGCTCCACTTGCACACATCTATGTTGAACCAGGAACTTCAGCATGCATACTGGAGCACCAATAAATGCAGAGAATTCTCCATGCCCTCCATAGCTGCCAAGTTATCCCTTTTTTAAAGGGATTTTCCCTAATGCTGAATAGGCTTCCTCACGAGAAAAGGGAAAACGTGGCAGCTATGATGCCCTCCATGCCGTGACAGGTTCTGAAAGGAACCCCTGAGATGTGCCTTCAAGGGAAGAGAGCAAACAGAGCACATTTTCTTGCCAATTTCAGCTACTAAAGACCGTTGCCACAAGATCACCAATATCTTGACATCAATTTCATTTCTTTTATATGCCTTCATGCTCTGTGTCAACCTTCTCTGCTCTCTATTAGGTAATATACCAGCTTGAGGCCCCAAAGAAATTTAGATCACAACTCCCTCTAAAGATGGCATTGTTTGCTCCCAACACATTTTGAATATAAAAATACTTTTGCCATGTTGGCTTAAAATTGCATCGGACAACTAGGCGATTCAAGGAAAAACCTTACATGGGGACCAGAGGCAGAACAAGATCGTTGGTGCTGCAAGGAACTTCAGAGAAAACTGGAGGCTCAACTCCATACAGGCTCAATGGGCTGAAGATTTCTAAGAAATGTCAAATGAAATTCCTTTCCTTACTCGCTTAGAATCTGGCTGGCTGGCCAGCTGCACTGAGGAGACCTGAACTCAAACAGAACCCACAAAATTCTTACTTGAAGATTCTTGGGTGGTTTGAAGTCAAAGTATGTGGTTAGTTCATTATGGGAAACGTTCAGGTCCAACAAGTAAGGCATGTAACTCACACATGAAATATCTGGAAATGAAAGAACACGGGGCAGGGGGGGATAAGTAACTGAATGTTAGGGCTGTGTGGACTCAGAGCTATGAAAACATACCTACTCTGCTATTAAGAGAACAATGTCATACACCCAGAATACACTATGCAAAATGAGTCAATTTGCAGGATTTTCCCCATTTTGCATATGTTATCCTGTGGTGTTTAACCATTATACATGTTCCTGCTCTGCTAACCATGAGGTGGTGAGGCAGGGAGAGACAAGGATCTCAAAAACACTGGTTGATGACAGCTGGAAGTGTTATTCAGCAATTCTGGTTTATTCCATTAAATGCTGTACACACGTGCGTAAGTTTGTCTTTGCAAAAAATATGAGCTAGAAACTGCTTCCTTTCCTTTTAAAAAGGAGGCTGAGATTCTTAGGGAGCTGAATTTTGCAGCCAATTCCACAACCGGCAGATTCCATACCTTGCAGGTTTCCTGTACACTCACAGGCCTCTGTACAGACCATCCCCTCTTAAGTGCTCAGGACTTCTCCCATCCCTCCTTACATCCTTTGCAGGGACCACTCTTATTTCCATTCCAAGCCACGTTGTAATGTTATCATTCTCATTGTTTTCTCCTCCTTTCTTCTTGATTTCCTTATACCTGAAAGAGCTTTACAGCCAAGAGACTTACAAAAGTGGCAGCTACGTACCATCTATTTTATTGTGAGAAAGATCTAGCTTCTCGAGGTGGACGTATCTGCAGAGAATGCTAATGTCACTTAATTTGCGGTCCTGTGGGAAGAAAACGGGGGAAAGAAGTTAGTTTCAAGAAGACACCAAGGCACAGTTCTGAAAATGAGGTTCTTCATTAACCCCCTAAAGTCTTTCCAAAAAGAATTCATCCCCTTGGGTCCCATTTGGTCACCATCCTCTCACCCACTGGGGCAAATTAACAACCTAATGTTCAAGTTCCACTAACATATGGTATATGGGAGCATGTCTGTGTCCAGGTACGGGGAGCCGGGATACACCAACAGGATCCCCAACATTAACTGAGCTCCCATTGCTTGGTCCCTGCTCCTGCCAACCTAGCAGTTCGAAAGCACATCAAAGTGCAAGTAGATAAATAGGTACTGCTCCGGCGGGAAGGTAAACAGCGTTTCCGTCTGCTGCTCTGGTTCGCCAGAAGCGGCTTAGTCATGCTGGCCACATGACCTGGAAGCTGTACACCGGCTCGGCCAATAACATGAGATGAGCGCCGCAACCCCAGAGTCGGTCACGACTGGACCTAATGGTCAGGGGCCCCTTTACCTTTACCTTACCCTCAGAGGCAGTATGTGCCTCTGAACACCAGCAGACGGGGATCAAGAGTAATTATAAGATAAGTAACTATACAACCTTTAAAAGGCATCTGGAAGTTTTTAATGTTTGATGTTTTATTATGTTTCTGTATATGATGGAAGCTGTCCAGAGTGGCTAGTGTGACCCAGTCAGGTGGGCGGCGTATAAATATGACGATGATGATCAAGAGAGGCTACGGAGCGCATCCCCTGCTTGTGGGCTTCCCAGAGGCATCTGGTTGGCCCCTGGGAGAACAGGATTCTGGATCAAATGCGCTACTGGCCTGATGAAGCAGGCTCTTCTGTTATGTTCTCAATTTGATCTGGAATCAGCTGGAAATCATTTATTTAAGAATTCTAACTTGCCATTTGGGGGTGCCCTGCCTTCATAAGAGGGTTTACAAAAAAACAAAGCACATAGCATAATAATAAATGAGGCTGCCTAATGAGATGTGTCAGACCGAAACACTATTATTGTTTTATGCAGCTGGGCAAAACATTTCCTAGCTATTTAATTCATTCCACTTATGAACAGTTTCCTATAAAATGCCTCAAAGCAACTTAGCAACCAAACCCTGCCTTTGGGACAGGGTTGGACACTCTTCCCCCACTGCCATGCAATCATTTCAAAATCAGATTAGTTTCAAGTAACATTGGTCCTTTGGAGCAGTTGAGTTCTAGGGGGCAGAGGGGATTTCTTAATGCAGCATCAGACCCAATGCCTCAAATATCACATATACAATAGGGGTATAAACACATGATCATGAACTCAAGTAATCAGTCCAGCTAGTAAGGCCAAGTTAAGGATTCAGGTGGGAGAGGATGTTGCTTGACCGCAAAACTATTTGCTATTAACTCACCGAAAGTGACAGATTGAGGTAGACATGTTCTGTGCCCGGGGCTGAACGCCCCAATTTTTGCAGGGCTTCAGCAGTCATTTCTTCAGTCAGCACGCCATCAAATTCCTCCTAAGAGAGAGAAAGGCAGAGTTTTGGTTGGGCTAAAATAAAGCCGGACAATCTCCCTAAAGAGGTATGGCCAACTGTGAGAGAAGATTAGGGCTCCAGCTGGGTCCTTTCCCCAGAGGAACATGACAAATACCTTTGCTCAGTCAGTGCAAAATAAACTGAGGGCTACATAGATGTATCAGGAGCCCATTTCCATTTTTGGCATACCTGCCATTTGGCAATTAGCTTATATATCTGGGTTTCTAACACTGTTTACAAGTGAGGCACGCAGCAGCCTCAGCGCAGGCTTGTAAGACCACAGACCAGGCAAAAGTGATGACCTCCAGCCCAGTAGAGAAGGCGATCCAATGCCAGGAGTGAGGTGAGGTTGCAGCCTTTACTAGGGATTGTTGCAATCATTGGGATACAACCCAGAAACTGGGAGAAGAGCAAATATTTTATTCTTATCTATGATAATTAGGAGGTCATCTTATTTATATAATAAAAGTGTTAGATCGGAATGGATGGCACGAGGCTTCAGGGATCCCCCACCAAGTCGCTGATCATTTCCACATCCAGGTAGGTGCAACAGCACTAAAGTGGTTGTTACACTAATAACATTACTTTGCCACGGATGCTCCTTGCTCAATAAAATCCTATTTCCAGTAACCATCCGCCTTGCCTCTTCTGGGGCCCTGGGATGCAGCTGGATGATGTAACACATGAAACAAGATCTATATGGCAGGCATGTCCAACAGGTAGATCATGATCTACCGGTAGATCACTGGACGTCTGTGGTAGATCCAAAGAAGCTCAACAACTTTGGCTTCCCTAAAAATGCTCAACATTTTAGCCCTTCACCCCCCCCCCAAAGGGCTTTCCTCCCACCTCAGAAAAGCTCAACAACTTTGACCTGAACCCCCTAAAAGGGGGTAGATCACTGCCAGTTTTTAACTCTGTGAGTAGATCACAGTCTCTTCGGAGTTGGCCACCCCTGCTATATGGCATTGCTAGGTCCTCGCCTGAAGCTTTCAGTATAGAGGTAGGATACCTTAACACACCCGCAGGTGCAGGCTCCATCTGGTAATCCTCGTGAGAATGAATGTTTCGTTTTATATAAGCATAAGTAGTTAATTTAACAATTGTATTAAGCAATAAAAACAAATCGGAAGCTGCCATAAATGAGGCCAGATCAGTGCTCCATCTAGGTCAGTGGCTCTCTGGGGTCCCAGGCAGCACAGCTGGAGATGCCAGTGGGGACAGAACCTGGAGCCTTCTGCATGCCAAACAGGTGCTCAACCACTGAGCTATGGCTCTTCCCAAACAGAAACATGGGAAACTGTCTTAAACTGAAGCAGACCATTGATCTATCCAGCTCAATACTGCCTACACTGACTGGCAGCGGCTCTCCAGACTTCCAGACACGGCTCTTCCCCAGTCCTGCTGGGTGATGCTGCCGGGGAATGAACCTGGGGCCTTCTGCCTGCAAAGCCTGGGAAAGCTCAGTGGGCAGAGCATGAGACTCTTAACCTCAGGGTTGTGAGTTCGAGCCCCGTGTCGGCCAAAAGATCCCTGTATTGCAGGGGGTTGGACAGGATGACCCTCGTGATCTCTTCCAACCCTGGTTGGCTATGGAAGAGTGTGCCTTTGGGGGTGAAGTCAAACTCAAACCATGGACAGTTACAGCGTCTGCTGTGGCTGGAGAGACAGAGATGAGAGAGACATGTTTTGTTGCAGCTGAGGCAGATGAAGATGCACATTGGCGTTTCTTGTCTCTGCGCTCCTCCCAGCGGCCCCTTCCAACTCTACGATTCTATGTTTCTATCCCGTGAGATACATGGGCTCTTCCCCCAAATGGGAACAGGAGAAGAAGCTGCCTTAGAAAGCGTCAGATTGCTCCATCTAGTTCAGTGTTTTCTACAGACTGGCAGCAGCTTCCCAGGATTTCTCCCAGCACTCCCCCCGGGGTTTTCTGCTTTTTTGCAAATTGCTTTGCAAACGCGGCATACAAATGTTATGGAGTAAATAAGTAAATAAATAAATAAAGGACGGCCGGGCACGCGAGCCCCCCACTCCATTCCCTTAACCCGTAATCCTTCGAGTAGCGCGAACCCGTCCTCCCTCCCCACCATGCAAATAAGCCTCCTATATTTCTCCATCTAGGCGCGCCTCTCCCGTATTTCTCCCTATAGGTGCGGGGTCGCCGTTCCCACCCCACACCGCTCTCCCGACCCTTCCCGTAATTATCCAAATAGAACGTCGACTGCGCCCACCGCCTCCCCGCGGTAATAAGGGTCGGGCGCTCCCGTAATTCTCCTTGTAGGGGCGCCCTTCCCAAACGAACCCGTGCCCGTAGTTCGCCGAATAGCGCCCCCCTCCCTTTATAGACAGACAGATACCAACCCATGTTAGGGGCGGCGGCGAACCCCCCCCCCTGCACCCACCTCCATGGGCTCGGGCTCCGGTTCGGACTCGGTGGACTCCTCTTCCTCGACGGCGAGCTCCTCCTCCTCGTCGCTGGAAGGGGCGCCGTCGTCCAGGCCTTCGGTGACGACGCCCCTCGGGAAGCGCTCGTCGAAGCGGCTGAGGAGGAGCGAGAAGGTGACAGACGGCGAGGTCGCCCAGGAGCGCAGCGGCAACGACCGGTCGTCATCGCCGCTGTGCGCGCTCCGGATCGCGGGTCGCCCGTAGAAAGTGGAGCGGGAATGCATGTTGGCGAAGGGGGTCCTTCTCTGAAGCGTGGCGGGGGGGCGGGGTGCCTCGGTCTCTCTTTCTCTCTCTCAGGGGAAAAGAGGCCGCCTGGGAGACGCCATCTTGTGTCCCTGCCGTTGCCCGGCAACGAGGCGGAAAAGGGAGAGCGGCGCCGCAAGGCCCGCCGGGAGTTGTAGTCGCCTTCCTCGCGCGAAAACGGCGCCCGGGAAGCCCGCACGCAGTGCATCGCGGGAAGTGTAGTTCGGCCTGTCAGAAAAGAAATGAGCGCGCGGGTTTCTAAATGGTGGCTTTTATTTGTTTATAACCACGGAACTTATCTCTAAATGGCTCCTTCTTTATTTCCACACACACAAAAACAACCGCTCGATTGCAATGGAAACCTCGACGAGGTTTACAGAAATAATAAAAGCCATTAGATCGCAAGGGATTTACAAACGTTTAAAGTAGGACAGAACTGGATATGGAACAACTGATTGGTTCAAAATTGGGAAAGGAGTACGACAAGGTTGTATATTGTCTCCCTGCTTATTTAACTTATATGCAGAATTCATCATGCGAAAGGCTGGACTAGATGAATCCCAAACCGGAATTAAGATTGCCGGAAGAAATATCAACAACCTCAGATATGCAGATGACACAACCTTGATGGCAGAAAGTGAGGAGGAATTAAAGAACCTTTTAATGAGGGTGAAAGAGGAGAGCGCAAAATATGGTCTGAAGCTCAACATCAAAAAAACCAAGATCATGGCCACTGGTCCCATCACCTCCTGGCAAATAGAAGGGGAAGAAATGGAAGCAGTGAGAGATTTTACTTTCTTGGGCTCCTTGATCACTGCAGATGGTGACAGCAGTCATGAAATTAAAAGACAAAACCTAGACAGCATTAAAATGACAAACCTAGACAGCATCTTAAAAAGCAGAGACATCACCTTGCCTACAAAGGTCCTTATAGTTAAAGCTATGGTTTTCCCAGTAGTGATGTATGGAAGTGAGAGCTGGACCATAAAGAAGGCTGATCGCCGAAGAATTGATGCTTTTGAATTATGGTGCTGGAGGAGACTCTTGAGAGTCCCATGGGCTGCAAGAAGATCAAACCTATCCATTCTGAAGGAAATCAGCCCTGAGTGCTCCCTGGAAGGACAGATCCTGAAGCTGAGGCTACAATACTTTGGCCACCTCATGAGAAGAAAAGACTCCCTGGAAAAGACCCTGATGTTGGGAAAGATGGAGGGCACAAGGAGAAGGGGACGACAGAGGACGAGATGGTTGGACAGTGTTCTCGAAGCCACCAACATGAGTTTGACCAAACTGCGGGAGGCAGTGGAAGACAGGAGTGCCTGGCGTGCTCTGGCCCATGGGGTCATGAAGAGTCGGACACGACTAAACAACAACAACAAAGTAGGATCAGAAACAACGAATTCACTCCACTCTCTTTTATTCTTATTATTATCTTTACCACACCTAACATGTACTACCAAAGTAATGCGGATACATAATTTCCTATCTGTAATAACTGTAATTTTGTCCCCCCCCAATAATATTTATTGATTTTCAAACATTACAAATTACAAAAATTCACAAAACAACAACAAAAAACAAGAATAAAAACATAAAAAAGAAAAACATATCAATTCTAACATTTTAATTAACATTGTAGACTTCCTCAATTCCCCTCCCACTGGGTCCATTTTTAAGTTCAAATTAAGCAACTTTCATTTATTATCTTAAATCATTCTAACACATTTTTTCATTATCTCACAACTATTTCTATTCTTAAAAGCATTGACTATCTTCCACCCATAATTCATCTTAATCCAAATCTAAATTTATTTTCCCATCCATCTATCCTCTATTTCTCCCCTTAGCCTCAAATTTATACCTAATTTTTTTCCATACATTCAAATATTATTTCTTTTATCATAATAACATTTAAACACTTAAATCTAATTCAGCCCCCCCCCCCCCCCCGGACTCAGGGTCTCCCAGATGAATCAGCCAGTTCCATAGGTCATTCCAGTTTCGGGCCATCTTGATGAGTCAGAAAATAACATCCATTATTACTCCTCACCCCACTCCCGCTCTTTCACCACCTATCCACCACTCTCCCTTCTTCGTCCCCTGTTCCCCCCCCAATTTCCTAGCTGTTGCACAATACCATCCAACTACATTTCCACTTTTCAGCCCTGTCTCAATTTTGGTTCCCCTTAAGTTCTGGCCCCAGCATGGATCCTGTCCTCCCTCTCTCACTGGGAGGGCATTATTCCATGCTGGTTCATCTTTGAACCAAGCATGAGTCCTGTTCCCCCCCTCTCACTGAGGGAACAATGTTCCATGCAGCTTCTCCATCATCTTTGAATTCAATTACATTGTCCATGGCTGATGATTGTTCATCTTGCTTCTCTTCATACCTTGTTGGGATTAGTCCTTTTTCACTTTCCGCACAGTTCTGTTTTATTTTATCAACCTGTATAGTATTCTGACGCAGTTCACTTTTAAAATCCAAAAGCAATTCCAAAAGTTCCTTTTGAAAGTCAATAAAGTCAGATGATGTTGTGTCTACTGACATCCTGGTCATCTCCAATTTTGTGGGAACAGCACAGATTACAAGCAGGAAATGGCGCAGTTCGTATTTCCAAACTTCAGAAACATAAATTATGCCCGAACTGGTTACGAACTCTCATTTTTAATTCTTCTTCATATCTTAAAACTCATGTATCCATTTGTGAAAAGAGC
Source organism: Zootoca vivipara (assembly GCF_965207765.1). Lineage (NCBI taxonomy): Eukaryota > Metazoa > Chordata > Lepidosauria > Squamata > Lacertidae > Zootoca > Zootoca vivipara. Next base: position 66,578,399 of record NC_142592.1, on the reverse strand, counting down.
ATCTATCAAACTTCTTCTACACAACCTTATATTTTACGCTCTCTTCAATATTGACAGTTTTTAGCCTCAAAGAGATAAACAAATTCCATCCTATTGTGATGTCTTAATGGCAGCTCGCTGATCCCTCCAGGGACCCGACTCCAGCTTCCAGGGGGACTTTCCCCAGACCAAATTAAAGAACCTTTACGGGATTTTGCAAAGATCAACCTTTCTCCCTTTTACCCTGCCTTAGGGGGAAAGTTTTAAGTCCGATTTTTTTGTAATTAAAAACTTCCTGTCAGTTTCCCAGCTTCGGGCAAGTTAACTGCGTCTCAATTCGCTCAATGGGGGAAATTGACATCCTTTTTTAAATCTCCCATGTCCAAATCTTTTCAATTAATTTTTTAAAAAAGCCTTTTCCTTTACTCACGGTGTCCAATGTTTTCAAATCCTTTGAGTTTGGAAAAATCCACCGCTCCACAGGCTGCCGGCTCAGAGCTTCACGTTGTGAGGGTAGCAGATTGACTCAAGGCACCATGTCTCCACTCTGCTCGCTCGCGGCTCCCTTAATAGGGCTTACCGGGGGGGGAGGAGACAGGAAAAGGTGCTGCTGAGTTCCCACATCTCCAGAATGCTCGATCTGGAGCTCTTTTGAGGGTCTGTGGCGCTCTCGTGGCTCCCCTCCTCCTTCACAGCGCTAGAGAATCTCGGAGCTCGAGATTATCCTGCCAGTCAGCAATGGCGGTAGACCGGAAGTCTGTAATAACTAATTTTGGCATGTTTACACTTTGAAACATTTTTGGTATTCAGAAATGTTTATTTGAATGCTTTCATTGCTTTGCTATTTTTATTCCACCTAAATGTTGCATGTCATAGGCTCTAATGTAAACAGAGATGTATCTCAATGCTATTGTGTTAAACAGTTGAAACCGAATAAAAACTATGTTACAAAAAACAACACCCCAAATGTAGGGCTGCAAAAACGCCCGGAATTTCACAGACACACATGGAATCCAGCATCGGTGTCCAGAAGGAAACTGGGGAAACAGCCCATGGCAACCCATGTCGGTTGCGTTGTTTTTGCTGAAAGCTGAAAAAGGTTCTTTAAAATTGCCGGAAAAGCTCAACAACTTTTGTGTCTGGATTTTCACTTTTTTACGTAAATATGGCAACCCTACCAAAAGTAGTATGGATAGGGGTATAAAATGTAAACCCCCTGACACAGTATTTCAGGATTCAGATTACAACACATATGTTTATGTGTGTGTAAAAGCTATGGTTCCCCAGTATTGATGTATGGAAGTGAGAGCCGGACCATAATAATAATAATAATAATAATAATAATAATAATAATAATAATAATATATTATTATTATTATTATTATTAATACCCTGTCCATCTGGCTGGGTTTCCCCAACAAAATATTAAAATACTATGGTCTGTTAAACACTAAAAGCTTCCCTAAACAAAGAAGGCTGATCACCAAAGAATGGATGCTTTTGAATTATGGACTGCAAGAAGATCAAACCTATCCATTCTGAAGGAAATCAGCCCTGAGTGCTCACTGGAAGGACAGATCCTGAAGCTGAGGCTCCAATACTTTGGCCACCTCATGAGAAGAGAAGGCTCCCTGGAAAAGACCCTGATGTTGGGAAAGATGGAGGGCACAAGGAGAAGGGGACGACAGAGGACGAGATGGCTGGACAGTGTTCTCGAAGCCACCAACATGAGTTTGACCAAACTGCGGGAGGCAGTGGAAGACAGGAGTGCCTGACATGCTCTGGTCCATGGGGTCATGAAGAGTCGGACATGAGTAAATGACTAAACGACAACAAATACACACACACACACACACACACACACACACACACACACAGTACTTTTTTCCTGCAACGCAGCAGTATATATATATAAACAAACAAAACAATCAATCAATCTAACTTTTCAATTATTCCTATTTTCCCTTTAAAAAGGTCAGACAATTTTATATGTGGTTGGAACTGAGCTAAATCAATGGTAACCTAAAAACCCAAATTAAAGCACATGCATTTTTAGAAGTTAAAAGTATTTTAAAATACTTTTTTATAAGTTAAAAGTATTTTTAAGCTACACCCAGAAACATCCTCCCCGCCCTCTCACATTCTGCCTTAAGACTCCTTCCAAATGGAGACTTACTTACTTACTTATTTATTTATTTATTTTCTATATTGCCAAGGTTCATGGGGCACAAAAATACATTCCATTGTAACCAACAAAAACAACAACCCCCATAAACATAGATCTTATTTGTTAAACATAGAATTATTTGTTAAATTTCATGGCCTAGCCATCAGCCAAATTGTCCCCCACTTTGGCTCTGTGTACAGTCCATAGCCTGAGGAAGAGCTCTGTGGAACCCAGAAGCCTGCACACTGTTTTTGTGATGCTTTCCTTGGCTTTATGTATGAGTGTCCATCCATCCCTCATCAGGGCCGGTTCAATACATTTTAGCACCTGAGATGAACCACAAAATGGTGCCCCACTCCCACCCAAGGAAGAAGCGGGGGAATGAAGATCGATATCAGAAACCAAAGGTGAATAAAGATCTACATTGAGATCTGCTGCCCTTGTGGATTCTGCAGCCTGAGGCAGTTGCCTCACCTTGCTTCATGGGTGGGCCAGCCCTGCCTCCCCCTGCTATACAAAGCACAAAGAAGAGTACAAAGGACAAGGAGCAGGGGTCCCCAAACAGGTCCAGCTGGTTCGCACCATGTCTGTGGATTTGCAGCTGTAGACGGGAGACACCATTCATTGCACTGAAGGTTCGTGCTGATTTTGGCTTGTATTTTTACAGCTTCTTTTACGTCTTATGTTGCATTGTATTCTATTAGGATTTGAACTCTATGGCAGGAGAGTCGGGGGGGGGGAGAGAGAGATCCAAAGGAGGGGCTTCTTTGCACAGGAGCTCCCTGCTGCAAATGATTTTGCAAAGGGATTCTATTGATTCATAGCAGTTGAGTCCAGAAGAGGGCAACCAAAATGGTCAAAGGCCTGAAAACGATGCCTTATGAGGAACGGCTTAGGGAGCTGGGTATGTTTAGCCTGGAGAAGAGAAGGTTAAGGGGTGATATGATAGCCATGTTCAAATATATAAAAGGATGTCATATGGAGGAGGGAGAAAGGTTGTTTTCTGCTACTCCAGAGAAGCGGACACGGAGCAATGGATTCAAACTTCAAGAAAGAAGATTCCACCTAAACATTAGGAAGAACTTCCTGACAGTAAGAGCTGTTCGACAGTGGAATTTGCTACCAAGGAGTGTGGTGGAGTCTCCTTCTTTGGAGGTCTTTAAGCGGAGGCTTGACAGCCATATGTCAAGAATGCTTTGATGGTGTTTCCTGCTTGGCAGGGGGTTGGACTGGATGGCCCTCGTGGTCTCTTCCAACTCTATGATTCTATGAGTCTATCAGTGGCCACGACTCACGATGGCAAGTGGCAGTAGGGAAGCACAGGGGAAAGTGGTGTGTGAAACTGCAGTCTCTTTATAGGAGCCTCCTAAACCCTGGCTCCAGCTCCAGCTTTCTTAATTGCAAAATAAATACAGCAAACACATGTGAAGAGTAAATAATAATAATAATAATAATAATAATAATAATAATAATAATACGGTCAAAGACCAGCAAGGGATGAGTAAATGAATGAAAGATAATATTGATAGGAAGCTGCCTTTACACCGAGTCAGACCCTTGGGTCCATCCAGCTCTGTATTGTCCACACTGACGGGCAGCAGCTCCCCAGGGTTTCAGGTGAGGCTCTCTCCCAGTCCTACCTGGAGAAGATGCCAGGACTGAACCTTTGGCATGCCAGGCAGAGGCCCTACCGCTGACCTAAAGCCCTTTCCCTGGTGGAAGTTTCCAGCCTCTGCTTCAGCCTGAAGTGCCACAGTCCAGGACCAGCTTTGCCACTTGATTCTGCTAGTGCTACAACAGAAAACTTTGGCATACCGAAAATAACGGCTCACTGGAATGACTCAACTTTCTTGCTTTGCTTCTGTTTGGGGGAAAAAAAGGGGGGGCGAAACAGAAATCCGCTCCAGAGACCAAACCAAACATTTCAAATTAAGCATTATTGCTCATTTAGAAACTTGGCACAGGTTCTTTATCATTTCTCTGCGCTCAACATTTGCGTCCAGCCTTCTCAGATAGAAGATTCTGCAGTGAGTCAATTTCAGCAGCTGAAAAGAGTTTTATTCCTTCACAGGGTGGTGTTGCTTCCTAGAAGCACATCTCCAGTCTTGGGGGTGGGGTGGAGGCTTTGCTTATTTAATTAAGAAATTTCATAATAAGTAAGAGAAGCCCTCCTCGATCAGACCAACGGTTGCTGTAGCTTAGCATCTGCCTTCCTGCAGAGAGAAGGTGGGAAAGATCAGCTTCTAAGGTTGTTTTCCCCCCAGCCACTGGTATTCAGAAGTGCACTGCGTCTGATTCTGGAGCTAATACATTAGCTGTCACAAATTCTTGGCCTCCCTGAACTGATCTAATCCCCCTTTAAACCTATATGTTAGCAGGCATCACCATTTCTTGTGGCACCAATTTCCATAAATTGATTGGACTTCTGCAGTCGTCTTTGCATTGATATTTCAGTAAGTCTACAGAGCCAAGTTCTTCTTTGATGGGAAGAGCCGTATGGCGTGTAGTGATTAGTGTCGGACTAAGACGAGCAGGACTGGGCCCAGCCATGAAGTTTGCTGACTCTGATCCAGTCACTCTCAGGCTAACCTACCTCGTAGGACTGTTGTTGCTGTGTGTAGAGAGAACTACATACGCTACCCTGAGATCCCTGGAGGAAATGCATGATAAAAATGTAATAAATAAAATCTACATTCCAGAGCTACTTTCAGGGGACATGTCAAATCCCATGTCTGGTTCCCATGTGTGGATTCTGATGCTCATTTTTGTACTTATTACCTTCTGTTATTTGTCAGTCAGCCCTAACTGTTTCCCTTTGGGGAGCTACAAATTTTTGCTGCAAATTCCACCCCACCCCCTTTTTTGGACTCTTGATTGCTGCATTCAGGCTGTCTTTCTCCCTCTCTCTCTTTTCACTCTTCCTTCCAACTAGCAATCATAATGTCAGAATAATCTCTGATTGCTGCGCCCATCAGTTAAGAAGAAGAAGAAGAAGAAATTCTTATGGACATCATCCGCTGACTTTTATCTCTGTGCTTCAGGGAAATGTTATAACAACGGCAATAAAAGTCACCCAAATGGCTTTCTTTCATTATCTCGCAGGCAATAAACGCCAAAGCCCCTTAATGAGAGTGACTCCTTTTCAACTAAGCACCCTTCTGCCTACTTCAGATGTTGCCTCAGGAAGACTTCTCGTCCATATGTATCTATCTAAGCAATGCACTCTGGGAAATCTGGAGGGGACCTGGAGCTTCAGAAGGAAAGAGGGAGGTATTAAAAGTTTATTTTTATTTTTAAAGAAAGAGCCAGCACATAGTATATGAGAAAACATTGTCCCCCCTCAATTTTGAATATTTATTTTAATTATAAAAGTATTTCTATACTGCCATGCCATCAAATAGCGGGGCAGTGAGCAGCATTAAAATATAAAGCACGATTAAAAACGATGCACACCATCATTAAAGTGACTGGCTCATCAGAAAATTTTAAAGATCTACAAAGGCCAACTGGCATAAAACGGTCTTGGAAAGCCAAAAGAGAGCCAGTGTGGTGTAGTGGTTAAGAGCGGTAGACTCGTAATCTGGTGGACCGGGTTCGCTTCCCCGCTCCTCCACATGCAGCTGCTGGGTGATCTTGGGCTAGTAACACTTCTCTGAAGTCTCTCATCCTCACTCACCTCACAGAGTGTTTGTTGTGGGGGAGGAAGGGAAAGGAGATTGTTAGCCGCTTTGAGACTCCTTAGGGTAGTGATAAAGCGGGATATCAAATCCAAACTACTCTTCTTCTTCTTCTTCTTCTTCTTCTTCTTCTTCTTCTTCTTCTTCTTCTTCTTCTTCTTCTTCTGTCTGCTGGAGACACCAAATGCCCAACTTCCAGGTGAGGCCAGCTGGGCCTCTGGATCAAGGGCACTCTCTGGCTCAGGCATCCAAGGATTTCCCAAAATAATAACAATGGGAGGGATTCAACTGAGTTCCTGCATGCACAGAATGAGGTCCAGTCACATATTGAGACTCCCCCTTCCTACTGCCCCCCTTGCAACCACAAATCTGTGCAAGATCAAGTTTGGGAGGCGGGCCAGGGGAGGAAGGGGGGGTGGTCTTATTGTATGACGGGACCTCATTCCCCACACACAGAACTCACTTACCACTATTGCGGAATTCCACCCAGTAAGAATGCCTAACACCTGCAGAAGGCTTCAAGAGGGTGTTCAAATCACTTTGCATATTTAGTTGTCTTTCTTACAACCACCATGTACGGTGAGCCAGTATTATTATTCCCCCATATTGCAGATGGCGGGGCTGAAGCTGACTTTCCTAAGGGTACCTTGTGAGTGCTGAGCAGGGATGATGTTTGAGCTGAGCACTTCCCACTATGCTAACCCAGTTCTCCGGTTGGCCTGGAGACCCCCAAATCTGGCTATTCCAAGTATAGTTGTACCTTGGTTCGTGAATGCCTTGCGAGTCAAATGTTTTGGCTCCCGAAACTTGGAAGTGAGTTTTCCGGTTTGCGAATGTTTTTTGGAACCCAAACGTCCGACGTGGCTTGCAATTGGCTGCAGGAGCTTCCGAACGTTTTGGAAGTCGGACGGACTTCCGGGACGGATTCCATTCAACTTCTGAGGCACCACTGTAGTGGCCCTGTGCTGCTTCTCAGGTCGGGCTGGCAACAACTTTTGGGAGCTGTCCTATGAGCAGTGCATTCCTGGGTGTTCGTAGTGGAGGTGGATGAATCTGTCAATTTCAGTACTCTTAGTTTCTCATTTTTCTAATCTAAAATGAATTCTGTTCTCTACGGCTCCCAAGCAATTTGCATCTTAAAAAAAAAACCTCATTGTGAAAAATCAGTGTGAATTTCTCAGTCTTAAATGCAATTTTGACTCACATTCTTGCAAGCAGTTCTCCCTAATGCATCTTTTGTGTGCCATTTTCTCTAACAGATGCCTTTTTATGGAGACATTCTCTTAATATATGCATTTTTATACACATATATACATGTATTATTGTATACATTATTTAGTACATATCACAGAATATCACAGAAGCGCAGGTTCCTAAAGACAAATGTGTTTTTATTCAAGTATTGGTTCAAGAAGAGTAGATTTCATCTTTGATGACTGATCACCCATGTGAGTCTGCAATCAACAAGCACTGATGATGCATGTCTGTATAATCCCGGCTGGGATAGGCTGGGAAACAATAATTGTCCATAACCGATTTCTTGATAGAAAACTTTGTTGAATTAAATATAATTCAATGCGTTTGGGGAATAAAGTAATTCTCCCTCTTCTCCATTAGCTAAAGCAAAGAGAACAATTAGAATATGCTACGATCATAATAATGTTATTTATAATCACACAGCCCTAACTAACAAGCACTTGGGACAAATTACAGAAAGAAGCAGTGATAAAATAAATCGAAACCACATTACGCATACCTCTTTAAGCCCATTTGAAAGGGGGAAAGCAGACATTGAAGTGAAGCCTGGGTTGCGTCAAAGCACCTGGGGAATATTAAGAAAGCAGCAGATTAAAGGCAAGGAAGATACCAAATTTTTAGCTTGAGTCAGCCGCACGCAGAGACAGGGGCCTCCATATTTTTCACCGAGTATCATTTTCTCAAAGTCCCACTGAAGGAGGGTAATGGTGGTCTTGGACAGTCCTCCTTATTAACAAATTAATTAATTAATTACACCACCTTTCTTCCAGGAAACTGAAGTTAGTGTACGTGGTTCTCCCTCTCGATTTCATCCTCACAGCAACCCTGTGAGGTTAGGCTGAGAGGCAGTGACTGTACCAAGGCCACCCGGTGAGCTTCGTGGCTGGGTGGAGTTTTGAACCCTGGCCTCCCAAGTCCCAGTTTGACATTCTAACCACTGGGCTGCACTAGCCGATTCTCACAACCAACATGGATGGCATGCAAAGGTTATGAGTCGCTGGTGTACGTCAGCTTTGCAGTGGGGGGGGGAGCTGTGATCTGAGCCCCCTTGATCTCACTTCTATTCACTGTTGCTACTATTTTGAAATACTAAGGATGCAGCTTTAAATTAACCAGCAAGTTAGTCATCTTAATTAGGAGCATATGCCAGGCATATAGGTTAATATGTGCTGTGTTTACTATGTGGCTGGTATTAATCCAATGCACAGCCAAGTGGCTGAATTGGTGGTAGACGGAGCCAATTTTAATTGATGGGGCTATGGGTTCACTTACTGTTTTGACTATTTTGAGTCTGGTAAGCTACTGTGATAATAAATGGGAGGAAATACTAACCAGCCTGGAGGGCTGGGGGCTGGAGTGTGGGATGCTGCTGTTTAAAATATTAAATTCCTCCACCCACCCCCAGTCACTCACCATTTCTGTGTCCACAGTGAGCATGCTCAGGCTTCATTTTATTTATTTATCACACCATGGGGTTCCCTTGAGCTCACCATCCATGTGTTTGGATGGTGCAGTTATGGCTGTGTAAGGTCTGGCACATTGCGTGTGTTTATATATGTTAACATATCATATATGTTTATATATGATAGCAAATTGTATTGGTTCACTCTTCTCAAAGTTGATATGGGATGCATCTGACTGTCTAGCTGATAAGAATTTCAGTTCCAAGCCTAGGCACAGCCACGGGGATAAGCATTCCTAAAATCCTGTTGAGAATTCAGCTGGAGAAGCCAGGATCCCTGTGCAAAAAGCACCACCCGTAATCAAATTAATGGCTAGGCTGTCAAACCGTCCGTGGAAGACTTGAGCTGCTGACTTGGTGGGAGCGCACGGTGCCAGGGTAGCTTCCATGAACTTCTGTGCAAACTGGCACCGCGCCAGCCTAGGTTAATGAGTTCTCCGCACTGAAGTGTTCCAGAGTTTATTTCCCACCATCTGGAAAATGCCTGCCCCTTCCACTGGGATTCACAAGGGTTCAGCCAAAAGAAGGGATTATTAAAAACTTCAGGACTGGAAAAAAAGAAGCAGCAGCCACCGCCATCTGCTCCACTTTGGCATGGTGGGAATGGCTGGCACTTTGCTCATCTCCGGCAGAATGGCTCTTTGACGGCACCTCGCCGCAATGGCTCTCGATTTTGATCACATTAGCCATATGTATTTCGGATGCTGGATGCATTGCCACTGCCGCAGGGGAAAAAAGACTCAGAGAAGGTGCAGGAGAATAGTGGGCAAAATAGCCCCTTCTAAAAACTGAAGCTGGCACCCGCCCGAAGATCGGCTCCTTTTTAAAAGCAGAATCCAAAAGTATCTCCAAATAAATAAGCAAAGACCTTTTGTTTGCAGTTGTGGCCTGGGGTGGCCAGAGACTGGCTTGGTCACCCCAGGCAGGTTTCTTGAAGAATTTCCCACCCCAGACTTACTAAAATGAAAACAAAATCTAAAATATAGAATATAAAATATGGCAACCCTATCTCTGGAATCACAGAAGCAGGACGTGGAAGCCGTCTCCTATCCTTTGTTCAGGGAGGGATGGGCCATAGCTCAGTAGCAGGGTAAGCCAAGTGGGGATTTGAACTTATTGCTAATGGGTGGTATAAAATAAAATAAAAAACAAGCAAGCAAACTTGGGTCTTTCTGGTCTCAGCTGAACACACACACTTTTGAACCACACTGGCTCTTTTAAAGTGACTGAGCTGGGTTGCAAAGCTACAATCTGGATCTATCTATCTATCTATCTATCTATCTATCTATCTATTAAGCTCATTTGAAATTTAATGCTCAGTATATGATCTGCAAAACATTGGGGTATACAACAAAGTAGAGCCAATTCAATTTGATGGAATTGTAACTAGTGGCTGCTCCACTTGTCTGCATTTGATAAGCAGAATCAGAGCAGAAGCTTCTATCAGTTCCTGTGTTGTTGCTGCTGCTGCAGTCTCAAGCCCTAATTATCTATATCTAAATAATTTTCCAATCTCCCTCACAGGCTGTTCCTTATTAAGATCTCAGTAGGCTTTAATTTCAGGGTAGACAGAGTATCAAATCACACAGGCTGAGGGACAGGGTGAAGGTAGCTGCTCTCTCATGTAGACACAAAACACACAAGTGCCTTTTGTGTGTTGTGTTCTTTGCTCCCCCCGCCCCACAAAGTTCAGCTTTGGGCGTCCTTGCTTTGTGATGTGGCCAATTAAAACCCACTTTTGATAGAGATATTTGAGAGCTGCAGAGGGTCAGGTGAGCAGGCCAAGGCAGAAGATGGCAAAGGGGTCCAAACCTAGGTGTGAGTGGCCTTTAGCAAGGCTCTTTCTCTGAGCCTTTGTTCCTCATCCATAAAATGGGAAGAGCAGCAACCTGTTTTATGGAAATTGTGGCAAGACTGGGGGAGAGCCTTATTGTGCTGGCTGTAGTCTGTAAGAGGGAGCAAAGACAAGTTTAATCCAATTATTGTCTGGATCTCTTCTACCAACCAAATCAACTCCTCAGTGCACTGCACTGAGTTGTGACCAGGCACCCATGGTAAAACCAAGGAGATTGCTTATCTTTGTCCTCCCCTTCTTGGGAGAGGTAATTACTGGTGTCTTCCTCCTCCTCGCTACCTTATTTCCATTCTGCCTGAAACATTAATTCGAACTCTAGTTAATTATATCAACATTTCTACATGTGTGTTCAACATTTCTACCCAAGTGTAGTACTTTACATTTCTCCTTGTTAAAATTCATCTTGTTTGCTTTGGCCCAGTTGTCTAATCTGTTAAGGTCATTTTGAAGTGTGATCCTGTCCTCTGGGGTATTAGCCACCCCTCCCAATTTGGTGTCATCTGCAAACTTGCTCAGGATGCCCTCAAGCCCACCATCCAAGTCATTGATAAAGATGTTGAATAAGACTGGGCCCAAGACAGAACCCTGTGGCACCCCACTAGTCACTACTCTCCAGCATGAGAAGGAGCCATTGATGAGCATCTTTTGGGTTTGGTCAGTCAGCCAGTTACAAATCCACTGAATGGTAGCATTGTCTAGCCCGCATTTTACCAGCTTCTTTACAAGAATATCATGGGGCACCTTGTCAAAGGCCTTGCTGAAATCAAGATAGGCTACATCCACAGCGTTCCCTTCATTTACCAGGCTTGTAATTCTGTCCAAAAATGAGATCAGATTAGTCTGACACGACTTATTTTTCAGAAACCCATGCTGACTTATTTTTCAGAAACTCAAGCAGCAACACCAGGATTCCTAGGAGGGGGGTGGCTTCTGAAGAGAGGTGCAAACTTATACGTGCTTGGGTTGCAGGGCAACCCCTCCACCCTCCGCATTAGATAGGGAGAGAAAAGGACCGGCGCTGGGTCCTTTCGGTGCCCAGACATGTGCAGAGCCGGCACCGGAAGTCGCTTCTGCGCATGTCCAGACATGCGTAGAAACGACTTCCGGTGCCACACCGCTGGGTGAGTCTGTGATCCCTTATTTTTCAATGCTGAACTTGGCAGCTATGACAGTATCTGTGGGGTGCAGTCGTCTCCAGCAAAAACTCCCCCCTCGCTACCAAAAGAGTAGTGCTGTGAACTTGCAAGTAAGATACAGGTAATGTGTACGTGTGTATACATGAGTCAATTGGGATAACAAGTGCTTCCTCGCCCCTTCCTTCTGCTTCAGATGGCTGAGAACAAAAGCAACATGCCAAACCCCTTGTCTCTTATTCTGCCTTTGCAAGCATACTTTGAAGCAGGCTAGTGAGCCAGAGATAGTGATTTCTATCAGGCCACATGCACCAGGGGCCAAGCAATGCAAGGGGCAGGAGATTCAAACAGAATCATGGCAAATTGGCACTGTGCGTGGATGTGAGCTGCATAATGGAATTTTTGGGGGGGAGGGGGGTTTAAGCATCCTATCCTGTGGCCCTCACCCAAGTAGCTGCTTTTAGGAAAAGCGAGAGACATTGGGAGATAAAATCACAGAGCCCCTGTCTTGTATGTAATTGGCTCGCAATAAGCTTTTATAGCTGAGCAGAGTTGTGAACGTGGATGTCCACATCCAGACCCCCAGTGCGCAGAGGTAGGCTTAATAACTGTGATCGCGGGGCCATGTTTTGCCTTCCTCCCATTTCTTGCTGCTTTCATCTATCCAACTGAGCCGGGGGTGGAGGAGGAGGCAGTAATAAACACAATTCAGACCGCTTATTGCCCAGCCGTAATCATCAAATTTGTTTTTCATCAGTGGCAATTTATGAGGATGTTCATTGCATCAGTGTTCACAGTTCACTCTGTTAGGCGTAGGAGCAAGTGGCAATCAAGGGGGAAGATTGGCTTGTTAGGGTTTTGGATGCGCAAGCATTTGCAATTTCCTCCACTGAGCTGTGCAGCAAAATACCTTTGGCAAATCATCAGCCGCTCTATTAGAAAGTTGCCCTTGCTTGTTCTTGGATGAACCTGAAATTGGGCTTTCTAATAGCCAAAGCTGCTTCTCACTACGTCTGGCTGGTACACTGTCATCACAGACTAGGTCTCTCAGCAAATATTTCTAGATTGTGTAGAATAGGAAGGCAGCGGAGAGAGTCCTCCTGATTATAACCCATGCACCAGTTTGTAGGAGGCTACATCTGCCTACTGCATGATTTCCTTTTTCCTGGAGGCTTGCCTCTTTCCGATGTTTGGAAGGCCTTTATGTTTGGGATGCGGCTCAAAGAACAAATTAAGCCCAAAGCAGGATGTATACATGTGTTAATATTTAATAGCAAAACCAATATAGAATATGCACAAGTTAATTTGTCTCAGGTCGTACACACAGGATCTTTTCAGTTCACATCATCCTCCCTCTCCCCAGCCCAAGTACTTTTATTCTTCATGGTGTGATCCAGTGCCAACAGCATCTCAAGGGAGAAACTCTCATGGAACTAGGGTTGTGTGCATACAAGGACTGGAGAAAAAAAGCACCTTGTGTCTTCCTTCCTTTCAGTGGCCTCTGCTTCTGGCACCCTATGCAGACCTGGGCAGTAGTCCTCCTTGACTGCATTTGCTTGCGCTGAGTTAACAAGAATGGAAGGATGCAGGCACGGGCGGGGGGGGGGGGCACTTACAGGGGATGGAGGTGCTTAACCCCTCCTCCCGCACCTGCTGGTTCCTTTCCACCTACCACAGATATTCCCCCCGGACAGTTCCCCCCCAAATAACTTACTTCAGGTTTTCCAGCTGGAGATAAACTTTTTTTAAAAAAAAATGGCATGAGGGTACTTGAAGGTGAGAATGATCATCCATCCATCTTGCCAATCCTGTATCACAAGCATCTGCTCATCCCATTAGCATTAGAAGGGAAATATGGGCCTGGAAACTCTGCATTTCCCTTGTAAAATCTAATTTCACTGTCTTTGGCCAAATCCTATTCTGTGTTATTCTCCTGTGGATTAAGAACTCAAATGGTTTTTTATGGGTTTCTTCCACATGCTACTTGCAGGCAGGGTTGGGGAAAATGTTGAAGTTTGGAGCGAGCTGTTCTTAAGTTTCATCACTAAGACACTCACAGCCCAGAGCCATTTTGAACAGGCAGGGCGATATCTTCCAGGGGACGTCCTGGGTTCCTGTGACCTTAGTTAAGTGTGTCTCCTCTTCATGCCTGAAATGTTGCTGTTCATAGGATGGTGGGGGAAGTCTTACCTCCTCAGGGAATTCAAAGCCTGACTTGCAACCTCCTTAAAAATCATTGCACGGAGGTTGCTGAATAAGCCTTGGAGAGTACCAGTGCATCCAAGCAAACCACTGTACAGTAATTAAGGGCTCCAAAATTATCCTTTAATTTTCCAGTCGAACCAAGAGGAAAGCAACGTAAGCAGCAAGGGAAAAGAACCGGCTTGGAGAGGGCAACTTCAAGCTGTAGGCAAAGAGAGTGTGCAATCTTGTGCGAAGAGGAGAGAACACAGCCTGTCCTGCAGTGAAGGGCAAAACCCGCAATGTCAGCATTATATCGCCCCTCCCCTCTGACCTGGACTCCCTTTTGATAAAGGTTATAGAGAAGCAGACAGTATTTATAGGCTTTCCAAGGTGAAGGGAAGAGAGATGGCTGACCTAAGTCAATAGCCAGAATGTGACATTGGCCCCCTGTTTGGAAAACACACGAATCCATAGCTTAAATAAACACATGGTTTAATATGAATGAGCAGCATTTGGGTGCAAGCTGTTCAAAAGTTTTTGCTCCTGTGGCTGTTGCACTGGGGGGGGGGATAAAACAAAGGCTGGCTGTGGTTTATGTGTAAACCATCACTTGTGATTGGTTTCCCTTAAACAAACCATGAGTGGTAAGTCTAGGGGGAAAATGGCTTCCATTTGTGGTTTGTTTGGTGAGAAACATAGCACAAGTGCTGGTTCACACATAAAGCAAAGCAAGACACTGGTTTCTTTCCTTTTTGGTGCAACAACAGAAGGAACGGGGGTGAGGTGAGGGGGTGAGAATGAAAGCAGACTTCTGAGCAGCGTGAACCAGCATGCTGCTCATTCACAGCAACCACAGTTTATGTTTAACCATGGTTTCACGTGATGTGCAAACCTCATTATTAAGAACAGATATGAGCTATTTGTGGCAGTGATGTGCTAAACCTTTACAGAAAGGTTTCTTGGAAACTTTCAGACATCATCTTTGACCTAGTTGTGCTCAACCTGAAGCCTGAAGGACAGCAAACTGATATTCTTGCAATGACAGCTTGGAGTCTGCCCTGCTGACCACACAATGGTCCTACAGCCACCTCTGCCAAGAAAGGTAGCAGACGCCTCCCTTGCAGAACTAGCTACCTTTGGGTTGCGTGGATCAAGTGTGTTCTGTATGAGCAAACACAACCTCTCATTCTTGCTGTAATGTAAGAAGTGCCCTTGAGTTGCAGCCACTGAAGAAATTTGTAACAATCCAACTTCCGCTTTTGAACGGGAGAGAAAAATCTTGAAAGAAACCAATGATCCCCTATTAGATAGCTAATGAGCTTTGCGGATTTAGAGCCAGCATCTCCAGGGAGACCCAGTGATATTGGTTACGGATGGCAAATGGTCTTCTCTATTAATCAAGTGGTAACGTACCACAGACTAAGCATGTAAGCATTTTCTGAGCTGGTCGACTGCTGAGTGGTGCAGAGAATATTTCCACAACCAACTGAAATACTGGGGGGAAAGGGGTGACAAACGTTTCCTCACTGCTTGGCTGGATGATACAGACAACCAGCTATATACCATGGGAAATGGTATAAATCCAAAGCAGTGGAGCCATGTGGCATCCGGCACTCTCTCCCTTTCCCATGCAAACCAGTTAAATGCTATTCAAGATGGTGGACAAGCTTCACCTGCAGCTTACCTGGGAAAAGGAGAATCTTGGAAATAAGGGCAGCTGTGTATCATGATAGTACTGGCACAATCAAAAACCACTTGATAGGAAGGGGGCAGGAATCTCAGCTACGTCCGCCCCTCTCATTTTCACAGCTAGAACTGAATTTTAGTTCAATATTACTTGTCAGTCTTTCTCAATGCCGTGGATCCAACTAGATCAAGTGAACAACAGGTACCCCTCCTTTTTCTACTCCCCTCCCTCACGCCCAGCTAAATCCACCAAAGTTCTAAAGCGACAGATACACCAGTCATTTGCATTCAATTTCATCTTGGTGACATTTCTTAATCTCATCTTGCCACATACCCATATCCATACCCACCCCAAAAAAACCAATGGATAATATTTTCATGAAAAGGGCGTAAGACCCAAATATAAAACACCCCCCCCCCCGCTTTAACAATGCAATGCCCAAAACAATGCAATTCTTCTTGGCTGCAAGCAAGCAAGCATGAAGCTCCTCTGGCTAGCCGCCCTCACCCTCCTCTACTGCAAAAGGGGCCACAATGGCATAAATTAAACCGTGGTGATTTTCTTGTCCTTGGTGGCTTGCTTGATAGCTGCCTGCTCACAGATTATCTCTTTCAGGCGCTGCAGCCTCATGTTCTGGGTGGTTTGGTCCCCAACGCCAGTCTGGCTGCGGTGCAGTAAGCTCAGGGCATAGATGTACTCCAGCTCAGTGTATTTCACTCCTTGATCCACCACCAGATTCAGCAACTCGTCTGCGGTATTGTACAGCATCTCGTAGTATTGCCTGCAACAGAAAGAAGAAAGTTCCTCATTCACTTCAGCGATGCTGTCAGCTGACCAAACAGGAATTGCACTGACAGAGTTAGAAAACAGAGAAAGGGGAAAATGGAGACTTATAAAAGGTAAGAGAGGTTAGGGTTCAAAGTGGTTCTGGGACTAGAATGGATGAAAGTCATACTCAAGAACTATTATCTGCCTCCAGAGGAAGAGTTGTCCTAGTGGAAGGGCTGTAGCCCAAAGGTGGCGGGTCTATTTTGCATGCACAGGATCCCTGGTTCAATCCCTGGCATTTCCAGGTAGGACTGGGAATGTGCTCCCTCTGAAACTTGGGGCAGCCGCTGCCAGTCAGTGTAGGCAACACTGCACTAGGTGGACAGGTGCTTAGACGATGCCTACCTTCTCCCACTCAGCCAGTGCAACCCAGCCTATCTGAAATGAGGAGGCCATGATCTGACACTGTATTGAGTAGACGGAGGGCTCCATCCACGCTTCCACTTGTTCCGTGCCTAGAAAGCAAGGTTTGAGTGGTTTTCTGCTTGTCCCATGTTTTCTAGGCACGGGTCCGAGTTCTTTTCTGTTCCCCCCTCCACTTTCCCTGGGAGAACCCGCTCTTTCATGCTGAATCACAGCAAACGTTAACCTGCAGAAAACCCCATTGACGTTTGCTCTGATTCAGCGGCAAAAATTGGGTTCTCCCAGGGGAAAGTCACAGGACGAGTAGAAGACTGGATGAGCCCACAAACTCCATCCACATGAGGCCAAATGGCTGACGTTGCAAAAGAACATTCTGACCAGAATCCAGAACTCACTGCTTTCAGGAGTTACTTGCCACTCCTTAGAGAATCAGATTATTTTCTAATTAAAATAAACAATTAATATAAAGGCAGTGGTGTGGGGGCTGGGGAGATAGAAACCTGCATTTTTAATTGGCTGCAATTAAAACCACTGCCTTGTTTAGCCTGGTGTTGCCTTTGGCCAGTCGGCCCAC
Source organism: Zootoca vivipara (assembly GCF_965207765.1). NCBI lineage: Eukaryota > Metazoa > Chordata > Lepidosauria > Squamata > Lacertidae > Zootoca > Zootoca vivipara. The sequence goes on along the minus strand of NC_142592.1, from coordinate 66,561,233 downwards.
GCATGTGAAATTACTCACTCGATTAGCCGCTCAGCTCAAGGTTTGCCTCCCCTGTCTTTGAAAAGTATTAATAAATATTGATCAGGCGTGCTTCCTGTTTGCCTTTGCCAAAGCAATTCTGATAGGCCTGCTCTCCTGATGTTATCAAATAATGAAATATGAAAGAGAGAGAGGGAGAAGAATTCACCTCTTGATTAGCCTTTGTTCCCTTTTCATACTTTTTGCTTCCAGCCATCAGAAATGTTTTGTTTGATTTTTTAAGGAGAGGCTAGAGAGAGGCATTCTGCCCGGCAGCACAACTTTTAAATCATCAGGAAGACACACACACACACACACACACACACACACACACAAACACACAAACACTGCATTTTCTGGTGTAGGTGCTTCATTCTCAGCTTCTGGGGAGCCAACAACCCCCCTCCAAACAGGAAAATCACATGGTGTACCTACAGTCTTGGGGAAAAGGAAGTGCACCCTCCTTGAATTATGTGGTTTTTACATATGAAGACATAATAACAACCATTTGTTCCTTAGCAGGTCTTAAAATTAGGTAAATACAACCTCAGATGAACAACAACACATGACATATTACACGGTGTCATGATTTATTTAGCAGAAACAAAGCCGACGGAGAAATCAAGTGTGAAAAACTAAGTACATCCTTACTGCTCCCATAGGAATTAAGAGGCTAAGTAGCAGACAGGGGCTGTTAATCAAATGCCCTTGCTTAACTGATCAACTGCCCACCTCTATAAAAGCCGAAGTTTTAGCAGTTTGCTGGTCTGGAGCATTCAGGTATGTTTTAACACAATGCAAAGAAGGAAAGACGACACAACGCTCTTAGAGAAGCAAGTGCTGCTGCCCAAGAAACAGGATTCTAAGGTAATCTCCGACCAATTTTAAGTCGATCATTCTACGCTGAGAAAGATTATTCAAAAGTGGAAAACATTCAAGACTGTTGCCAATCTTCTCAGGAGGGGACATCCCAGTGAATTCACCCCAAGATCAGACCATGCAATGCTCAGAAAAATTGCAAAAAAACTCAAGAGTTACATCTCAGGCTCTACAGGCCTCAGTTAGCATGTTAAATGTTAAAGTTTGTGACAATACAATTAGAAAAAGACCAAACAAGTATGGTTTGTTTGGAAGGGTTTCCAGGAGAAAGCCTTGCCTCTCTAAAAAGAACATGGCAGCATGGCTTTGGTTTGCAAAGTTGCATCTGAACAAACCACTTCTAGAACAATGTCCTTTGGACAGATGAGACCAAAGTGGAGATGTTTGGCCCTAATGCAGTGCCACGTTTGTTGTTGTTGTTGTTGTTGTTTAGTCATTTAGTCGTGTCCGACTCTTCGTGACCCCATGGACCATAGCACGCCAGGCACTCCTGTCTTGCACTGCCTCCCGCAGTTTGGTCAAACTCATGTTCGTAGCTTCGAGAACACTGTCCAACCATCTCGTCCTCTGTCGTCCCCTTCTCCTTGTGCCCTCAATCTTTCCCAACATCAGGGTCTTTTCCAGGGAGTCTTCTCTTCTCATGAGGTGGCCAAAGTATTGGAGCCTCAGCTTCAGGATCTGTCCTTCCAGTGAGCACTCAGGGCTGATTTCCTTCAGAATGGATAGGTTTGATCTTCTTACAATCCATGCGACTCTCAAGAGTCTCCTCCAGCACCATAATTCAAAAGCATCAATTCTTCAGCGATCAGCCTTCTTTATAGTCCAGCTCTCACTTCCATACATCACTACTGTGTTTGGTTTTTGCCACGGTTAGCAAAAACCAAACATAGGAAACCAGAACAAGCACCTCATACCAACTGTCAAGCACAAATGGTGGAAGGGTGGTGATTTGGGCTTGTTTTGCAGCCACAGGACCTGGGAACCTTGCAGGCATTGAGTCGACCATGAACTCCTACAGACAAATGTTTGGCCATCTGCCCAAGAGCTGAAGCTTGGCTGAAACTGGGTCATGCAACAGGACAAGTATCCCAAGCACACCAGCAAAACTACAACAGAAAAAAGAACAGAATCGAGGTGTTGCAATGGCCCAGTCAAAATCCAGACCTCAACCCAACTGAAATGCTGTGTGGGATCTTACAAGAGCTGTGCATAAACAAATGCCAGCAAGCCTCAATGAACTGAAACAATGTTGTAAAGAAGAATGGGCCAAAATTCCTCCACAACAATGTGAGAGACAGATAAAGTCCTACAGAAAATAATTACTTCATGTTATTGCTGCTAAAGGTAGTTCTACAAGCTATTGAATCATAAGGTGTACTTATTTTTCACATATGACTTTTCTATTTTGGCTTTATTTTCGTTAAATAAATAATGACACAGTGTAATATGCCATGTTCATCTGAGGTTGTATTTACGGTACCTAATTTTAAGACCTGCTAAGGAACAGATGATTGTTATTATGTCTTCATATGAAAAACCACAGAATTCAAAGAGGGTGCACTCCCCCCCCCCATGACTGTATTTGCAGACTGCAGGTGAGACATCAAAGTTTCAATTCTCCCCACAATGAAAACTTGAATGTACAAACAAGCATGTCTGAAAAGGGGTTCCTTCCAGTTTTACCACCTCCCCTCACTTCCCATGCAGCCAATTTTTCTTTCAAAAAAGTCCGCCCAATTTTACACTGCTTGCATATGCAACTTGTTGGAGAAGGAGGAGAAGGTTAGCAGGCTAGTTGGAGAGACTTGGTGGAACCTGATGTGATGGGACCCTGTATTGTGCAATGGGGCTGTAGGATCCAAAATGCACCAGAAATGTTTGCTTTCCAGTTTCTAGACAGCCTCCTTTCACACACAAGGAGGGTGACAGACATTTATCAGGGGTGCAGTCCCACACTGGCAGAGGAATGCACATGCCAAGCAGTGATATGTGCAAGGCAAATTGTGTGGGTCATTCTCCAACGGAAGCCATGTTCATTAATTTCAGTAGGTATACTCTGTACAATATGTAGTTGAACGCCACCCTATGGAATTGCTCCCTAACTCACTCTGGTTGCTGCATTCCCCTGTAACATGGGACCAATGGCAATGCCAGGGACAGAGTGCGGACCCAAAGCCTTAGCGACCCCAAATGACCCTGGAAACAGCAGCAGCCAAGGGTCTAGCTGACTGCCATCTGAGTTGACATCATTTAGGTCCCCCAAAAGGAGAGTGGCAGTGACTGGGGACAATCATTTGGGGTCAGAGAGCCAAGGAGGACACTGGTGCAGCTTGTGGAAGGGCGGGCGGGGAGGAAGCACTGGACAGTATTAGAGGGTAGTGACTGCCACGCTCTTGTGTGGTTGGTGGCCTCCAAATAACCGAGACGTATTGTAAACACATAGTGCTTCTCCAGTCTGAAATCAGCCCTGCTTAAAAGGATCAGGAAGGAGACAATGGGAAAAGCCTTTGCTTCAGACCTTGTAGAACCATTGACAGCCACAGAAAATTCTGAGCTAGATGGACCAGTGCCAGGACTCAGTGGAAGACAATCTGTTTAGATGCAATAAGGATGCGATCAAACAAGCAACTTCCATCCTAATTCCTACACAGAACGTCTACTACTGTTGTTTATTTATCTGGCACCATCAATGTACCGTACATACCGTGTTTCCCCTTTTTTAAGACACCGTCTTATAACTTTTTTTCCTCAAAAAAACACACGGTGTCTTATTATCAGGGGATGTCTTTTTTTTTTTACGGCGCTACAAGACTTGGGTTTTGTGAAGCAAGAACTGTCTAGGGATAGATCCGCTCTGGGCGCCGGCGCTGGAGCCCTATCGGTTGCAAAAGCTGGCGCAGATTGCAACGTAAAAGAGGAGATATTCAAGCCGTTGCATTGGGACACCTTGCTGGAAAAAAATGGAATATCTCCCCGTTCGCAACGCTTTTAAAGCCTTCCCTTTGTCCCCTTCCGGAGCTGACTCTCCAAACATTAATGAACTCCCCCCTCCCTTGCCCTCCTCCCCTCTAAAGTGGCAGCCTGCCTGCAGGGACGATGAGGTGGGAAACCTCTTTGCCAAGTTACCGTACAACAGTTAAGAGAGGGATGCGGGCAGACGGACAGGTTGCCCTCCTCGCCACCCCTCCAGGCTCCCTGCGCTCCACCAGCAGCTCCTCTTAAGCAGTGGGGGAGGGAAGTGATCCTGCTGAGGGATCTGGCTCCGGAGACTCTGAAGGGGGTGGGGTGGGGCTGCTTCATCCAGCGGCAGGCTTGCAACGCCCCCCTTGCCGTCGCTAGGGCTGCCGAGGCTGGATCGCGCCCCTCCCACGGCTGCACTGCGTGCCACGTTTTGCCCGATCCAGCTCCCGCCGCCACCTTGGCGGGGCTTGGTGAAGTTGCAGCCCGACTTTCCCCGGCACCACCCAGAGAAACAGCAGGCCGTTACCTACGCTGCAGAAAAGCCTCCGGAATCATGCGGAAGGGCTAGTGGGCCTCCGGCCACTGCTCTGCTTCGGGCCATGCAGCCCACAATGTTCTGGCGGCGCAGCTCCCACCGCCGTCAGTCGCCCCGCTGCCGCTCTGCCTTGGGCCATGCGGCCCACAACGTTCCGGCGGCGCAGCTCCCGCCATCGTAGTCACCCTGCTGCTGCTCTGCCTTGGGCCATGCGGCCGACAACGTTCCGGCAGCAGGGCTTCCGCCGCTGCTCTGCCTCCCGCCACCGGTCTGCTTCGGGCCATGCGGCCCACAACGTTCCGGCGGCGCAGCTCCCGCCACCGTAGTCGCCCTGCTGCCGCTCTGCCTCGGGCCCCCTCCCATCTGGTCTCAATCCTCTCCGAGGCTCTAAAGGAAAGCAATAAGGCACGTCTTATTTTCGGGGTATGTCTTATATTTCGCGAATGCATAAAAACCCTGCCATGGCTTATATTATGACTACGTCTTAAAAAAGGGGAAACACGGGTAGAAAGCAACAAGAGCGAGAGAGAAAGAAATTCTGCCCCAAAGAAATTCTCCCTTCTGAGGGGGTGCATGGGGTGGGGAGGGGGAGAGACATAAAGCTACTTCCCGCAGACAGATTCAGGAGCGTTTGAGGAGCTGCCTCCTTCAAATTAAATGCAAAGCCCCCCCCAACCATCTTGAGAAGAAATCAAATCTTATCCAGATCAGGATTCAATCAGGAATTTCCCCTGACTACCCCTTGAAACATTTTGTTTTGTTTTGTTTTGTTTATGCAGGCTAGCCAGGGTTAGAGGTGAAAATTAGCATTTAAATGGAGAAAAGTATTGATGGCACTCATGGGAGATTGTTTCATCTTGGCTGCCTTTCCACTGAGATTATTATTATTTTTAAATATCTAGGGACTTTCCTCCAAGGCAGGCAGTTCAAGACAGGATTGCTTCTCCCCACAGAGCTTGCCCAGGAAAAAAAAGGCTTTTAAGAATTGCACCAATATTTTATTATTTTATTTTTTAAAGGGGTGGTTCTGGTTCAAGATTCCATTTGTATGTTCTGAATGGGAAGGAAGTTGAGGGATCAGTTGCTGCAGAGCTCAGACTTGTCTCTGATCTCGTCTCCAGTGACAGGGCAGGGAAAAGACAACAGGACCAGAGAGCTGGGTTCTGTTCTCGAGACCCTTGGCTACTCAATGGCTGATGGCAATGGGATGGATGGATTGTCCTTTAATTAGGCCCACAGCCAGAAATTGCACAGTGAAGAGGCCCAAAGCACAGGAATCGTTGCAGAAGCTCACAAAACATAACAGAACCTGAGCAGGAAAATTAATTGAAAACAAACAAGTAACTTAATAAAAAAGGCAGCATCATAAACAAACTCCACGGATCAGACAGCACCAACAGCCCAACTGAATGGAACAGTTTTAGCGGTCCTGAAGGCTACAGAGAAGGGGCTAAAGCAACCTCCCAAGTAGGGATGGGAGAGAAATACATTCACTCAGCATGCATTTAAAAGTGAACCGACCAAATTCACATTTCAAAACAACACAAACCACAAGATCTCAAAGCAGCTGTTTTATTACAGAAAAATTTCAGAAACAGTCTGGAAAGGGAAGTTGCTGAATTGGAACTCATTACCAAGCTTAAAACCATGGAGCCACCTGGGATGAACAAAGACATAGGATTCTTATCTCATTATGCATGATCAAGCTTTCTTTAGTGCCTCAGCCCTTGCTTTTCCCCCTCAGGACCTATTGCAGTCATCAGCAGTTGTTAACAGCTACCCACAGGTTTACCACTCCTATCAGCCCATCACCCATTCCCACCCACCCCCACCACCCTCTGTCTATACATAAGGGTCTGGCACTTCTGTTTCAGCGTATCTGAAGAAGTGTGCATGCACACGAAAGCTCATACCAAAATAAAAATTTAGTTGGTCTTTAAGGTGCTACTGAAGGAATTTTTTTTATTTTGCATAAGGCTGCTATTCTTCAAAATTCACACTTCTCTGGGTTCTGCAGATGAGCAATGCATACAAACATGAATACATTGTAGTAAAATGTGGCTGTCATGGACTGGTTGGATGCAGAGGAATAGCCTCCCCAGAAGACCATAAGAGGTGGGTAGGAAGAATTATGTTCTTCAGACATACTGGATCCAAAATGGACCTGACTTTGAAGGCGATAACCAGAACTTTGAATGGGGTTTGGCAACCCACCAGGAGACAGCGCAGGTTAAAAAGCAATGGAGTCGCATGCCACAAATAACCGGCCCTCATCAATCGTTCTGAGCCAGCCAGTTTCCAAACAGGCACTCATTGCCATTCCTGCAAAGACAAAGCCCATCTAACGTGCAGGAAATGCCTGGCAAGGGATTGTCGCATGACTAAGTGGCCAGCTATGATGGGATAAGGAACCTGGGGGGACCCAATGAGTCAGCAAACAGTCATGTGACACAGCAGCAGCCATACTGTGTCTACATTCTTCACCTAGGGGATTTATTTAATGGATAAATAAATTCTGCCCTACCCCAAATGAGACACTGCAGGTTAATTAAGGAAGAGTATGAGAGAGGCAGGTTGAACACCTTCAAACTCGCTGCATGTTGCTTCCAAAAGCATTCTCTGAGACAGGGTGCTCTTAGCCTCCCACAAAGTGCTGTGGCAAAGCAGGAAGGAAAAATCCCCTCCTTTGCCAAGTGGAACTTTATAGGGCATTAAAGAAACACCCTCCACACTTATCTAAATCTTTAATTAGTTCCATAATATACTGATGATATCAGGCCTAATTAAATTTATACAGATAAAGGGCAATGAAATTCTAACCAAGTGAGCTGGAAAGTACATATTAAACAGTAAATTTAATGGTTCAGGCCGATAAGTGCAATTTCCTACACAAAAACTAAATTGAATTTAGTGTGTTGTATTCAAATTGATTTTGCATGTGCAAATTATTCGGGAGGAGGGGCAGGGAGGGAGGAGAGAGAGAGCTGGGATCTTGTTCATATATCAGTAGAACTGCTAATCCAGTCTATTTAAACATCACTTATTAATGCTTGCCATTGCACGTAAGTCAGACAGATTTGCATTTTTACTGCACAAAGGACAAAAATTATCTGAACTGGATGCCACTTTATAAAGAATATTAAGCGACTTCCCTCCTTGCAAATAAGGGGGAGAGGTGGAAATGCAATGCCTCCCTGAAGAAGAGGAAGGAGACAGTCAGCACTTTGGTGGAAAAGGCAAGGCAAAGAGTGCGCCAGTCAGCACAAAATAAAATACAATTTTAGCTGCCCGCTGGGAAGAACAAATGCAGCAGAGAGCAGCCTGGCATGCTTAACGCGAACTGTGTGGGAAGTGGACCCAGATGCTGAAATAAAGGGGCTATTGTGATTTATCATGTATACGCCGCTTGTAATCACCGGGTGCTTTATTATATATAGCGCCTTTGCGTTCAGAAGAAACCATGATCCTATTTCACAGACAGGGAACTGAGGCTGAGAGATAGCTTGGTGGCAGATGAAGCTGATTTGTATGAAGACCATATGGCTCAGCATGGCTGGAAGGGACTCTCCCAAGGTCTAAGGTAAACCAGGATTGAACATCTTGCCCAGATGTAGGCAGAACCTGGCATCAGGTCTTGGACAGGAGAGATGGGATCAGGCTCAATATAAGAGAGCAGACAGAAGGGGGTGGGAATGGGAGGGCAAGGAAGAAGGACATAGAGCGAGGCTTCAAGGAAAGGTTCACATAGAGGCTAAAGGTCACAAAGGACCAGAGACCCCAAACCAGGTGCAGGAAGATGAAGATAAGGGGTGAGGAACAGGGAAGTTGTTCTGGGCAGACAATGCCAACCAACCAGCCAACTGTCTTCTTGGGAATGATATCTTTTTGGGGGGGTGGAGCTGAGGGGTGTAAAGGCCTGGAGAGCCAAATGAACCCCATCTGTGCCCCATTCCAAAGCAGCAGGACAGGACAGAAGAGAAGATTCTGAATGGCCAAAGGCAGAAGAAAACATTTTGGCACCTGGGGTGGAAAATCCAAATGGCCCCACTAATTAACATGGGTAAAATCTGGGAATACTCTCGAGGGCCGTCTGCCATGCAAGCTTCAAGGAAATGAACCAACCTTGGTCTGGGGCAGCTTTGGTTACGTTTAATGACCCCAGTGCAATCCCAGTGGGCTTGTAGGTCCAAAACACTTGGTGTTCCTAGGGGGATGAGAGTCTGCTGCGTCCACAATTCCCCATAAGGCCTCATACTTTTGTTATAAAATAATATTGGGGGGTTGCAGGACACCATTACTAATGAACAGAGAGGGGTGACCGAACCTGACAGCTGCAGTTACCCAGAATCCCTCGCAACACCACCTTCTTCGCCTCTGCTCCACTCCAGAGACCCGCACCCCTCCCGCTTGGACTCAACCCTGCCTTAAGGAAGGCTTAAGGATCAGCATATGCACACATTTCCACATGACTAGCAACTTGGGAGCCATAATTCGCTGTCAGTGGTATCTCATTCACAATGGAAGACTCCTCTAAACAAAAGACAGTGATCAACTCTTATAAAAATGTTAATTTCTCTTTGTGTTTAGGAATTCACACCTGGGAGGGGTGATAGGAGGACTAGGAGAGGTGTCAAAAGTGCTCAGATTTCTACCTTGAACCTTTTTTGTGAGGTATTGATTACATAGCTGTGATGTAGGAATGATGTATTGGGGGCGTTTCTTGGTGATGGGGAAATTGATAAAAGTGGAGGTTCTCTTTTGTTCTGGGTTCCTTCCTTGTTCTCCTGCATGAGGGGAAGGACCCTGTTGCAACAGCAAATAAAGGCTTTGCTTCTCAAACTTCTCTGGTTGGCCTCTGTTATATATTCTCCGACGGATGGAGAACCCAATAAGGCTCTTGTGTACCCCATAAGGGAATAAGAGCAGATTTTGCTTAGAACACTTTGCATCCTTAAACATGAATTCCATCCACTTCAGACTCTTTTGCTACTGGCTGTTGTCCTTTATTTGCAGTGGTGATACAATTTTATACGGAGTAGATGTCTATTGTATGCAAGGCATAGAGTTTAATAGTGTCAGATGTTAACACAGCTACGCACAGCAGATTGCACTGAAGTTCTATATCCTTAATAGATTAGATCTCTGGCCAGTTTTTTTTCTTTTCAAGAAAACAACTGCAAACTACCTCTGCAGATTGCAATAATACATTAGGAGAAAACTGCAGAAGGAGAGAAGTTTCTGGGACATATTGCTGCTCTCCTTCAGTCTTTTATATCTATTTCCAAGAAAGAAAGAAAGAGGAATGAAGGAGGCACAGAAGGATCATTTAGAGCAGTGTCTTCAACCTTGGGTCCCCAGATGTCATTGAACTACAATGCCTATCACCCCCAGTCAGCTTACTCAATGGTCACAGTTCATGGAAGTTGTAGTCCATCAACATCTGGGGACCCAAGGTCAAAGGACATTGATTTAGAGAGGGTAAGGGAGTCATCTTTTCCTCAGATGCAAGCCACAAGAGCACCCACCTTCTTCTGCTCCATCCTGGAAGAGGCCTCATATTGGCAGAAAACCATCTACCTGTAAGACAGTGGTGTCCAAACTTTTCTCAAAGAGGGCCAGATTTGATGACGTGAAGGGCTGTGAGGGCCGACCAAAGGGCCAACCACAGTTGTTAACCATTTTTTTGTGATTGAAGTTGTCGAGGTTTCTTTAGGATTTCACCCCAGGAAATAAACTGCCACAGGGGCCAGATTAAACTGACTGGCGGGCCGGATTAAGCCCCCGAAACGGACTTTGGACATGCCTGATCTAAGAGTTATAGAAAAGGGAGCCATTATGGGTGGCTCATCAGCATGTGTGTTACCTGAGGGAGAACAACGGATCCCCAGTTCACGTGGGGAGTGCTTTTGGAGGCATGCAATGTGTGCCAGTAATCTTGGCCCCAAGAACAGTTCACCAGCTAATCCAGTTCTCCACAAGCAGGGCTGAAGGGAGAATAGAAAAAGAGCGAAACCAGCTAACTGGATTGTGGACTGGGCTTTATTTGACAAACACAGGCTTATCCACAATTTACTCAAAATGTAATTAGATTTAAGCTAATACAGTCACAGTGTGTCTGTCAGGTAGACAGATGCATATCAGGATCTAGCTTAGTTTATCGGTTCTGCCAAGCAATGTTCAGTTGCATAGCACAATATATTTTGCATTCAACTTCCTCCATCCCTGCAACCTCCCCTCCCATGTGCCAAAAATGGAAATCTGCACTCTTAAATCTCTGCTAGCGGCAAATGTTTATTCTTGGCCGCACAGAGCTGGTTGATGGTGCGGTGGATTGGACTGCTGCATTACACACACACACACACACACACACACACACACACACACACTGCTGAAATCCCACATCTGATGTGTGAAGTTCAGGGCTTCCCATCAGGCAGCCCACAGATGCCACTCTGAACCGTTCTTAGACAGCCTCCATCTGCCAGATATGCTAATCCAATGGCAAAAATCAATAATCTCCCTCCTTAGTGCCATGCTCTCTGCTTTTCTGGCACAGTGTTTCATAGGTGCGGCAAAAGAACAGAGCAGGAGCACCGCCTTCTTACGAAGCCATCTGAGCTGTGGGATGGGTCCCATTGAGTGCTATGATTTGCTTGGTGGGGTGGTTTTCACTTACTCCAGAGATGAGCTCTGAAGGTGGCTTCCCTCCCTATTTACTTCTTGTTGCGCCTTTCCATGTTTAGATGCCCAAGGCAGCCGACAAGAAAACCACAAAATATACAGAACAGAGCACAATAGCTTATCGAAAACTACAAAGATGAACACCACCGATAAAGGCCAGCAGCCGACTCTGAGCTAAAGATAAATAAATATGCAGCAGTGCAACGGCGTAGAAAAACATCAGTGCAATCAATCAAAGTCCCCTGGAAATAGAAAGGTCTTAGCCCATAGATGGAAGGCCATTAGAGGGCTGAACAGGATGCAACCGAGGTGGAGTCTGCCTTTGAGATTAAAATAGAGAGTGGGGAGCAGGGTGGGCAGCAAAATGGAAGAGGCTGGAGAGAAACCCATAGACTCTGGGTTGGAACATAGCAATGAGCATGGTGTTTTGCAAGCCCTGATGGATCGGACAGTTACATCTTTACCTGCACCACACCCAGATCCTTATATGACAGCAGGGGTAGGACAGGGGTGTGTGGCCCAGCCTGGCCAAAGTGCTCCACAGGCCACATGGGGAGGCCTGATTGGGCCCACGGGCCGGAGGTGCCCAACCCCTTAGGCTATAGAGGGATCTCTTGGGAAACAGAGGAAGGTGGAATGCAGAAAACACACAAGGGGTGAAGCGAAACCTCAGCTGGCTGGAGAACTGCCTCGCTGTGTGGAAGTGCCCCGCATCTCACACTTACAATCTGAAGAGGAAGAAGCCTCCACAAAAAGTGTACAGTGCTCAGCTGGTCTATTTTAGCCATTCCCAAGTGATGCCTTTGTGCTCTAGAGAACTGTAAGCATTGGGGCAGGGGGAGGGTGCAGCACCCCCAGACCAAGGTCAAGTGACTCTGGATAGAAGAGAAGTGCGGTTGCTGGCTTATCTTGTTCTCTGAATAGCTTCGAAAGCCTCTCCTGACAGCTGAAAAGTTCACCGCACCAGCTTAATTTAATTAAAAGGGAGAGATGGACAATGGGACAGGGGCGTAGCCAGGATCAAAACTAGGGGGGGGGGCAAGCCATGGTCGTTCAGGGACGGGGCCAAGGCACGGAAGGGGAGGGGGCCACGAAGTGGGCGGGGCCACGAAGTGGGCGGGGCTAAAGGGCCAGCGGGCGTGATGACATCGTGGCGGTGGCAGCAGCGGCCACCTTGTGCTTCTGGGGCTGGTAGTGTTGGCGGCTACCCTGCTTGGCTGGAGAGGACGGGAGGGTCGGGCAGGCGAGAGGGGGTGGCAGGGCGGGCGAGGGTGAGGCAAGACACGGCTGCAGCCACGACGGCTCCGAGGCGTTGCTGCATATCAGCATAATATTTCAACCATGGTTCAAGCCCCACCTTAGGAAAAAAATCCTGCATTGCAGCGGGTTGGACTAGATGACCCTTGTGGTCCCTTCCGACTACAATTCTACGATTCTATTGATATATTACCATACCATATGCATCGTTCTGCTTTCTTGAATTGTCCTACTCCTAGGCATAGCAGCCAACTCCTAGAGGCCTAGGTGCCTCTCCCCCCCCCCAATTACTGGTAAATACCGTATTTGAAAGAGTCATCCCCCCATGTTGATGGGCTTTCTATGTGGGGCTTATCAGCCCCCCCGTATTTTATTAAGGATGGAAGAGGGAGGGAAGGAAGGAAGAAATAGAGAGAGGGATAACTCATATTTGTGGGTGCCTCTGGGTTACGCTGTGATGCTGGAACTCTGCATATACAGGAGCCTTGTAAGCAGCTTTCTCTCTGCTTGATTTACAGCAGGCACGTCCAACAGGTAGATTGTGATCTACCAGGAAATCCCTGGATGTCTGTGGTAGATCACTGGTAGGTCACTGGCACCCCTAAAAAAAGCTCACCCAAAATTTTCCTCCTCCCTCAAAAAAGTTGAACTATGACCTGAAGCCCTAAACAAAAATGGGCCTCCCTCCTTCCTAAAAGAAGCTCAACAAGTTTGACCTAAACCCCCCAAAACAGGGCTTCCCTTCCTTTAAAAAAAACTCAACAGCTTTGACCTGAACCCCCCAAAAGGGGGTAGATCACCCCCAGTTTTAAACTCTGAGTAGATCAGAGTCTCTTGAGAGGTGGCCACCCCTGATTTACAGTATACAGATGCAGGAGGAGGGGCAGACTGGAACACCAATGCTTTTTATAAACATCACTGTGTCTGTCAAAGCTACAGCCCCCCCCTTTCTTATTCACTTCTTTTTAGCCTTGCAGAGCCACCTTAGTCAAATTGAATCCTCTGAGTCTGCACCCTCATTAAATCGCCAATAGAACTCTTAATGCTCCTGAATGCTCATTAACAACTCCCACTTAAGAACAATAGGGTGAAATGGTCAGCTATCGAATCTTGCCTGGGGATATATGCTCCATTGTCTTAACTGCTTAACTACTGGTAGCCACTTTGCTTTATTTATTTGATGTGTTTTTGTTACTGCTGTGTCCCCCCCCCCAGCAAGCGGAGACTTAGCTGCTCTTGCTAAAGCAAAGCCCTTTCCACTTCAGTTTTTGGAGGGGGAAAGTGCTGGTTATGGTCTGTAAAATACATTATTTTTTTTGCTTCTGGGGGGGGCAGCTGCCCCCTCCTGCCCCCCCTGCCTACACCCATGCAATGGGATATGCAAAATGTGGGATTAAGTGGTCCCACTGAGGTGTACAGTGAAACAGAATGATACCACCTCCTGCGAAGTATCTGTTACTGTCTACCTAGAGGCAAGCATGAAGCAGCATAGCCTCCTATGGTGAGGTGAAAAACACCTTGGTGGCAAGACGTATCCCCATCTTCTTTAGACGGGCTTCCTGGTACAAAGATGTAGCCCAGAAAAAAAGAGTTCCTCCCATTCAGAGGTTAGAACAAAGTGACAAAGTTGACAATTCAATATTTGCCTGCCTTTCTTTTTAAGCTGTGGGAAAAGATGGGAGGAATGCAGAATTTGCAAGCAGAAGGTGCTTCTTCTCACCCTGCTTCTATTTTGGACTCAGCTACATTGGCAAAGAAAAAGTGCTTTATATGCATTGTTTATGCATTCTAACACTGTGACACCAGATGGCGCTGTGGGGTTCTGTTTTTGCCAACCCAATTTCTCATACAAAGTTTGCAACGCATTTAACTGCTGTGTCTAGATCCAGCCCATGTCTCATCCTACACCCCTCTCCTCTTTGCCCTCCTGTCTCTTTTTGACACCTCTGTCTGCTGGACAAGGACAACATCTCCATGTGCAAGAGGGAAGCAACTCCTTTTGTCCCCAGGCATCTCTCTGTAATGGGAATCGTTCAAGGAGGGCCGATACACCCATGGCCTTAAGCCCACCTCTGAGGGATGGAGAGCATTGCAGCACATGCCCAGATGGTGCTTTGTTTGAGGGGGCAACCAGAGTGTGATCCTCGCCAAGGTCCCAGCTTGTTCTCTGCCTTGCTGCTGCCCTGTATACTTGTCTTGTTGCCCATCGTGCTCCTCCTGCCTGATGGCCCTCCAACCTCCCAGCATTGCTGACTGATCTGCCTACAATACCTGGTCTGTTATTCCAACACTGGATTTGCCGCACCCCTCTGGGTCCAATGCTGCATTTGGGGCGATACCCAGAGAGGGTAAGGTAAAAGGTAAAGGAACCCTGGACGGTTAAGTTCAGTCAAAGGTGACTATGAGGTGCAGCACTTATCTCGCTTTTCAGGACGAGGGAGCTGGCGATTGTCCACAGACAGCTTTCCGAGTCATGTGGCCAGCAGGACTAAACCGCTTCTGGCGCATAGAGGACTGTGATGACTGTCAGAGCGCATGGAAACACTGTTTACCTTCCCGTCGCAGCAGTACGTATTTATCCACTTGCACTGTTCTGCTTTTGAACTGCTAGGTTGGCAGGAGCTGGGACAGAGCAACAAGAACTCACCCCGCTGCATGGATTCGAACTGCTGACCTTCTGATCAGCAAACCCAAGAGGCTCAGGTTCAGACCACAGTGCCACCAGCATCCCACTCAGAGAGGAGAAGGGAACCAAGGGGCCAGATTCTTTGAGTGGTGAGACCAAGGCTCTCGTCTATTCAGGGGTTGGTTGCAGGGGACGAGTTTTGATTTGGCCCAGAGACTGCCAATTTCTGGTGCCTGTATTCCTACTCTGCCAGCACACCCCCTAGCAGAGGAGGAAGAGGAGGCTGAAAGTACTGGATTCAACTCCTGTGTGAAATTTCTTGTCTCTGAGAAAGTGAAAACGGGTTTCCTGTAGACTGAACAGGTCATCAAACAGTCAACGTTCCCCTTCAATTTCAAAAATTGCCAGGTGAGAAAAGGTCCTCCCCGCCCTTAAATTTTCACCCGTCAATGTACCCCCGACAATGGTATTTTTAGCTGAAGAAAATGGAATTGCACCTCTTCATTAAGAGCAACCAAATAGCATCCACATTCAGGCAGTGAAAATCATTACCAAGGCCACGAACACCTTCATATTTAAAAGGTTAGAGCAAAGGGATTAAAAGTGCCCCCAGGAAATGTTCAAAAGGCGGATCTACATGAAATCTTTGCTGCAAAAGGGAAAACCACCTAGAAGAGAGAGGCAGTGGTGTGCAGAGGGCAGACAGGCAGGCAGGAGTATTAAATGCCCAACTTACTGCTAGGTGCTCTACTCTTTTGAACAGGCTGCTTAAAAGAATAATAATGTTTAGAAAGTTTGTGCAGCTCATTTATTTGTTTGATACACTTATATCCTGGAGCAGCTAGGGGATTGCAGTTGCCTCCACAAGCAGGTCACCCGAAGGAGCTCTGAGCTACAAAATCAGGATGTTCCTGGCTCAAAAAAACCCTTGGCCAGGACCACCCTCCCTCCACTGCATCTGCTGTTTTGGGATAATAAGGAGAGACCTGTGACTCCGCTGATTGCTGTTGTTGTTTAAGAAGCAAACAATTCAATAACAGCTGCAGGGAATGCCCCCCGCCTTGACCCAATACAATCAGGAGTGGGACACTGTTGGGATAGTAGTGAACGCTTCCTTTCTGTGAAAATGCCTGTGAAGCATGGACCACTTATAAGTGCCATCTCCAACTCCTCGAAAAATTCCATCAACGGTGTATCCATTTTTTTTTACACATCACTTGGGAAGACAGGTGGACTAATGCCAGTGTACTGGAAGAAGCAAAGATCACCCGTGTTGAAGCAAAGATTCTTCAACATCAACTTGGTTGGACTGGTCATGTTGTGCGGATGCCTGATTATTGTCTCCCAAAGCAACGACTCTATTCCGAACTTAAAAATGGAAAGCGTAATGCTGGTGGTCAACAAAAGAGGTTTAAAGACTCTCTCAAGGCAATTCTAAAAAAATGTAGTGTAAACACTGACAACTGGGAAACACTGGCCTGCAAGTGCTCCAATTGGAGAACAGCCTTTATTTACCAAAGGTGTCATGGACTTTGAAAACGTTCAAACTCAGGACGAAAGGGAGAAACGTGCTAAGAGGAAGGCACGCTTGGCAAACCCTCACTGTGATCACCTCCTGCCTGAAAAGCTATATCCCCACTGTGGAAGGACGTGTGGATCCAGAATTGGCCTCCACAGTCACTCACAGACTCACTGTTAAGACCGTGTTCATGGAAGACAATCCTACTTGGCTATGAGTGATCGCAGGAGGAGGAGGAGGAGGAGGAGGAGGAGGAGGAGGAGGAGGAGGAGAAGAAGAAGAAGAAGAAGAAGAAGAAGAAGAAGAAGAAGAAGAAGAAGAAGAAGAAGAAGAAGAAGAAGAAGAAGAAGAAGAGTGAACCCTTCCTTTCTGTGAAAATCCCTGTCCCCATTTCCCCATATTAGTTGCTTGATTTAAATTGGGAAAACAGTACAGGGTGGGCAGTCCCCAGTCTACTTCGAAGGATGCTGCTTTCAGTGCATTCTGTTATTGTTGGCGTCAGTCTGTCTCGAAAGACAAGGGAGTGCGCCTCTGGGAGTGAAGTCCAAACCACTGTGTTAGCAGCACCTAAGTGATCTCTATGGGGCACTCTATGGGGAGTGTGTCTGGAGATCCTGGACTGCCCAGATGACAATTGGCCTTGCTGATGTGGCCTTGCTGATGTGGCCTTGCTGATGTGGTTGGCCTTGCTGATGTGGTTCAAAGGAAAGCTTGGCTGCAGAAATTGTCGGAAGGAGGTATACAGGGCACCATCCAACCGTTTTAGGGGCTCCACTCCAGATTTCTAGGAGAAGGAAATGAGTGGACTGCTGCTGAACCCTGTAGTATTGGCAAAATTAATTCCCCGCCGATGGTAAGCCCAGCTCCTGGAATGTGGATGAATTTTGTCACCTCTCTGAAAATAAGCTAAACCAAGGACTGTGTTTTTTATGTGGGTGGGGGCAGGGAGGTATTTTTTGGTGCATGCATGTAATTTTCCTTCCCTCTGAAAAAATGGCCAACATTAACATTTCAGCATTTTTTGTCTCAGCCCTGGTGTGCACAAATGTACTGCTGCAAGAGGAGAAGTTTTGCCTCTTTATAAGCAGACACAATATTTCTGTTTCACGACAGTCGGGGTGGCAGAAGTGGTTGTGCAGGGTTTCCATTCAATATGACGAAAGGGGGGCAATCCCTTTGTGGAGTGCGCCTATTGGCGGATGCCTGTAATGTCACAAACCCACCTCCCCTTACCATCCCCTAGAGCAGCTTTAGTAACTCTTTTAAAAAAATGTTTGCAGGGCTTCTTTTTTCTCCCTCCCAAGATGGAAAGATGAACAGATAAATGTACATATGGCACTTTATTATTTTCTTTAAAAAGACTGACGCTGGGATATATGTCTAGCATGCAAACTGTGAAGCTGAGAGGAAACTGAGCTCACACCACGGGCAAAAAGCCTGCTGTGGCTTCTCTTTTTATAGTATGCCTGACTTCATTCTGCATCTTCAGCTTGCATGCTCAGGGGGAACACTCTCTACAGGAAGCATTTTGAGCTCTCTGGGTTGTCCTCAGCGGGCTGGAATAGAACCAACAAGCTGGTTATTTTAGCGTTTTGAGGTGGCTCTCTTGCCATTTTGACGGTGCACAGGCATGTTGTTTGCATGTCATTACTTGTTCAGAACGAGATAGGCTACCCAGTGAAAGTAATAAACGCAAATATTACTTCTGGCTACTTGTGCTTCTGACCTGTTTGAACCCTGTTCCATCCGAGGAGATGCTGCAAGGAGATGACGGCTATTTAACTGTGATTCTCAAAGCAGGAGGGTCTCATGCCTGAGACGAAGAGCCAGAGACTAATGGCCACTAGCCATGATGTCCCCCAACTGTCCGAGGCAGTTATGCCTCTGAATGCCGGTTGCTGAGAGCACCAATGCACTCATGTCCTGCTTGTGGGTTTCTCACAGGCATCTGGCTGGCCACCGAGAGAACAGGATGCTGGACTAGACGGGACTTTGAGCTGATCCAGCTGCCACCAGGCTATTCTGGTGTTCTTAGAAGGTTAGCGCTGGGAGCAGGCAGAGTTTGAGGAGGGCTGGCAGAGAGGAGAAGCTTGCAAGGCTGTCAGCAGCTCAAGATGTAGCTGCAAAGGCCATTTTTGCCCAGGAGATAGCTGGAGGTGCATGGCTTGTGAGAGTTGGCAGTCTGAGAAGCCTGAACTGAGGAATAAGACCTGGAGGGTTTCAGAAGGACCAGGACTTAGTTATGGGGAGAGTGGCCTGTCTAAGGCCTAGCTCAGAAAAGAAGAGGAGCGGGCCGGAGTGACTGAGCACAGTGTGCTGCCAGCTAAGAAGGAATCTTATGGCACCCAAGAGTACAGGCCTGTCCAATCCAGAGCAAGACCTTCTGTGCATTCTGAAAGCCGCTCTGAAGACAGAACTTCAGAAAGGGCTGCTTCCTCCTTGCACAAGACAGCGGCGCAGTCTCAGGGGAGAGGTAACATCAGTCACTGCCATCACCTGATTTCTCCTTGGCTTTGAAGCCGGAGGCACTCCAGAGCGAAGGGATTTCCTCACAAGTTGCAAAATAACACTTCTCAAGCCACACTGGCCACCACCAGCACTTCACTGTATTACAGACGACCCCTGTATGTGCATGCATAGATGTTTACCTGTAACTTTGCCATGCGAAGCATTTCTTCAGACTATGACCCCCATTGCAGTGAAAACTGCAATTTGCCACTTTCTGGACGATGGGCAGAATGTGTGTGTGTGGGGGGGGCTATTGTTTTGTTTTTTCTGCTTTAACTATTTATTTGCGCTTTTATCTCGTGTTTCTATCTTGTGAGCTGCCCTGAGATTTTTTGATGAAGGGCGGTATATAAAAGCAAGCAAACAAGCAAGGAAGCAAAGCTGGAGCAGCAATTAGACAGGCCAGCCAGTCACCTAATTCAGCTGGGCTGAACAGTGGAAGAACCAGCTCTGGCCAAGTTACGGGAGGCTCTGTAGGACAGCAAAGGTCCAACCCATAACTCTCTCTGCTAGTGTGTTATCAAGGTGCAGGGAGGAAGACACTGCTAGACTCCCCAACACTTTACACCAGGCATAGGCAAACTCCGGCCCTCCAGATGTTTGGGACTACAATTCCCATCATCCCTGACCACTGGTCCTGTTAGCTAGGGATGATGGGAATTGGAGCCCCAAACATCTGGAGGGCCGGAGTTTACCTATACCTGCTTTACACTCCTATGCTGGCTGTGCCCTTAAGCACCCTACCCCAACCGGGTGCCCTCCATATGTTTTGCACTACAACCCCCATCAGGCACAGCAGCACATGTTAGAACAAGGATAATGAAAACAACGATGGCGAGAGAACCTGCATTTTGCCCAAAATTCTCCTGCCGAGGAAGCTACTGAAGACACCACCGTCCTATTCCACAGACTGAATCTGGCAGATCTGTTTTCTTGCTTCCTCTAGAGAAGAGAAGGGAAGCCCAGACTTTGATCGCTCCACGCAAAAGGGAACCACAATGAGGAAAGGCACAGCAAAGCAGAGGGGGGTTCGGGCTTAATCCACAATGTTTGGGGGCTTTTGTTGTTGTCAATGTAGCGCAAGTGCTAATTAGAACTAATTAAAGCTATGCTGAGATCAGAGCTCAGCAGAAACTACAGGGAAGACGACAAACAAGACGGGGAAAAATCTAAAAGGGAAAGGAAATATTTTTGGGAGCCAAGTTCTTAATTGAAAAGTAAGCAAAGCATGTGTTCTTAAGCACCAACATAAAGCAGGACCCAAGGAGGCGCCATTAAAGCTGCCTTTAATCATTCTAAACCTTTGAAGCCCTAACTGGCTAGGAGCAGGAGACCTCAAGGATTGGGCCTCCTCTCTCCTGAGCCTGCCTGGGTATGAAGGGTCCCAGGAGAGGACCTCATGTAGGTTCCTCTACAGTCCAAGGTGAGGCAGGTGGAACCCAGGAAGGGGCTCCCTCTCTTGAAGACCTCACTTTTGGAACATGTTCCCCAGGACTGGTGCCAATGCTGTTCTCTTTTCAGCAGCAGGTGAAGACCTTCTTTTTCTGCCCAATATTTTAATATCTTTCAGTGTCAGTGGAGTGGGTTTGTTATGGCTTTTATACATTTAATATCAATATCAAATATATAAAAGAATATTTGATAATGAAGGGAAGGATTTGCCAATTGTGTTATTGAGCTAAGTCTGATCATATAGTCTGCATTGTATAATCCTGAGTGCATGGCTTAGCCACCCCCCCATTGCTCTCTTTGCCTCTCTGTGTGCCAAAGGGTAAGCCTGAGAAGGAGGCATTGCATAGAACTGATGCGTTAGCTGCCGAAGACACGGAACTTACCCAAGGGCACCGGGGCCAGCCAGAGATATGAATTCGACAGTAATTGACAATACGCATAGATGATGTGAAAGGGGGGGGGGGAGATGCGCAAATCACCATTGTCCCCTATAGCCCTGTTTATGTTACCCCTGCCTTTGCCTTTGCGGCTATGCTTTAGATCCTATGCTTTAGACCCTTTGCCTTTGCGTCTATGCACTCAAGGCTGCCTGAGTCAGCATGTGTCTGTGCACAAGGACTGGACAGAGTGCGTGCACACATTTATAGAGGAGGGGGAAAGGAGCCCAAAGAAGTGTATAAGAAGCTTTGCAATTTGTGTTTCTTTACTCCTGTCGTGAGCTTGACCACCAGGAGTCTCTTAAATTTAAGAATTAAATTCTTTCTCTGGATTCAACCCCCCCCCCCGGTGTCATTATTGGCTATCTCTGTCCTGCCTGGGCGCAACTTAAGGACCCTTAGTAGCTGATAAGGTTACAATAAGATTCTGTGAAAATGCAAAAATATTTTTTATAAAAAGAATTAAAAATATTATGGCTTTTATAGATGCCATCGAAAGGCTGCTTAAATAAATAAATAAATGGTGCATCAGTGTTTATTTATTAATTCGTGCATTTACTGTATTTCTCACCTAATAACCAAGGAACTAAAGGTGACATGCATGACTCTCTCCTTCACTGTTTTATCCTCACAACAACTTAGGGGATGTAGTCACTGGCCCAAGGTTATCCAGGAAGCTTCACAGCTGAGTGGGAGATCTGAACCCTAAACACGAAGCCACACTAGCTCTCAGTTTTAATGAAAACCAGTTTTAATGTTTGAGATGAAGAAATAAAACAAAGCATGCAATACGGAGAAACTGTAATATCTTTCAGCACTAGCTGGGTAGTTTCACCTGGCTTTCATGGATTTAATTTGGGAAGTGCCTTAGTGGCAGAGCACCTGCCTTGCCTCCAGGAGGTCTCAGAATCAACCCCCAGTGTCCCCAGAGAGGACTGGGAGAGATTCCTGCTTGTAACTCTGGAAAGCTGCAGCTGGTCAGCACAAGAGGAAATGTATTGATTGAAAATGTATTGCAACTTTTGGATAAATATTTGGATAAACAAATAAACAACAAATAGATAAATGTTTGGATTATCCAAATGTTTGGATAAACAAAAACAAACAAAAACGCACAAGGCAATACTTTGGCCACCTCATGAGAAGAGAAGACCCCCCTGGAAAAGACCCTGATGTTGGGAAAGATGGAGGGCACAAGGAGAAGGGGACGACAGAGGACGAGATGGCGGGACAGTGTTCTCGAAGCTACGAACATGAGTTTGACCAAACTGCGGGAGGCAGTGCAAGACAGGAGTGCCTGGCGTGCTCTGGTCCATGGGGTCATGAAGAGTCGGACACAGCTAAACAACAACAACAATACTGAGCTAGATGAACTATTGATCTGACTCAGTATAAATAAGGAAGATTCCTAAATGAGCCTGCACCTCACTCCAAACTGCTCATATTCCAAGTCCTGATTCACAGCCAAAGGATGGTAACAGACCAGACTTGCTCAAGTCTTTATTCTCATTTCAGTTTGGCACATGCAGGAAGTTACCAGGAGTGGGTGCATGTACGTGCTTGCCCGTTTACCTGTAATTTCCCATGGGAAGCATTTCTTCAGAATACAACCCCTTTGCAGTGACAGCTGTGATTTGCCACCTTTCGGACGATGGACAGAAACCACTATTCCACAGAATGAGATAAACTTCAAATTTCACCAATGTGGGGAATAGTTCAATACACACACATACACAATTAAACAGATAAAAATGTATCAGTAAAATCATAACTATTTTTGTTGTGGTTGGCATCCGTCTGTCTTGGGAGATAGTGGAGTGTGCCTCTGGGGGTCAAACAGTTGCATTAGCAGCACCAGAGTGACCTCGTTGGGGTGCAAGCCTGGGCAGTGTGTATGGAGGTCCTGGGCTGCTCAGACAACAAGACCACCCCCCTCGGCCTCACTGATGTGGTCCAAAGGAAAGCAGAGCAATATGTCTGGCACTGACTTGGTTACAGGAGTTGCCAGAAGGAATCATAGAATCATAGAGTTGGAAGAGACCACAAGGGCCATCCAGTCCAACCCCCTGCCAAGCAGGAAACACCATCAAAGCATTCTTGACATATGCCTGTCAAGCCTCTGCTTAAAGACCTCCAAAGAAGGAGACTCCACCACACTTCTTGGCAGCAAATTCCACTGTCGAACAGCTCTTGAAAGGACTGCTTTTAGAAGTGCACACTTAAGTAGCTTCATCAATTAATTGCAATGACTGTAAGGAACAGAACCTCATTTTGAACTGCCTTCCGCCCTACGGAAGGCGTACAAGGCGCCATCCGACCGCTCTGCATTTGTGCAGGGTTTCCTCCTTAGCCTTTTCTTCTTCTGAAGATATCCCACAAGGCAGCGGAGGTTTAGAATCAGGGTTTTCATTCTCCTAGGTGGGCTTCCTTCCCAGGCTGACGAGCCCCATTTGCCGCTCACTTCCCTCTACAGTACGTATGGTAAAACTGAAACTCCCAATAAAATAAAACCACCACAAAGAAGAAATAACCAGTAATACTTTGCAGTAGAATGGCATTGTTTATAGCAAGTAGCAGTTTGTTCTCTGATACCCAAAGTGCTTGATGCACATCATTTCACCAACCCTTTCAACAACTCTGAAAGGTATGTCAGTATTATCACCTTTATCCTGCAGGCAGCAGTGGGATGGGGCTGAAGCTATACAAAATCTTCTACTGTCACAAGGAAGCAGAGGAAGGGTGGAGAACTTCCAGACCAGGGGTGAGGAACCCCAACCTCACATGGCCCTCCAGGCCTCACTAACTGGTCTTTGGTCGCCTCTCCAGGCCACACCCCTTGTTGCCTCTGCTCCACACCCTCCCTGAGTGCTCCTGCCTACCTGGAATGTGCCTTGGGCAGTGCCCCTGCCGTGTGTGTGTGTAAACCTACACCTGGAATGTAGCCTAATGGTCAATGTTAAGAGTCCTATCTGTTGCTCCACCCACTTTTTGTCTCTGGCTCCACCCATGTGGATCCCGAAAGGTTGCCTATAGAGGAATGCGTCCCTCAGGTTGAAAAAAATGTCCTCTGCCGCAGTTATGGAATGTAGATTTAACATTTACAGCATGCTGTACGGATGTACCGATGGGATTTAACCCCTAGTAAATTAGCTGAAATGTATAAATCAAAATCAAATGTATGCTGGAAATGTAAAGAGAAAGAGGGCGCCTTTTATCATATGGGGTGGTCATGCAAGGTAATAAAAGTATTCTGGGAGATGATACATAATGAGTTGAAAAAAATGTTAAGGATAACCTTTTTATAGAAACCAGAAGCTTTTCTTTTAGAAATATCAGGTGCAGAGACACCGAAGGACCAGAAAAGACTGTTTAGGTATGCGACCACAGCGATTTTGCTAGCCCAGAGATGGAAGGAAGATACAGTCCCGACCAAGGAAGAGTGGCAGGTAACATTAATGGACTAGACCGAAATGGCAAAACTTACTAGAAGAATTAGAAACTAGGAAGAATAGATTTTTAATAAAGAATGGGGGGGAGGGGTATATAATGTATTTGAAAAATTCAAGTCATTAGTAAGATGGACATAAAACCTGTAGTTAAAAAAAACCTGAATTAAGGAATATTTAAGGACTTATCAAAAATTGGAGTTATAAAGGATATGCAGGGGGGAAATTATAAGGATCCACAAAAGAGGGTGAGGGAAGTCAAAGGGGATATGTGTATTTTGTTTTTATTCTATGTATGTAAAACTGAAAAATTCAAAAATAAAGTATTATATTATATTATATTTATTATATTAAGGTAAAGGTAAAGGGACCCCTGACCATTAGGTCCAGTCGTGACCGACTCTGGGGTTGCGCGCTCATCTCGCATTATTGGCTGAGGGAGCCGGCGTATAGCTTCCAGGTCATGTGGCCAGCATGACAAAGCTGCTTCTGGCAAACCAGAGCAGCACATGGAAACGTCGTTTACCTTCCCGCTGTAGCGATTCCTATTTATCTACTTGCATTTTGACGTGCTTTCAAACTGCTAGGTTGGCAGGAGCTGGGACCAAGCAACGGGAGCTCACCCCGTCACAGGGATTCGAACCGCCGACCTTCTGATCAGCAAGCCCTAGGCTCAGTGGTTTAACCACAGCGCCACCTGGGTCCCTTTTAATTTATTATATTATATTATATTCTACAGTATTATATTATATTAGGGATGCAGAGTTCCAACTTCAAGCACAGCCTTGTGGGAAATGCTTTCTATGGAGCCCACCACACAGGGGCTTTGTGATGGTATGATGCACCCTGCTATGAGCTCGCTGGGTTGAAGTGCAGCGCATATATGGGAAAGTAAGTAAATAAATTTCCAGCTCTTGCCGGAAAACACCAGTAGGTGGCAGCATTATATTACCAAATTGCTGCTGCAGGAACACAGACACATTACAAGTAGCCTGGGGAGGAAAACCCCTGCAGCTTGCTACAGAACAAAATTAAAAACAACAGAACCACACAATGACAGCATAAAAGGGACCTTGGCAACCGGGTGCAATTTGCTGCACAGCACCAGCTCAACAGAGCTGGATCCCAACTGGATGTGTGCCACTGAGTCGCCCGAAATCAAGCAGTGTGTTGCCAAATATTTCAGGGGGAGTTGAATCGAATCCAAAACATCTCAGCGTCTATAATGCTCAGGTTGCTGCTTATCAATCACAACATCCTATCCCGTAGAAGAGGTTCCATTTAAACAGTGGCATTTCAGGGACTACAGTTTGCTTCATTTAACAATTTTTACACATGCACACACACATGGCTTTAAACCAGAGCAGAACATTGGTCCATCTCACTGCTATATACTATTGCTCTGGAGTCCTGCAACCTGATGCAGGAATCTTTTGCCCAGTGTGGGGCCCAGCAACCTCATGCATGCAGGGCATGTGAGCTAGAGCTGTGCCATGGCTCTTGAGGTACATACACCATCCAGCCCCCAGCCCCTCGTCTTGTGAGGTTTTGTGAGATGAAGAGGTCTGAGAAACTCCATAGCCCACACACTCCTAGACAGTGCTTTGATGGTGTTGCATAAACACTGAATATGACGGTCATTGTCACAGAAGCACCCCACCACACACACATGGGGAACTCACCTTGGGGGACGAGTCCAGGTTAGAGATGCCGCTGGGCATGGGAGCATGCTTTAGTGCCAGTTTGAGAAAGCTCTTGGAAGGGGCAAGTTCAAGGTGAAGCCTGCAGTGGGTCTCCTCATCCTCCACTGCTACAACCCGTGAACAAAGCCTTGCTCTGAACTCCATTATTCCAGAAAGCCTGGTCAATAGCTGCAAGGTGCAGGGCTTTTTCAGTGGTGGTACCCTCATCACAGAACCCCTTCCTCATCAGCCATGCTTGGGCTTTTTAATACTTAGAATCACAGAATCATAGAGTTGGAAGAGACTACAAGGGCCATCCAGTCCAACCCCCTGCCAAACAGGAAACACAATCAAAGCATTCTTGACATCTGATTAAAGACCTCCAAAGAAGGAGACTCCACCACACTTCTTGGCAGCAAATTCCACTGCCGAACAGCTCTTACTGTCAGGAAGTTCTTCCTAATGTTTAGGTGGAATCTTCTTTCTTGTAGTTTGAATCCATTGCTCCGTGTCCGCTTCTCTGGAGCAGCAGAAAACAAGCTTTCACCCTCCTCTATATGACATCCTTTTATATATTTGAACATGGCTATCATATCACCCTTTAATCTTCTCTTCTCCAGGCTAAACATACCCAGCTCCCTAAGCCGTTCCTCATAAGGCATTGTTTCCAGGCCTTTGACCATTTTGGTTGCCCTCCTCTGGACACGTTCCAGCTTGTCAGTATCCTTCTTGAACTGTGGTGCCCAGAACTGGACACAGTACTCCAGGTGAGGTCTGACCAGAGCAGAATACAGTGGTACTATTACTTCCCTTGATCTAGACGCTATACTCCTATTGATGCAGCCCAGAATTGCATTGGCTTTTTTAGCTGCTGCATCACACTGTTGACTCATGTCAAGTTTGTGGTCTACTAGGACTCCTAGATCCTTTTCACATGTACTGCTCTCAAGCCAGGTGTCTCCCATCCTGTATTTGTGCCTTTCATTTTTTTTTGCCCAAGTGTAGTACTTTACATTTCTCTTTGTTAAAATTCATCTTGTTAGCTTTGGCCCAGTTGTCTAATCTATTAAGGTCATTTTGAAGTGTGATTCTGTCCTCTGGGGTATTAAAAAAACACTTGGATGGCTGAAAGCCATTTGCAGCTTCACCTGCTGTTTGAAGAACACAGTGGTTTTAATCTAATGGCAGCTATGTGATTCACATAAGCTGACTTGAGATATGTGCAAAAGGTGGACTGGAAACTGTACAGCTAGAGAAGATCAGAGCTCCAGTGCAAGAATGCGAAGAGCACTGGGCCAAAGAACAGTTTTGAGGGCGCTGTTCTGAGGCAGGGCCACTGCCCAGTTGTCCAAATGCATTTGGCACTCCATGCAAGTCCAAAGAAGCGGTAGATTTGTTAAAACAAGTCTCAAACAAACTGCCTTTGACCCATGTGAATCTCATTGGGGAGACTGTAAGTGGAAGCAGGGCCAGAGTTGCTCCTGCTTCTCAAATGGCTACAGAACATGGCGCCAGGGCAATCAGACTGGACTCCTGAGCAGTAAGCAGTGCTGGGCCTGAGAGGTGTTTGGATGGAAGAGGGGGAAGCTCCCAGGTGAGAGCTGGGTGGGTTCACTCTTCGTGTGTGGGGTAAGATTCAACATATAATTGTGATAAGAGGCCGGGCTTTCATTCTCTTTCTTGTCTTCTATTCTTTTCATTATTCTTTGTTTCCTTCCTTTTCTTATTCTTGCTCTTTCACATTTTTCTTCTCTAGATTAGTTTGGCTTTGATTGCGTCTTATGCCAAAAACTTTAAATTAAAATTTATTTTATTTTTTAAAAGGCACGGAATTCTGAAGGGTGGGGCTCCTCTGAGAAGGGGAAGGAGAATCGCCCAGCAAGAAGTGTGGCCTACCCTGCGCAAAGGGGGAATATGGAAGCACCAACAGTGCTTACTGTGGCCTTTGGGCAGAACCTCATTTGTGTGGCAGCGGAAGAGATGAGCCACAGCCCATCCGGTGGGGCTTACAGGGCTGATGATGAGAAAGCATGTGAATGTGGTGCCCTTGCTTTTTACTGATGCGCTGACATTTGTAAGGCCTGGCCAGGCCAGTAGGCAGTGTAGGCCTCCATGTCCCAAACACTGTCTGTTCATTGCCTTGGCTCTTTCTGCTGCCAACCTTCTCTTGCACTTGGGTCTCCGATATGGGTGCCAGTTGCTGTCAGCACATGTTCGAGTCCTGTGCCGCCTGCCAAAAACCTGTGCTAATTTAGTTAACATTTCAAGTTTTGTGTGTGTGTGTGTTTTAAATCATTTAAAAAGGAAATGATTGAATTTGAGAATTATATTCCGGAGAGAATTGGTAATGGAGCCCCCCCTCTCTGCCTCGGGGTTTTGTAATTTCCCCATGTCAATGTTATTATGAATAGGCTAACTCAATAATGAGATCATTCCCCATATGAGAATCCAAATAATTGAAGCTCACCAGCGGACTTTGTTCCCCCTAAATCTGCTCAAGTCATACTTCTTCACCCATCTAATTCGGTCTTGGGGAAGGAAAAAAAAGGGGACAAAAGACTGTGAGCTTCCCCTTCCATTACTGGTGGATTATTCCGAGTCCAAGGCACGGGGGGACAAACACAAAAGCTTTTTCTGCTCAGTCCAGACAGGCATTTTGATTCCTGACCCCAAAAATATCCTTATGAATATTTCATACATTCAGCTGTCCATTGCTGAAATAACTAATGCCAAGATTAAAGAGACAATCGGCCAGAGAGAGGCAGCCTGCACTTCTCCTATCTGTTTGCAAAATCAATGCAATCCTTCTGGTGGTGATGGGGGTGGACGGGGGGGGGGGGGGCTGTTGATGCTTGCTTTCATTAACCTGGGCGCCACTCCATGGCCCACACTGAATTACAGCGGAATTGTGTCTGGAAAAGTCATCTAGGCCAAACTCTTGCCCTAAGGCTGGATTTGTGACAAAACAACATCCACACTGCATGCTAATGATCACGGGGCCACCGTGTCAAAATCCAACTGAAGTGAGGTCTTTCTACATGCAAAACTTACCCTCAGACATTGAGCCCTCCCTCCTGCGCTAAACTTTTGCAGTCCGCATTTTGGAGGCAGCGCAAGTTCCCCTCTCACCTTGCAAAGTCCAGGTCTGCTTCCCGTGACATGGTGATGTTGGTCAGGTTCTGCTGAAGGATAAAGATGTTTCGGCACATCTTCTTGATGCCAGATTCGCTGATGCGCTTGAAGTACTGGGCCCCGTTTATGAGAATACAGGAAATCAAGTGGCCCAAACCTGGAGGGAGCAGGAAAGATAAGAAGGCAAGTTTCACATATAGGTGACCGGTAAGAAGAAAGGATTAAGAGAGAGAGAGAGAGATAAAATCAGCAAAACAGTAACTTATGAAACAACTTGATTCTGCTTAATGAGGCACATCAAACAGGCAACATTTTGACCTTTTACGGGGTCCCATTTATTTCAGGGCACTCACAAAAGCTTTCCAACCTATGTCCTTAGCACAGAATTTTTGCAAAATTTTAGTTTTGGCTGCCCTGCCTGATGAAATGCAAGGAGGAAGAGGTCATGGTGGTGAACGTGGTTCTTTCCGCTCCCCATTTAACCTCCACAACAACCCTGTGAGGTAGGTTAGGCCTGAGAGGCAGTAACTAGCCCAAGGTCACCAAGTGATCTTCATGGCTGAGTGGAGATTTGAACCCCGGTATCCCAGGTCCTAGTCTAACACGCTAACCGGGGCACTCACATGCTTGCTCATTCTCATGAAGTCATATATTGGCTTAGCAACAAGACTCACAAGCTCATGTCTTTAATCTAAGACAGCCTGCAATTTCATATATGGACTCAGTAAGGCCTGCTTTCACCCAGAAAATGGAAATCTCCCCTACACCACCTGCTTGCTGGACTGTATAGGGCTCATCACCCCCAAATCACTGGAAAGCAAATGACCTTCAAAGATATACTGGAACTTGTGCTGCTGAAGACTGGCACTCATGGCTTCTTCAACGAAGCTGATGTCCTTATTGAGTCGCACCACGAGGGGGTCATAATCCATGCTCTCCACATTGGCGACAATGGCGTAATTTCCTTGCTTAGTCAAGGGGATCAGATAGTGGAAGCAGTGAACCCTGCAAAACAGAAGGCAATGATAGCTGTGCAACGACGTCATACTACTTAATCAGAGAAAATATTTAGCTTAATCAACAGCTGCCAAGACCCAATGGTTGGGTGTACATTTGCATGTGGGGAAATCCAAATCATCCATGGATCCCTTGGACAAGACACGGGAAATCTATGGATGTGCCAAATGTCATATTGCTTTCTTTATACCGAAGAAGATAGTACCGTGTTTCCCCCTTTTTAATACGTAGTCATAAAGTAAGCCAGGGCAGGATTTTTAAGCAGTTGTGAAATCTAAGACACCCCCTGAAAATAAGCCATACCTTGTTGCGTTCCTTTAGAGCGCAAGCGCTCGCCTGGCAGGGTAGAGTTACACGGAGGGATGCGGAGGAGGGAAAGCGCTCCCCCATCCCCCATCCCTGCCAGTTTCCATGTCCTGAGGCTGAGCGGCGGCGGGAGGCCCGCGGGTCCTTCCGCGCCGCCGGGGCGACGGACGCCGGCGAGAGCGCTGCTGGCTCCTTCTGCGCCGACGGAGTGTCGTGGGCTGCATGGCCCAAAGCTGAGCGGCGGCGGGAGGCCCGCAGGTCCTTCCGCGCCGCAGGGGCGACGGACGCCGGCGAGAGCGCTGCTGGCTCCTTCCGTGCCGACGGAGTGTCGTGGGCTGCATGGCCCAAAGCTGAGCGGCGGCGGGAGGCCCGCAGGTCCTTCCGCGCCGCAGGGGCGCCGGACGCCGGCGAGAGCGCTGCTGGCTCCTTCCGTGCCGATGGAGTGTCGTGGGCTGCATGGCCCAAAGCTGAGCAGTGGTGGGAGGTCCGCAGGTCCTTTCGCGCCACCGGGGTGACGGGCGGCGAGAGCACTGCTGGCCCCTTCCGCCGGATCAAGGAAGCGGCCTGCCGGGTCGGTGCCCAGCAGCGCCGCGCGGAGCAGCAGATCGAGTAAGCGGCCTGCAGAGTCAGCGCCCAGCAGCGCTGCACGGAGCACCGCCTCCTCAATCCAGCTCGGGGCTGCTGGGCACTGACTCGATCTGGTGCTCCGCGCAGCGCTGCTGGGCACCGACCCGGCAGGCCGCTTCCTTCATCCGGCTGAAGGGGCCAGCAGTGCTCCCACTGCCATCCGTCATCCCGGCGGTGCGGAAGGACCCGCGGACCTCCCGCCGCCACTCAGCTTCGGGCCATGCAGCCCACGACGTTCCGGCGGCACGGAAGGGACCAGCAGCGCTTCCGCCGGCGCCCTGGTGGCAGGGAAGGACCCGCGGACCTCCTGCCGCCGCTCAGCTTCAGGCCATGCAGGCCAACCAGACCCAGTAGGCCGCCTCCGGGATCTGGCAGCAGCAGGAGGCGGCTTGCTGCGCGTCCCGAGCCCTGAGCCAGCAGGACCCAGTAAGGAGGTACCGTACTTATAGTAACAATAAAAAAGACACCCCCCGAAAATAAGCCATAGGCTTATTTTCTTGAGTGAAATAAACATAAGACGGTGTCTTATAATGTGGGAAACACGGTAGCACTGGCTGGTAGTCAATGCTAGTCCTACCCAAAGTAGACTTGGGTTCATTATTTTCAATGGGTGTACTGGAAGTCTGAAGTGGTAGAGTCCAGGAAAGGCGGCACCACTTGATTCTACTGAATATGCAAAGTGGCCTGGGCTGTGTCCAAAGGGGGGTGGGGAGAGAACTATTTCTCCCCCTCTTAAGACTCAGAGATATAGAATTAAGAAGAAGTCGGTTGTGCTTCCTTCCCCATGGCTTCAGGAGAGCATCCAAAGAGCATCTGAACTGAACTGTACAAAAGGCAAATTTTGTAAAGTGTGTCAATTACATACATTTATGCAAATGGGCCCAATTTCCATAATGCGGTCCAATTGCAGATTATGGGGTTTGTGGTTGCCTTGATTGCTTGAATAAGGCAGCTCTGAAGGCAAGGACTTAAAGCTGGGGGGGGGCAGAAAACTGGCAAGCAGACACTCAGAAGAAGCTGCCACAGCCCCTCCCAGACCATCTGGCCACCAGCCTAGGGTGCTACAGATCAGTGGCAGGAGCTAGAGTTGGAGCTACAGTGGGCAGAAGGCCAGGATGCTAGTATTTATACTTTGGTGATCCAAAGAGGCTTTATACTGCTAGCCAGTCACAGAGGCTGCTGTTGCAAACCCCTATTTCCTTTCTGCTCCTAGAATAGGCTCTGAGGCTCATTATCCTGTTGAGGTGAAGAAGACACTCTATTTGGTTTCAGCTTTGTATTCAGAACCTCCTGGTTCAAACACTGGTGTCCCTGATGCTCCCCGTCTTGCAAGGCGCAATGTGCAGTGCCCTGTGCAGGCCTAGAACTATGGAGATGGCTTTTGGGCACTGATGTGGGTGAGGTTCTACCATATGGAGGGGGGCTGGACAGGGTGGCCACTTGGGTTGTCCAACTGTAGGCCGAGCTAGCTGTGATGTTGTCACCCTGTTGACCAATCGAGAGCTAGCCATAAGAAGGCTGGCTCTGTAGCCCTCGCCACCTTCTCTCTGAAGCACATTTCCTCAAACCCATCTAAGCAGGTCAGCAGCACAACCATTAGCCAGGGTTCTCCCTCAACCCAGGATGTGAAACCTATAATTTCACATTCTGGTTGAACAGGGGGACCCCCGTTAACAGCAGTTAATCACAGAGGTGGCACACTGCTTATTCCGAGGGTGAGAAGAAGTTGGTAAAGCGAGGGAGCACTTGATCCCAAGGCTAGTTCCGGATTCATTGAACTGCAGTTAAGACCCACCCAGTTGCATCCATGCCATCCCAGTGTGGCTGGTTGAAAAACGTAATGAAGTGCAAAAGACAAATCATGCAGTTGTCGCCCCCAGAGTCTCCCCTGTCTCTGCGCTGACATGTTTGCGTTGACCTTGATGCAACTTTGGCATTAAGGTTTTCTGAAAACATTGCTGATTGCACAGCAGGGAGGTTGATTCTTGCAAAATGCTTCTTCGGGACTGTTAACTGTGACCCGTGGCTGGTGCCAAATCACTACCCCCCCCCCAAAGGGCAGACCTTTTATTTATTGAAACTGCCTGATAAAGGTGACATTCTCAAAATAAAGTGACAATGTAGTATTTTCCCTTTAAAGTTCAAATAGGTGAATAATAATAATAATAATAATAATAATAATAATAATAATAATAATAATAGGGGAAGAAACCTGGTAGGTGATTTCTGCTTAAAATGTAACCACCATTTCAGCCTGTCATTTCCCACCCCCCTGTGGGGAAAGTACATATAAAGGGCTGTGCTGATTAGATACAGCGCAAGTTGTCACAGGTAAAATGCCAAATGTCCCTTTTCTTTTGGCTCTCCCGACATAGTACGTGCTGGTTCAGCAAATACGTCCTTTGGAGGCATTGCAAATGAAATCCTCAAGTGGTGACACAGGAGTCTGGAGTGATAACCAGGCTAATGAGAGCTTGGGGGATGTGGAACAAGCCTTTGTAGGTCAGCGCTGGACCTGCCTACTGAAGTCTCAGATTCTGGAGGCTTGCTCTCTCCTCTTATGCACTCACTTCCGTTCTACATCCACAAATGCCAGAGGGGCCGTTCTGAAACACGTGAGCAAAAGTGGCTGAGAAACAGGCAATGGGGCATGTCTCGGTTGGAGAGCAGGAGCAGCCAAATTTGCTGCGGTGAGGAAGAGACGTGAAACAAGGACCAATCTTTTTTCTTTCATTTTTAAATCTTTACATTTTAAGGCGACTGAGGGATGCTTTGACTAGAGCAGTGGCAGAGGGTATGTTAAACCTTTGCCCCCATGGAGAGTCCCCCCCCCAATCTGGAATTCTCCCCACGCTCAAACCCAGCTGCTTTCTTAGAGATAAAACATCATTTTAAAAGCTTTCTTAAAAAAATATGAACTAATGAGGTTCCTTCTAGAATCATCAACAGAGTCTAGTAGCGCTTTGAACGCTAACCAATTTATTCTGGCAAATGTGTTCATGAACCAGACACCACTTTGATACACTTCATGCATCTGAGGAAGTGGCGTCCGGTCCATAAAAGCTTCTGCTCCGATAGCTTTGTTGGTCACAAGACTAACACCCCTCTGGAAATTCTTGCAGCATCAGAACACTATGGATTTCCAGTTTAAGCCCAGCTCCCTCATAACAATAAAGAAATAGACAGCCCATGGTGATGAGAAAATGTCAGTTAAAAGCATGAAACTTTGATTGAATGGGTGGGTTTTTGTTGTATTTTAATATTTTGCTGGAAGTCACCCAGAGTGGCTGGGGAAACCCAGCCAGGTGGGCAGGGTATAAAGAATAAATTATTATTATCACTGTTGTTTGAGCCCAACTACTTACATTCAAAGACAATGCTTTGATCCATTGTACCACACTAACCACTCCCCCCTCATAGACTGGAAAGTTCATTTCTCAAAGGAACTAGTTCAACATGTCCCAAGAGGAATTAATTCCACTTCACATTTGTCCCTTTACAAAACAAGCTAGTTTCGTTCACACGGTTCAAGTTCATCCAAATGAACATCAGCTGAGTAGCAACCTTTTAGTGTTAAGAATGTAATAAACTGCTTTGCTGTGGTATAAAATAAACTTAAAAGGTTTAAGAAAACATAAAAACACACACATAGTGAAATGTGAAGTGTCAATATTTCCCCTAATAATTGTGATAATTAAGCTTAATGGTCCAAATAATCTGAAGAGTAAAAAAAAAACACATGTAAGAAAATGAACTTGAGGATGAACTAGGAATCATTCAAAGTTGCACTCCAAAATGAACTTAATTCATGTCCAGTTCACCAAGCCATTATGGGAACTACTTCATTCCAAGCACTGGCCCTCAAAAACAACGAACGGCACAGAGAGTCAGAAACGTTCGCTGCTGTGAAATGGAAGCCCCTGGGCTCAGTCACGGAGTCAGCCTTAGAGAAGCTTCTGGATTCTGGTTTCCCTTGTACAATTGCTTTATGGATCCACATGCAAGTGTGATACATCATGAAAAAGTATACCTAAAGTCCAATGGAGGCTGGTGTCTATTGGGACCAGTCAAGGAAAAGGCCAACAATAGGCAGAGTCAGGGCCGTCTTAAGCGCCCCTGGTGCCGTGGTGCGCCGGATCCCTCCGGCGCCCTCCCACCCCGTTTCCCAGCGCGGCGGGCGGGTAGGCGCTGCGCATAGCGCGGCTGCCACAGGCGCTGCTGTGCAGCGGGCCAGCGCAGCACGGTTGCCGTGGGCGCAGCTGTGCGACGGGCTGGCCGGCCAGCGGGTGAGCGCAGCTCGCGGCGCCCTCCTGGCGGGCCGGCGCCGTGGTGCCCTGCGCAACCCAGCCTGCATGTAGGGCCAGCCCTGGGCAGAGTCAGCTAATTTTTTTCCTCTGTCACCAATTCCTCCTCCCTGTTGAGTTCTGCAAAGGCAATACTGAGACTGAAGGAGGTACAGACTGGCCTCTGCATAACCAGCTGAATACATACCTAACTTCTAAGTGCAGAACCAGCAAGCAGCGGTCAGCCATTTCCTGGAAGGACCGGGCAAGCTCAGTGAGGGTTTGCATGATCTGCTCGGACACTGGAGGGAGATCCATGTTGGCATGTCCATCTTGGCCAGGTGACACTGCAGATGAAAGAGAAAGTGGAATGTGATTACAGCCTGGGACATTCCATCACAGCACCTGTGCCATCTCAGTTGGCATCTACTGAATTGTCAGCCCAGTAGATACAGTATTGTGTCAATGTTCCTAGGCAACAGACTGGCCCTTGAAATCTTATTTGCTTCCAATGATGTGGCTGCAAAATGCCTCCCAGTAGAGCAATTCTTGGTGGTGAACAGCCATGGAGGATTTAAGCAGCTGCAGCACCAGGTTGAGAGGAAAGGCAGTGTAGCATTAAAAAAGAAAAGCTTCCATGGCAAGGCTAGTTTATGGACTCTTCAGAGAGTTGCCGGAAATGCCTATCATATTTATTTAGTCATTCAATTTATGAGCCGCCCAATAAAAACATTCTCCAGGCAAAAACATATTTACTACCATAAATACGAGGACTACAGTCTCATGGAACTCTTGAACATCCCTACGAGTTGACTGATCTTGGTTATCTCTTGTGGTCCAAGGACAGAAGAATGACATCCTCCCTTGGGAAAAAGGGAAACTCTGAGACTCCCTCAAGTCAATTATTTTTATCAGACACTTGCATTGCACTATGTTGCCTTTTCTTGCAACAATGAGGGGTAGAATAATGCTCTGTTTAAGGAACATACACACAGGATTGCCAAGACTGCACACAATTTTCTATGACTACCCCAACTACAAGGATTGCTTATCATTCCATGTTTCCATCTAGCAAGTAGTTTAGGGGTCAGCTATTTTATCTAATAGGACTGATTTGGGAGGTGGGCCATTCCTTTCTTGACAGCTCTAAATGCTTTTACAATAACCTGTTCTGACAAACAGAGGAATCATTCATTCTGGCAAAGTGAAGGGGGTGGTGGTGGTGGAAATTAAGTCATTTGCACTGGTTGTCACCAGCGATTTCAATCATTTTGTTACATGAAAGAATGGCAGTGCCTCTTGAAAAACTGACTCCTGCAAATCAATGCATGCAAATGACAAGAGCTCAGGAACAGGAAACAGGACTTGAGGTGCTCCTGAAACATAATGCTTTGTAGCAAATCAAGGCCCATTGTGAAAGTCCACGGACAGGAACAGAATGTCAGGGAAGACTTTTGAATGGTTTAATCGCAGTGGGAAGAAAACCAGTTTGGGGTTTCAGATTCTGGCTTGGTTGCAGTGCAACATGAAGTGTGTGAGTTTTTAAAAGTGTAACATTTCATCTTGTACATGCACACAAATTGTTCTTTGGAATCCGCCCCCCCTGACACAGTTCTGAAACTCACAACGAGAGAAAGCCGGCATTTGAGAAGGAAGTTGTACTATAGCTGAGAGAGCTCTCAGCTACAGCTTTGATAACAGAGAATCTAGCTACATATAAGATTCCAGCAGTCTCCATACATTCTGGAGCAAAAAGCAAAGTACCCCCTCTGCAGCCTACTGGGTCCTGTTTTCCCTTCTCTTTGACCAACTACGGTATCAATCCACCCATCTATCCATCTTTATTGACAACAGCAACATGTGCTTCAGCACCCAAATTCCAGTGTTTGGGTCCAGGGGCTTCTGGCAAGATTTGGGCTGGGTGAATACTACAACAGCCCTCTGACATCTATTGCAGCTTCACAGAAGCAAGGTTTTTCAAGTGTGGCACCCTAACTTTGGTGCTTCCTTGCCAGACTAATCACCTGATGACATCTTTATTCTCTTTCTGGTGCCAGCTGAAAACCTTTCTTTCTGTCCATCCCAGGCCTTTTAGTCTTTTAGCTTGTCAGCTGGTGACTTTCTGCCTCTGCTCTGTACTGGTTTTAATTGACTGCAACAGTTTGCTTGTTTATTCTTTTATTGATTTTTAATTTTAATATATTGTAAGCTGCTCTGAGACACTAATCTGCTTTGGATCTGCTCTGTGTTGTGGGTGGGAAAATAGAAATCACATCTCCTCCTTTTTCTGTTGGAAAACTAGGGTCATGAGGGAGGGAGGAAACCTGCCAAAGTTTGGAGATGTAGGCCCAGGTGGTACTGTGCTAATTTATTTTACGTTTTTTAAAAAGAAAAAAGAAAAATACTGGAAAAGTCACACTTTTCTCCTCCCCACATGAAGTAAAAAGAGAGCAATGGGATTTTTAATTGTTTATTAGGGGAAAAGAACAATTGAGAAATCAGCAGGCAACCCCAATAGTCTAATTCCTCCGCTTATATACCTGCTCTCACAGCTGGAACTCAGAGAAGAAGGTTGACCCCTGTTGAAGAACTCTATTTACTTCAATATCCCCTTTCCCAAATCACTATGATTGGAGTGGCCTTAATGTGCTGTCATTAAAAGCTAGACCTGCCTATCAAAACAATACCCCCCTTCCCTCTTGAAAAGGAATTAGTTTCAATCAGCTTGATTTTGCAACTTGGGGGGGAAAAAGAAAGAAATGCAGCGGAGGTGGGAGGAGAAAGGCTGTTTTTTAAAAAAATGTTTTTAAATGTTTTTGTAAAAACATTTGCCTCCCGAGGGAGCAATCTGCCTTGAGAAACCTTGTTAATGGTGCAAACTGACTTGGGAACGTGAGATCATTATTCAAAAAACTCTCTTGTTATTCAAGGTACACATAGAGCCAGTACATACCCCTAACAAATAATGAATCAACAGCTTACATTCTGGCAAGCCTTGAAAGAGCGCCTCCCCTCTATGTCTCAACTTAATTTCCTAATTTCAGGTGTTCTCACCCATTCTGTTGCACCCGTGTGCATGGGAAGTACAGCAGAAGCCCTCAATTGCTTCCTGCAACTATGAAAAGCTGCGTCCTCAAAGAATCGTCCAAACCCAAGCCTCTTCCAAAGACTGCTGATGCTGTTGATTCCAGTACCCACCAACCCAATGAAATGTTCCAGGAACACCTCTCTTTTCCAGCCAACTCCCCAGTTCTACCAGTAAAAATAGCTGAATGGGGTGCTATTCAATGCTAGTCTTGATCACGGTAGACCCACTGAAGTTAATGAGAACCAGGCAGAAGGCCTTTTTGGTAGTGCGGCCCAGCCTGTGGATCACCATCCTATCAAATGTCAAACAGATACACACCTATATGTCCTTTAGAAGACACCTGAAAGCAGTCCTGTATGGAAAGCTTTTAATGTTTTATTTTGTTTTTATATTTTGCTGGAAGCCACCTAGAGTAGCTGGGGCAACCCAGTCAGATGGGCAAATGATGATGGTGATGATGATGATAATGGGCTGTGACTAACTTCGTTTCATTAACTGCAGTAAGTCTACTCTCAGTAGGAATGAGTTGAATACTACCCGCTGGTCTACATAATTGGTACGCATACCAAAGTCACAAATCCCTTTCTCTTGGAGCAGGGATGATCTCTGACTTGTGTGGCTAACATTGCTATAGTTTTTATGAGGAAAGGTAATCACAGCTGCTTTGCGGGGGTCAGGGGACTGGAAATCAATGTATCCACAAGCAGGATTTTGCTGAGAAACTTTTGTTATTATTATATAGGTAGGGCCTACAATGAATGGCTAGGATGCCAGCCACATCCTCTTTCAGAATACGCCATTCTAGTCCTTTTCTCCTCCCCTTCAATTTCCCACTCCCCTTCCATCAGGTTTTCATGACCACTGAGCACATTCAGCCCTCATTAATCTGTTTTGGGTCCCCCCCACTTCCCCCTGCTTAGGTTGCTTCCTCCTAACTTTGCTTTGGTACTTCCAGGATGCTCCTGAGTTGGCGGAAACTTTTCTCTTGTGTGGGGTCTTATGTTATGTTGGCTACATAAGGATTAACACTCAGAGAACGAAGTTCACTATTCATATATAGGATTTCATCCTGTCCTTCCTCTAGGGAGCTCAGGGCAGTGTACATGGTCCCAACTTCTATCCGTGTGTGTGTGTGTGTGTGTGTGTGTGTGAGAGAGAGAGAGAGAGAGAGAGAGAGAGAGAGACTCTCCAGGTGTTGCAGGAGGCAGATAAACTGTTTACAACGGAGAAAGCTGTTCCCCTTCCAGCACTGAGAGTAGGAGCCCATAAATCTCTGCAGCTAAGTACAGCAGGTTGAAACGTTTAAGGTGAGGGAGAGAGGCAGAGCAGCTGAGCCGGAAAGGCACAAGGATCTCATTTGAGATGAGTGGCGATAAGGCAGGCCAGGGCGGCGGCCCCCATCCGTTCAGTAAACACTAATGATTGGGCGAGTGCCGACTGTCACTGGTGATAAAGAGCCGGCTAAACACTCTATTAGTTTTTCATTTTGTGAATTAATGTTCTTTATGGCGTGTGTACACTCGCCGGCTAATGAATTGTCTCGTTAGAACTGCCTGGGGTGCTCCTCAGCCGCCTCTGCTGGCAGGCATAAATTTCACAAGGAAATTAGCACTTTTTAAAAAGGCAATAACTCCTTGAAAAAGTGGTTTGCTTTCTGCCCGTTTCTGCATATATACAGCCCCAAGAAAGGGTTTACTGCTAGGGAGTGGGGTAAGGAGAAGAAAGAGTAAAGTTCGAAAAGTAAACAGAGAGAGAGAGAGAGAGGGAGAGAGAGAGAGAGAGGCACAGGACTCATATCAATCTGTATATTGTGAACTAAGGTTGGAAAAACAGAATGGTTCCCTAGACAGGCTTGAAATACAAATGAATCCTTGAAGAAATAATAATAATAATAATAATAATAATAATAATAATAATAATAATAATAATAATAATAATATTTATTATTATTATTTATACCCTTTCCATCTGGCTGGGTTTCCCCAGCCACTCTGGGTGGCTCCCAACAGAACACAAACAATAATAAAAAAGCAACAACATCAAACATTAAAAACTTCCCTAAACAGGGCTGCCTTCAGATGTCTTCTAAAAGTCAGATACAGTAGTTGTTTATTTCCTTGACGTGTGAAGGGAGGGCGTTCCACAGGGCAGGTGCCACTACCGAGAGTCAAGGAAACCAATGTGTAGGAAAAGCTACTTGTATCCTGCTTCCAAATCTGGAGAGTTGCATGGGAGTGTAGAATCATATAATTCTACGACACTAAAGCATAAGAACATCAGAAGGGACCTGCAGCTGGATCAGGCCAAAGGCCCATCTCACAGTGGCCAACTAGCTGCCTCCAGGAAGCCTGCAAGTAGAACCCAAACGCAGTAGCTATCAAACCGCTTGTTATTCACATAAATTGATACTTTCTTGGACAACGTAGTAGCCATCAACAGTCTTATTCTCTATGAATCCTTATGCCTGTCTTAAGTTTGTAAACTGATACCAATTTTAACGTGCTCTAAGCGTCTAAGTTGCAGCTGCAGTCTCTCAAGTTGGAGATGACTTTGTTTAACCCCCTACCTTGTTTCACTTACTATGAAGTCCCCACTGAGAGGGGACTTTGCTCCCTTTCTTTCCCTCATTAGATCTTTTATTAATACATAATTTGGTTTAGAGCCAGAATTACAAATTCTTTAGTGTCTGCCTGACCTCAGACAGCAGTAGCCAGT
Source organism: Zootoca vivipara (assembly GCF_965207765.1). Lineage (NCBI taxonomy): Eukaryota > Metazoa > Chordata > Lepidosauria > Squamata > Lacertidae > Zootoca > Zootoca vivipara. Next base: position 66,520,064 of record NC_142592.1, on the reverse strand, counting down.
CTTAATGAATGTTGGTGTTTCATTACTGCAATAAATGTAGATTTTTAAGAGAAGTTTTATGCGTCTCCCCACCGCCCCGCAATGTAAGTCGGCTATTAGTATTTTAAACTAATACATTTCAAGTGCTTTTCTTTTCCATGGACTGACCCAGAGCTCTCACAGGCAGACGATAAATCTTACAAGTATCTCCCAAATATATGTTTGGTTTACTTGGACCTCCATATTTAAGCTAAAAGCCATGAGCAAGTTCATCCAGCTCCTCTCCATTTTAACTGGCTATCCTGGAGGGCCAAACTACACATTGTCATAAATATATGGCTGACACCGACCCACATTTGCTGTGTCTCCTGAGAAATTCTTATAGACTACCTGTGACGTGCTGCTGTTGCAGTGAGCTTTCTCTCCTCACCCCCAGTTCCACTTCAGGGGCTGCCTCTTGTGGGGAATCAGCTGGGAGGGAGAGAAAACTGCTGAACACAATGGCCTCAAATTGTGCATTTTCTTCACTGGAATGTTACCAAGGGGGTGGCAGAGGTGCTTATCATACAAAGGGACAGGACCCAGGTGGCGCTGTGGTTAAACCACTGAGCCTAGGGCTTGCTGATCAGAAGGTCGGCGGTTTGAATCCCTGCGACGGGGTGAGCTCCCGTTGCTTGGTCCCAGCTCCTGCCAACCTAGCAGTTCGAAAGCACGTCAAAATGCAAGTAGATAAATAGGAACCGCTACAGCGGGAAGGTAAACGGTGTTTCCATGTGCTGCTCTGGTTTGCCAGAAGTGGCTTTGTCATGCTGGCCACATGACCTGGAAGCTATACGCCGGCTCCCTCGGCCAATAATGCGAGATGAGCGTGCAACCCCAGAGTCGGTCACGATCGCATCTGCTGTGAGTCCTGTGGGACAAACCCCCCTGCTTGCCCTGACACACCACAGCCTCAAAAGACTGAGGCCGCCCAGCACTTTGAAGACTTATCTGCTGTGAGTCCTGTGGGGCCTTTTCTGCAGTGGTTCCCATCTGTGGAATGCTCTCTCTAAGGAGGTTTTATCTGATGCCTTCATTATACACCTTTAGGTACCAGGCAAAAATGCTCCTTTTTAACCAGGTCTTTGGCTGATTGACATTGGATACCCTTTTAAATGTGTTGCGGAATGGGGGCCTATTGGGTTGTTGTTGTTGTTGTTATGTGTTCTGTGTTTTTTACATTGTAATTTTATGTTGTGAACCGCCTTGAGATCCACGGGTATAGTGGTATGCAAAATTAAAAGAGAAATAGACGATAGACAGACAGATAGATGGGTAGGGTAGGGTAGGGTAGGGAGGGGCAAGAATAGCAAGGCATTGAGTTGCATTGCCACCAGACAGGAAACTAAAAATGCTTAGCACTGTTCCACTTCCACCTTTCTTCCTTCAGTTCCAACTGTTCACACCGGATTCAGTGCAATGTGGACTTGGAGACTGCTGGCCCTTAAAAGCCATGAGCATGCTAGTCTTGCCTGCTATGTTCTTGGGACAGTGACTAAAGAAGCCAAACCGTATCCTCTTCCAGGATGGCTTGGTACTGAACCAGCAGAGATCCTACCAAGGACACTATTTATTCTTCCCTCAGCAACGGTCCAACTTCTTAGTGGGGCCTTAGAAAAAAGATTGATGCAGAGGTTATTAGCAGCCGGAGCCCTCCTGAACCTATGCATCAAATATTTAACAGCTAGAGAATTAGAAAGCAGCTCTCCAGCCTCCAGTGCACAGAGTTGATAGCCTTCCTTCCCAGACACGGCACATCTTGCTCTCCTGGAGATTGATCTTGTGTCCTGGGATCAACGCTTTCGCTTGAGGTTATGATTACGCTAATTGCTCCTTGTCCTACTTTCCTCCCCACCCACTCCCTGCCCTTCAACCTCCTAACCCTCCATGTATGTGGAGAACTATCACATAAATGTATGCAACTGAGTTGGTGGTGTAATCAAAACTCTGGCTGCAGAAACTGTGCAGCTGGACTTCAGGGCGACAGGTTCACGGACTATAGAGTGTGGTGTGGCAAGGGAGAAATGATACCTTATTTTTTTTCTCAGCAGTTAATTCCGGCTCATGCAGAGATTCCATAAACACTTTCTAAGTTCTCTAAAGCTTGGTCCATTCCTGAGTGAACTGTCAGCCACTTTCCGTGACCCAAAAGCAATCTACCAGGTGCTTTTCTTGTGCCATGTTTATTTTGTTTCTCAAACGTGTGATTCTCAAAGAATTTCAAGGCAATGGACATACACAGCACAGTAAGTTCAGAATAAAACAGCTCAAGAAGTGCATTCAGCAATGAAAGGCACCATTGGGACATAGCACAACATAGGTGGGATCTGCTAAGTTTGCAGGGGAAGGAGTGGTCTGCATTTGGCACATACAATTTACTACTACTGATACTATTAAGCACTTCTATAACATTTTATAGGGACCCAGGTGGTGCTGTGGGTTAAACCACAGAGTCTAGGGCTTGCTGATCAGAAGGTCGGCGGTTCGAATCCCTGCAACGGGATGAGCTCCCGTTGCTCGGTCCCAGCTCCTGCCCACCTAGCAGTTCAAAAGCACATCAAAGTGCAAGTAGATAAATAGGTACAGGTCTGGCAGGAAGGTAAACGGCGTTTCCGTGTGCTGCTCTGGTTCGCCAGAAGCAGCTTTGTCATTGTGAGGGGCAAGGGGTATCGCGAAGCCCCTCCCCTCCTGAGTTCCAGCCCAGCCCAAAGCACGACTGAGAGCAGGGAGAGCTCCAGCTCCAGTGGGGAAACAGGAAGTGGGATCCAAGGCTCTGGCAGGGTAGAAGAGCCAGCGTCCCAGGTGGGACAGGAAGGAGGAAAGAGGGGGGGCAGACCCATCCCCCCAACTCCGGAACTTCGCAGAAAGCGTCGGGGGAAGAGGATGGGGCTCCCCAAGTTGTTATGCTGGCGCAAGACGCGCCAAAAGCCATTCGGAGGTTCTGATGAAAGCTGAAAAGATGTGTCTCTGTAAATAGCTCTACCTTTAGCACTGTAAATACGCAGCACCAATAAAAAGATAAAATGCAGAGCGGTGGAGAGTCGTTACTCTGAAGTAGTCCCATCCGACCACTGTGACAGTCATGCTGGCCACATGACCCGGAAGCTGTCTGCGGACAAACGCGGGCTCCCTCGGCCTATAGAGCGAGATGAGCGCCGCAACCCCAGAGTCGGACACGACTGGACCTGATGGTCAGGGGTACCTTTACCTTTATAACATTTTATAGGGTTGATCCAGCTAGCTCACTATATTGTCTACACAGATTGGCAGAAGTTCTCCAGGGTTTCAGACAAGGACCATTCTTAATCCTACCTGGAGACACCAGAGATTGAGCCCGAGATCCTTGCCAGGCAAAGCACATCCTTCGATCACTGAGCTATGGCCCTTTTGAGCCCAAAATGGTCAATATTGTTAACAACTACTACAGTTGTTGTTGTTTGTTGTTTAGTCGTTTAGTCGTGTCCGACTCTTCGTGACCCCATGGACCATAGCACGCCAGTACTACAGTATTAAATTGCACTAATTTGTTGCCTTTTTCACAAAAAGAGATTCAACACAATTTACAAAACAGTGTAAAAGCAGTATGAAACTAGAACAACAACAACAGAAACACCTAAAAACACATCCATACTTATACAAAAGGTAGGTCTAACCTCTCCCAGCTGGAAGAAGCCACAAACATCTTTGTTGTTGTTTAGTCGTTTAGTCGTGTCCGACTCTTCGTGACACGCCAGGCCATCTTTCCCAACATCAGGGTCTTTTCCAAGGATTCTTCTCTTCTCATGAGGTGGCCAAAGTATTGGAGCCTCAGCTTCATGATCTGTCCTTCCAGTGAACATTCAGGGCTGATTTCCTTCAGAATGGAGCGGTTTGATCTTCTTGCAATCCATGGGACTCTCAAGAGTCTCCTCCAGCACCATAATTCAAAAGCATCAATTCTTCGGTGATCAGCCTTCTTTATGGTCCAGCTCTCACTTCCATATAAACATCTTAAGTCCCTCAAATTAAGGGACAAAAAGCCAGGTAAAAAGGAATGTTTTTGACTGCTTCACATCCTCATAAAGTGGATCAGTATTATTCAGCTGAGGTGCCTTCTTTCTGGTGGGCCCCTAGTTACAAAAACTTCTTCTCCAAGGTTCTTTGCCTGGCGCCAACCCTGTGTGTGTATTATTATTACTTTTATTAATATAAGGTAATTCAATTTATATCCTGTCTTTCCCAAAGGAGTCCAGGGCTCCCTTTTCTTTTCATTTCATTTGTTTGGACTTGTAACTGAACGGTGATTCATTTTAACCACTGCTCTTAAATTTTACTGCGGCTCTTCTTATTTTATTCCGGTTTTATGCTTCTCCTATTTATCATTTTATTTGGATTTTACATTGTGTTAATAATGGTGTGGGTCTTTTTTTGCAAGCCTCTTTGAGAATTTTTATCACACTCAAAGGGCCTAACCTGCATTTAGCAAAGGCAGTCGGAAGGAAACTGGTGTTTGTGTGCTCTCCCCACCCCCTGCAACCTGGCCGCTTTCCAGAGCTTGTGTTTTGATATCATTGCATTGTGCATTTCTCTGTCCTGCCAACATCAGTCAGTGCAGCAGAAAGAGAAACACAGGAATCTGCATAAAGCGGCTGGGTCTTAGCATTGTACATAATGGCTGGTAGCAGCTCTCTTGGATTTCAGGCAGGGGCATTCCCAGTCCTTCCTAGAGAGGCTAGGGATTGAACCTTGGTCCTTCTGCATTCAAAGCAGATGCCCTTCCACTGAGCTAAGGCCCTTCTCGAACACAGGAAGCTGCCTTATATGCTCTACCACCCAACGATGCTTATTTAACTTATATGCAGAATTCATCATGCGAAAGGCTGGACTAGATGAATCCCAAGCCGGAATTAAGATTGCCGGAAGAAATATCAACAACCTCAGATATGCAGATGACACAACCTTGATGGCAGAAAGTGAGGAGGAATTAAAGAACCTTTTAATGAGGGTGAAAGAGGAGAGCGCAAAATATGGTCTGAAGCTCAACATCAAAAAAACCAAGATCATGGCCACTGGTCCCATCACCTCCTGGCAAATAGAAGGGGAAGAAATGGAGGCAGTGAGAGATTTTACTTTCTTGGGCTCCTTGATCACTGCAGATGGTGACAGCAGTCACGAAATTAAAAGACGCCTGCTTCTTGGGAGAAAAGCAATGACAAACCTAGACAGCATCTTAAAAAGCAGAGACATCACCTTGCCGACAAAGGTCCGTATAGTTAAAGCTATGGTTTTCCCAGTAGTGATGTATGGAAGTGAGAGCTGGACCATAAAGAAGGCTGATCGCCGAAGAATTGATGCTTTTGAATTATGGTGCTGGAGGAGACTCTTGAGAGTCCCATGGACTGCAAGAAGATCAAACCTATCCATTCTTAAGGAAATCAGCCCTGAGTGCTCCCTGGAAGGACAGATCGTGAAGCTGAGGCTCCAATACTTTGGCCACTTCATGAGAAGAGAAGAATCCTTGGAAAAGACCCTGATGTTGGGAAAGATGGAGGGCACTAGGAGAAGGGGACGACAGAGGACGAGATGGTTGGACAGTGTTCTCGAAGCTACGAACATGAGTGTGACCAAACTGCGGGAGGCAGTGGAAGACAGGAGTGCCTGGCGTGCCATGGTCCATGGGGTCACGAAGAGTCGGACATGACTAAACGACTAAACAACAACAATTTTAAAACTAGTGTCCCAGGCCCCAAAAGAAGAGATGCAAGAGGCCTGTGAGATAAAGAGTCAAAATCTTATTCTCCTTTAAAGATGATGAGTTGTGTCTCTGTATACCAAGTGGGGTGTGTGTGTCTGGTGTTGAGCCTCCAAAATTGCCTGCTGCACCTCTGCATTTTAGGGCTACAAATCTGGAGGAAGAGCACTGCAGAACAGCATCTCTTGCAGAAACTTATGCCAATTCCTATCTCCGCATGCTTTTCTAATACCTTTCCACCATGCTGCCAGTTTTAATTCTGAAAAAGCCTGCCTCGGTGGCTAGAAATCTGGGGGACACTGTGCTCAGCTCACACGCTTTGTGTGTTTGCACAGTAAGGTGCCACACCAAAATACAGTCTAGATCAGGCATCCCCAAACTGTGGCCCTCCATATGTTTTGGCCTACAACTCCCATGATCCCTAGCTAAGAGGACAAGTGGTCAGGGATGATGGGAATTGTAGTCCAAAACATCTGGAGGGCCAAAGTTTGGGGATGCCTGGGCTAGATGAAGGCCGAAGGATAGTCCAAGAGAGAAATCCCCACAGTATACAGATGCAGTTCAATATTCTGAAAGCTATATTACTATACAGTATTAGCACAGGATTCCAAAGTGTGCAGATACCATGACACACTCATGAAACAAAGATGGAAATGCTTAAAAGCTGCTTGCATTTAGCCTAGATTTATTGAGCATTCGCTCTGATTTGCTTGCACAAAGCTTACATGGAGGTTAGATTGTTGCATATTCGATTTCTACTCATTCGGTACTCATCCTAATTTGCTTGTGGAATGCCCACATCTTATTCTCCCCTCTGCCTTCAGCCTCCTGGTCTCTTATCTCCCTGTCCCTTAGCTTCACTACTCCTTGGGACCTCTTCTAAGTCTCTAGCCTGAATCTGTGAGTTTTATTCCCAGCAAAAACAACAGCTTGCCCTTCCCTAACAGCTGTTGGCCTGCAAACTGCTTTGCTTCCTGAGCAACTGAAGATTCTAAGACATCACTCCTGCTCAGCCAGTCAGTAGTAGAGGCTTTTCCGCCATAAACTCAATACACTTCAGCTCTTTGACATAGTTTTTGTTTTCAAATATTACCACCAGACCCAAGTTCTCAGGAAGTGGTGAACCCAAAACTGAAATCAATGAATGAAAAAGAATTTGCTTGAGCACTCTGCTGAATTTAGCTGCATGCTACAACCTTAGCATCCAAACGGTTATTGCTAAGAGTAAAGTTTGCATTCTTTGCGGGCGGGGGAAGAGAAAGAGGAAGAGGAAAAACAAACCAGGAGAAGACAAAAATGACTGTGTCATATCTGACTGGTTTGGAAAATACAAAAATCCAATTCTGAAGAAGCACAGATAAGGGGAGAGCTGTGGAAGTGCCATCAGCTTAGCAAACACTAAATAATGAACGAGGGAGAGACTGTGGGGTGTGATAAAACACTCCATTAGCTGGGCTGGTTTTAAATGAGTGATAATTGTGGCAGAGACACAGAAAAAAAGGTTATTGAATTTTTATCTGTAGGAAGGGGCAGCCTTTGACAGATTAACTATGAAGTCACTCAGCCCAGTTTGTATATTGTACAAATACTGTAAAAAGAAGAAGAGCGCCTTAACCCAAAATCCTGACCAAACCAGGGAAACTGCTGGAGCTGAGGAGCTCAAGGTGTTCGGAACAGAGGAAGCTGCTTTGTGCTCAGTTGAACCACTGGGTCCATCTAGCTCAGTATTGTCTATACTGACTGGCAGCAGCTCTCAAGAGTTTCAGGCAGGGGACATTCCCAGCCCTACTGGGGATTGATCCCAGGACCTTCTGCAAGGCAGATGCACTGAGGCTACAACCCTTCCCTATTTTCGGCGTGTAGTAACAAACGAAAACAACACCTCCCACAGTTAAAAAGGACATAGATTTTTTAATTAGTCAAAGGCCTGGAAGAAGAGGGATTTATTTGTCTAGAGATGACTCACTTTGTGCCACTGGAAGGTTGGAGAAAGCTGCCTTCATACGGCTGGAGAGCCATTCCAAACTTTCGTGCATATTGGCCAAGGCCTTCAGGTCGCTGACATCAGAGAGAATCTCCTGCGTGGGAATCAGTTTATCACCCAGGTTCCCAATAAGCACTTCGGATTCTTTGCCAAAGGCGGTCCTAGAACAAGAAAGACACAAGGCACATATAAAATTAACAGAGAACCCAACAATAGTGTAAATAAAAGGACTTTCTCAGTCAGATTTGTCCGGGGGGGGGGGGGGGGCTTTTCCTGGTGTAGGATTTTACACATCTATCTGAGCCCATGCAGCTCCCACATCAGCCTGTCAGGTGCTCTTGATTCCTGAAACTGGGATAACCTGAATGTATTATTTATCAGTGCAACCAGTGATGTTACAATGGAGTTCTAAGGCTACATCTGTACAGAGTAGGAAAAGATCAGACACCAGGATAATCTGAATGCTAGCCTCACTGGAATCCATGCTAGTCAGGATTCACTTGCCTCACTGATTTCAACAGGGCTAAAGCACAACTAAGTCTGGATCTGACCCATTTTTATTGAAGTTTAATGTATTTTAAATTATTTGATCCCACTATTCAGCTAGAAGCAGCTCATGGCCAGACATTAAAAACAAGAATCAAACAACAGTAGGTCAAAACAAGATTGGAGTGATCATATGGCAATGGACAAAGCTGTTGTATAACTGTTGAATAAATGTGTTTTAATAATAATATTATTAATAATAATAATAACAGTTTATATAAATGTGTTATATTATTATTAACAACAACAACAACAGCAATAACAGTTTCTATCTGTGGGCTGTTAGGCTGCTGAATGGAAAATAATATAGTGCAACTGACTTTCGGGGTTGGTGTGTTGTGTGACAAACACACAGAGTGCAATGAGATTGAGTGTTTTGGGGGGAGGCTCAGTTAATTTCATTGTACACAGGTTGTACATTGACAATAAAGGTGGTATTATTATTATTATTATTATTATTATTATTATTATTATTATTATTATGTGACACAACTTCACTACAGAATTTATACCTGCAGCACGTTAAGGTGTATGTATTGCCAAGATGGAGATAGCCCTTTTTTGCATTGTATTTCTTTTTGCATGTTATATCATTTTGAGCTGTATTCTCTCTCCCCGCCCCCAGTTAAAGAATAGAATAAAATAAGTGGCACAACAATGAAAGAATCCATGCTTTCTTCTAAATCATGTGAAGGAGTTTGACCCATTTCAAAGCTCGACCAGGCTGGCTCCAGACTACAAGGAAGGGTGAAGAATTCCTTAACATAATTTTCCTAATGGATTCCGGTAAGTTGTAATAACAAGCCTCTCATTCATCACGAGGGATTTCTAAAACAACTTAGCAGCTCATGAACAGGCTTTTTCGGATGTCCCAGAGGGAGGGGCTGGGCGGCTGGACAGAGAAGGCTAGTAAAATTGATCATGGGGTCAGGCGGTCAAACACTGAGTCATCCACTAAAGGAACACACATTATTAAGTAACTTACAATGCCCAAAGGAAACCCTCCACAGTTCAGCTCTATTTCCTGGTAACAGGCAACCCTGATGAAATTCATCCTGCACATTCAAAGGGATTTGAGGGCTACGCATGTGTGCCCTGAAAGATAAGACAACCCATTCATGGCAAGGCTACCTGTCGTTGCCACTACAATTTAGGATCATTTTAGGAATAATTTACCTTATGAAGTCCTCCTCTTCCTCCCTCTTTGGTCGCAATTGCTTGGGCTGGGCCATGTTGATCCAGTTTGGAAGAGACTTCAGGAGTCTGGTGATATCGTCATCTTTTGCCCAAGACGCACTGATGACCAGCTTTTCATCAGATTGAACAATGCTCCTACATAAAATTAGAAATGGTGATGTAAGAAAGAGGTGAGGTGTATTTCCTGATTATTTGATATTCCAGCTCACATTATGAAATAAATAAATAAACCATCACTCAAATGTGATGGGTGTCCAGGCTGTGGAATGAACTGTGTCCCTATACCATGCCGTAGAGACAATTATAATCAACTCTTTATTATTATTATTAAAGATTTTCTTGATTTACAAAAGTATGAGCAATCTCTCTTTCTTTCCCCCCCCAAGTTACATTTTTACAGATCAGTTTCATTTGTTGAGACATTAGTGTTACATTAGGAAGAAAAGGGGGGGAAAGAGGTGTGCGGGGGAGGTGAGTGGGGCGGAGCAGATGACAATGTTTCTATTTTACTTAATATATGTTATAATCAACTCTGATCTCTGCATAAATGAAAATCAGCGGTGCTGATAAAGAATTCTTTGCAACTCAAAAGCTTGTAAAGGGTTTTAATCAACAGGTTGGTTCAGTGGGAGATACTTCTTAGTTTCTAAATTCAATCTGCCAAAAGCAAAATGACGCAGTTTGATTTTTCAAATGCTGCAGGATCCCAGAGCCTAAATCTCCATTTCAGACTTCACTACTCTCTGGAACAATGTGCTTTCCCATTTCCTAAACTATCAACCCCTGAGCTGCATAAAAAATCAACGCAAAATTGAAAAGCAGATAAAAGTAAAAGCTGTCTTGAACAACAAATAGCCCTCCAGCTCAGACTGTAGAAAATCCAATGGTTCTGCCTAGTATTCTGTAAAAAATATCAGAAAAACATAGTTATTTTTGAAGAAAGAGAAGAATTTGGTCATTTCCCCCATTTCCTTCTCATCGAGGGCCTATTTGCTAGACTACGTTAACCAGTATCCTTTGACCACTCAAGTCTGAAATGACAACAGCAATGAGGCTGCTACTACTCTGGGGCGTTTATTTCACAGTCTAACAAATACAACTGTTTTCTTCTCAATCCTGCACCTCAGAATTATAGTCTTAGGTTCATTTTATCCTACCGGTATGTGCCTCCTAGGCATAAGCCCTTGCAATACTCTCTCTGTGTTTTCAAACTTTGATCTAATAATTCAAGAAGGGAGACATTCCAGAGAGTAATGAAAAGTAGAGCCCTGGAAACTCACCATGCCACGTAGGTTGGAAGACAATAAAACAGTTATTTGTCACAGCAGTGGGGATGCCATATTTAATACAGAACTCCACCCCAGTTTTGTCATTCCTTGCCTGTGCTACCTGGAGCAAGCTGCTCTGTTTATGTGATCAGCTGTGGCAAACCTTGGTCTGGATTGTGTGGATTGATGGCGCGGGCAAATGACCGTCCCATTGCATGATGGAAGGTTGTGCTTTAATAATAATAATAATAATAATAATAATAATAATAATAATAATAATATATTATTTATACCTCGCCCATCTGGCCGGGTTCCCCCAGCCACTCTGGGCGGCTTCCAACAAAACACTAAAATACAGAGATCCATCAAACATTAAAAGCTTCCCTTTCGAATCCCTCGAGGATTCCAGTTTGGGTGACATAATGTACGGCAGTATAAATGTGTCTCTGAAGGTGAGACCCACCCCCAGCATTCCTATGATACAGAAGTGGTCAACATGGTACCCTCCTATTCCCTGCTTTAGGTGGAGATAAAAGGAACTGAACCAGGGACCTTTGGGACACAAAGCAGACACTGTACCACTTAGCTAGGGTCTCCTTCTTGCAACTCCATGCTTTGGTGCATGATACGTGTTTGGGGCAAGAGACCTGTTCTATTTGTGGGTGAGCATGAATTTATCATATTCAGACATGTTGAATCCGAAAGTGAAATCTGTGTCGCTGACTCCTGGGGTGCTTCTGTCACTAAATACCTGAGTCTCAATTAGCTCCAGTGGCCTCCAGATGTTCCCTAATCAAAGTCCCGAGCCACTCTGCTATTTTGTTTCCGGGGGTTATTAGCAGCCATTTGAATTTTGGAAGCAGTGCAGGTTCTGGAGCTGCTATGCCATCTCAAGCAGATGTCTTATGCACTCAATGCACTGAGCCGTGAAGGGAATCGGGCCTTTCTCTGCAATGCCCTGTCACCTGTTTGTCTGTTACACCCCTTTCCTAGCCCCCTCCTGGGAGCCAGATACAACACAGCAACGCAGATGGCTCAGTCTGTGGCCCAATGAGCCAAAAACTAATTATTAGATTGTCGTGCTGGTGGTAATGATTAACCCTATTACCAGAACAGGAAAAATTGCATAGCTAGCTGCTTTGAGATAGTGGTGGTGGGTGGATCCCGGTATCTGTTTTAAGATGACGGTTCTGTTCTTCAATGAATGCCACCTCCTCAAGTCTGTGGTGTCTGTTTTTCTCCCACCCAACCCCTTAAATGGTCCTTGCGTTTCCTCTGCCACTTCTGACAGCTGCTGGCACCCTAGGGCTGACCTCCACATCCCCTAGTTAATGCTCTGCATGGATATGTAACACATCACCCTCGGGAAACATAGCCATTAGGACAGGGGGGCACCACAGACACAGAGATGCCAGCATAAACAAACTTCACTAGCCAAACCACAAGGAGTGTCTGCTTGCTTCTCCAGCCATGGGACTCCAACTGCAAATAGCTGTGCCCAGGCCACACTTCAAAAGGGAAGTGTAGGATCAACACCTAAGCTTAAACTTAGAGGTGCATTTAACCTCACATGCACCTGCTGAATCCTTTAACCTGCAATTTGCCATGTACTAATCTGATATTTGCACCAAAACCTTTGGTAGGACTGGAAGTGTGAGTCTGAGTTATTTATATGACAAGGAAGGCTGGGACAGCTGAGAATAATCCCTGGCCAAGCTCTTGGGAGAGCCGCTGCCAGTCAGAGTACACTAGGATAAATGGACCTGTGGTCCAATTCAGTACAAGGCAGCTTTAAATGACAGGAGGATGGGCTATAAATCAGAAGTGGGGGAGCACAATCCAAGGTTCAAGACTTGGCACCTCCAGTTAAAGGGTTCTGGGTAACTGGGATGGGAAACGCTAAAGACATGCAGGGCTAGATAAATAACTAGCACCATGCAGTTTCATATACACATTCTCTCCCTCTCTCACAATGAGTTAGGAGAACATCTTGTGCCCCCATTATGTTCTTCCTAGTCACACAAAGGGTATAATGACTTCTATTTGTACCTAGCATGAGCTAGTAGATCAAGTAGTGTATTTTCTGTGTTCTTTTATGTCGTCCTCTTGTAATCAGGGATTGGACACTGAAATGAGGGCTGACCTAATTACGCCACTGCAAACGCAATAAATAAAGAGTTCACTTGTAACTTCACTTGTAGGTAAACAACTTAAAGCAGGGGGACAGGTAAGTTTCTATAGAGATGTTTTATATTAGTGGGACTGGGGGTATTAACTATGTAAGTGAGAATAGGCCAGTTATTGTCTCACCTTTGTGATTTGTGCTTAAGCGTGCTTTAAGTCATTTACCTATTGTCTTCTCTTGTACAAATTTTTATTTTCCTTCTGTTGATTTTGACACCTCAATGACTAAGCTCTTTAGCAATGAAACGTCTGATTATTGGAATGACATCTGAGAACTGAACCACTGGTATATCACAAGTGGACTCTTGATTTACTGTGTTTGCAATTGTTTAAGATAAAACCTATTTTGGAAAGAAACTACTTTTGCCTTTCTTATGGGCATTTATTGTTTGTTTACAGATATTTGCCTTGGTGATATTATCTTGTGTCGATTGCAGTAGTCACCACCCTGTTCATTGTTTTATTGCTAATTACACCACAGCATGTGCTGTCTCCTGGGAAGGATAGCAGGAACGGATGAATTCCCAGAAAGACCGGTGACGATAGTGAAATCACTATCTGTGGCACAGAGTTCTTTTCTTCATGCCAACTGCATTCCACCCCTTTCTGGTGCTGCTCTCTGGTTAGTAATTCAATGTAATCTGGATTATGGACTCATGGGTGATAGACCAAGTAGGATTCACAAATGACCGCTACATAAGAGGAAGATCTGATGAGCAAGCAGTAGGGTTTCTCCTCTAATATTTCCATCTGATTTGGGAACAAGAAAATTTGGTCTTCTGGGGAAATTTCTATCTGTCCTTTCACTAAGTTTGGCATGTGAGGCCCTTGTTATCTTAAAAGCAGGGCTGTCAACCAGTTTAATATAATTCAGCAGATGATTAGCTGTGTTTTAACTGATTAGCTACATTTGAATGTAGCTACAGTCATCCAATGTTAAACCACTGAGCCTAGGGCTTGCTGATCAGAAGGTCAGCGGTTCGAATCCCTGTGACGGGGTGAGCTCCCGTTGCTCGGTCCCAGCTCCTGCCAACCTAGCAGTTCGAAAGCATGTCAAAGTGCAAGTAGATAAATAGGAACCGCTATAGCGGGAAGGTAAACGGCGTTTCCATGTGCTGCTCTGGTTCGCCAGAAGCGGCTTTGCCATGCTGGCCACATGACCTGGAAGCTATATGCCGGCTCCCTCGGCCAATAATGCGAGATGAGCGCGCAACCCCAGAGTCGGTCACGACTGGACCTAATGGTCAGGGGTCCCTTTAGCTTTACACAGTTCAGTAAAAGCAGTTTTTCTGGGCAAACATGTGAAGCTCTCTTACATTGGACCATGCTATTGGTCCACCTAGCTCATTGTCTACCCTGACTAGCAGTGGATCTTCAGGGCTTCAGGCAGGGTAACTCTCCCAGCTCTACCTGGAGAAGCTGGGAATTGAAATGGGGACCTTGGACATGAAAAGCACACACTCCACCACTGTTCTACAACCTTTTTACCCTACATGAATGAAGGTAACCATTTCATAGTTGGAAGGGACCCCAAGGGCCATCTAGTCCAACCCCCTGCAATGCAGGAATCTCAGCTAAAGCATCCATAACAGATGGGTACCCAGCATCTGCTTAAAACCCTCCAAGGAAAGAGATTCCACCACCTCCCAAAGGAGACCATTCCACTTTCAAACAGCTCTTACTGCCAGAAAGAGCATCTTCCTGTTTTTGAGTCAGAACCTCCTTTCTTGTAACTTGAAGTCATTGGCTTGAGTCCTACCCTCCAGAACAGGAGAAAACAAACATGCTCCTTCGTCCATGTGACTGTCCTTGAGATATTTGAATATGGCTAACATAGCTCCCCTCAGTCTCCTCTTTTCCAGGCTCCACATACCCAGCTCCTTCAACTGTTCCTCATAAGGCATGGTTTCCAGGCTTTTGATCATCTTTGTCGCCCTCCTCTGCACACCTTCCAGCTTGTCAGAATCCTTCTTAAATTCTGGTGCTCAGAACTGGACACAGGATTCTTGGTAGTGTCTGACTAAGGCAGAATAGATTGGGACTATTGCTTCCCTTGATCTGGACACTATTTTACTTCATAATTTAATAATTTGAAAAATTCCAAAATAACTTGCTGCATTTAATAAAGCAAATGAAAATTACATGGGTGGAGCATTACTCTTGCTCCTCCTACCACCACCATCAAACCCATCCATCACCAACAGGTGATTCAGTATTAAAAACAGTCAAAACTACCGTAATACAATACGGTGGTAGTCTGTATTTTACAATTTTAGGGCGTCCTAATGGTTTTATTGCACACTGCCATGAAATCTTTTTGAATGAGTTGGCAGTGTAGAAATACACTCACATAAGTAAAATAAATCTAAACTTATTCCCTTATTTGCCTTTTCCTGCTAAAGAATAAAACCTCCAAATGCTTCAGCCCGTCCTTGAAGGGAAGGACCTGAAGGGTGCCACCTGGCCCTCAAGCAAGCCTTACCTGTAGGCCGCAGTGCAGGTGTCCTTGTATTCCTGGAGTTTGACACATACCATGTTGAGGAACTGGTCAGAGTAGGCGCTCAGGTAATGCATCAAATTCATGAGGTCCTGGACGGTCTTTTCCACAATCACTGTGCTCTGCCGAAAGAAAGAAAGAAAGAAAGAAAGAAAGAAAGAAAGAAAGAAAGAAAGAAAGAAAGAAAGAAGAAAGAAAGAAAGAAAGAAAGAAAGAAAGAAAGAAAGAAAGAAAGAAATTTTCTAAAGGCTTGTCATGGTGGGCCCCTGCCAAGAGAAACATTTTTCGAGCCTTTCTAAGTTTATTTGGCACAAGCAAGCAAACCAAGAACACCATCGTTAGTTTTAATTACTGTAAATGCAACAATTCAATACAACGGCGTAAGATTCTCGTTTTAAACCTTGGGTACTTCTTCATGCAGAATATAGTTGAATTCATCAATTCACTCTCACATGATGTAGTGATGGCCGCCAATTCTCTCCTTCAGAACAAATTCATGAAGGGTAAGGATATGGCTACTGTCAGGGTTGTTACGACTACTCCAGAGTAACGACTTTCCACATGCTTGTCTTTCAAAAGTCTTTATTAGTGCACCTTATTTACAGTGTAACGAGCTGCTGGTTTCATGTCTCCTCATTCCGAGTCAGAATCCGGCACTGCCCCTTTTCGCGACTTTGACCAACATAAAAGCCTCGGGACAGTGAATCTCCTCCCCTTTCTCCTCCTCCTCAATACCAGTGTTGGGGGGGAAGGGTCTACAGTCTGCCTTCTGCCTGTCCACCCTTCCCGCCTCTCTCTCTTCCTGCCTGTGGAGCAGGGGCTCTCCAATGCTGCCAGAGCCCTGGCACTCCTTCTCCGTCTCCTGACTCACCCCTTCAGACCCCGCGCTTTCATGACTGCTTGGAGATGGGCTGCTTCTGATGAGAGGGGGGGGCTGTGTACAACTTCTATTGTTGGATGCAGGATGTTTCTGAATACCAGTTTCTGGGAATCACAAGTGCTCAGGTCCTGCTTCCCATAGGCATCTGGTTGGTCACTGCGAGAAAAGGGTTTTTTTTCCTTTCCTAAACCAACCCATTCCCCAAAACGCACCACCCTTTCTATGTTGGCAAAGTGCTCCAGCCCCCAATCATTTTGCTTTACTCTATATCTTTTCCAGGTAAGCAATTTTTTTTTTAGTTGGTTTCTGTGAGAAGCTTCATATCCCTTTCTCGATTCGTGTTGGCCCTGAAGAGCCAGTGGCTCGAGCCAACATCCCCACAAGTTATCTCAACACAGCTGGTTTGCTATTACAGCATTTTGTATGCTCTCTGGGTATCTGCACACTTCTCTTTCATGAAAGGCCTACTGATGGGTGCAGGAAAGAAAGAGAAAGGTAAAACTAACTTCCAGAGGGGCAACTGTGTTAGCTTCCTGCGGCAAAAACAAGAGTCTTGTGGCACCTTAAAATTACTAACCAATTTAACACGCTGCAAAGTAATATTTCGCTTCACAGAATAGCAGGGTTATTTTCTGAGCTGTGCACTTAAAAGCAAGAGGCTGATGCATCTTCCAAGCGCTGCTTTGGTTTACATATTGAATTAAAGTCCTCCGTGTAGCTGATTCCGTTGACTGCGACAGGTGAGGCATTCTCTCCCCGCCTCCCTTGCAAGAGAGTCGGACACTTCTTGCATTCGAAGTTGCAAAACCTCATCAGAGTCAAAGCTGGAGCCTCTCCGCTACCCTCCCCCAAGCCTGGCTTCCTTCTCAGCATCGATTTTAAGATTAAAGTACTGCAAGAAGGACCCAGATCCATAATCCTGTTCCTGCAGATTTACCGGTGAGTGACAGGAATTGATTCTGCTCTCCAAGCTGCTAAAAAGAATAAGGAAGCCTCCCCCTCGCTCAGCGCTGCAACCTGGCCCTTTGCATGTGTGGCACGTTATTCCGAGGGAAGCTTGACAGTCGTCAAAGGCACTTTGCAGAGAGTGTCCTTGGCTGGGAATATAGGGTGGTGAAAAACACTTCAGCTCTGCACAGCTACTGATATTCCACAGCTGCCCTGTTACCACTCACGACTTTCTGAGCTGAAGGTATCCCATCGGTCATAGCCTCAGTCCACCTGGGGCTTGAGCAAGCTCCTGCTTTCAGAGGCTGCCTGGGGCTGAAGGAGGTAGGGCTGGTCAAGCACCTGGCCAGCCAGAACACTAAAAAAATATATGATGGGATTGAGCCTTGGACTGAATCACAAACTGTGCATGGCAGCCCCAGCCAGAAGGACTAACAGACCCCACTCCTGGGTTTCAAAAGGTCCTTTTGGGCATTGACCCACAGACCTTCTAGGTAAAGGTAAAGGGACCCCTGACCATTAGGTCCAGTCGTGACCGACTCTGGGGTTGCGCGCTCATCTTGCATTATTGGCCAAGGGAGCCGGCGTATAGCTTCCAGGTCATGTGGCCAGCATGACAAAGCCGCTTCTGGCGAACCAGAGCAGCACATGGAAACGCCGTTTACCTTCCCACTGTAGCGGTTCCTATTTATCTACTTGCATTTTGACGTGCTTTCAAACTGCTAGGTTGGCAGGAGCTGGGACCAAGCAACGGGAGCTCACCCCGTCACAGGGATTCGAACCGCCAACCTTCTGATCAGCAAGCCCTAGGCTCAGTGATTTAACCACAGCGCCCCCTGGGTCCCTCACAGACCTTCTACTGTCCTTCAAAAGACTCCATCTTCTCTTTATACAACTTTACGTTTGTGTGTCATGTTCAATTGTCCCTGGAGGAATGTCACCAGTATTGTAACAATTGCCATGATGAAAGTCACCAGATGCTACAATAAGGGTGAGAGATGATGCATCTGAAAACAAAAGTCTTGGGTTGCATGTGCTCCGGGCAAAAAGGAAATTTGGTTTATGCACTCAAGCACCTGCCGTTGGTTTCTCGGACTCACAGTGAAGGTTAAAACTGACCAAATTTCAAGCTTCCTTGTTTTCAGGAGCCCTTCAGTTGGCAACTGTCATGGGATTTGAGCACACCACTGGTCAGGTCTCTACTGCGGATAAAACTGATGTTTTGAGCATGACTACAGATCAGTGGCAGAGCATCTGCTTTGTAAGACCAGGGTTCAACCCTGGAAGTATCTGTTTAGAAGGATCTGGAAGCAGGTTATGGGAAAGACCCTCCTCTGCCTGAACCCATCCTTTGAGAGCTGCTGGAAAAGGCATTCTAGGCTAGAAGGAGGTTGTTGCTGCCATCAATACTGTTTGTATCTTTATTTTTAGATCTTATTAAGATTTAATGTGGAAACTATTAATTTGGTTGTGTACCTTCCGATGTGTTTTATTGTTTATGACTACTTTTATTATATGTATTTATTTCATGTTGTAAGCTGCCTTGAGCATGTACGGAAAAGCAGCATACAAATACAATGATGTACGCATGCATCTATGTATGTATGCATGCTGTGGTCAAATCCTGCTTGCTGGTTTCCCACAGGCATCTGGTTGGCTACTGTGAGAACAGGATGCTGGACTACACTGGCTATTGACCTGATCCAGCAGGCTTACCTTATGTGCTCCTTAATGAGGAAGACCACACCTCACCAGGGAGGGCATTCCACCAATGGAGAACCCCCACCAAGAAGGCCCTGTCAATGAGTCAGTGCCAGCCAGGCAGCACCCAGCTGTGGCACCACCAAAAGGGCCTCCTCTGCCAATTGTAGGACCCAAGATGGTTGATAGCGAGGGTGGTGCTCTTTTAGGTATTTGAGTTCCAAATTGCTTGTGACTTCACAGGCTGAAGGCATGGGTTGTTGTGGTTTTAAAATTGGGAGGACCACACACAAGAAAAATAAAAATAAAAAGCTTTGCAATACAGAAAATATTGTTTGTCTGGAGCGCATGTTTCAGGCTTTGAAATGATTTCCTGGATAACATTTGCCCAAACAAGAGAAACAGGGATTGACTGGCCCACGGAAGAGAGGAAACTTCTGATCTTGGATATTGTATGCAGACTTCTGGTTCCATCACACAACAAATCTGTATAGGCTAGATCAGGCATCCCCAAACTGCAGCCCTCCAGATGTTTTGGCCTACAACTCCCATGATCCCTAGCTAAGAGGACCAGTGGTCAGGGATGATGGGAATTGTAGTCCAAAACATCTGGAGGGCCGAAGTTTGGGGATGCCTGGGCTAGATGAAAGTATTTCAGCCTCACAGATATCGTGCTTTACCATGATGGTGGATCTTAAAATTCAAGCGAACTAGAGATGAAAATTTTGCAGAAACCAGCACCCTGTATGCGTGTGTGTATGTGTAATTTTCCTTCTGGGACATTTGGCAGGGTGTGTTTGTGTCAATGTCCTGTGTATATCTGGAGTTTTTAATTACTTTTCCTTGGCTACCGTCCTGCAAGTGTTCAAGCGCTGTTATATACACAGCATAAGGCTTTGGGAAGCATGATTCATTCCCTCGATGTGGCACTGATGGGGTCTATACAGCAGGGGGCTCCAGTGACCCGTGATGGGGCACTATTCATTAGGGAAGGGAGCTGCAAATATATAAATCAACATGTCAGAGGAAGGAGCCCTGGCCCGACCCAGCGGGAATGTGCGATACATACAGATTTGTTCCACTCCATGCCATTTCACCTGTCGTCAGCAGCGTGTACCGCGCAGTAATCAATTAGGCTGACAAGATTCTCTACAAATCGGCTTAGCTCCAGCTCCTCCTGTGCCTTTAGGGTGTAGCACAGAGAAATGAGGCTGCAGCTAAAGGGAGAGAGAGGGATGCTCCCCATAAGAAAGCAGCAGTTGTAAAACTTAGCACAGTGTTGCTCTCTCAACACCTCTTAACAGTAACAGCCAAATGGAGCCTCCATGTTCAGAGACAGTATACCAGGGGTCAGCAACCTTTTTCAGCCGTGGGCCAGTCCACTGTCCCTCAGATCTTGTGGGGGGCCGGACTAGATTTTGAATTAAAAAAAAAAATGAATGAATTCCTATGCCCCACAAATAACCCAGAGATGCATTTTAAATAAAAGCACACATTCTACTCTTGTAAAAACACGCTGATTCCCAGACTGTCCGTGGGCCAGATTGAGAAGGCGATTGGGCCGCACCGGCCCACGGGCCTTAGTTTGCCTACCCCTGCAGTATACCTTTAAATGTTAGGGAGCAAAGACCAGGAGAGGGCTGTTTTTGTTTGTTACTATGCTATTTATTTTTGTGTTTTCATATTGAAAACTTTTATATGCATGTTGTCTTTGTCCATGGAGTTTTCTTGGCAGGGATACTGGAGTGGCTTGCCAGTTCCTTCTCCAGGTGGATCATGTTTAGTCAAAACTCTCCACTATGACCTGTCCATCTTGGGTGGCCCTGCATGGCATAGCTCATAGCTTCTCTGAGTTATTCAAGCCCCTTTGCCATGACAAGGCATTGATCCATGAAGGGGCATTCACCTTGCCTACAAAGGTCCGTATAGTTAAAGCTATGGTTTTCCCAGTAGTGATGTATGGAAGTGAGAGCTGGACCATAAAGAAGGCTGATCGCTGAAGAATGGATGCTTTTGAATTATGGTGCTGGAGGAGACTCTTGAGAGTCCCATGGACTGCAAGAAGATCAAACCTATCCATTCTGAAGGAAATCAGCCCTGAGTGCTCCCTGGAAGGACAGATCCTGAAGCTGAGGCTCCAATACTTTGGCCACCTCATGAGAAGAGAAGAATCCTTGGAAAAGACCCTGATGTTGGGAAAGATGGAGGGCACTAGGAGAAGGGGATGACAGAGGACGAGATGGTTGGACAGTGTTCTCGAAGCTACGAGCATGAGTCTGACCAAACTGCAGGAGGCAGTGGAAGACAGGAGTGCCTGGCGTGCTATGGTCCATGGGGTCATGAAGAGTCGGACACGACTAAACGACTAAACAACAACAACAATTGAATACTGCCCTGTGATCCTTGGGTGAAGGGTGGTATAGAAATTGTTGCTGTTGTTGTTGTTAGTCTAGGGGTGTGTGTGTGTCTCTGGCTTGATCCAGCAGGGCTCTTATCATAGAATCATAGAATCATAGAATCATAGAGTTGGAAGAGACCACAAGGGCCATCCAGTCCAACCCCCTGCCAAGCAGGAAACACCATCAAAGCATTCCTGACAGATGGCTGTCAAGCCTCTGCTTAAAGACCTCCAAAGAAGGAGACTCCACCACACTCCTTGGCAGCAAATTCCACTGCCAAGGAATTCCACTGCTTATGTTTTATAAGAGCTATTCAGGGGAACTGTTATGCTGGGTAGAGGGAAGGCTTCGGGAGACAGACCCAGGCTGCAAACTCAACATCACTTAAAGGTTAGTTGAGCCACCCTGATATATATTCACAGGGAAAGTGGTTGAAAAGTGGCAGAAAGGTGGGTTTTTTCTGTCCTTTCAGTGCACAAAAGGGGATTCAAATCATCGTTAGTGTCATCACAAACATTCCTTGCATAACTTAATTCACACAAACTGACTATTCCCTCACCGTAGGTGACACAAAATTCAACTGCGCAAACTCTAAGGAAACTAAGATTTTGGTTACACTACCAGGACTGGGGAGACCTAAATTAAAATCCAACATCAACTATGGCGTTTACTATTGGCCTTAAATGTCTCTGTTACTTTGCTCCTTTCTCTGCCTTCTCTTTGCTCATCTGCCACTGATCTCCACTTTCAGCCTAACATTTCCACAGCTGCCCTGTCTATGGGCATTTTCCTGAGCTGCTGTTGACCACTTCAGCATCCTGACACACAGGAGCACAGAAAATGGCCTTATTCTGAGTCAGGCCGTTGATCCATCTAGTTCGGTATTGTCTATACTGTCTGACAACAGCTCTTCAGCATTTGATACCGGGGTCTCCCAGTCCTGCCTAGAGATGCCACGGACTGAACCTAGAGCCCTTTGTATACAAAGCAGAGGCTCTGCCATGGGGCAACAGCCCTTCTTTGACACCTGCTTTACTCTTTCCCACATTTTCCAGGAGAGAGACAGGACTCATCTTCTTACTCGGGCTTCCTGTATGATTTGCTTCCTGCATGCCTTCCATTTTCTACCTTTTTGTCCTTAGGTGTTGTATCTCTCTTTGGATTGTAAGTATGTGACTGGGCCTGCCAGTCCATCATCTTTCTTATGCACCCATTCTGCTTTTTGGTACTTTATCATATAGATTAATCAATATCTATTATATTTATCTATCCATAACTACATCTCGTTATCTCTTGGCTAGAGATATTGGGCCCAGAAAAGAACTTCCAGAGCTTGCAATCCTTGCTTTGAAGCAGAGACAAACACCAGAGGCTCCAAACGCTTCTGCGACTTCAATTAAAACAAGAGCTTGAAGTCTGAAGGGCAGCTTTGAGGAAAACTGCAGCCATTTTGAAAGGCTGCAGCAAAGCCAAAGACCCTTCTCTACGGGGCCCCCTTGAACTAGAGAAGGGACAAAACTGGCTTTGGTCAGCACATCAGGTCCCTATTGCCCCTACCCCTTCTGGGCCAAATTTGGCAGGTGGGCTTCACATTACACGGTGCTTTGAGGTCCCCCAAATCAGTGGATTAATTCAAAGTGTACACAAAGTTCTTTGCAAGCCCCTTTGAAGGATTTGCAAAGAGCCCTGTCCTGAACTTTTAAATCCTGCTGAGCAGTAAGACTTCAGGAGCAATACGCTTGGGGCTTCTGAAGCGCTGCCAATCAGCGGAAGAATTTATTTTAAAAATCCAGGAAAGAATATGAACAGAAACAGAAACAGGAAGGGGAGAACAACTGAACCTCTTAAGAGCATTGTAACAACAAAAGTAGAAAAATATACTAAGAATATCAAAGAAAAATGGATTCAATATGGGAATAAACCTTCAAAACTTCAAGGTTTATCAATGGCATTAATAAACACCATTATCAATATACTTAAAAGAATACAAGTGCCATGCCTAACACCATCAATTAAGTATAAGAACTAAACAGTTGAAACCTCACAAGATATAAGTGAACATATTTGGCAAGTTTACCAAGTACCAGGAAACACCCGTCAGGAAAACAGATAATAGAATATTTTCTACAATCACTGTGCCCAAAGTCACTAATGGAGATATAGCAATGTTGGAAGTCCTAATAATGGAAAAGGAAATTAATTAGATAATAGCTGACTTCATAACAATGCATCAGGAGCAGATGGGCTGAGTTTTTAAAAATCTTTTCTGGGAAAAAGCACTTACATTATGGGAAAATGATAAATAAGCCTTTGCAAATGGGAAATTTGCCAACATCATAGTCAGAAGTGATTGCAAAAGTACTTCCAAAAGCAGGAAAAGATTTGACGATTCCACAATCAGATGGAACGATTTCCCTCCTTAATCAAGATGTAAAAATATGGAGCCCTCTATTGGCAAACAGGTTAAGTAATATTATTCCAATGTGCATACACCAGGACCAAACAATGTTTATAAGGAGTAGAAAATTACAATCTAGTGCCAAGAAGGTAGTGGATTGAACAGAACTATGTAATAAACAAACAACTACCAGCCTTTCTTTTCCTGGATGTGGAAAAAGCTTTTGATAAGAATGAACTGGAAATTTGTATCAAGGATGCTACAATTAAAAAAAAAAAGGAACAGGAACTTTTAAAACATGGGAGGACTTGCTTTACTCTAAACCAATGCCCAGTGTACCACCCATCTACATGTATAATACTAATAGAAAGAGGAACAGGGCAAGATTGTAATTTCACAGAATTTGCCATCATTCTTGTTTACACTCTATTTGAATACATACAGAATTGGCAGCACATGCACAATTCACTCTGATCACAGAATCCAGGCGGGAAGGCCTGTTTGCTGGTGCAGAATGGGATGGCTTCTGGTACAGAGCACACTTAATTTCTCTTCCAATCTTCCTCACACTTGTCATTCATTCAAAGGTCATTTCATTATAGGCAGAGACAAGCAGCCTTCCCCAGCCCTCTCTTTGAGCTTAAGGCCATACTACTTTGTGATACTCACAGAGATTGACAGGATTTCAACACTGGTGTGAACACTGCTAGGAAAGATAGCACCAGTGGCAAAATTGCCTTCACAACATCTGCATCAGTCTATCTGGCTAACATGCCTAGCCTGAGTTCAGCCACCTGGGTTCAAGGAACCCAATGCTTTGGGTTCCCCCATCCCCCACCCCCAGCATCTGGCAGTCAAACATACTTGGGTGCCAGTTGCAGTGCTGGGATTATTTTCCTGATGTGAAATTTAGCGAGCCTCTATCATTTGTGTGTGGTAGTGCAAAAGCTCATTTGCAGGAAAAACACGACTAAAAATGTTTGCAGTGACCATAAGAGTGGTCTGCAGGCCACTGAGATCAAGGGCTCCTGGAGGGTCACTGGCAGCTATAATGCTGCAAGATTGGATGCACATAGGCAGTCTATTTTTTATTTGCTCATTTAACAAAATGTATATACCTCTTGATTGTAACAAAAACCTCTAAGGCGTTTAAAAGAAATACAAGAATATCAATAAAAAAAGGTAAAAATGGTCCAACACACTTTATAATAGTTAAAATTAACAGTAAAATAGATTAAACCATGTCGGCATCTACAGGGTTGGATATGTTTGCCTCAACAAGCAGGAGCAGAAAACAGTAGAGAGGTGTCTGTTCCCCCCCTCTCTCCACACACACTGTTTCTCCGAAAATAAAACGTAGCCATAAAATAAGCCGTAGCAGGATTTTTAAGCATTCAAGTAATATAAGCCATACCCCCAAAATAAGACATAGTGATAGGTGCAGCAGCAATGCCAGCCATGGTAGGAGGAAGAGGGGGGAAAATAAGACATCCCCTGAAAATAAGCCATAGTGTGTTTTTTGAGGAAAAACAAATATAAGACGGTGTCTTATTTTCGGAGAAACACGATATATACGGCATATACGATATATACATCAGTATTTCCCCCCATAGCAAACTGTTACTGCTCTCTGCACTTCCAGGCTGTAGACTGGCTGCAAATATTGTACTATTTTTTTAATATAAAAAAAGAGATTACTGAGGGAGAAACATGATACAGGTTTATGTGGAAAGAATAAATATTCAGTGTATGACTGTAATGGACAGGCAGTAGGCTGAAGAGCAGAAAAATTGCTTCACACAGTACGACTCAGTTTGTGGAACTCACTTAGATACATAAAACTGTAGAGTTGGAAGGGATTATGAGGATGATCTAGTCGAACCCCCTGCATTTCAGGAATCGTTCACCCAACATGGGGCTGGAACCCATGACCCTGAAATTAAAAGTTTCGTGTTCCACTGACTGAGCCTACCCCATGGCTTTTTACTTTCTTTTCAAAAAGTATTACCAAGCTGCTGCCATCCAGATGTTTTGATCTACAACTCCCATTGGCCCCAGCCAGCACTGTTGACTTAAATTTTGGAGGTGTTCCTTAGCAAATGTGGTGGTGCGGAACTGTGGAGGCCAAACTCACTATGGAAGTTGAGGTAGGATTTTCGCTCAGAACTAACCTCTCCACAGCTGGTAGCCACAAAAGTTCAAAATGACCAAAAGCATCATACCTTGGGCATTGAATGTTAGGGATGAAACAAAGGATGATTATCACCATGCTTCCAAGTTTCCCAGGGCATCTCACTTGCCATTTGTTTATTTAAAATATTTATCTCTTACAGTTCTGACCCTGAGGCACATAACGAGAGTCTAGAAACAAAAGCCCATAAAATATTTGAGGAACAGAATGTGTATCTATGTAGATGGACCTTGGTAGACCCAATTGGGCAACTCTTATGCTCCTTAAGAGTATGTTGAAATGTCCTGAGTTTTGGCACTGGTCTGAGCCAACGGTGCCTATGGAACCGTGTAGCTATTCCAAGAAGGCCCCTAGACAGACTGGCCTTTTCCCTTCCTGATTTATGTCTGCTACCAGTGCAGATGGCTTCCTGTCGATCTTGCTCTACAGAACTCCCAGGCAGTTGTGGATTTCACAGAGTAAGCATTTCAATTCTGTCTTGCTCTCATACATTATTTCCCCCATGCTAACGACAGTCAAGTTACTGTCCTGTGAAAAAATCCATTTAGCTCTAGCGAGGCTGGCTGCAAAGCGGGAAATGAAGGGCACCGGGGAAGCCTAAGCTGGCACCAGGCGAGCGCGGGCACAGCCATCCGCAAAGCACTCATCCATTACCCAATCAGTGGCATTTCCAAACCCAGCGGGGTTCAGCTGGGGTCCTGCTGGGAAACAGAAATTAACTTGAAATGGAAGTAATTCATCTTCAGAAGCTAGTCGTCTTTCTAAAGTGCTCCTTGGCAATAAAGGGGAGAGATCCAACAGCAACTTGGCACCATGAAATAAATGCTCACTGTGAAGCCGGGTGGTGCTCAAGAACAGAATGGCACTCCATCTTCATTTTGCCCATCTTCATTTTGTCCACTTAAAACACAACATGCACCTAAGTGACATCTGCATCTATGCATTGTTAGGCCACGTTAAAGGCTTCCTTAGCCCCAACTAAAATCCGACTTGCATCGTCACTGCACTGTTAAGCCAAATGCTATGCAGGTTAAGTAGCTACAAAGGAGTCTCCATGTAGCTGGAAGCCTTCAGGTGGCTTCGGGTGGAGCCATTGGTGGAGAAGCCCCTTGCAACCTCTTGCAATGCCACTGGCGTCTTCATTCACACAAGGAACTAAAAGTCACAGAGAAATTGTAGCATATTTCTTAGTCCTCTTCTACTGTTGGAAGCTGCCAGGTGTTTCTGAAGAGTGAGTGAGCCAATGGGCAGGCATGTGCCCCGGGGTGGTGGGGGTGGCATGGAGACCAGACTGGAAGTCAAAACCCAGGCAGCTGTAGCAGCTGTCAGAATCAACGGCAAGTATAGTCACAGAGCATCTTCTGACCACATGAAGGTCTCAAAGATTCCAAATTACATATTTGAAGGAACCTCCTACGTCTGTTCAAGGCCTATAACATCTGCATCTCAGTCCATCTGGCTGACCTTTTCTGGACTTTTTTTCATGATCAGTTATTAAGGTCAAATTATTATTTATACTGGACAGATATTCTGTCAACACTGAAATGTCACCAGAGTCGGACAGCTGGCAATGAAGTACACTAACTACATATTTACTGTCAAGGGATTTGGAGGCTTCATGCCGTTTTCTACATTATAGGGCATATTGTATAGCCTTCAGTGCAAAAATGCAGGATTTGAGAATCTTAGTTTCAACTTTTTGCAACTGTAAAAGTGAGTTGTATGTCCCCATGAATAAACAGGGGGAAATAAAACCAAAGTGGCATTTTTTTTGCTAGAGGTTGAGGGCTTGTCTAGACTACAGGTTTGCCATAAGTTGGGGCAAAGTTTTAAGCTGGCCTGCGTTGTCTATTTTACTAATCAAGGCAGGTGCAACACCTGCTGTTATACGGTAAGAGGGGACAGGATGTTGTTGTTGTTTAGTCGTTTAGTCGTGTCCGACTCTTCGTGACCCCATGGACCAGAGCACGCCAGGCACTCCTGTCTTGCACTGCCTCCCGCAGTTTGGTCAAACTCATGTTCGTAGCTTCGAGAACACTGTCCAACCATCTTGTCCTCTGTCGTCCCCTTCTCCTAGTGCCCTCAATCTTTCCCAACATCAGGGTCTTTTCCAAGGATTCTTCTCTTCTCATGAGGTGGCCAAAGTATTGGAGCCTCAGCTTCACGATCTGTCCTTCCAGGGAGCACTCAGGGCTGATTTCCTTAAGAATGGATAGGTTTGATCTTCTTGCAGTCCATGGGACTCTCAAGAGTCTCCTCCAGCACCATAATTCAAAAGCATCAATTCTTCGGCGATCAGCCTTCTTTATGGTCCAACTCTCACTTCCATACATCACTACTGGGAAAACCATAGCTTTAACTATACGGACCTTTGTCGGCAAGGTGATGTCTCTGCTTTTTAAGATGCTGTCTAGGTTTGTCATTGCTTTTCTCCCAAGAAGCAGGCGTCTTTTAATTTCGTGACTGCTGTCACCATCTGCAGTGATCAAGGAGCCCAAGAAAGTAAAATCTCTCACTGCCTCCATTTCTTCCCCTTCTATTTGCCAGGAGGTGATGGGACCAGTGGCCATGATCTTGGTTTTTTTGATGTTGAGCTTCAGACCATATTTTGCGCTCTCCTCTTTCACCATCATTAAAAGGTTCTTTAATTCCTCCTCGCTTTCTGCCATCAAGGTTGTGTCATCTGCATATCTGAGGTTGTTGATATTTCTTCCAGCAATCTTAATTCCGGCTTGGGATTCATTTAGTCCAGCCTTTCGCATGATGAATTCTGCATATAAGTTAAATAAGCAGGGAGACAATATACAACCTTGTCGTACTCCTTTCCCAATTTTGAACCAATCAGTTGTTCCATATCCAGTTCTAACTGTAGCTTCTTGTCCCACATAGAGATTTCTCAGGAGACAGATGAGGTGATCAGGCACTCCCATTTCTTTAAGAACTTGCCATAGTTTGCTGTGGTCGACACAGTCAAAGGCTTTTGCATAGTCAATGAAGCAGAAGTAGACGTTTTTCTGGAACTCTCTAGCTTTCTCCATAATCCAGCGCATGTTTGCTATTTGGTCTCTGGTTCCTCTGCCCTTTCGAAATCCAGCTTGCACTTCTGGGAGTTCTCGGTCCACATACTGCCTAAGCCTGCCTTGTAGAATTTTAAGCATAACCTTGCTAGCGTGTGAAATGAGCGCAATTGTGCGGTAGTTGCAGCATTCTTTGGCACTGCCCTTCTTTGGAATTGGGATGTAGACTGATCTTCTCCAATCCTCTGGCCATTGCTGAGTTTTCCAAACTTGCTGGCATATTGGGTGTAGCACCTTAACAGCATCATCTTTTAAAATTTTAAACAGTTCAGCTGGAATATCATCACTTCCACTGGCCTTGTTATTAGCAATGCTTTCTAAGGCCCATTTGACTTCACTCTCCAAGATGTCTGGCTCAAGGTCAGCAACCACACTACCTGAGGTGTACGAGACCTCCATATCTTTCTGGTATAATTCCTCTGTGTATTCTTGCCACCTCTTCTTGATGTCTTCTGCTTCTGTTAGGTCCTTACCACTTTTGTCCTTGATTATGGTAATCTTTGTACGAAATGTTCCTTTCATATCTCCAATTTTCTTGAACAGATCTCTGGTTTTCCCCATTCTATTGTTTTCCTCTATTTCTTTGCATTGCTCATTTAAGAAGACCCTCTTGTCTCTCCTTGCTGTTTTTTGGAAATCTGCATTCAGTTTCCTGTATCTTTCCCTATCTCCCTTGCATTTTGCTTGCCTCCTCTCCTCCGCTATTTGTAAGGCCTCGTTGGACAGCCATTTTGCTTTCTTGCATTTCCTTTTCCTTGGGATGGTTTTCATTGCTGCCTCCTGTATAATGTTACGAGCCTCCATCCATAGTTCTTCAGGCACTCTGTCCACCAAATCTAAATCCTTAAACCTGTTCCTCACTTCCACTGTGTATTCATAAGGGATTTGATTCAGATTGTATCTTACTGGCCCAGTGGTTTTTCCTACTTTCTTCAGTTTAAGCTGGAATTTTGCTATAAGAAGCTGATGATCTGAGTTACAGTCAGCTCCAGGTCTTGTTTTTGCTGACTGTATAGAGCTTCTCCATCTTTGGCTGCAGAGAATATAATCAATCTGATTTCGATGCTGTCCATTTGGTGATATCCATGTGTAGAGTCGTCTCTTGTGTTGTTGGAAGAGAGTGTTTGTGATGACCAGCTTGTTCTCTTGACAGAACTCTATTAGCCTTTGCCCTGCTTCATTTTGAACTCCAAGGCCAAACTTGCCAGTTGTTCCTTTTATCTCTTGATTCCCTACTTTAGCATTCCAGTCCCCTGTAATGAGAAGTACATCCTTCTTTGGTGTCATTTCTAGAAGGTGTTGTAGGTCTTCATAGAATTGGTCAATTTCACTTTCTTCAGCACCGGTAGTTGGTGCATAAACTTGGATTACTGTGATGTTAAAAGGTCTGCCTTGGATTCGTATCGAGATCATTCTGTCATTTTTGAGATTGCATCCCATTACAGCTTTTGCCACTCTTTTGTTGACTATGAGGGCCACTCCATTTCTGCTACAGGATTCTTGCCCACAGTAGTAGATATGATAGTCATCCGAACTGAATTCGCCCATTCCCTTCCATTTTAGTTCACTGATGCCCAGGATGTCGATATTTATTCTTGTCATCTCATTTTTTACCACATCCAGCTTACCTCCACTCATGGTTCTTACATTCCAGGTTCCTATGCAATATTTTTCTTTACAGCATCGGACTTTCCTTTCGCTTCCAGGCATATCCGCAACTGAGCGTCCTTTCGGCTTTGGCCCAGCCGCTTCATCAGCTCTGAATCTACTTGTACTTGTCCTCCGCTCTTCCTCAGTAGCATGTTGGACGCCTTCCGACCTGAGGGGCTCATCTTCCAGCGTCATAACTTTTATATGCCTGTTGTCTTTGTCCATGGAGTTTTCTTGGCAGGGATACTGGAGTGGCTTGCCAGTTCCTTCTCCAGGTGGATCACGTTTAGTCAAAACTCTCCACTATGACCTGTCCATCTTGGGTGGCCCTGCATGGCATAGCTCATAGCTTCTCTGAGTTATTCAAGCCCCTTCGCCACGACAAGGCATTGATCCATGAAGGGGACAGGATAGAGGTGCATTAAATTATACTAGACCTAAGGGACATTCAATGAAGCTAAATATTGGAAGGTTCAGGACAGACAAACAGAAAATACCTCACATATTACATGCTTAAACTATGGAATTTGCTTCCACAAGCTGTAGTGGAGGGTTAGAAATGGCAAAAGCCCCCCCCCCCTTTTCCACATATCCCTTGAAAAGTAAGTGTGCATCTTAGTCTTAGACCTCCCAATAAAACTGGCAGCCAACAGATTAATCAGGTATGCCTACAGACTGCCACGGTGGCAGTGGTGGGGTCTCAGGTGAGTAACAGCATGCTTGGAAAAGCACTGAGCTCCCGACTTACTGGGTGGTTGGTTGGTGGGTGGGTGGGTAAGGTGACACCGGGACCCTGGTGGAGCTGCTCTGAACCCTACAGTCCTGCTTGATTATTCTACTGACTACATCCATTAAAGCCTCTTTACAAATCAAGAGCTCATATCCCACTCATCAAAGCATCTCAAAGATTCCACCAAATTTTGAATCTTCAAGAGTGCAGCCATGTGGTCATTTATGTGTGCAATCTTTTAATCTCAAAAGGCGTTGTTTATTTTCTGCCACAGAAAATAAGAGGCAGGGTTTTTTAATTGGCAGACTTCACATTCCTTAGATGCTATTTAGCACCAACATGTTAGAACTGAACACTGGGACCATAGTGCTTGTGCAATTTCAGCTTTGGTTTTTCTTGGCAAAATCCTCCCTACAGGGAATGCTCAGGTGGGTGGGGTGGTGGTGGTGGGGTTGCTTCAAAAGACAACTTATCTAACTTTGTTTGAAAGTGATGAATCTGTCTTTTGTCTCTGTAAGAATTTGCTGTCGGATTTCACGTTACTTGAAAAACAAAGCCCACAAAACAACTAGGTATAATTATGTGCCTTATGAGCTAGGAGGAACTTGGAAACCTGAAGCTACGTAGTAGCAGATGCTTTGCAACTTGTAGACTCGCTGAAGTCCTTCTACCGGCCTTCTACTTCACATTGAAAACTGGAAAAAATGTAAAGTGTGAGCAATGTAAACTTGTACTTGCAAACATTTCTCATGCAGATCCCCTCATTAGGTAGCCATAGCAGGGCGCCTGAAAACTGTGGCCTTAATGGGAAACCCAGGGTTCCCACTGTGCAATGTATGGAAAGGCCCTTAGGGGCGGAACTATGCATGCGTGTTTGAAACTTGACCGCAGCATCAAGTGATGGCTTCTTTGTGCAAATGAGTTATTAGATGAATCACTGCCATGAGAACTATGATATCACATGATGCTAACTCAAACACAAGTTTTCAGCTGAGAGTAAGACATTTCACATATTCAGCTGATAGTCATCAAGTGATGAGTAATCGACTGAATGTGTGATGCAACTAATGTTTACTCTGGGGTTGGTGCCGCTGTCCAGCCTCCTCCTTGATTTCATGCACAATTTCTTATTTATCTCAGGCAATTTTCCAAACGAATGTATCTCTCTGCATTTATATATGCTGTTTTATGTTATGAGCATTTTATGTGGCTGGCAAGAGTTTTGGTTTTTGAACAATGCAGAGATATGCAATCAAGTATTGAAGGAAACAGAACAAATGAAGAAAGACTGAGGGTGGCGATGGTGGAAGAGGACTCCTGATTTGTGGGTAGCCTCCGCTAACTGGTTCCCAGTCTACCATGGAAGACATCTGTTCTGTATTTCCCATCACCCTCTGAGAACTTCAAATGAGATCGAAATTCACAACTACCAACAACAGAGCACAGCATTGATTAATTATTGCCTTCACTAACCAGCAGGATACTCCTACAACTGGATCCACCACTGGTCATTAGAACCAATGGCAGGACGTTGTGGCTATGGGGTTCAGATCAAGAAATTGAGGGCAGAAATATCAATACCTGCTGGTGAAAGTTTAAGCCTCAGTGTTTTGAAATGTAGAGCTGATGGATACAGATTACTAATATTTCCCTTTGGCACCCAATACCAAACAGTGGTCGAGGCAGGATAATGAGCTAGGTGGGCATCTGGTCCAATGTGGTTAAGGCTGCTCATTCATTCTCAGAATTTCGGCCTTGGTCTGAACCAAGAAACACCTTTAATCAAATCTAAGCAGTTCCCAGCAAAACGGCTCCTGGATGTGGACAAGGGGATGAGAGCAGCTACACTGATATGGTCGAAGAGGTAAAAATGAAGATTTATGAGCACAATATTTGCCTTGTGAAGGCAAGCTTGTCCATGCCGTTGGGCTAATTAAAATAATCCATCACACAGTGTGTGTCTGAGGCCAGGTCAGCTGCAAAGCTGGGTATAAACCAAATGTCAAGATGTGCCGATGGAAAAATGTATATTTGTATGTGAATATCTGTGTGTGAGCTTGCACATGCACATCTGTGTGTGTCAGTACCAGATTGTGAGAATGTTTTGTTGGTTTTACTGCTCTATCTGCAGTAACTGTTTGATAAATAATACTCCAAAACAGTTGCAATGATGCAGCAGCAACAACAGTTGCAATGCCGTGTGCAGAAGGCCTTCTTTCTACTTAAAGGATCATAAAAACATAGAGTTGTAGAGTTGGAAGAGACCCTGAGAGTCATCTAGCCCAACCCCCTGCAATCCAGGAATCTCTGGAACCTGACCTATTCCCAGTTCTCCATTTGGTTGTCCCTGCAGCCTCTAGCTCTGAGACCAGCTCACTTTACAGGGGAAATGACATATTTTGTTCCATCCAAGTTGCACTGGGTAATATGTCCAGAACACTGGAAAACACTTGTGTGAAACTGCACAGGCATCCCCAAGGTTTGCCTGCCCTGGGTCCAAAATTAAAGCAGTAAGCAGGAGAACAAACACTGTAGAAAGTAAAATAAAAAAATTCCTTCAGTAGCACCTTAAAGACCAACTAAGTTTTTATTTTGGTATGAGCTTTCGTGTGCATGCACACTTCTTCAGATACTTCAGAAGTGTGCATGCACTACTTCAGATACTTCAGAAGTGTGCATGCACACGAAAGCTCATACCAAAATAAAAACTTAGTTGGTCTTTAAGGTGCTACTGAAGGAATTTTTTTATTTTACTTCGATCCAGACCAACACGGCTACCTACCTGTAACTGTAGAAAGTAACAGTGTACAAGTCCAGCCTCTTCCTGAAAGTAGCTATCAGTTATCCTGGCCCCAAATCATGTAGGGTTTTTATAGAACAGAACAAGCATCTTCAATTGTGCTCAGACTGAAAGGCAGGATAACTGATATAGTCCATTTGGACCATAAAGTGCACACCAGTCACAGTCTGGCTGCCACATTTTGCACTAGCTGAAGTTTCTGGACACTCTTCAAGGGCAGCCCCACACAGAGCACACTGCAATAACCTAAAGGAAGAGATGATTCAGGCATGAATCACTGGGGCCAGATCCCCCTCCTCTTCCTCTCCTCCACCTCCTCCAGCAAGGGGTGTAGCTGGAGTACCAGCCAATGCAGCCACTTGGCCCTCCAGGAGTAATGCTGGATCCAAAACACCTTTCAGGTTACAGGTAGGTAGCCGTGTTGGTCTGACGCAGTCAAAACAAAATTAAAAAATCCTTCCAGTAGCAACTTAGAGCAAACTTAGTTGGTCTCTAAGGTGCTACTGGAAGGATTTTTTTTATTTTGTTTTGACCTTTCAGGTTGTGAGTGAACCTAGTGCTTCTTTTTCATCCAGAACAGGATTGCCTACTGCCCTGTCTTGTCTGGATTGAGTCTCAATATTTCAGCCCACATACAATCTATCAGTAAGTCCAGGCAGCCTAGATTCAGTCCAAGTCACAACTAAAAAGAAACATGCCTTTCCTTTCTTGCACATTCATGAGGAAGGTATTTTCCCCCTCCTTGGGTTAGCTCTTATTCTGTAGGGAGGCAGCAGAAAGGCTTAGAAAGATTTTGCAGGTCTCATTAACACACCTGTACTATGTTCTGCATGCTCCCTATTGAATGTACTTGTAAATTATCTACCTTGGTTTAACAACAAGGTGCCAAAGAAAGCACACAACTATTTTTTTAGGGGGAGGGGGAAAACCTACCTAAGTTGACCAAATAATTGTAGATGGAATACGAAGAACGAAACTGTATTTGTGAATTAGCAACAACCAGTAAACATGGTTGCTTTTCAATGTGGTATTTTTACACTGATAGTGCAATTACTTGCTGTGAGTATTCAAACTGGGATCAATGGGGGGGAAATGAAGGCATAAACACCCCAAATCAATTTGCATTTCTCAATTTGCCCTTAACTATGGGTTAACCTCAAGCTATGCCTCTGATTGCATCCAGGTAACCCCTAGTCTTAAACAACCTCTTGGTGTCTCAGTTTAGCCACTAATAATTTAAAGGCCGTGCATGTGCACGCTTACACACATATATAGGGGTGCAAATATATAAAAAAATCACTTCAGATGAGACTGAAAATCACTACATTGCGCAAAGTATTATCTATTGATCAGAATTTTCACTCGTGTCTCAAAGGTCACGTTCACCCTTGAGAAGCATGGAATGCACAATTGATCGGCTACAACTGCAGCCTAATAGTTTCTGATTATGGCTGCAAATGGACCTGAAAGAAAACTCATTTGTTTATGGCACTAAACAACAAAACTCGCTTGGCAGCTCTCCGTGGCCATTTGAACATCTCTCATCACCAACATCCATCTGATTAATGTACAGTAATTTGACAAGATGAGAACAGTATGCCGTCGCGGCTGGTAATGACATTTTCTTGGGAGAGCCACAAGTGATCTCCCCCCAGAAGCGAGAGAGAAGGCCAATCCCAGGAACGGCCTCATTATCATAAGCAACTCATTATGGCAGAAGCAGCTGTGCAGGCAGCCTTCAGAATGAGTTTTACTGGGCTATCCGCTATCATGATGCCTCTGTCAAAAAGGCTTACATTCTACCATGTATGATGAATCTGAAAGGAAGGCTTCTCAAGGGCATATTGGAACCGCAACTTATTTTAAACAAGCATTGGAACATCAAACAATGAAGCTTCACCAGTGCCTTCGCAGGGAGGCCCCTTTCTGAAACGGTGCAGCACTGTTACCTGCAAGAGAGGCCTCTGCACCCCCAGCATCTTCATGGTGTCTGCACTGGCCAATATCTTCAGGGGCTCGGTTATCTTGGTGACTCCTTCGATTTCCTTGTTGATTTCTCCCAGGACTTGGCTAAGAAAGATGTTCTTGATGTACATGGTGAGGAATTCCCGGAGTGGGCACTGCTTAGTTGGGCTGAGTCCCAAAGCGTGCTCAATCTCTTGAATAAATCTGAAACGCATTAAAGCAGGGGAAACTCACTGTTATACTATGTTTGCCAAGTCAAATGGAACTAGATTTAAGCTAACGGTTTCCAGACGTTTTATGGAACAAGGGGTGAATCCTTATCTTTCAGAAACACGCTCCTACTAGAATTGATAGAAGTTCATTTATCTTAAAAAGCTTATAATTTGTACAGCTCCCATTAAAACAGGGCTGGGAAACACCAGCCCATGGGCCATATGCATTTGCCGGGGTGTGGCTGCTGTCGCATGATGACAGTTTTTAGGAGCCACAGGTGAGAGCTGAGTGCAGGGTGGGGGCCAAAGGTGGACAAACTACTCCAGAAGGAGCATGACGTGACCCCCACCAGAGCTACTACCCCTCCGCTAACACCCCATAAAATTTTATAATGTGTAAAGTAAAGGGTAAAGGGACCCCTGACCATTAGGTCCAGTCGTGACCGACTCTGGGGTTGTGGCGCTCATCTCGCATTATTGGCCGAGGGAGCCGGCGTACAGCTTCCAGGTCATGTGTAGTCTGAGCCTAAAATGGCACCAGGGATGTGGGTGGCACTGCAGTCTAAACCACTGAGCCTCTTAGCTTGCCAATTAGAAGGTCGGTGGTTCAAATCCCTGCAACGGGGTGAGCTCCTGTTGCTCTGTCCCAGCTCCTGCCAACCTAGCAGTTTGAAAGCATGCCAGTGCAAGTAGATAAATAGGTACCGCTGCAGCAGGAAGGTAAACGGTGTTTCTGTGCACTCTGGCTTCCGTCACGGTGTTCCATTGTGCCAGAAGCGGTTTAGTCATGCTGGCCACATGACCTGGAAAGCTGTCTGTGGACAAACGCCGGCTCCCTCGGCCTGAAAGCGAGATGAGCGCTGCAACCCCATAGTCGCATTTGACTGGACTTGACTGTCCAGGGGTCCTTTACCTTTATCTAAAATGGCATCATTGGACAGAGAGGGTTAATTTTTTTAAAAAATCCTGCCATGGGAACTGGGATTACTCCTTGGATACACTGGCTTGGGGCAAGCGGTGGGGTAATAGTTGCATTATTGGGGCACCCAGAGGACAGCCAGTGCATCAGAACAGCCCATCACTGCCTGGAAGGAAGAAGATGACAAAGCTAAAGTCCCTTTCAATTCCTTGGCAGCTGCAATTTGTAGCTGACATCCAGCATATGGCTGAGTGAGTCCAACGTGACATGCAGGTCTATGCGGGAAATTTTTCTTAAACCATTTCATCAAGAAAAGAACCATCCAGATGTAAATTTCCAAGGGAATCAAACTCTGCTCTCAGCGGTCCCAACTGAAACTATCTCACACCGGCAGAGGAAAACGGAGGAAAAACCCATAAAGGTAAAAGGCCCTGTGGGGTGTATTTTCTCAGTGTGAGAGAGCAAGTCATATGGCAAGTCAAGGATGGAAAATTCCCTCAACGCATGGTAATTACACTTATTTAACATAACAACTGCAGTGCTTATTCTTGTAAAATGCTAAGGAGATTTCTGCAAATCAAAATGCAAAGCAAGGAACATTTCTGGGTTGCTAGACCATGGCCCCAGTTGATGAGGGGAGCTGGGGGGGGAGTCCAAAAACTTAATGAAGCTGAATGCGGGAAGGGGGGGGATCTCTTGTCTGTTCTCATACTGCTATGAAATGTACGAAGAGAAGAACAGGGTCTGGGAGAAAGCCCTAAAAATGCAGGAGGAAAAGCTGAAATCTCCATCTCATATCCAATTCAGAAGCAAGCGCTTGTCGAGTGATATACAAATTTAACTTGTTTTATCTTTCTAGGAAAGCATTCAAGGTGATTTGTGACTACAATTAAGCAGTCCCTCTAGACAGAAAAGCACTTTAGGTAAAATCAGGTGTCTCTCTTCTCCTGCTCCCCACCCCCATGACAAGTCATTGTATTTTTATTGTTATTCATGTAACAACTTGTTTCAGAAAACTTAAGTAATTTTAACTCCCAACTCTATTGCCTCAGCTAGCCTGTAATACATATTTGTTAAGGAAACAGATGACTTTTGCATCTTTTGCAAATTGTCAGTCTTTGCTTTTTCTGTTGCAACATTTCTTCTACAAGAACTGTTTAAAAATGCAGTTTTGCTAAATTATTGTAACAGAATATTGCAATAATAAAGAAAATATGATAGCCATCTTCAAATATCTCCTGAAGGTGCGTCTCCACCCCCATCATTCTGCCCGGACACTGAGGTCCAGTGCCGAGGGCCTTCTGGTGGTTCCCTCGTTGTGAGGAGCCAAGTTGCAGGGAACTAGGCAGAGGGCCTTCTCGGTAGTGGCGCCTGCCCTGTGGAATGCCCTCCCACCAGATGTCAAAGAGAAAAACATCTACCAGATTTTTAGAAGACATCTGAAGGCAGCCCTGTTTAGAGAGGCTTTTAATCTTTAATCAATTATTTTATTCTTCTGTTGGAAGCCGCCCAGAGTGGCTGGGGAAACCCAGCCAGATGGGTGGGGTAGAAATAATAATAATAATAATAATAATAATAATAATAATAATAATAATAATAATAATATATTATTATCTAAAGGACTGTCACATGGAAGTTGGAAACAATCTTGTTTTCTCCTGATCTGGAGGGTAGCTGATATTCCTGCATTGCAGGGGGTTGGAATAGATGACGCTTGGGGTCCCTTCCAACTCTATAATTTTATTATTCTATGATCTATGACCCATTCATGGATCAATGCCTTGTCGTGGCGAAGGGGCTTGAATAACTCAGAGAAGCTATGAGCTATGCCATGCAGGGCCACCCAAGATGGACAGGTCATAGTGGAGAGTTTTGACTAAACGTGATCCACCTGGAGAAGGAACTGGCAAGCCACTCCAGTATCCCTGCCAAGAAAACTCCATGGACAAAGACAATAGGCATATAAAAGTTATGACGCTGGAAGATGAGCCCCTCAGGTCGGAAGGCGTCCAACATGCTACTGAGGAAGAGCGGAGGACAAGTACAAGTAGATTCAGAGCTGATGAAGCGGCTGGGCCAAAGCCGAAAGGACGCTCAGTTGCGGATATGCCTGGAAGCGAAAGGAAAGTCCGATGCTGTAAAGAAAAATATTGCATAGGAACCTGGAATGTAAGGACCATGAATGGAGGTAAGCTGGATGTGGTCAAAAATGAGATGACAAGAATAAATATTGACATCCTGGGCATCAGTGAACTAAAATGGAAGGGAATGGGCGAATTCAGTTCGGGTGACTATCATATCTACTACTGTGGGCAAGAATCCCGTAGTAGAAATGGAGTGGCCCTCATAGTCAACAAAAGAGTGGCAAAAGCTGTAATGGGATGCAATCTCAAAAATGACAGAATGATCTCGATACGAATCCAAGGCAGACCTTTTAACATCACAGTAATCCAAGTTTATGCACCAACTACCAGAGCTGAAGAAAGTGAAATTGACCAATTCTATGAAGACCTACAACACCTCCTAGAAATGACACCAAAGAAGGATGTTCTTCTCATTACAGGGGATTGGAATGCTAAAGTAGGGAATCAAGAGATAAAAGGAACAACTGGCAAGTTTGGCCTGGGAGTTCAAAATGAAGCAGGGCAAAGGCTAATAGAGTTCTGTCAAGAGAACAAGCTGGTCATCACAAACACTCTCTTCCAACAACACAAGAGACGACTTTACACATGGATATCACCAAATGGGCAGCATCGAAATCAGATTGATTATATTCTCTGCAGCCAAAGATGGAGAAGCTCTGTACAGTCAGCAAAAACAAGACCTGGAGCTGACTGTAACTCAGATCATCAGCTTCTTATAGCAAAATTCCAGCTTAAACTGAAGAAAGTAGGAAAAACCACTGGGCCAGTAAGATACAATCTGAATCAAATCCCTTATGAATACACAGTGGAAGTGAGGAACATGTTTAAGGATTTAGATTTGGTGGACAGAGTGCCTGAAGAACTATGGATGGAGGCTCGTAACATTATACAGGAGGCAGCAACGAAAACCATCCCAAGGAAAAGGAAATGCAAGAAAGCAAAATGGCTGTCCAACGAGGCCTTACAAATAGCGGAGGAGAGGAGGCAAGCAAAATGCAAGGGAGATAGGGAAAGATACAGGAAACTGAATGCAGATTTCCAAAAAACAGCAAGGAGAGACAAGAGGGTCTTCTTAAATGAGCAATGCAAAGAAATAGAGGAAAACAATAGAATGGGGAAAACCAGAGATCTGTTCAAGAAAATTGGAGACATGAAAGGAACATTTCGTACAAAGATTACCATAATCAAGGACAAAAGTGGTAAGGACCTAACAGAAGCAGAAGACATCAAGAAGAGGTGGCAAGAATACACAGAGGAATTATACCAGAAAGATATGGAGGTCTCGTACACCCCAGGTAGTGTGGTTGCTGACCTTGAGCCAGACATCTTGGAGAGTGAAGTCAAATGGGCCTTAGAAAGCACTGCTAATAACAAGGCCAGTGGAAGTGATGATATTCCAGCTGAACTATTTAAAATTTTAAAAGATGATGCTGTTAAGGTGCTACACCCAATATGCCAGCAAGTTTGGAAAACTCAGCAATGGCCAGAGGATTGGAGATGATCAGTCTACATCCCAATTCCAAAGAAGGGCAGTGCCAAAGAATGCTCCAACTACCGCACAATTGCGCTCATTTCACACGCTAGCAAGGTTATGCTTAAAATTCTACAAGGCAGGCTTAAGCAGTATGTGGACCGAGAACTCCCAGAAGTGCAAGCTGGATTTCGAAAGGGCAGAGGAACCAGAGACCAAATAGCAAACATGCGCTGGATTATGGAGAAAGCTAGAGAGTTCCAGAAAAAGTCTACTTCTGCTTCATTGACTATGCAAAAGCCTTTGACTGTGTCGACCACAGCAAACTATGGCAAGTTCTTAAAGAAATGGGAGTGCCTGATCACCTCATCTGTCTCCTGAGAAATCTCTATGTGGGACAAGAAGCTACAGCAGGGGTGTCAAACTCAAATTCATCGGGGGCCGCATCAGCAGTTTGGTCACCCGCAAAGGGCCGGTTGTATCTGTAGGACTATGTGTCCACTCTTTATTATCATAAATTATTGCCACTGCATTCAATTATTACTGTTTTTTGTAATAATGTAAGTAATAACTAGCTCTGAAAGCAGAAACATAGTCAGAATAATGGCAAGTAGATATTCAAATGTACAATTATTGTACAATTTATTGAAAAATGATTTTTGGTAACTGCACTGGATGGTGGAGGCTCGCTAGGGTTTCATGCAGGACCTTTGCAGAGCTACTAGTACCTGGAGATGCTGGGGTCCTTCTGCATGCAGGACAGATGTTCTGCCAGTGAGCCACCACCCTTCACCAAAGGGACTGGCTGAGGTTGACTCACTGGAGCTGCTCTCCTGGTTCCAGGGTTTAAGGGCCAGAAGTATAAAGCAGCATCCTATGTTTCTGAGGAGAGGGAGAGGGAGGGGAGGGGAGGGGAGGGAGGGAGGGAGGAAGAAAAGAGGGAGTGGGAGGGAGAGAGGAAGGAAAGAGGGGAGAGAAAGAAGAGTAGGAAATAAGGAAGGGAATAAAGAAGGAAAGAAAAAGAAAGAGGGAGAGAAGACGGAAAGGGAGAAATAAGGAAGGAAGTAGAGGGAAAGAAAGAATAAGAATGAGGGAGAGGAAGAAAGATGGGAAGGACAGAAGGAAGGAAGGAAGGAAGGAAGGAAGGAAGGAAGGAAGGAAGGAAGGAAGAAAAGAGGGAGCAGGAGGGAGAGAGGAAGGAAAGAGGTGAGAGA
Source organism: Zootoca vivipara (assembly GCF_965207765.1). NCBI lineage: Eukaryota > Metazoa > Chordata > Lepidosauria > Squamata > Lacertidae > Zootoca > Zootoca vivipara. The sequence goes on along the minus strand of NC_142592.1, from coordinate 66,477,940 downwards.
AAGAAGAGTAGGAAAGAAGGAATAAAGAAGGAAAGAAAAAGAAAGAGGGAGAGAAGACAGAGATAAAGAAGGAAGGAAGGAGAGGGAAAGAAAGAATAAGAACGAGAGAGAGGAAGAAAGAAAGGGAAGGGGGGGGTCGCCACCTTGATTCAGCGCCAGAAAAGAGCGCGAAGGGACCCAGGGGCAAAAAGCATTTCCCGTGCAGCGTGAGGCAGCGGGTGTCCGTTTTAGGAGAAGTGCGTAAAGCCTCAGAGTTGCACGTTCGTGAGGCTGAGCCGCGGCAGGAGGAGGAGGAGGTGAGGCAAGAGGAGGAGGAGGAGGCGGCGGCTTGCCAGGTCGGTGCCCGGCAGTGCCGTGCGGAGAGTCCCGAGCCTCTGGGACGCAGCAGTGCTCTGTAGCACTTTGAATCCTCCTCCTCCTCCACGAGGCGCTGCTGGGTGCTTTGTCTGTGCTTCAGCAGCAGCAACCATTTCCAGGCGCCGAGCCGTGGCAGGAGGAGGATTCAAAGTGCTACAGAGCACTGCTGCATCGCAGAGGCTCGGGACTCTCTGTGGGGCGCTGCTCCGGCCGCCTTTCTACCCCCCCCCGGCCCCAGCTGTTTGTCGGCACTTTGTCGGCGCGACGCTTCAGCAGCAAGGTCCCACTGCTGGGTCCCACTGGCTGGGGCGCTCGGCGGACCACATTACGAGGTCTGGCGGGCCGGATTTGGCCCCCGGGCCTTGTGTTTGACACCCATGAGCTACAGTTAGAACTGGATATGGAACAACTGAGTGGTTCAAAATTGGGAAAGGAGTACGACAAGGTTGTATATTGTCTCCCTGCTTATTTAACTTATATGCAGAATTCATCATGCGAAAGGCTGGACTAGATGAATCCCTAGCCGGAATTAAGATTGCTGGAAGAAATATCAACAACCTCAGATATGCAGATGACACAACCTTGATGGCAGAAAGCGAGGAGGAATTAAAGAACCTTTTCATGAGGGTGAAAGAGGAGAGCGCAAAATATGGTCTGAAGCTCAACATCAAAAAAACCAAGATCATGGCCACTGGTCCCATCACCTCCTGGCAAATAGAAGGGGAAGAAATGGAGGCAGTGAGAGATTTTACTTTCTTGGGCTCCTTGATCACTGCAGATGGTGACAGCAGTCACGAAATTAAAAGACGCCTGCTTCTTGGGAGAAAAGCAATGACAAACCTAGACAGCATCTTAAAAAGCAGAGACATCACCTTGCCGACAAAGGTCCGTATAGTTAAAGCTATGGTTTTCCCAGTAGTGATATATGGAAGTGAGAGCTGGACCATAAAGAAGGCTGATCGCCGAAGAATCGATGCTTTTGAATTGTGGTGCTGGAGGAGACTCTTGAGAGTCCCATGGACTGCAAGAAGATCAAACCTATCCATTCTTAAGGAAATCAGCCCTGAGTGCTCCCTGGAAGGACAGATCGTGAAGCTGAGGCTCCAATACTTTGGCCACCTCATGAGAAGAGAAGAATCCTTGGAAAAGACCCTGATGTTGGGAAAGATTGAGGGCACTAGGAGAAGGGGACGTCAGAGGACAAGATGGTTGGACAGTGTTCTCGAAGCTACGAACATGAGTTTGACCAAACTGCGGGAGGCAGTGCAAGACAGGAGTGCCTGGCATGCTATGGTCCATGGGGTCACGAAGAGTCGGACACGACTAAATGACTAAACAACAACAACAATGATCTATGAATTCCTCTTCTCTCCCAGCACCAGTACCGTGTTTCCCCCTTTTTAAGCCGTAGTCATAAAGTAAGCCATTGCAGGATTTTTAAGATTTTAAAAATATAAGACATACCCCGAAAATAAGACATGCAGGCGCCCAGCAGCGAAGGTGGGAACGGGGCCCGAGGACGCCTCTGGCCAAAAGTTATGGGGGGGGGTGTTGGGAAGTTCCATTTGGTGGGGGGGGAGTTGGAGGGAGGGAGAGACACCGCTGACCGGGCTCGTTGCCTCTTTTTTCTTTTCACATTGTTTGTTCCTATAAAATGCCCGCAAGCCGGCTAAACAGGAAAGAAAGGGGAGAGGACTCACGCGTTTTCCCTCCCCGCCGGCACCTTTTTCCTCTCCCCCCCCCCAAAGCTTCCTCGATCCGGTGCTGGGCGCCGACCCGGCAGGCCGCTTCCTTGATCCAGCGGCCTGCCGGGTCGGCGCTGATCAGTGCTGCGCGGAGCACTGGATTGAGGAGCCGGTCTGCAGAGTCAGCGCCCAGCAACGCCGTGCTGGATTGAGGAGGCGATGCTCTGTGCAGCGCTGCTGGCCGCTGACTCTGCAGACCGGCTCCTCGATAAGCGCCGACCCGATCTGAGGAAGCCCCGCTGCCGCCGCCAGTCCCCGAGCTGCGCTTCGGCTCGGGGGACTGGCGGGGAAGGCAGGCAGGCGGCAAGCAGCGCCCGCTGAGCTTCGGCTCCGGGACTGTTGTTGCCTGCCTGCCTGCCTGCCTTCCCCAAGGAAGCCCCGCTGCTGCCGCCAGTACCCCGAGCTGCGCTTCGGCTCAGGGGACTGGCGCGCGCCTGACATCACTGAGGTCGGAATCCGCTCCCCGCGTGCCTTCTCCCGGGGAGCCTCGGTGCGGCGCTTCGCAGGCGGCCCCCGCGGGAAGTCTGCAGCTACGGCGGGGACCTGACCTGGCAGCAGAGGTAGCGGAGGCGACGCTCCCGGGCGGAGCACCTGAGCCAGCAGCCGGGCCTCTGCCTGGCCCGGCTGAGGAGGCCTGCCACCCCGCAGCCCAGAACTGGCGGCTGCTGCAGCGCAGAGTGCTCGGAGAGCCCAGCAGCACCACGGAAGCAGAGAGCCTGCGAGGAGGGAAGAGGAGGAGTAAGAGGAGGAGTAGGACTCCTCTGTGCTGCTTGGCGGTGGCACTTTAGCAGCATGGTCATGGACACCCTTCCTGGCAGGGTGGCTGCGGCCCCTCAGCAAAAGCCGAGACCCTGCGCCGACGGGGTGCCCCCTCCTCAGCCCAGCCTGCTCCATCTGAACGCGGGGAGGGAAGGAAGGCATGGGCGTATGTGTATGTGTGTGTGTGTGCGCGCGCACACGGTCTAGCCCGCCACAGATTCTGAGGGACAGTGAACCGGCCCCCCACATTAAAAGTTTGCTGACCCCTGTCCTGGACAGTGTTGCATGCTCTCCACCTGCTCTGGCTTCCCATATACTACCAAGCTAAGTTCAAGTTCTTTTGTAGATACACAAAGACCAGAACAGCTGTAAGGTACTGTAATAAAAACAGTAAGATTAATTAAAAAAAGACATCCCCTGAATATAAGACACCGTGTGTGTTTTTGAGGAAAAAAAGTTATAAGACGGTGTCTTAAAAAAGGGGAAACACGGTAGTTTGATGTAGCTGCCAACCTGATCATACAACTTGGTTTTATGAGGCCAATGATGTTCAAAGTTTGTTCCAGCAAGCCTTGCAGTCCTTTGGGATAGTTATTAGTTATTCCGCAATGACCTCAGACAAGCTTATGTGAAAAAACGACCTTTTCTCCATCACCAGATCAGGCTACTCTGGGCTGTAAGCCGACCTAGTTTACTGTGTCCACCTGAGACCATGCCGTTCCTCGTTCCTGGTCATGATTGCTTCTGTTTCAAGAACTTGCATTTTATTCTGTTTTTATCTAGTACACTGTTTCAATGGCTTTATGCTATGAGACTGCTTTTAGCAAGGGGCAGAATTTGACACCATTCTGATGCAGGGGCAGCCACATAAATGTTTTCAGAAGCCATCCTCTGGATGGCTGAATGAGCCTAGGAGATCTTCCTACTGAAAGCTAACATTTCTATGGAAAGAACCAAGGGGCATCTCATAAGATCCATTGCCCTGGAATAAAAAACCTTGAACATAACTTCAGCTGTTGAACTGCTTACAACCCCAAGAGGCATCCTTTGCCTATATGGTCCTGTGAACAATAATATAACTATTATCTATGTCAGATAGCATTTAACATTCCCTAGCATAGCAACCCCTGCCGGCACCTGGGGCGGATCAAAGTTATTGAGCTTTCCTGAGGAAATCAAAGTTGTCAGGCTTTTTTTTTAGGTCAGCCACTAATTTGCACTGACCATAAGCCAATGTAAAATACTGCTGCCCTACAGACCCCCACCCAGTGTGGGTCATTCCCTCCTGGCTGCCTTCGCTACTGCCCATGCCCTTCAACGGTGTGTGGGATGAAACACTCTGGAGTTCCTTGGTTGTGCAGACAGAAGTAAAAGTATTATCTTCAGGATAATACTCCTTTCATGATCATGATTAAGTGGATTTACAAACCCAGAATATCAAGGAGTTCTGCTTTTTATGGAAACACTACAGTCTTTGGCATGTCTTTAAAATATTCTGTCAACTCATGGCCCTTGAATGGCTGCAGCCGAGTTCAACATTGATCTAAGCATTTTATAATGGCTACATCCATTCCAAGAAGTGCCAAAGTGCTAATGGTCGCCTTTGTGTAGAATGTAAACACCATATTGCTCTTTTCCTCTTCCAAAAATACAGCAGCCATTTCAAGTGGACAAAGCTGCATTTGGCAAAACTAAGTTGATGAAGGCTTCTTTCTCATCACATTCCTACATCATCTCCTGCAGCCTCCCTCCCTTTCTTTGCAGAAAAGGTATCTTACCGAAGCTCTGAAAGTGTCGGAGGATGCCGACGATTAAACATGCAGGCAGCTGAATGCATATAATGAACATAAAGCATCCACCTTACTGGATGCGTCAGAGATCATTTGCTACTGAAGACACAGTCATTGAGGAGGTACTAAAAGGAGAAATGCACAGCATTTGAAGAGGGAAACTAGACACTAGGGAATTGGGCTACAGTATTATCACTTATTACAGAACAGATATTGCTTTTAAGAACAAGCTGGTGACAAATACTTCGGTGTACGGAAAGATAAACCATTCTGTCTGCACTGTGTGCTCCCAAATTTCTCTTCCCCCCACCCCCTAGCAGCTCTCATTCTATTCAGCCTCCAGCTTTTCCTACCGCGAAGTCATAAAGCTGAAAGAAAACCAACAATTCTCTGAATTCAACACCTTGCTTGAAGGTTGACCATGTATGCTTGCAACCCAGTTTGGGCTGTTGTGGATGAGGTGGCATCCATGTGGGTCACCCTCTTGGCTCCCTCCTTCGGATGCAGTACTAGGACTTTCAGCTCAACTCTTCCCACAAATTCCACTGCATGGTTTAAACATACCTATATAGATGCTGGTTACACAGTTCAGAAGTTCAAAGTACAGTAGAGCTCTAAGCTACATGCCTTGGCACAAACCAAGACGTTGTCTCAACACCTGGCACACCCCTTTGAAGCATGGGATGGGCACAGACATTTCTCCTCCCAAGTGATGGGGCTGAGCAAGCAAGAGGGCACTTTGTGAATAGGCTGGGTTTGCGTATGCCACCACATCCAATGGGATGTCCTTGGGGACAGGGTCTGAGCCTGCCCAGCCGACTCACTGACCCAAGCTTACTCCCAGGAGGTGGGATGGGGATGGCTTACTCGGCTTTCCCTCCTCTGCTGGGACATCCGCCACCAACAGGGCAAGGAAGTTGACTAGTGGAACTACTCAGATGCTCCCTGCCAACAGTCTCAGTGCTCCCATCCCATTCCTCCTCACACTGTGATCAATCCTGCCAAGAAATCCCCATGGGGCGCATAACATTCATACAACATATGAAAACAGACCAGACCAGAGGTGACTACTACTCCACCATCCAGCCATGTTGAATATACCCAACTTCTTATCCAAGATGCATGGGATACAGCACACAAGACGTACCCCCACAGCTAGCCTGTGATGTAGATAGGACAGGAGAGAGCAGCTTATCTAAGGCTGCTAAGAGATGTTTGTGGCTAAGCAGGGATTCAGATACAAGTATTGTCTACATGGGCTGATAGTAATCTCCAGGGTTTCGGGCAGAAGTCTCTCCTTGCCCTAACTTGAGATATCAGAGATTGAACCCGGGGCCTTCCACATGCAAAGCGGGTGCTCTACTACTGAGGTGCACCCCTTTCTAGGTCTCCCTGGTCCACATGGCCTACATCCAATAATTTGCTCCACTGAGTATCCAAGACAAACCTGCTGGCAATTTTTAATGGATCCAATGATGTTAGATGGTGAAAAGCAACTCAGAATGCTTGCGATCTATGTTAGACTGGGGACAGAGGAGTCAGGGATTGATAAAAGGGTATAATGCTATATTTTATAATATATGTTATAGATACGCTGCCACCTCCTTTTATAATATGCTCACACATGTGTGAAAAAGATTTCTTTGAAACAGAGGTTTGAGCCAAGTACTCAGACAAATCTAACACTTAAAAGTTTACAACTTGAACTTTTGACTATTGCTCTTCAAACTAGCTTCAAACTGAAACCACTTTGATTTTTCAAGGGCATTTTCTTCCTTGAGGATGATTTTCCTTATATGAGAAGGATGCATATTATTTTGAGTACATCTGTTTTATTGAATTGCTGTTGCACTCCATATTCATTTGTGCTTTCTTTTTAAAATAAAAAAATTCCTTCAGTAGCACCTTAAAGACCAACTAAGTTTTTATTTTGGTATGAGCTTTCGTGTGCATGCACACTTCTTCAGATGCTTTCTTTTTGTAACTGTTGTTTTCTGATTTTATCCAGTGGTTGGTTGGTTGGCTGGCTGTTAATTAAACATATATTTCACATTTTGTTAGCAGTACTTTTCTCAAGTGCCCTGGATAAGGAGCAGAGCTGAGGTCAGGTAGCTGAGGTCAGGAAGTGGCAAGGTAAGGCTTGGCTGTTTTGAGAAAGGCTGAGGGAGCAGCAGAAGTAATCCAAAGACTGTGGTGTCGAATGCAAGCTGCCAATATTCAGAGGCTCAGTGATGAGCCTGAGTTGCGTATCTAAGAGTTGCTTTAAGACAGCGTTTCTCAACCGCTGTTCCGCGGCACACTAGTGTGCCGCGAGACGCTGGCTGGTGTGCCGCGACGAGAAAGGCGATTTGCATTGTCACGTGCCTGGTGGCCGCCAATAGTCAACACTAACCCGCCGGAAAGCAATATTTCTCCTCCTCTTTCCCAAAGCTCAGTGCAAACGAGCCTGGCGGCTGCCAATTCACACCACTGACCCACCGGAAAGAAATATTTGGCAAGTGTTTCTTACAGTCATAATTATAATATAGGGCGGCACAGAGTTAAATTTTTTAACTTTTTTAATGGTGGTGTGCCTCGTGATTTTTTTCACGGAACAAGTGTGTCATGGCCCAAAAAAGGTTGAGAAACACTGCTTTAAGAAACACTATAGACTATACCCAACATAGTAGTATAATGTGTCGAGGCAACCGCTGCAGTAGAATTCATGCATCTTTCTAGACAAAACTACAGCCTTTCCCTTTGACCAGGGGAGTGCTGAGCTATCATATTATTAGCAACAATAAACAACTGCATAAAACAAAAATGGAGCCTGGGGAGCAACATGAGATGGCAATTCTAGCTAAACCGAGTAGCAACTAAACTCAAGTGCTTTGGAGCACTGAGGTTTTCAAAGATACAAACTGTCATCGTCATGCAACTTCTAAGACAGCAAGCATGCTACAAGAAAAAACACACTGCCACACACAGCACAGATGTTAATGGGACTAAAATACAATGGATCTTTCTTGGGCTGCTGTGCCCAATATCAAGTAAATCTTTGGTTGAATACACACACAGATTTAACATGAAAAGGGTTTAAAATAGGGTTAAATATATTCATGAAAGGTGAACAGTCAAGCACCTGGCCTAGGCAGGCTGATAGAAAGAGAGAGGGCCTCACTCCTTCTAAGAGCTACAATGGTGCAAGCGATCGCTGAGGAGCCATTTTGGTCTGAACCTCTCAATCTTAGAAGTAACTTCCTTAATCCTAAAGAAAAAAGTGAATGGCTGTACTCGCAGAAATGGAACTGGTCTGCCATAATACTTTCTCCATAGTCTAAATAAGTATTTGAACCAGTGCCCATACCCAAGTCCTTGCATCACACTGATCTATTGAAGATGTCAGCCTTATTAGCTTCCTCTTACCTGTAGCTTAATGCTAACAAAAATGTCCCCCACAGCATTGCCAGCAGATGGCCCAGTTCCCCTCCCCATGCGCTCAATTCGTTTCAGTTAGCCTTAATGAGAGTCAAGCACATGCACTGAAGCATGAAAGGACCTTCATAAAAAGAAGGAATTGGCTCTTGGTAAAGCTAGTTTTCGGTCCACTTCTCCTACCATAGGAAATATTCATTAAGAGGCTGCAGCCCAGGTGCCAGAGCAAATGGCTTCTATTTTAGCAGCATTCCTCCTAAGACTCTTTGAAAGTAGCATTGGAGGTAGTAGCGTCATTACAGAAGTAATGGAGCCTGCAGCACAGAGAAATCAGTGCCTTGCGACTTTAGCAAGATCCAACCTAGATATTCCACCCTCCCTTTGCTACAGACTCAATTCCTGCTCCCAATAAATAATAATAATAATAATAATAATAATAATAATAATAATAATTTGCCCTCTACACCATCACTGCACCCCTCAGGTGACTGGTATGATTCAAGATGGCAGTACCAAGGATCAAATGGAGGGCTCAAAACCAATGGTGGAGAAACTAAGAAAATGAGACCATAGGCTTTTTAATCCTTCAGATATCTTGCTTTGCCTTAGTTATACTCTTGTCAGTAAATGCCATTAAGAGGCCAGTGCTAGGGTTTTTTGCGCCCTAGGTGAGATCACCTTCTGGCGCCCCCCGCCCCATTAATTAAAATAATAATAATAGAAAATAGAAAAATAAAAATAGAAAATAGAAAAATAGAAAATAGAAAAAATAAAAATAGAAAAATAAAAAAATAAAAAATGGGGGGAGTAGAAAAAAATAAAAATAAAATAAAAAACAGCTGAGAGGCACGGCGAGGTGGCCCCAGGCTCGCGCTCCCCGCCACGCCTCTGGAGCTTTGCACAGGGAGTGCGAGCCTGGGGCCGCCTCCACTGCGGTTGTCAGCTGTTGAGCGGCTTCAGGCCACTCTCCGGAGGCACGCGTGCGCCTCAGGATAGCGGCCTGAAGCCGCTCAACAGCTGACAACCGCAGTGGAGGCAGCCCCAGGCGGCGGGCAGGCTGGCCAACGCCCCCTCCATTTTGGCGCCCTAGGCAGCTGCCCAGTTCGCCTAAATGGACGCGCCGGCCCTGCTTAGCGCATACAAACAAACTCTGGTGATTTTTCTGTAGATAACTGGCAAATACAGCAAAGTTGCTGTGCAACAGGAACCTGTTCCACAGGCCAGAAGCTGCACAATTGTTTGCCTGTGGCAGACACAACCACATCCTTGAGTTTACTCAATCCCCAGAACATTCCCACCCTCACACTTGTGTGTTACACAACTTCACTGCATTAGTGTTATATGGAAGCTGGGTTTTTGTGGGGTTTTTTTTGCATCCATGTGATCATAGCCCTAATGCCTATTTAAAACTAATGATCGGTGAATTGTAGTTCCTTTTTTCTATGTCTACCAAAACATAGCTGAGTAACCTCAACATGAAAAACCAAATAAGAAATGCATGTATCAAAAGGAGGAGTAAAAGAAAAACAAGTAAGAGATGACCTAAAAGAAAATAAAAAAGACCACCCACCCACCACAGACATTCTTCAGAGAGATGAGTGCTGGATTGTACGTCATGTCCAGTGTCACGCAGACTTTGGAAAGAGAAGTTCCGATGTACTGTGAAGTTAATGCCCATCATATGAAAGGCTGCAGCCAAACACATGGGTCTCTCTTTCCCTTGAAACTGCTTTGCTCTGTTTCCTAGTTTGTTTATTGGTCTAGTAATGGGCTCCATTTTAACGTGTCAGATATTGCATCATCTTTATAAATGGGAGCCATCATTATGCAGCGGATGTTCAATGAGAATGGACCATAGCGACATGTTGGGCATCTAGGGATGGCCGGAATGGTCTATTTCCAGGATGGGTCAGTTTCACATGTGTTTATTTTTAAAACTATTCTGTCCTGTTTCCTCATTAATCTACAGTTGTTTTCTTAAAACAAAAGTGTACAAAAAACAACAACACCCCGTATGTAAAGATGTACTTAAAACAAAACACTTACTTATTTCAATTTCTAAATGTATTTTAGTCTCAAATTTGGATTTCTGTTTTATACCTTTTGATAATGCTTTTTGAGTCAAAACTATAGAACAATTATTTTCTGATCAATGTATTAGTTTGAGAGATGTGAATTAGAGTCATTTCCTGAAAAATGTGGTCCAAACAAAATTCTCTATCCATGCATTTAGAAGAAATGGAAATTGCACAAACTCAAAAGGGCTGGGGAACTTTGAATTGGCAACCATCTCCATGGTGGGCTACACATGCCTACAGTGCCAGACATGATCAGATCAACTCAATTACTGCTCCCAGCTCCCCTGCCTGCTGCTCCCCCTTCCCACTTCATGCCCCCCTTTTCTAATCAGATAACAAACAGTCTAATAACTGGCTGTGTGTCTGTCAATCCAATTATTTCCTATTTGGAATGTGCTGACACTCCATTAAATAAAGCCGACAGATGGCAAGATCTTTCATTATCGTTCAACTGACTGATTAGCCGCTTATGCGCAGCACAGGAGCGCAGAAATCAATGCAATCAGGTGTTCGTTGGCCGAAAGCTCCAGAGGGCAAATGCCAGAGGGCAGGGACGAAAGCTGCATCCAGCATACCAACACAGTTAAAACGGAGCTCCAACACCTTCTGTGGTCCCTTCTCAACTCACGCTCGCTCACACATCTGGGGCTGAGGAATGCAGGGTCGCTGCTTGCTTTTTGTAACCAACAGCTTATTAATATGAATAGAAAATAGTGGATAAAATGCCAGAGAGGTAGCATACCACTCTGTTCTGCCTGTTGCATCACACGTAAATACTCCCAACCCACATCCCAGTCCGCAGCAATGGCACCATCATGCACCTCTTTTCCACATCACCCAAGTACCAGACACATACTGACTTGGATGTAGAGCTCTCAAGCAAGCTGCCTCTCTTTTGAGAGGTACAAATACCCCTGGACGCAGGAAGACAACTCTGCTTATTTGATCTGCAAAACAGGAAGCGCATCATCCAATTTACAACATTATTCACAGAAGCTAATCCTTTGAGCAACCTGACTGTCTTGGTTTACTTCTTCTAATACGCAGAACAAGCACGAGGATTCCGTGTGTGATGATAACGCAATGCTGCTGCTGTTTTGCCTATTAACTTGGTTTCTATTGAATCAGAGTCTGGCTACTCTCTTTAGAGAAATATAGGAGTCCATATAGGAGTTCTCGAAGCTACGAACATGGGTTTGACCAAACTGCGGGAGGCAGTGCAAGACAGGAGTGCCTGGCGTGCTATGGTCCATGGGGTCACGAAGAGTCGGACACGACTAAACGACTAAACAACAACAGGAGTCCAGGACTAACTCTGTTCCATAGCTGGTTATAGTCAGAATTGAGCATAACAGCTTTGCCTGTGGCCATGACTGCACTCTCCACATCTCAGAGCTCCAGTGAAATAAAAAGCCTTAACTGGAAAGAGCCCTGTGTTACATCTCTGAGCACAGACGAAAGGAGAGGAGGGAGAAAAGTGAAGAGAATTAACCATCTCCTTCCAAGAGGATAAAATGTTTGTGGGACTAAAAATGATGATGATGATGATGATGATGATTATTATTATTATTAAAAAAAAAGTTTGTGGGACTGCATTTAAAAGTTGGAAATCACATGGTTTTATATTTCAGTCATCAAAAATCTATACATTTTTCTTGCATTGGAAGCAATCAATGAAATTCTAACATTTTCAGAAGATCTGGTACCAAAGCAAGAAAAATGGTATTCTAGGAGCTAAAGAAGTAGATTAAGGTTAGATTCCGGTGTTAAACTATGATATGCACCACAAAACTGGAAGCAATGCTAGTCTTTGACATTTTCACATTTGAAACAGAATGATATTCTCTCTTCTCTAGCACTGGAGTCCTATTTGTTAATACTGGAGGCAAGAAAATGGTAAGTACTTCGGCATCTGATGCTGCTAGCAGCAGCTGCTCAATGTTGCTACACGACAAGATCAGTCTTAATCAAGATATAATCCATTTGCAACTCCACCCTGGAAAAATACGTCCAAACAGTTGTATTCATTGAAAAGCTACTCAGAGGAGACCAACTGAAATGAATGAACCTGTCAGGTCCATCAATTTCTAAGTAGGAGTAGCACTGGATACAACCCAAAACATCAGCAGCATGACCATCCTTTTTATTTTAGCTCTTTATGTACCACTCAGATATAGGGCGGGCGGGTTAGTGGTTTGTTTTTGTTTTTGTTTTAATTATGTGTTTTGTATTCTCATTTTGTTTTTTTCTATTGTGACCCACCCTGGCAAGTTTGAATGAAGGGCGGTATGCAAATTTAATAAATAACAATAATAATGTGGGAACTGCATCCGATGTTTAGGTACATGAAACAGCTGGATGGCGGCAGACATGTACTCACCAAATCCAAGATTCAGCTTTCACTTTAAAGCTAAGCTATGCTTGAGCCAAGTACTATTTGAACCTTGATCAGACTCATTATTGGGCTGGCAGAGCAATGCAGCTCAATGGCACTGAGCAATATTGTGCTTTAAGGAGGGAGGGGGAACCCATCTAAAGGAAACAGCTGCGCCCCACGCTACAGTTTCAGCTGAGCTTTGCTCTCATCCAGCAAAGTCTGGAGGTAGAGCATCACCATCAAATTTTATTGCTTGTCCTTGGAGGCAGCACATGCTAAACCAATAAAGTTGATGATGATGACCAGAGGGGCTCCTCATATGTTTATTCAAAATCAGACTGAATTTAAGACTCAACTCTCGCCAAATCCAGAAAAGCAGCAGCAGTGGAGCAGTAGTCATATAATTGGCGGATTTTTCAACCTAGGTGCAAGTTGCTTAAAGGAGAGTAACAGTGGTCCATCATACTACAAGGAACCCGTGGAAGAAATTCAAAGGAAGCCAAAAAGAAGACCCAAATGTGCACAAATGTGCAACATGCACTAAAAGAAGAATGGTGGAACTACATGGGCCTTTGATCTGATCCATCACAGTTTTTTGCTATGTTCTTACAATATAGAAAAGGTGCATTTCCACATGTTGTTGGACACCGACTCCCATCAGTCTCAGCCAGCATGGGCCATTGTCAAGAATGGTGGGAGTTGTGCTTCATTTGCAGGGCCACGAGTTCCCTATGCCTCATGAAGCATCTTCTTTAGGTCACAGCTTGGTAAGCAAAATCTTGGCCCAATCAAATCCCACACTCAGTGGGTCTCCTGCAGTAACTGGGGAATGCTGCCACTCATTTTTGCCACTAATGATCCAGGAACTTCAACCGAAGGGCCTCTGACTGAACCTTATGCCCATGCTGTTTCATTTATGAATGAGACAAAATTGGAATTTTCTTAAGTAAGCCCAGTCCTAATGTAAAGTGATTTTGGTGACTAACTAGGTGGCATAACTCAGAAAAAAATAAACATTCTGCTGCCACAACATGAATCAAGGGCATGTCTTTTACGGTACCACTTTTCTTGTTCAGAAAGAGTAAAGAGTGATGCATGGCCTTACATACCCTGCAAAGAGTAAAAGTACTACAGAATGCACAAGGAATGCAGCTATTGAGGCTAATCTACACCAGCTGGAAGCCACAGCAAAGCCTCTTCAGAAGCTCCCAGGTGCTGGGTGGGAGGAGAGCATTCCTTGAGCATTCCTTGTTTCTCAGTTTGATCCTTTTACATGGTTTTGTATGTTTTGTGGTATTTTATGCATTGCAATTTGCTGTTATTTCTATTGTTATAGATTGGTAATTCTTTATTGTGGTTGATAAGTGTAAACTTTAATAATTATTTGCTGATGTTTAATTTTACTGTTTACTATTACATTCTGATGGATTGCTGAATGTTGCTTTGTTTGATACAAGTTGTTCATTTCAAAGCTACTGTGACTTTTTTATATTAGATCAGAATGTTACTATTAATGTTTGATGTTTTATTATGTTTTTATATGTGTTGGAAGCCGCCCAGAGTGGATGGAGTAAAAATAAGAATATTATTATTATTAGTAGTAGTAGTAGCAGCAGCAGCAGCAGCAGCAGCAGCAGCAGCAGTAGAAGTAGTAGGTTGGCAAGCAACTCAGTGGACCTAGTCTAAGACCAGGCACCCCCAAACTGCGGCCTTCCAGATGTTTTGGCCTGCAACTCACATGATCCCTAGCTAACAGGACCATGGTCGGGGAAGGTGGGAATTGTAGTCCAAAACATCTGAAGGGCCGAAGTTTGGGGATGCCTGTCTAAGACAATGACAAGGGATGGATCAGAGATGCCAAACTAAGTAAGCTTTGAACTCGCAACACTTCAGACATGTAAACTGAGAATGCCAACCACACAACCACTTTGAGCACACAATCAGCCTTCCAAAATAGTACATTAATTTATTGCAGTCATTTAGATATTTGGCTTATTAACATTTTTCCACAGCCTTTTTTTCTTTTTGGAACCCCCCCCCCCCAAACAAACTCCCTTTCAGGGGTCTGCATCATAACATACTCAACCCTTAAATCTCTTTGAAATGAATAATCATCAATCAAGGTTTACCCTACCCTGGTGTTTTCCGGTGGCAGCAGAGTGACCTGTGCTTCTTTTTAATACCAAGTAACAGTTTTTTGCCTTTAATGGTACGTTTTAGCCTCCTAACTTTTACTACCAACACATTTAAAGCTCAGCAATGTTGTTTTAATTACAGGCTCAAAAGGAAGAAATCACAAAGTATGGCTGGAACCAGACGGCGCTCACAGCTCTCCAGATGGAGAACACAAACTATGCCATATTGCCTGGGCATGCCTCGGGGTGGGGTGGGGTGGGGGAAAGTCTGTAAATGAAAAGACAAACCAGGAGCTAAAGTTGTTGTCTTTCCCTACGGCGGGGGAGGGCAATGCTCTATTCTAAAAATCTTTTGCTCAAATAGGAGTTTAAACTTGGCTATCATTCTACCTGTTGTTTAATAACATGCACTGTCAGGATCACACTGAATTGTGGAATGTGGCCTCCAGTTATTTTAGGTCTCTGAAGAAAGTCTAAAAGTCTCTTTTTTCAACAGCAAAAGAGAGTCTCCCCCACTTCCAAGGTTCCAGTTTATTTCCCCTCTTCGCCATGTTTAATCCTAGTATTTCTACACTCACGGTTTACCTGCAAAGCACTGTCACACTTTGGAGGAATCCCTGTGCCCATCTGCAGGGTCAGAGCCTTTGAGGAGGAGGAGGAGAAAAGGGCTTGCATTTTCACAGGACCTATATGTCAGCTGCAAGTTATAGGTCAGGCATGGGCAAACTCCAGCCCTCCAGATGTTTGGGACTACAATTCCCATCATCCCTGACCATTGGTCCTGTTAGCTAGAGATGATGGGAATTGTAGTCCCAAACACCTGGCGGGCCGGAGTTTGCCTATGCCTGTTAGAGGTGCTTTGTTGCATAAGGGCTTACCCTACATCTTATATACAACAACTCAGCTCTGCAAAAACAGACAGCACCTTTTCAAAGTCATTTTGGGAAAGGGATAGACATACACCCAGAAGTCAGCTTCTGGAAGTGCCACGATGGAAGGAGGAAGAAGAAGAATGGCAACATGTGGGGGCAAAGTAAGCTTTTTCTTCCATTTTTTTATTCCCTGCTCTGCTTTGAGCCAAGTGACTCGCACCACAGGGCAGGATGAAGAAACACCCGTCTTTTGGTCCTGCGCTCTGGCACAGCCTGAGAATGGAACATCCAGGATTGAGATCAGAGGTTGGGGAGGCTTCTCTCCATCTGGGATGCCCCACTTAAAATGGGACAGTTTGTAACATTAGATACAATGTTTTGTAACATTAGATAGAGG
This sequence comes from Zootoca vivipara, assembly GCF_965207765.1. NCBI lineage: Eukaryota > Metazoa > Chordata > Lepidosauria > Squamata > Lacertidae > Zootoca > Zootoca vivipara. Next base: position 66,462,016 of record NC_142592.1, on the reverse strand, counting down.
AAGTGTTAAGAGTCTACAGTACATTGCTTCTGCACGCTTAACTCTTCTCTCTCCAACGTGTTTCAAGCTCAATACCATCAGGCTACAGCACACATTTAGTTTGGTCCAAAGTCTGCAAGCAGAAAGGGGACATTTCCACAAGGGCAAGGAAGGGCCAATGGTTTTCTACAGAGATGTAGTGGTTCAAGGAAAAGAGCTTCAGCCCAGCTCTCTATTCTAATCTGCCAGTGGCCAATTACAAATGACAATTAGGTTTATGAGATGTTCAGTGCATTATGGAATACACTGCTATCTGTACCCATAGAATAGTGTGGCTAGAAGGGATTTTAGAATATCATCCAGGTCGTGTCTCCTGTCCTTAAAGAGAATATACATCTTATTGCTCCTAAATTGCTTGTCCTGTCATCAAGAGCATCAAGGTGGATGATCTCACGAAGTCCTTTAGGCAGTTTGGCTCAGTCCTAAGAATGTGCAATTTGAATGACTTCCTAGTAACTTAAAATTATTGAATCTTGTTCTGTATTCAGTGGACAGGATAATATATTAAATAATACAGACAGAAATATGAACCTTTGGGGGAAAGTATAGTAGCGAAATACTGCATTGCCCATTCCCTGGAAGGTTGCTTGAAGAAATATTGACTGCCTTCATAGAAACAGCAGGTATGTTGATAAAACTGTCAACCATTTTGAAATGTGTTGTGTGGAAGGAAGGCATAGGAGAGATTGTCCCTGCTTGAAAAAACCCACAGATTTTCTGTGCATGCAAAAATAATTATTGTCCAACTCCCCTGACCCTGCCTAGCACTGATATACTGAGTTTTTATATGTGTAGGAAACACACACACACCAGGAAACATATCTCCTCCCACCCTTTTGCAGGCTGATGTGGCAGAGTCCCAGAACAGTTTTTTGCCCGTTTACATGATGTTAGTGAGAACCTGGCCTTGTTCTCAGTGTGCCAAAGAAATGAAAAACAAACCCTGCAGTAGTTCCTTTGCCCTTATCACTATCATGTATTGTAAGCCACTGATTTTCTCATAAGCCATGGGTATTTTAATAAAATGACTTAATCAAAACCTTTTTAAAGGTTGGACCTCAGAGGCAAGGCTTTTTTTTAAAAAAAAATGTCCAATCTAGTTGTTAACATCCAGAAAAGAGGTTAAAAAAACAAGTAGGAAGTACATTGACTATATAATTTTTAAATGGCTCGTTTTCAGAGACTGTGAAATTCTAACAACTGTATTTCAACTTTTTACTCATACATACAATGGAAGAAATGCTAAGTGGATAGAAATTTCAGTGTCTGCAAAGGCCGCACACACACACACACACACACACACACACACATCCTGTAGCCCATCAGGAAACATGAAAACAATAATTTTATAATGCAACTTTGGAATGGAAATTTAAACTCCCAAGGTAATTTTCCATTGACAATGCCCAGTGATGCGTGAATTACACTCGCAGGGATGGGTAAATAGGATTGGGCTTGATTGCTTCATCACCCCTCCATTATTTCAAATCTTCTGAAGGGGGAAGGGGACTTCACAGAGATGAATGTAGATTCCTTGTTTGAAAGCACAGTGGGGGACACAATCCCATCAGTCCTACTGAGGAACACGGTCCTTGCCGTGAAATCATAATTAATACCGTAACAATCTACTTATAAGCCTCAAAAGCGGCCCAGATGGGGATAAATTAGGAGCAGAATATTGTTAGCATTTTATTTAAATTAAACAGAAGTGTCTCTGACAGAACGCAAATCGTGTTACAGACTAATAAAGGGATCAGATGAAGCAATTAAGGTGTAAGCAGTAGTTTGTTAGGTTTGTGTGTGCGACTGTAAGGCCCGCAATGTGCAGGATACATAAGAACACACAGAAAATGGGAATGCTATACCAGCAGCTGTTGAAACCGTCCGGGAGAAGTGGTAACCAGTAGGAAAGAAGCAGAGGACCACTGCCCTAGTTTGTGAGGCTCTGCATAGTTGCTGGGATTCCTATTGACGAAGAGGGCAAAGGTCCATGGTGAAGCAGAAGCCTTATAGGCCAACAGCGTGGTACTCCTTGACTACACAGTGGGCAATGGCCATGGCTCAGTGGCAAAGCATCTGCACTGCCTGCAGGAGACGCTAGGTTCAATCCTCAGCATCTCCCAGTAGGGCTGGGAACATCCTCTGTCCTAAAACCCTGGAGAACTGCTGCCAAAAACTGAGCTAGATGGACCAATGTACAGTATAAGGTAGCTTCCTATGTTTCTATGACCTTGCTTGAGATGACTAATGGTCTGGTTTCTGAGAGAGAATCTCCAGGGCGCATATGCAAACAAGCGTAATGGTTTAGGAGATGGCTGCAAGGTTCTTCTCTTGCCTATTCTACGAATTTAGGCATGGAGGGGAAATTTGTGGCATGTACTCCAGAGGTAGGGAGGTTGCTGCTGGTGGTTTAATGCCTGGATAGCCCCGTGGACTCAGTAGATCAGAGGGTAAATCAACCCGAGGGACGGGGAGGAATGGTATGCGTTATAGTGGGTGATAGGGTGGCACAATCCAAAACTGTGGACTAGATTTTTGGGCACACTTGCAGAAAGATTGACCGGGATTGAACAAAGGGAACAATATTAGTAATAGCTAAGGAGCAACAACTTGAGGATCCAGCAAAATATATTTTGATGGGCCCGATGTGCTAACTCACAGGTACATAATGCTTCCAGAATGTGAGGGCTGTAAATGGTGCCCAATGCTCTATTGCTATAATCATGTTGGTCACAGGAGACTGGCATATGCTGTGCTATTGAACAGCTTCCTAAAAATTTCTGAGTGCCATATGGAGGGGCTTTACTGTGCCAGCCTCTTTATGCCTATTGTCTTTATGAGTCTGCCAGAAGAACAAGGGAGAGGGTGAGCCTTCAGAACCTTGGCTGACATTTCCGCTAAAGGCTTTTCTTGACCTTAGTTGGACCCAATCGAGGTGTCAATGCTAAATCCAACTGTTTTCGAATCAAGACAGTTCTTTGCTTCCATGACTGATACGGGTGCTATACAGTATTTTACTCTTTTAAAAGCTAAATTATATATTATGGTTGCCACAGGGAAATTTTCTTTAAATTGCTTTGTGCAATGGCTATTACCACATTAGGTATTTGCATGAAGGAACTTGGCACATAGACTTCTGTCCACAATATTGCAAAGGAGCAAAAAGAAAAGAAAAGATGTGCAATGTCTGAACCAGTTGCTGCATATGAGCAGTTTTCTGTGGAACAATGCTTGCTGCATGGAACAATATAAAGTTGCCTCCAGATCAGGCATGCATAAAAGGCATGCACCTTTGGGATGCTCCTGCATGCAGCTTTGCTGCTGCAGCCTCAAGTGGCCTTGGTGGCTAGGGGTGTCTTTCACAGGCTTCATCCGGTGAAACCTCTGTATCTGTTTGTGGACCAGGACAGCTTGACCACAGTGGTTTAGGAATTGGTAACTTCAAGACTGGACTACTGCAATGCACTCTACATGGGGCGTTCCTTGTGCTTGTTTCCAGAAAATGCAAAATGCTGCAACACTCTGTTAACATATTACACCTGTGCTCAAAGAACTGCACTGGCTGCCAGTTTGCTACCATAGTAAGTTCAAGGTGTTACAATGGTACATAAAGCCCTTTACAGACTGGGACCAGTTGAAGGGAACACCTTATTCCATATGTTCTGTTTTGATCACTTCCATTTGTGCAATCTGCACTTCCATTCTGTGTGAGTAAATAGTTACTCCTTTAAGGTGGCAGCACCTGTACTTTGGAACTCCCTCTCTGCCTTGTTTGATGCCTGCTGAAAACTGTTCTGTTTTTGCAGGTCTATCTAGACCAGGCATCCCCAGACTGCTGCCCTCCAGATGTTTTGGCCTACAACTCCCATGATCCCTAGCTAACAGGACCAGTGGTCAGTGATGATGGGGATTGTAGTCCAAAACATCTGGAGGGGCGAAGTTTGGGGATGCCTGAATCTAGACCCATGATTTGGTTGCATCTGTTGGTTGTACCAACAACTTTCCAAGGCTAGTCATAAGTTCAATGTGGCCTGCCAGGGGAGAGAGGAAAAGAGAGAATAGGTTTCGCCCCATGTATTGGGAACACCTTAAGCATATCAGAATAGGATGCTAGCTCTTCCTCTGGAGGACAGGAAAAATTGCAAAAATGGTTGGGAATTGGGATACATACGAGCATGATTGATGGCAAAATTCTTTCAGAATTTGAATGGTTTTAAGCCAAATTCCCAATGGTAGTGACTTCTTTGCCCCATGACTGCGCAGAAGTGGAGTTCAATTGGAAGAGGTTTCTTTGGACTCAATGGTTCTGAATTTTAAAACTCCATGACAGGTAACAAACCTGGGAACAAGGTGTGGTGGGGACAGCACAATACCCTGCCTTGCTGCAAGGTACTCGTATCCGCAAGAGCACACAAGCAGCTTGAAAGAGACTGATTAAAGGGGGGCCCCACTGGCTGGCATGCAAAAAGGAGTCTAGATTAATTGTCAAACTAACACTTCATATATTCATTGTTAATTTTACCAACTGATTTCATTTCGGGGGGGGGGAAGCTATTGGCAGGGCAGAGGAGAGGAAGAAGGGTGATTCTCCTGTCCTTCAAGTTTCTAGACATGTATTGGAAATGACAGCCTATGATTGCAGTAGACAACATCTAATTAACTGTCATTATAAAACACATGTCAAAGCCTGAGGCCTATGCTGGATCTGCTGTCTAATTTAGCTCCAGAATATTAAAAAGGACCCTTTTCGTTTTGCCAAGCTAGTGAATGAATCTTGTTGTCTTATTAAACAACTTGTTCCTCTTTTGCACCCCTCCTCCTGCATCCCCTCCTCAAACTCTCGGGTGATGGATATTTAAAACCACATCCATGCCTGCTCCCACCTCTGCTGACTTGGAGGAGGATCAGAGCGCAGATATGACATGAAAGGGGAAGCTGTCTGCAAAACTATTAGATGACTAATGAAACAATTATACCCAAACAGCCACCGCAACCGCTTACGGGGCTTATTTTCGCAGTACTGCACAGCACGGTTAGACCTTACTTCTCCTCTGTTATTAATTAGGAGAAAGGGGACGCTAATCAATCTCTGTCTCTGTTCAAGTGGCTGGTAGGCCTGGGAACTGTTTCACATTTCAATTACCAATCCATTTCACTCTCTTCCCTTGCTGGATGAGGTCACCCAGAATGCTGACCAATCCCGTTGCCACCCTGGGAGGTAGTGGTGAGAGGAGGAATCACAAGTTCCAGAACAGTCACTCAATTAACCAGCATGCCTTGGGGCTCACTTCCACGGGAACTGGAGATGAAGTAACTACTAAATGGGACAACCTGTCTCCTGTTTTGCCTCCTGCAGCAGCTCCATTGGAATATACTGTGATGGTGAAACAGGGGTGGAGAAGTAAGCTTTACTGCGATTTTGCAGCCCACAACTGATCAGACACAGAGATTTAAAGCGCTGAGCTGTGCCTGGGAAGTGTGGCACAAAAGGTAGTCAGAATGAGCCCTAACTTGCTGCTGGTTCTAGATGGAAAGTTCAGTAGAAGGGAGCCCTGCATCTCCCAAACTGAGGGGAGGTCTAGAAGAGGAAAAGGCTCTCAAGCGGTCTGTTTTCCTTCCTTCCTTCCTTCCTTCCTTCCTTCCTTCCTTCCTTCCTTCCTTCCTTCCTTCCTTCCTTCCTTCCTTCCTTCCTTCCTTCCTTCCTTCCTTCCCTCCCTCCCTCCCTCCCTCCCTCCCTCCCTCCCTCCCTCCCTCCCTCCCTCCCTCCCTCCCTCAATGCTCTTCTTCCTCCTAAGGCCATATCTGCTTTCCTCTTTCACCACTCCCTTTTCAATCTGCAGATTTTCTTCCTTTGCCAGGCAAGTTTAATTGTGCAGCAACAATTTCTGCTCTTCCAACACAGACTGTAGCATTTCAACCACCATCTCCAAGCCCCATTTTGCAGTAATTAATACATCAACACCATTTCACTGGTGTCTCCTCAAACTCAGAGACAGTTCCTGTCTAAGCCACACTCACCCTGCTTATGTGCCAATCCCATGCCAAAGGGCCAACAACGTATTTCTATTATTCCCTGCAACAGTTTCCACAAAACTTTATCTGGCTTTTCCTTTGAAGAACTTAAGGTTACATAATTTTCCTCCCCCAATTTCACCCACACAACAACAGGCTAAGAGGGTCCAACAGACCAATGGTCCCCCATAATTTTTTTGGTTAAGCAGGGATTTGACCTTCAGTCTCCTTAGTCTAAGCCTTACCTCAGCAGCACCACACTGGTTCTCCTTATACAGCTGGGTGCTGTACAAAACAGAGATGTAACCTAGGGCTTATCCACACTTTCCTTTCCTCTGCTCTTTCCAGGCATAGTTTGTGCTTTATAGCTCCATGTCTGAGCACCCCCCCTTTTTTTTGCTCCAGAGCTTTCCCTGTAAAAAAAACTGCTCTTTAAAGCTCAATCGGAGCAAATGTCACTCCGCTAAAAGCCCAAATTGATGTTTGCTCCAATTGAGCTCCAAAGAGCAGGTTTTTGCAGGGAAAGCTCTGGGGCAAAAGAAAAAGATGCTTGGACATGGAGTCAGGAGTTGCACACTGCTTAGAGATTGTAGTACAGTCAAGTGTTGCATACATTTTGTTAAGCACTAAATAAATAAATAAATAAATAAATAAATAAATAAATAAATAAGAGAGTAAAATAGAGGGACAGGAGCTGTGGCAGAGGGACTGAGAGGGGTAGATGCACAGAAGCAAAGAAAAGCTGACAAAGGAGGATGGGATAATACAAACACAGCGAAGCGAGGATGAGAAAACATCTTCTCTAAATCACCTGGAAAGGGAGACACGGCAAGGTGGAAGATCAGCATGAAGGAGCTGAGATGGGAGATGACCAGAATTGTCAATAAGGCTCTTAGCAGATGTGCAGAAAGGAAAGAATATAACATGGAAGAGGAAAAAGCACCAGGACTTTGTTACCACAAACGACCAACTAGGCATATACCACTTCTAAAAACGCTAAAAGAATGGAATTAACACCATCAATGAATCACATGTTTTGAAATATAATAGTCAAGATATTTATATTTCTTTATATGATTCTTTTAATCTGCATTACAATAAGAGGTTCCCAAGGTTGAGAAGAATAATACGATCCACATAGACATAAAATACGGTAACCATAAAATTGACAGAAAAATGAATAAAATGACAATTTCAAACCACAGCGACAATAAGCAATTGCAACTCTAACTGGGATTGGACATTTGTGATGCATGTCTACAGTACTCTAAGGTGCATGGAAAAGCCCTTTGGTTAAGACTCCACAGCATAATAAAAAAATAACTTTGTGCAAGTGTAGATGCTGTTGCAATACTTTTATATTTGAATGTATTGTTCAGATTATATATTTCAATATGTTTCATATATGCTGTAAGACACCCAGAGTGGCTAGGGAAACCCTGCCAGATGGGTGGGGTATACTTAATAAAATAATAATCACCACCATCATCAAATGAAAAGTCTGTAATGGGGCAACAGGCAGCTATCTTATTTGTTTTTCTGAGCAACCAGAGGGATCCAATAATTTCTGTTAGTTCAAATTCAGTCTTTGAAACCCTAGATAGTTTAGAGTGAATTTTGCTTACATTAAAGAGCAGCAGCACATTATGGGACAAAAATGATATAACCACTCTTTAAGTGCATGAACTCAGTAAATTAACTCGGAAGCATGCCGCTTTTCTGAGTAGAAGTAAACTGCTGATTGTAGTAAGCAAATAATAATTAACACTAGTACATACAGCACTAATTAACAAGGAATTTAATTAAACCACTATGCCAACATAACAAGATGCACGACAAAGTAATTGTGGTTTGTCATGTTGGCATATTCTTATGCTACTTCAAAAGTTTGCTTTGTTCTGTGGGTCTTGCAATGTGAACTCTGGGGAAGCGTTTAAGAAATTGAAAGCAGGCTTAACATGACACATCCAAAAGACAAATACTCTAGAGGAGAAAAAGAAGGAGGAACATATTAATGTAAGAACAGAACAGCCTAGTGGATCAGGCCAAGCATCCTGTTCTCACAGGGGCCATCCAGGTGCCTGTGGGAAACGCACAAGGCAGTTTTCAGCACAAGTGCTCTCTTCCCTCCTCTGGTTTCCAGCAATTACTGTACGTTTCCGTGTATAAGACTAGGTTGTTGTTGTTTTTACTGAAAATTTATATTCAAAATAGGGGGTCGTCTTATACATGGGAAGTGCCTGGGGGGACGTGGGATTGGTTGATGCCACGAAGCGGAGATGGTTTGCAGCGTGTTATTGGTGTCTGCTGCAAGGGGCGGTGTTGGTTGGGTGTTGCTGCGGCAATTGGGTAGGCAATTGGCTGCTTCTGCCAGCTTGGGGACAGACATTAGGAAGTTCAACAACTCTGGGCAATCTCCCCCCATTTTCTTATTTTTAGGGTCGTCTTATACATGGGGGTGTGGTACGGTAGTATTCAGAAGCATTACTGCCTCCAACTGTACTAGCCATCATGGCTAGTAGCCATCAATAGCCAAATTTGTTTAATTCTAAAACCATCCAGGTTGGTGGCCATCACTGCCTCCTGGGGGAAGAAGCACTTTCTTTTATTTGTCCTATATCACCCAACATTCAGTTTCACTGAATGTCCGCAAGTTCTAGTCTTGTGGGAGAGGGAGAAAATCCTTTCTCTATTCACGTTCTCTCTGCCGTTCATAGTTCTATAACTTTTTTAACATGTCATCTCTTAGTCGCCTTTTCTCCAAGCTCGAAATCCCCACATGCTGGAACCTTAAAATCCCCACATGCTGTACTTTAAAAAAAGGCACTGCGTTTGGAAAGAGGATGCAGTGAACCAGTAAGGAAAAGGAATTGTTAAAAATGAGAAAAGAAGTAGACATCCCTGCTACTTGTTTTTGCTTCATTTGTTTTGATGCAACTGCGCTACTCCAACAAACTATTTTTGTCTTTCCTTGACTAAAATGATGACTCCCCCACAGATGAAATTCTGAAAAGTCTGTTGGCTATATTTCATAGTTTTTAAATTAGTGGTACAAGCAAGAAAATGGAGCCCTCAAGACTTATGTCAAAGATGTTTTAAGGTCAACTTCTTAATTAGTAGCACTTAATTAGACAACAGATTGATTTGAGCATCTACAGAAAACAGACACTTTGCACAGCCAGTTAAGTGTTGAACGTTCGGAGTGTAGGTGCTGGAATTGTATCTCCCTCCCCACCCCCAAGAAATTTTGAAGCAAAGAGGCTGAATTCCCCCTTTAAAACACAAATAATGAGTTGCTTCTGAATATTTCTGTTACTAGCATTTCCTTGTTAAGGACGGGCATACATACATTGCATTTGCCTTCCGAAGAAAAATCAAAATAATATGAAACAGTAAAACCTTAAAAGAAATGGTTCCCATAAAACATTTTTGAAAATGCAGGAGGAAATTCTAAAGTAAAGGGGCCGCCGACAAAACGCTTCTCAGTGTTCCCCTACAGACCTAATTTGGCATGTGGATGCTAAACTTAAGAGGGTGCTCCTACTGGGATTTGGAGGCAAGAATGGGTCATAAGAACTGAGGCAGACTCTAAGGAATGCTGGGTCCCTGACGCTTAGGAATTTATAGGTCAATCAGCACCTTGGAATTGTGCCCAGGAGACAATGTGGAACCAGTCCAGGTGCTAGAACCTTGAGCTATGTTTTCCTGGCAATCCATCCCCATCAGGAAGTAAGCTCAGCATCATCCGCCAGCTGAAACATCATTAAGAGTAGCACCCTTTACCGATATATTACAATAGCTCACCCTGGCTTTCCAGGGGTAGGCAACCTAAGGCCCGTGGGCCGGATGCGGCCCAATCGCCTTCTCAATCCAGCCTGTGGACGGTCCGGGAATCGGCGTGTTTTTACATGTGTAGAATGTGTCCTTTTATTTAAAATGCACCTCTGGGTTATTTGTGGGGCCTGCCTGGTGTTTTTCATGGGCAGAATGTGTGCTTTTATTTAAAATGCATCTCTGGGTTATTTGTGGGGCATTCATTTCTCCCCCGCCCCCAAATATAGTCCACCCACCACATGGTCTGAGCATAGCTGCCAAGTTATCCCTTTTTTTAAGGGATTTTTCCCTTATGCTCAATAGGCTTCCTCGTGAGAAAAGGGAAAACTTGGCAGCTATGGGTCTGAGGGATGGTGGACCGGCCCACAGCTGAAAAAGGTTGCTGCCCCCGCCCTTTAAACAAAAGCCTGAATTTGCAAGTAACCTGGGAAAGCAGGTGTGTGCCCCTTGCTTTCCTTCTTCTGGGAGGTGACCAAGAGTTCCTAGGAATGAGAGAACTCCCCCAGGTTTGTGGACTGGCTAAGAGTGAGAGTGAGGCAGGGTCTGGTTGGCAGAAGGAGACACAACACTTGGAGAAGATTAGAAGGCTGTTGGGGGGTGTGAAGAGATGCAACATGGGTTGCATTTGGGGCTGCTCAAGTGGGAGACCTGAGTGCTCTGTGGGATGCAGCCATGTGAAGATTTTATCATGCAGCTCCTGGGCCACCTCCACAGGAGAGAAAATGCTGTCTGTGGAGCTAATCTCTCCCGCGCTTTCTCGTTGCAATAAGCATTTTAGGGGCTAATTAAATCAATTCATCTGTGTGGTGCTTGGACATCTCGTTGAAATGCTCATTGGGACTTCTCTTCTAAGTCACTCACTGGCTGTCCCCGTGAGCTTTGGAGGTAAACAAGTGCCTCCACAGTAGCAGCAAAATGCTAATTTTACTCATGGAATGCTCAGCAGCCAGCAAAGGCCGAAGCCCCCCAAAGATGCATTGTTCATGCTGAGCTCTCTGCTCATTTTCAGCCTCGAGCTATGTACCAGCATTGCACAACGAGCTCCCTATGATTATTTGCATTGTTTATTATTTCGAGTGTGATATTGCCTGAGGGGCTTTTAGGTGTACAGAGCTTTAATTTTTCTCATCATTTCTTGGCACCAGGTAGGAAAATTGGCTCTTGCATCCTCGCCACATTTGCAAAGCATTTCACAAGCCGTAGCTATAAATAAACCTCTTTCTAATGTGCCTTCAATGGCAAATTGCTTTTTTTCTGGAGGCATCTTTGGCACCTCTCTGCAAAGCCATACAGCACCATTATGGCACATCAGCAATGCCTGCATAGGAAGTGCTGGTGTAACTATTTTTATTTGAACCATTTACAGTTTTATGTCAGGTATGTGCAAAGCTTGCAAGTGGAATTTTATCAGCAGGTATCCTACCCTGGCCTGAAAGAGGAGGTTTCTGTGACAAATTTATTTCTCTGTCTGAAGCGTGGCTTCCATAGCATAGGGTGTCTGGCTGTTAACCAGCAGGTTGATGGTTTGAGCCCACCCAGGGATGGCTGTGGGCAGGATTCCTGAATTGCAGGGGTTGGACTAGGCGACCCTCAGCCATCCCAATTCTATTATTCCAAGTTCCAATTCCACAACTCTTCCTCTAAATTGGCTAATTGCTTCTTCCAAATAGCCCTCAATTCTGCTTTTCTTTGTGGGTTGAAGAAGCGCATTATGTTTTTATTCATAGTCACACTACATTATAGGTTTGTAGTCTTAAGATTGAATAAACACCTGGATGGTTTTGTGCATGCACATCTTGTGGAATTTCATGAGATGAATAGATTTTTTTTTTAGAACTTCTCCTGATTAAAGATACTGAAAGTATTCATTGATCCCTGCAATAGAACTGGAAAAATATTATGATGACTTACTAGAAGAATGCTCAAAGGAATAAGAAATCTATTTACTGACATAACAGCTACATCTGATTGGTGTAATGCTGGCCTCCCCAAACTGTGGCTCTCCAGATGTTTTGGCCTACAACTCCCATGATCCCTAGCTAACAGGACCAGTGGTCAGGGATCATGGGAATTGTAGTCCAAAACATCTGAAGGGCTTAAGTTTGGGGATGCCTAGTGTAATGTCTTCCCCTGTCATTGCCTGCCCCCCTTTAAGTCTAAAAGTTAAAATGAGTTTCTTTCCTATGAAGTTGGTCATCGAACACTGGACAACCTGGGTAACACTTGTGACTTGTACCCTACATTTGGTAGCCTTCTTTAGGATTGTCTATTGCAGATTATTTAGACAGCAATCATATTGTTTCCTTTAAAAACTACCTTTCTGAGTCTCCTTCATTCACTTATTTTAACTTTAAATTCCTTTCCTGCAACTCATTCTCATGGCCAAAATCTGAATATATATTTTTTGCTCTGCCCTTTTCCAACAGATGAAGAGCACAGGGTAGTCTTCACAGAAACTTTACTTTAAGACTTACTGTATCATTGCAAGGACCTATTCATTTAGAAATGTTAAAAAGCTGTGTAGGTCATGTGAGAATCCAACAACAAGCAAACAGGCAATGCCACTCAACCCTCAACCAGGCCTTTGGCTGTTAAACAATCTATGGCCTTTAAAATGTGTTGGGTATGATGATGAAGAAGAAGAAGATTATGATGATGATTACTACTACTACTACTATTACTGTATTATGTTATGCATTTTTTTTGTTTTTATGCTGTAAACCATCGAATGAAGTGTGGTATATAAATTTAATAAATAATAATGATGGTAATTCACACTACAATATCAGTTCCAGCCACTAAAAACTCAGATCACCCCCAAACATGAGAAAATCAAAAACTGTTTTGAGAAAACTGTCCTAGCAACCAGCAAATCAGACCCGGAACATGGTTTCAACCTACAACCTTTGGAGGAAGGATAAATTTCCATCCACATTTGAAGTAACTAGAGTCAAAGAGCTTTTGACCAAGATCCCACCCCCAGACATTTACTGATGGAGAAGAACACCTCATCTTGAGATTCAGGAGAAATAGATACGGCTAGGGGCTGAGGCTGTTGCAATCTTACAGGTGAGCCAAGAATCTCAGAATTATGTTTTTATCAACTGCAGAATTTGTGGTTTTCATGCTCACCAAGGGACTTCAGCTCAAATCCCTTGCTAGGCTGGCTTCACTCTTAGAATCATAGAATCATAGAATCATAGAGTTGGAAGAGACCACAAGGGCCATCCAGTCCAACCCCCTGCCAAGCAGGAAACACCATCAAAGCATTCCTGACAGATGGCTGTCAAGCCTCTGCTTAAAGACCTCCAAAGAAGGAGACTCCACCACACTTCTCAAACTTCAGAAGTGAAAATCACTTTGTAAATTCCTCTTTTGCATAGAAATCTGATGAGCGGATTTTAAACCTGGTGTCACAAGAGAATTTCTCCTGCTCTGTGCCTCTGCCAACATTGGGCATCGCTTACGGAATCCTCCCGATACCTGTCAAACTTCTGAACCACAGCAGAGTGAGGGGCTGAATGAAAATGGGAAGCCTGAAGCCTAAACCCATTTACTGCTATTCCACTCATTTCTCCTCCTCCTCCTCTTCCAAAAAGAGGGGGGGGGGAAGGCAACTGGAGAAAACCTCTGAGCTGCTTAACCACGGCTCTAAAGTACTGTTATGTTCGATGACTGACTTTCAGTATCAAAATCTTTTCCCGGCCCTAATCTAATTCTAGAGTTGGGATTTTGCTATCTTTCTATGAAAGACACTCATCCCAGAAGACTAGCCTCATCTCCACTAAGCCAGGATGTTAGTGCTTGCTTATCCTCTCTCTTGCACAAGGCGAAAACCACTTAATACACAATTTAGCACAAATACGCTTTAAGAAAAACCACCAGAAGGATGCAAGGAATGTGCACCCTTTCTTCTTCTTTTTAAAAGCAAGAATATACAACTGCAATAAGCTGAAAGAGCCGCTTTAGTTTTTGTTGTTTTTTTAAAGATGCTAACAATACCATCAGCACAGTTAAATACTACTTTAAATTAAGCTAGAGATGTTGGTGGTAATCCCCCAGTCATACACCAACATACATAATCAGTGCCGGATTTACGTATAAGCTAAACAACCTATAGCTTAGGGCCCCACTCTCTTGGCCCCCCCCCCCCAAAAAAATTCACTATTAATATACTTCTTCAATTGTATTTCAGTTCAACAATTACTTGATAAAATACATATTCTGTTATGTGCAAATGGCTTTAGATACCTATTAGGTCCATCAATTACCATATAGCATATATTCCGCACACAAAACAGCGACCATTTGTTGTTAACAAAGGACTGCTGGACATATAAAGGGCCCCATTACCTTCAGTAGCTTAAGGCCTCATCAAACCTAAATCCGGCCCTGAACATCATAACTGAGAAGAATTTGCAGCAAAAATTAGGGGTTCGTGCTCTGCAGAGTTCTCAGTTTGTAGGATCTCGGCCACAATGAGAGAAGAAACTCCAAATCAGTGTGGTGCCGTGTTCAGAGCAGCAGACCGGGACTAGAAGATTCGGGTTCAGATTCCCATGTGGCCGAAAGCTCAGTGGGTATCTTGGAACAGTGATTATTTTTCAGTCTAATCTACAATGTAAGGTTTTTGCGAGGATAAAATTGGGGGGAGGATTAAGATTGGCTTCAGATACCCTGTTATTTGGCCTGCCAGCGACAGTCATTAGGCTGGCAAGGTGCTAGGCTCTCTCAGTGGTGGCCCCAAACTTTTGGATGTCCCTCCCAAACTCATCACCTTATTCAAGTCTGTGTTTGCATGAATTATGCTGCACTTGGAAAACACATATTTAGCTGCTCTGGGCATATGTGAGAATTCCATAATTTTATGTTCATGTGTTTTAAAGTCTTATAAGTCGCCTTGTGATAGCAGTGTGCGGTGAACGGCAGGTTTCAAATAAATAGATAAATAACTTGTAAGCCATTCTGGGTTCCTTGGAGGAAGGGTGGGATAAAAATGTAATAATAATAGTCTCCCAATCCAACCTAGCACTTTCAAGAAATCTGGAGAGGAAAAGCTGTAACCTATTATTGGCCTCTTGTTTTATTTTGGTGCTTCCCCCCCCCCCCTCCCTGCACCATCATGCCCCAGATATTTAGCTAATTGGAACTGCATATTTCCAGCATAAGTCTTTGGCTGTAATTTGGTGCAGCTGTTTTAGGGCTCTAAGTAGGAATCTGAAATGATTTAATTATAATGCGCAGGCATCAGGAACGGCAAGGCAATTACAAATAACAACCATAGAAATGCTAATAGACAGAGCTTTGTTAGGGAGGAGCAAGACAAGAGACTGTTTCAATGTGAGCAATTACAAGGGCCCGCTGTATGCTGGAAAAATGAACTGGCCTTCAAAACATTTTGACGGTTTCATTTGTACATAAAATAAAAGGTCTCCGAAGGGGGCTGCCTGACAAATCGGGGTAGGGGTGGTAAAGGAGGAGGGATATTCCTCATGTGAGAAACTTGGAAAAGAACAGAGTCACGTTGTGCCATTTGCACATGAAAGTCAGCATGGTTGCACTGTCTGCCACACTCATGTTCAACATGCGCTTTAGTCCTCAGTGTGGATCAGGCCTCCTGTGTTTCAAGCTGCAGTTCAGGCAACTCAGCGTCTACCGTTAAATATAGATTTAATGCTTATTCTACAGAGTCTGACTGTGGGTGCTCTGTTGTTACCACTTTAGACATCAGAGCACCCAAGTTACTGCAATGTTGCAAACCTGAATCTCTCCCCTCAAAACAGAGGATATGAAGCACTCTCAAGAATGCTGAAATTTGGAATGCCTTGCAAGGCATCCTGAAAACGAATCATCTTTCCCACAAAACAGAGTACATGAAGTACATTCCAACCTTCATATCACAGCAAAAGCTGAAATTTCTTACATATATATTCCAAAATGGACCAAGTGGAAAGTATGAGACCATGCCATTAAAAACAAAAAAAACCACACCTCTTTCATTCTAAATGGGAGACATGAGGTATACCCTCACAAGGGTTAATAGATTTCTGCGCCAACCATTTATTTGCTTATTATCTATGTAGACCAGGCACCCCCAAACTGCGGCCCTCCAGATGTTTTGGCCTACAACTCCCATGATCCCTAGCTAACAGGACCGGTGGTCGGGGAAGATGGGAATTGTAGTCCAAAACATCTGGAGGGCCGAAGTTTGGGGATGGCTGATGTAGACCATGGCAATGCAAAGTGGGGAAAGAGGTGTTTTGGAAGCTAATATACACTCTTTCTCACACTCACACACTTTTATTAAAACGTTTGTGGGTGGGGAAACATTCATTTATTGACTAAATGGAGACCTGAATTTTTCAAAACCATGTTTTCTGCCACCTTCCTTGTATGTATCACGGAACTTTCTTTGCCGAACTTTGCTTGTGGAAGTGCTGCTTCTTTCAGTTCCGTAGCTACATTAAAGGTAAAGGGACCCCTGACCATTAGGTCTAGTCGCGGACGACTCTGGGGTTGTGGCGCTCATTTCACTTTACTGGCCGAGGGAGCCGGTGTACAGCTTCCGGGTCATGTGGTCATGTGACCAGAGCAGCACATGGAAATGCCGTTTACCTTCCCGCTGGAGCGGTACCTATTTATCTACTTGCACTTTGACGTGCTTTCGAACTGCTAGGTTGGCAGGAGCTGGGATCGAGCAACAGGAGCTCACCCCGTCGTGGGGATTCAAACCGCCGACCTTCTGATCAGCAAGCCCTAGGCTCTGTGGTTTAACCCACAGTGCCACCCACACCCCTGTGTTTACATTAATGTGGCCATTAACAAATCAATTAAGCTGCTCTCTTGCATCTCCCCCTAACATTTTGTCATCAGAATCAACAGGCAGCAGGCTGTGTTCTGCCATGCAGAATCTTAGCTCTCACATGACCAGAGGAATCCACCTGACTTTATTGGACCACAGAGCCCAGTCTGCTTTCTCTCTGATTGGTAACAACTCTCATGGGTCTCAGGCAAAGAGAGGCTTTTCCTAGCACTGCTAGCAGAGATTCAAGATGCCAGGGATGAATCCTGGGACCCTTGGCATGCAGAGCATGTGCAGGCTCTCTCTCTCTCTCTCTCCCCCCCCCCCCCCAGAGCTGCAACGAGTTCAGGTTGGACTTGGTATTCCAATTTAAAACTTGGGAGCGAGAATGTATTATTAATAAAACGAAATAATAAAGCCTTGACCGTCTCTCCACAGATGTCTACATTCTGGCAGCCTCGAGTCCCTTTTGCACAACACACTTCTCACTCCCACTTTTAAATTAATTCTGACACTTCCCACACAGAAGCAGAAGTGCTCGAAAGTGGGAGGGGCGAGTGGGGTGGGGGTGGAATAGCAGAATATAATAAATAGAGATATTACAAATCTATTTCCCCTTTAAATCAGTTCCAGTTAAGAGCTATCTACCCTTAGAGCAACATGTTCCATTTCATGGCCCCCAAACACAGTCAGTAAGAGATCGGCAGCTGTCGCTCAGGGAGGGATAATAAAGAGGAAAGACAGCTTGGTCGCTCTCCCCCACCCCCAACCCGTCCTCCCCAACGACTTTGAAATATTGGAGAGAAAATGAAAAGGACCCGGCGCGCTTCTTTTGAATTAGCTCCACTATCAGTCCCTCGGCTAGCAGCTTTGTGTTGCTCTTGCGATGCAACCTGCCTGGGAAATGAGATTTGGGAATACAAGACCCTTTCTGTGAACCCTGGAGTGACAGGTCAATTTCGACAGAGAAGGGGAAAAAAGGTGTACGGTAATGAAACATGGCTTTTCTCTGTGTGAACACACAAACATATTATATGTTCCAAGACAGACAGCCTTCAAGCAGGGTTGGCACATAAGGAGGGGGAAGATAAAACGTTATCCTGTTAGTGGATGGAGTCGGCGACTGGCAGATAAGACACAGGGACTGCATGAATCCAGCTCATCTGGCGGCCATCTTTTGTTCAGCCCACTTAAAAACAAGAAGCCCTCTCCTTAAACACAAGGTTAAATGATTTCCCCCCCCATTACACTGGAAACCTTTATCCTTATTTCCAAGTAGTTAGGGATGGGCGCTGATTGGACAAAAGGAATGTTGGTTGTGGGCAAGAGAGATGGAGAGGAGTGAATGGCTGTTTTGGGGGGGTGTCTGTGATGCAACTGCCCCCCAGCAGTGTCTATTACCCTTCCCCACGTACCAGTCCAGGAAGAAGTTGGGTGGGGTGTCACCGAGCGCCCGCATCTCACACACTTTTTCAAGCTGCTCAGTCGGAAATCCGTTGCTCTCATACTGTAGTGTAGGTGGAGATGCGGCTGAATGCTCTGATGATTAAAATCATCATCTCATCCCCAGACAGAAAGGTTGAAGTTAGGGAGAAGGCTTAGCTGCTTGTCCTCAACATGCTTATGGAAGAAGGGCAATTTCACCATAATAGGTTCTTCCTGCTTCCCTGAAGTGGCACAGTGCAGACACAGGTATACCGCAAAAGGGAGAAGTCATAGAGACAGCTGGAGGAGGATGGAAGGAACAGATCATGCCATGTGAAAGGAGAGTGATACAGACTGGGAAAAGGTTGAGATCTACTAAAGTCCTTTTTGGGGATGCGTAGTCACCTGGTTGATGAGGGCTGCCCTTCCTGTGCAGTTATTGGCTCAAGGAAAAGATTACTGAGCAAGGCACGTTGATAGGGTGAAACTCCCACAGCACTTTATTGGGGGGGAGAACCTGACACACACCGTCCACCACAAGAGATAATGGCATCCTCTTTCAGAGTCATCTAGTGGCAGCTGAAGAGAGACATGAGGCAGAGCAAGATGAGGCAAGAGAGCCTGGCAATGGGATTACAGTCAACTTGCAGGAAAGTTTAATGGCCTTGGAATGAAAAGGTTAAAGGGAGGATGACAGATGATAAGGCATCTGTCAAGAGGTTGAGCTGCCACTACAACAGATTTTGCTAAGCACGAATTTGCATGCCCATTTTTTTTTGCAAAGAAACTAAGTTCCAGTTTTCAGTCACATGGGGCACATTTTTAAGAATGCTGCCTTAGGCACATAGAAAAGATAGGGCCTTATTTGTTCTGGCACCTCCCCAGTAAAATCCCCTCCATGGAGAGGCCCAGCAAGTCTGTGCTGTGGGACATTTAGTGAAAAAAGTATCTTGTTCCACCAGCCCTGAGAACTGGGAGGCTGCAAAGATGACACCCTACTGCTGACTTTATTGCAGTACTTGGCTTTTATTAGGCTGCTTTGCTATGTTTTAAAGGTTGTTTTTATTGTTGTAGTTATTTAGGGAGGCTTTAACATGCTGAAAGGTGAAATAACAAGGAATGAATGAATGAATGAAGCAGGCAAGCAATCTCCCTCCCTCAGAAGAATATTTCATGTGATTCACCTGTAAGAAATGAACAGCTACAGCACCTTTAAAATTCTGCTGTTGCAATGGAGTTACCATGTCTTGAAAGGGTGGGCCTTACCAGTTAACTCATGCACATGATCAAGACAGCAACAGCCCTCTCATGTAGAAAGAAAGTCATTTCGTTGAACCCCATTTTTTTCTAATTCTTGGGGTGACAGCAGGCCAGTCACGCAGCTGAAATCCAATTCTGTGCTCTCATTCCAGAACAGATTGTTGTTTTTTTATCCACAATTCAAACATGCATATGCACCATAAGGAGGATTTAAACAACTGGGAGGCCATACTGGGGTTGCCCACTGAGGCGTTATTGTTGCTCCAAGGCTCTAGACCAGGAGTGGGGAACCTACTGGCCCTCTAGATATTGTTGGACTACAATTCCCATCACCCTCAGCCCACAGGTTCCCCATCTCTGCTCTAGACCATCAAGCAAGCACCTTCCATATGTGTCATGAACTGGCACATATTTAAAAGTCTGGCTTCTGCTCCACTAGTGGCTCAGAAAATGAGTTCTAAGATGCATTATCTATAACACAGTGTCCTAGGTTTCCCATCAAACTGGTGGGCTGACAATCTTGCACATCATCTGAGCCAATCTTCTCAGCAGGAAAACTAAATAATGTTTGATGTTTTACTGTGGTTTTGTAATTTGATGGAAGCTGCCCAGAGCGGCTGAAGCAACCCAGTCAGATGGGTGGCATATAAATAATATATTATTATTATTATTATTATTATTATTATTTAGTTGTTTAGTCGTGTCCGACTCTTCGTGACCCCATGGACCAGAGCATGCCAGGCACTCCTATTATTATTATTATTATTACTCCTTTAAGGTATCTAGTGCCAAAAAAAAGGCAAAATAGAGAAGGAGGAGGCCAGAGGCAGAGGCTCAAAAGGTCTCAGTTCAGTTCCAACCCTTGTCAGAGGAAGTTGCTTCCTCAGAAGCTCTCCACAGATCTGTGGCAACTGACCAGCCTTGCTTTGAGGGTTCCTCCATGGAACCAACCTTAAGAAACATGGTGCTTCCTTGGCAGGTAAATGGAATTGGATCATTGTGGCAAAGACATCTGAAAACCATTAAGGTCAAAGAGGAGGCCAAACAGGTAGCAAAGAACAGCACAGCTGCAAACCAGTGCAGCCTAAATCAATCCTATTGTTTCCTTGCCATCCTGTGCAGCCCAAATTTAATGTGCCAAAAAACAAAAAGACACTGATTTTACTTCCTGCTTTTCTTTGTGGAAACATTGACATGTCCTCAGTCAAACATTATCCACTCCTTCAATCAGGCCCCATTTTTCTCAAGGCTCAGGCAGGGCGGTGGAGGGAGGAGGCAGGAAGTTAAAAGTAATTATTGAAAACTCATAAGCCACAGCTTTAGCCTAATTACCCCAACTCTCTTTTTTAATTTTTGTATTGATTGCCTCCAGCGAACGTACAATTATTGACTGAACTCGTGCAGCCTGCCAGTATGGCGATGAGAACAGCAGCCAATGAGAAACAAAATGAAATTAAATGACCCATAAAACTGGGCTACCCCTCTGCAAAGTTAAAATAAACCGCATAAAACACCACCATGGGACTGAGTTTCCACAGATGGTGTGTCATGGCCTCCATCTGGCTGCATGCGGTGCTGCTTTCAGAAGACCTCCTATTGCCACAGCAGCATCACCAGTAGGGGGCAAACTTTCATGGATGTGGTAAGAAATAGAGCATAGAATGTCTAAATTCCCCTCTCTCGCATACACACACGAAATCCCCAACACCTCTCCACACATAAGAAAAATACATGTGAGGGACAGATCTAGAACCACCTCCCAGGCATGCTAGTTCTTTATGTGCAGCGATAATCTCCCCCTCGTCAAATTACAGAGTGCAAAAGCAGCAAAGGGCTGCCCTCAGGTATTCTGCAAAGCACTGTGCACATCAATGGTGCACTATGAATGCCACCATGTAGGGAAACATTCAAATGTTCACCCACCACCTAAAAATCATAAACGAGCTGCCATATACCAAGCCAGACAGCTGGTCAGTCAAGCTCAGTACTATCCACTCTGTGTGGCAATGGCTCCATGAGATCTCAAGTAAATATGTTTTCCATTACTGAGACCCTTTTGCCTGGTGATCCAACCAGAGCCCTTCAGCGTGCAAAGAACTTGCTCTACTGCCGAGTTATGACCCCACCCCCTGGTATAACCTAGCGACAGATGCTTAAAGGGAGAGGAGCTTCTGCACCTCATTTATAGCTCTATGGCTAAAGGAAGAAAAGCTGGTCTGCACCCACAGACATCAACTGCTAGGTATGGGAAGATATTATCAGACTGGAATGTGGAAATGTTGTTATTCTGGTCCTCAGGGGAGAACTGAGGGACATCTGGGGAATGTGAACCACTGATCTGTTTCCTCTTTGCTACAACTGCCCTCGGGGTCTCAGGTGCACCCAAGGCCACTTCACCCACCTTTCATGCTAATAGCCCACTTGTCATATATAAGCAGGGTCAACATTTGCTGTCGGTGCGCAAGCAAAAAAACGGCTGACGAATTATTCTCAGGTAAGTGAGCTCCAAAAGATCCCATTTAAATCCTGCCACTTCTTGTTTAAGTAAAATGAAGCTGGCATTTATGAAGCACAGTCCTCCCATCTTGCTTAATGTGCTAATGATTGTAGGAGATGAAAACTCGTTTCAAACTGTTCCACCACCTTCCCCACCCCCCTGCCCTGTAAAAGCGTACAAGTAAATTTATTCAATAAAATCCCAACCCAAGCCACTGGACAGGGTGCAAGCTACTCTGGTGTCACGCTGACACTCTCTTACAACCTAAAATAAACAAATTCACCCACTGATTCCAGCCTGATTTGGCAAAGTTGCTCTTCTCCAGAGCTTGGTAAATGGTTCGGATAAAAATCCATATATTGAACCCAGTAGATGCAAAAATAAAGCATCAGCCATGACAGAATGTCGATGGCAGGGGCTTGTACAACCACCTTCATCATTTTTGTTTTGTTTTCATTTTCACGGTGGCTCACTTTAGCAATTTCTGAAGTGCATTTTAACAGCTCGCTCCATTGTACTACAGCTGTATTTATGGGCCAAAAGGGGGAATCAAACTAATCTAATCTTGCACTGTGTTCCCCACGAGCAACTGGTGTCTATTGCTTCAGAGGAAACATGGAAGAATGGGGACAGGTTTCTCACTCCTGCGCATTTTTTCCCCCAGAGAAAGGAGGAAGCTGCAGTGACTAGCAAGCTGGGCACAGCCATGACCACACTGCCATTATGATACTTTGCATTTAAATGTGGGGCGTAACATAACTAATAAATGAAACAGGAATACCTGATTAGGCAGGCTGGACTTAAATGTCATGCAAACAGCCTGAGAAACCAGATGCCATCAAAGTTCTTAGCCTTCATGGTCTGCATCCTCCATCCTACCTCTCATCTCTAAGCAGGGTCCCCTACAATTTATAAAGAAGAATGTAGCTGGAAGGGACACTCAAAGGGTCATCTAATCCAGACCCTTGCAATGTAGGAATCACAACTAAAGCACCTGAATTCAACCAATGTCCACCAGAGCACTCACTTCTGCCCCTGGTTGTGCCCACTGCTTCCAGCATATGGCCCCAGAAGGGAATGTGGCCCTCATGCTGTGGGGAGAAGGTACCCCACCCCTGTCTGAATGAGAGATGCCAGCAGGGATTGAACTGGCAACCCTCTGCATGCAAAGCAGGTGCTCTCTACCCACTGAGCCACAGCTGCTGCCGTCCCTTCAACACATCGCTGGCCCTTTTCAATCCCCTTCCCTCTGCTGCTGCTCTCTTCATTACCTGTCAGGATGGGCATGTCCTTGTCCAGTGCTATTGTTCTAGAACAGGCACCCCCAAACTCCGGCCCTCCAGATGTTTTGGACTACAATCCCCATCTTCCCCACCCACTGGTCCTGTTAGCTAGGGATCTGGGAGTTGTAGGCCAAAGCATCTGGAGGGCCGTAGTTTGGGGATGCCTGGTCTAGAAAAAGAGGCGCCGGAACTGACCATGAATGCCTCCCTTGTTTTCTTTTAATGGCAATGGTGCCCACTTGAGGTGTGCCAGAATTGAGTTCCAGTGAGTTCTGACTGGAAAAAAGCCCTACCTTGTCATTCCCAGCAGAGGAGGACTGGCTGGGAAGGCCAAGTCCCACCTACCGCCTCCCCGCATTGCCCTCCAGGTCACATCTGCCCTCTTGTACAAGCAACAAATCCCCCATGCAGTCAGCCAGCCTCCTCTCCTACTCTCTGCCAATTCAAAGCCTGTAGCCATCAAAGCAAAAAACAAACCAACCACCAGATCTCTTCTCGTTTGGACTCCGAGCTGATGATCAGCAGTGTAAGCATCATTTTCAGCCACCTCAGCTGCCCCAGTAAGCAAGGTGGTGTCCTGGGAGGCCCCAACACTGTGAGCTGCACAGATCTGGCCCTGACATTGGCAGAGCTCAGCCTGCAATTCAAGGGACACTAACGCCCCGGATTTGCCATGACCAGGCGGTGGAGGGTGAGGAGAGCTGCATGGTGGCCTTGCCTTTCTAGCCTGCCAGTACAGTGCAGGGCCGTAGGAGGAACCAACACTCCGCTACCAGAGCAATTCCAGTATTTGGTATTAATTTAATAATAACCATTTCAAATAATGAATTTTATGCTAATTTCCCCATTCTGAATATTAAATTCCAGCTGCAAAATTGGGTTTTTATAGTTGCCAAATAAAACCTCTAATACGAACCTATACATAAGGGTATTTGCTATATATAAATTACACTAGGAACCCGGAGGGAAAACAATCTTTAAAAAGCTCAATATTAATACTTTCTTTCCGGTTTTTATTAAGTGGTTTTTAATGGACTGCTCCAAAACCATTTCTTGGTGCAATTAGAAGGTTTAATGAGCTATCCCAACCATTGTTATCGAAAAGTCAACAATACAGGAGCCAACAATAGGCAGTTTTAATTGAAAGTAGGGTTCCACGTATTTTGTTGGGATTTTTAATACCACTCAGAAGCAACATCACATTTCTATCACCTGGGGGAAGCCTTGTCCCTCTTGTAACTTAAAACAACATTTCTGTCAAAAAATAGCTTACTCCTTGAGCACTTTGCACTTTAGGGGAGCACCTTCAGCTCAGTGGAAGACCTATATACTTTGCATGTGGAATACCTCAGGTTCAATCTATGGCATGATTAATTGTGAAGGAACACGACTTTCAGACGTTTCATTTTTGGTTGTAGAATTTGGGGTGCAAAATGGTTGATTTCAGAGGCTGTCTTGCACAGAGGAAAGTAGTGTATAGGAGGGTT
Organism: Zootoca vivipara; assembly: GCF_965207765.1. NCBI lineage: Eukaryota > Metazoa > Chordata > Lepidosauria > Squamata > Lacertidae > Zootoca > Zootoca vivipara. Next base: position 66,437,377 of record NC_142592.1, on the reverse strand, counting down.
AAAAGGTCACTGGAGAAAGGTTTGCACAGGGAGGTCAAAAGTTCACCCTAGGAACCCGGCAATGATGGAGAGATGGGATATGCAGGCAGGAGGCAACTGTTCTTCTGATTGGCTAAAAGGTTTTGGGAAGGGGAGTGAAAATATTGTATATTTAGTCCAGCTGGAAAATAGGGTAGCTAGAGGTGGAGAAATGAAGACTTAAAGAACTGAATTGATGGAGAAGAAAAAAGAAGAAAAAAGGCAGGAGGGCCAACAAACTGACTCTCAGACCTGGAAAGATGAAAGCACGGTGGGTGGGTGGTTTAGTTGCTTTGCGTGGGGTCACTCTCTCTCTTAAATAGCAGGTTCTTAGTCAGGGGGTGTTTCTGTATACACTAGTGGCCCAGGTGACCAAAGTGGCTTCAGAAGCTGATAAGTCATTTCTAATAATGTTTTTATGTCATTTATAAGAATTGTATTATCGTGTATTAAGTTCTATACTGTCTTATTTTTGTAAACTGCCCTGTGAACTTCTTTGGTGTAAACACTATGTAAATTTCTAGATATATAAAAGAAATCAAGCATATGAACAAGAACTTCTTCACTATCTTATTTGCTGCTCTCTATGCCACTGTCAAGGGACGTGGGTGGTGCTGTGGGTTAAACCACAGAGCCTAGGGCTTGCCGATCAGAAGGTTGGCAGTTTGAATCCCCGCAACGGGGTGAGCTCCTGTTGCTTGGTCCCTGCTCCTGCCAACCTAGCAGTTCGAAAGCACGTCAAAGTGCAAGTAGATAAATAGGTACCGCTCCAGCGGGAAGGTAAACTGCATTTCCATGTGCTGCTCTGGATCGCCAGAAGCGGCTTAGTCATGCTGGCCACATGACCTGGAAGCTGTACGCCAGCTCCCTCGGCCAATAATGTGAGATGAGCGCTGCAACCCCAGAGTCGGTCATGACTGGACCTAATGGTCAGGGGTCCCTTTACCTTTACTTTTATGCCACTGTCAACACCACCTCACCAGAGATGACAACCCAACTATTGTTCTGCATGCTCATCTTTTTTTCCAAGGATGAAAGAGACATGATTCTCCTTCAATTATACACAAAAACCAGAGGTTATTCTATTAGGAGTTCTTGTCCCTAGATGATCAACTGTACGGCAAGAGGCTGAACACTAACACACTGGATTGAGAACATGTTGAGCTATTGAAGAGATGCATCGTTGGAGATGGGGTGGGCTTTAACTCACTCTGAATGAAATAATGTGACTCAGCTGGACAGCATTTGCCATGCTCTATGAGAAGACAGTGAGGGACCACAATGCAGGATTTTAATATTAATCCCCCCAAAAATTTTTTTCCAAGAACGGATTAATGCTGTTGATGCACACAGCAGCCTAGCAAGAAACTACATGCCAGCACCAATCGATTACTTTCGCCCACGTCAACAAAACGTTTTTGTCCAAAGGGCTTTGTCACCAAAGCAGCTCTCAGCCTGTCAAGAGTCAGACATCATTCTCTTTGCACATTGCCATGGGTGTAGTCATCAATAAAAGAGTTTCTTTTGAAATGCAATGCTGTAACACTGCTGCTTAGTCCTGTGTGTTGCTAGTATGTTTCCCCCCAGTCACAATGGCAGTAATATTGCTCTCCTCAATACTTATGGGACTGTCTCTCCCGGTATGCCCCGCGGAGGACCTTAAGATCCATAAATAGTAACACCTTAGAGGTCCTGGGCCCGAAGGAAATCAGATTAGCCTCAACTAGAACCAGGGCCTTCTCAACATTGGTCCCGACCTGGTGGAACGCTCTGTCTCCTGAGACCAGGGCCCTGCGGGACCTGATTTCTTTCTGCAGGGCTCGTAAGACAGAGTTGTTCCGCCTGGCATTTGGCCTGGAGCCAACTTGATCCCCTCCCCCATTTTCCCTTTGTTTTTCCCTTTTGTATGAGGCTGCATTTTTAATTTTTAATTTTAAAATTTTAATGTATTTAGTCTTGTTGTTGAATTTTATTTTAACTAGTTGTTTTCTATTTGGTGTTAGCCGCTCTGAGCCCGGCCTTGGCTGGGGAGGACGAGATATAAATAAAATATTATTATTATTATTATTATTATTATTATTATTATTATTATTACTAGTTTGTATCATGTTTTCTACTTTGATTACTGTTTATCATTTGCATGATGTTTAAGTTTGGTATTTACACAGTGTGACGCTTTGGGCTTATCTATAATTTGGAGAATGCAATACAAAAAGCTTAGTATAAAGAACAGGTTTTGGCCAACTGCCTGAAAGACAGAAGAGAGTTTCAGTTTTTAAGATATTATAGAATAAATAAACGTTAGAGATAAGCAAAAAAAGTAAATAAGGGTATTCAAAGCTCAAAATGAGTTTTACATTTTATCAACAGCATCCTATAGCTGTGCGCACCCCCTAAATTTACTCTAGAGGGTTGGGGAAAACCCTAGAACAGGTTTTGGGGAAACACAGGGAGATGAGAGTGGTGATAAGTCCCAATTTGGGTGCAGACTTTGTTCCACCCAAACATACCCCGATAAACGCTACATTGAATTCCACCTGTGAGGGACAGGGGATATCGCGAAGTCCCTCCCCTCCTGAGTTCAAGCCCAGCACTGACCACAGGGGAAAGCAGAGGGAGCTCTGATTCCAGTGGGGAAGCAGGAAGTCGGGTCCGAGGCTCAGGCAAGGTAGCGGAGCCAGGGTCCCAGGTGGGACAGGAAGGGGCAAGTAAGGGGGGGAGACCCATCCCTCCAACGCCAGAATTACGCAGAAAGAGGAGGGGCAAGAGGATGGGTCTTCCGAGGCTTTTGTGCTGGGGAAAGACGCGCCAAAAGTCATTCGGAGGTTCTGATACCGACTGAACACATCACTCTGTGTAAATAGCAATGACTTTAGCACTGTAAATACGCAGCACCAATAAAAGAATAAAATGCAGAGCTGCGTAGCGTCGTTACTCTGAAGTAGCCTACTCCGGCCACTGTGACAGCAACCTCCGAATCTTTTTTGGGCTACTTTGGAGTTGCCGGGATGAGCGTGCCAGAGGCGGAGAAATGGCGGCAGCTCGCTGAACAAGCGCAAGAGGAGCTGCAGAAGCTGCATCTGCAGGCACAGGGAGAATTAAAGGCAGCAAAAGAAGAGACTAAGAAGGTCCAGGAAGAACGGCTACAACTTGTGGAACAGGTGAGAGCGCTTCAGGAAAGAGAGCAGCAATTAAGGGCGGTGGCGGTAGACCTCCAAAGCAAGCTAGATGCAGAGAAAGACAAGGCGGGAGGGGCTCCCCAAGTCCAAGTGCTGCCAGGAAGGAGAGCAGGGACCCTTGTAAGCAAGTTCAATGGAGACCCGAGGGAATATCATGGCTTTGAGACTGAGATCGTGTATGCTCTTGAGCTGCACCAGAATGAGTTCCCCGATGATGAGCACAGAGTAGCGTTTATTGTGGAACATCTGACCGGAGCAGCCAGGGAGTGGCTAAGACCGTTAATCGCAACCAAGAATCCTTGCATGAAAAATGTCCAACAATTTCTAGAAGGTTTGAGGACGATGTATTCGTCCGATAGTCATTTGGACCAGACTAAGGAGGAACTGCATAATTTACGCCAAGGAAATATGACAGTTCGCGCATATTGGGCGAAATTCACCATGCTGGTGCACAGACTGGGGTGGGTTTTGGAGTCGCCTCCTATGCAAGCTGCGTTTTACTTGGGTTTGCACGAGGAGGTGAAGGATGAACTCTCGAGAGGTCCAAAGCCCAGTACTATGGATCAGCTGAGCAAAGCGGCTCTGGCGGTGGGGGTGAGACAGGAATCCCGGTGGAACGACAAGCAAGCAACGCGCGCAAAGCGGGCTTGGTTCCCACGGTCGCAAGAGAAGCCACTCCCTCAACAACCCTTTCAAGCCACGCCTGGAGCCAGCCAGGACCAGGAGCCCATGCAGATTGATAGCGCGCGCGCGCGGGCTTTTCAAACCCCAGCGGCGCCAAGACGCAAGGAGGGAAGGGGCGGGAATTGCTTTCTCTGCAACTCACCCCAGCATCTCGTCAGAGACTGCCCACATCGCAGGGAGTGGCAAGGAAAGGCGGGAACGGTGGTGCCCTCCCCCACTGACGCAGCACCACAGCAGGGAAACGGGAAAGCCTGGCTGCAGGAGACAAGGGGCAGCAGCCAGGCACAGTCTGCAGACAACAGCCCCAGCCCGCCCTCCCGCACAGAGAAGAGCAGAGCCAGCCCACCCCTCCCAGAGCAGGAGTGGTTTTAGAAGTGACGCTAACGCTCCCAAATGGCTATCCCCTGACGGTCCTCGCCCTAATTGACAGTGGGGCGTCCGCCAACTTCTTCTCCAGAAGCTTTGCAGAAGAGCACCAAATCCAGCTTTTGCAGTTAGATTTTCCTCTGCACGTGGCAACCATTGACGGCAGGGAGCTGCTGGGAGGGGCCATCACACATCAAACCCCCCCCATGAGAATGACGGTGGGAAGGCACTCAGAGACACTGGCGTTCAACGTCACCACCATCTCAGACCCCCCCATCGTCTTGGGCATGAGCTGGCTGGCGCGCCACGACCCCTCCATCAGTTGGCACCAGAGGTGCATCACGTTTGGGTCGGACTTTTGTCTGGAACATTGCATGCAGCACCAACCAGGGGAGGGGCCTCCGATAGCCACGGTGGCCACCATGCATATCAAAGGGGGTGAGGCGATACCCAAGCAGTACTGGGACCTGCAAGAGGTCTTCAGCGAAGCGGAGTCCGACCACCTACCCCCGCACAGGCCTTTTGACTGCCAGATCAACCTGGTGCCAGGGGCGACGATACCCCCAGCCAAGCTGTACGCCATGTCAGACCAGGAGCTGGAGGATCTGCGCGCTTTCATCGACAAGAACCTCAAGCGGGGGTTCATAAGGGAAAGCAAGGCAGCAGGGGGCAGCCCGGTCTTCTGGGTGGACAAGAAAGACACGCAACAGCGCCGTCTTGTGGTGGATTTCAGACGACTGAATTCAGTGACAGAGCCAGTGGCTTTCCCCATGCCCAGAGTGGATGATCTCCTGACAGCGGCACGCAGGGGCAAGATTTTCACCAAGCTGGACCTAAGGGGGGCGTACAACTTGATCAGGATCCGGGAAGGAGATGAATGGAAAACCACGATGTTCACGCCTCTGGGCTCTTTTGAATATCTGGTGATGCCCTTCGGTTTGCAAGGGGGCTCAGCATGCTTCCAGGCCTTCATGCACCACGTCCTGGGGTCCCTCCTCTTCAGGAAATGCTTGGTCTTCCTAGATGACATCCTTATCTACTCGAATGACCCAGTGCAGCATGTGAAAGATGTCAGAGAGGTGTTGCAGCGCCTGAAGGAGAACCACCTGTATGTGAAGCTGGAGAAGTGCAAGTTTCACACCAAAGAGGTGGACTTCCTGGGCTACAAGCTGTCAGACAAGGGGCTGGCGATGGACAAGGACAAGGTGCAGGCCATCCTGGACTGGCACAGCCCCAGGACGCGCAAAGATGCCCAACGCCTACTAGGCTTCGCTAACTTCTACAGGAAGTTCATCAAGAACTTCTCTCGCGTTACGGCTCCCATCACGGACTGCCTGAGAGGCAAGCAGAAGTTCAGGTGGACACCAGAGGCGCAAGCAGCGTTCGAAAGCCTCAAGAGAGTGTTCGCCTCAGACCAGAACCTGTTCCATGTGGTGCAGGACGCGCCCCTACGCATTGAGACAGATGCTTCTGAAAAAGCTGTGGGCGCCATTTTGTTGCAACTGGACGCCAACAGGGAGTGGAGACCCTGTGCCTTCTTCTCCAGGAAGCTGACACAGCCTGAACGCAACTACACAGTGTTTGATAGGGAACTTCTCGCGATCTACGCTGCGTTCCAGCACTGGCGACACTTCCTGGTGGGCGCAAAGCACCCCATCCAGGTGTGCACAGACCACAAGAACCTGGAGTTCTGGAGAACTGCCAGGGTGCTCAACCAGCGACAGATACGGTGGGCAGAGTTCTTCTCGAACTTCAACTTCTCCATCCACTACATCCCGGGGGAGCAGAATGTCAGGGCGGATGCCCTCTCCCGCAAGCCAGAGTACATGGAGGAGGAGGCGCCACCAGCACCCAGGCACATCTTCCCCCCGTCAGCATGGTCCTGCGGAGCAGCAGTGGTGAGCGAGGCAGAACTCACAGCACTGACGGCAGCGGATGAATTTGCCAACCGCATCTTCAGAGAACTGAGAGGGGGGAGGGAGCAGGCTAAAGACTTTGCAGAACGCAGGGGGCTGCTTTTCTACAAGGGTGCACTCTACCTGCCCACCACCCAGCTTAGACGTACGGTCCTAAAGCAGATGCACGACAACCCAACGGCGGGTCATTTTGGAAGGGACAAAACCGCCCACCTAGTCATGAGACACTTCTGGTGGCCAGGGGTGCGGGAAGATGTTCGAGACTATGTACGGGGCTGTGACACCTGCCAGCGGGCAAAGGTGGTCAGAGCAGCGCCACCAGGCTTGCTGGAGCCCTTAGCCACCCCACACAGGCCGTGGGAAGTGGTGTCCATGGACTTCATCACAGATCTGCCTTCTTCCAGGGGCAAGACCGCAGTGTTGGTGGTGGTGGACCTCATGTCCAAAATGTGCCACTTTATACCGTGTGCCAGGGCGGTCTCGGCAGAAGAGACAGCCAAACTGTTTGTGGACCACGTGTTCAGACTGCATGGATTACCTTTAAGGGTTATTTCGGATAGAGGCCGCCAATTTGTTTCCAGGTTCTGGAGGCGGCTCATGAACCTCCTGCAGGTGGAGGTCAGCTTGTCGACAGCTAGACACCCGCAGACCAACGGACAGGCGGAGAGAGTCAACGCCATTCTGCAGCAGTACCTGAGATGCTACGTCAGCCAGAGGCAAACAGACTGGGTGGATAGACTGCCACTGGCAGAATTTGCCTACAACAATGCGGTGCACGTCTCCACAGGGGTGTCGCCCTTTAAGGCCAATTACGGGCGCGACCTCAGATCTTTCCCAGAGAGGGAGGGGGAGGAGGAGGAGGAGGGCCCACAGGCTGAGGATTGGGCAGAGGAACTGGAGACGGTGCACCAGCAGCTCAGAGAACACTTGGAGAGGGCCAAGGAAGCGTACAAAAGGGGGGCAGATCGCCACAGGCGACAAGGGGAGGTCATCAGGGTGGGGGACAAGGTTTGGTTGTCCTCGGAGGGCCTTCCCACCAGAGGGAGGTGCAAAAAGCTGGCGCCCAGAAGGCTGGGCCCCTTCACAGTCACGCAACAGGTCAACCCGGTGGCATACAGGCTGGCACTGCCAGAGGACATGAGGGTGCATCCAGTGTTTCATAGATCGCTGCTGTCGCCGTACAGGGAAAGCAGCAGGCTCCGAGACAGCGAACACACCCCCGAGGGAGGGGGGGAGAGGGGAGGCAGGGAGCAACTCAATGAAGCCACGGCCATCCTTGATTCACGGAGGGGGGTGGGGGGCCTGGAGTACCTCATGGCATGGGAGGACGCTCCGCCCTCCCAGAATGAATGGGTCCCCGCCACTCAGATACAGGAGGAATTCTTGGTGGAAGAATTTCACGCCCTCTTTCCCCACAGACCCAAGCCCTGGCACATGGAAAGGGAGGGGGAGGAGGAGGAGGCACGGGAGAGCAGCTCACCATGGCGCTGGGAGGCGGAGTTTGAGGACTCGGGAGACGAGGTATGGGTGTCACCAAGATCCACCCAGTCAGAGGCAGAAGCAGATTGGCAGCACATTTTTACCCCCACCAGCTCAGACGCCACGGACTTTTTGGGATTCCAGTCCTCCCAGGCGGAAGGGGGGGCCTCGCAGGACTGGGCGGAGGTGTTCACACCAACGGGCTCGGAAAGCACTGAGTTCCTAGGTTTCCAGTCGTCACCGACACCTGGGGGGGACCTGGGGAGGGGAGAAGGGGAGCTTGGAAGGGGGGTGGATGTGAGGGACAGGGGATATCGCGAAGTCCCTCCCCTCCTGAGTTCAAGCCCAGCACTGACCACAGGGGAAAGCAGAGGGAGCTCTGATTCCAGTGGGGAAGCAGGAAGTCGGGTCCGAGGCTCAGGCAAGGTAGCGGAGCCAGGGTCCCAGGTGGGACAGGAAGGGGCAAGTAAGGGGGGGAGACCCATCCCTCCAACGCCAGAATTACGCAGAAAGAGGAGGGGCAAGAGGATGGGTCTTCCGAGGCTTTTGTGCTGGGGAAAGACGCGCCAAAAGTCATTCGGAGGTTCTGATACCGACTGAACACATCACTCTGTGTAAATAGCAATGACTTTAGCACTGTAAATACGCAGCACCAATAAAAGAATAAAATGCAGAGCTGCGTAGCGTCGTTACTCTGAAGTAGCCTACTCCGGCCACTGTGACACCACCCAAAGAAAGTAATATTCAAAATGCTAATGAGGAAATTAGTTGTTGTTTAGTCGTTTAGTCGTTTAGTCGTGTCCGACTCTTTGTGACCCCATGGATCATAGCACGCCAGGAAATTAGTAAGAACAATGTATATAGCATTTCTAGAATGTTGTAAGCATTACACATCATCTTTGGAACTGTACAACTAAATTGATAAGAAATATACATACATACATACATACATACTTGATCAAAATATAGTGGATGCCTATGTAGGATACATCCTTCTCAGTAGTAACACCAAAACCGAAACTCACTTCTGTCTTTTAGACAGTTGGCCAAAACCTGTCTTTTTCTAAGCTTTTGGGGTTCTGGGATTGACCTGATTTTTGTTCTGTATTTCCTGTTCCGGTTGACATTTTTGATGCTGTTGCTAGTTTTACCATTTTGTTTGGATTGTTTTAATATTTTGCTTTTTTGTGAGATGACATCTGGATTTTTCAGATGGAAAGGTGAGGTGCAACACAAATGTCTGAGATATACGTAACATATACATATATACGCCTGCCTTTCACAGAGTCACACCTTTGGTTCATCTCACTGGATAAGATAAGGCCACTGCTGTCAACTTTGTATTTCAGATGAGCAGCTGAGTGGCTTGTTCAAGGTCACCTAGAGAGGTCACAGTCAAGGTGAAATTCGAACCAGAGACCTTCTGGCTCAGAGCTTATGCTTTTAGTCTCTACATGCCACCAGTTCACAATACTAGGATGGGGAGAAAATACCTAAAAACCTCATATACCCAGCTCTTTTACTCTATGGGCGAGGCTGATATTCTAAAGGTACCCCCCCCCCCTTTAGAAGCAGTGCTGGTAAAATATCAGGAATGCCTTGGATCAGTTTTGACACACTAAACTCAAATTCCTAAACATGTTAATAATGCATTAGAATTAAATGTAAATGGTAAAGCAACATTTGGCTCATAAATAATATCCATAAAGCAAACCATCTTCTCCCTCGATGGGATAAGAATAAAAGCATTCTGAAAGCAGATGATGGTTGACCTGGGGAAAAGGTTTAGCACACTCTTAAATAATATATGTAAACCTGCAATTCACACTGATGTGCACTCATTTTTCTTACTATGACACCAAAGTTGAAATAATCCAACCGACAAGACAGAGCACACTTGGTGAAGCTATTACTCAAACAAAGGAGTTTCAGATTTCTCTCTTTTAAAAAAATGGGGGGGGGGTTATATGCCGCAATTTGGTGCAATTTAGAGCAGTGATATTATGTGCCATTTTGCATTGCAATCAGCTGAGAAATGCTAACATTGATCTTTAAATAACCTGGCTAGTAAACCATTCCTCATGCATGGATTTTTCCTTCTCTTGACCTCTTTGTAGCTCAGGAAAGTTGCATTAAATAGTACAATGGTTCTCACCTCTGCTTATTATCAATATAGCTGAAGCTTTGAAAGACCTATCAAAAAGCTTGCAGCCAAGAGATGGGAACACTTAATTACCCAAATCTCTGTTTATGAGTACCACTTTTCCCTTCCAAAGTGACATTTTCTTCCCTGTCACAGAATACATTCAATTGCTTTTCCTTGACAATAAGCTAGCCTGAACAAAATATTATAGAAATTGTTCTGGGGGAACAGCTCTTAAGAAGAAGGAGAAACCTGTGTATGCACCAACTGGAGATCTAAAACCACAGATGTACCAATACTATTCAGAATGCATCTTTGAGCATAGGATTGTGGTGTGCTCAAACCCTGGTCAGAAAAGGCTATACCGTAGTGGGCAGTGGCATGTGTGCAACTTCCCTGATGGGTAAAGGGAAGGGAGCAGAACCATGCCAAAGTGAAGCTTCACTTCAACATCCTAAAACAAAAAAGGAGGAGGATAACTCAGTGGGCTAGAGTGTGGTGCTGACAACAGACAGCTGTGTATTCCTGCACTGCAGGGGGTTGGACTAGATGATCCTCAGGGTCCCTTCGAACTCTATGATTCTATGAGAAACACATTTCTGAGTATCTCTCCTACCATAATTTCAGATACAACAGTGTATGTGCTCCGGACGCACCAGTTTTAAAACAAGGTTAGTGTTTTGTCACAGCACACTTACAATACCAATGTAATTCCCTCCTGCAAATAAGGGTTGATGCCATCCAACAATATTAGTAGATTTCCACGTTACCTCTTTCAAATATGGGGTGGCTCCTACATACAATTAATATGCCTGGTCTTTTTTGTGGATGTGGGCCATGAAAACTCATTGGCAAACCTACAGTGATGCTGTCCTGTTTGTGAATTTGCTGAGAAGTAAACAGGGCTCCTTATCAATTTCTACAAAACAGATAACTCATAGACTGCATCAGCTGCCCATTAATCAATCAAAGTTTCTACCAGTCAGAGGTTTAGAGCCACTTTGCATAGAAAGCTATATTCTTCTGTGCACTGATTGTACTTTAGCTTGTCAAAAATGCCAGCAGATCCTTTGTGCTGCTGGTCGTCAACATCAGATTATAAAAGACGAAGGCAGGCCAGTAAGGCAATTTATTATGTTCCTTCTTGAAACATCACACACTAATAGAACACTAAGCACTATGAATAGGACACTAGGAAGAGATTCCACTCTCAAGAAGCAGGGAGGGAAAGCCATCCCTGGGAATATTTGAATTCTGCAGTGCCAAATGGGTGAATGACCTGTTAAATCCAGTTGCTTAATTCTGGACTTCAGTCTGAGAAATCCTGATTGGGCAGCAAAGGGGTCTCTTGCCAATCTGCTGAAGTTTGCAGTGATGGAGGTCAATCATTAAGAGGGTTGCACCTTCCCTTTAGGGAGCCAAAGATATTTTTCCTGATCAGGAGGAAAAGATAGAGAAAAACACTATTATTACCTAAAGAGGATTAAATTTCAGAGTTATCATTCTCTGCAATGGCCTCTTTGTTTATAATTTTGAATCCCAGCAGGTTTAAAAGCAGAAACGAGGAGGAGGTAGCCCTGCCCTTAGTTCTGTTGAGACTGCTTGTCTTTTTGTAATAGGTTTCTCCAAGCAAAGGGAAGCAGCAAATTGCAAGGTGATGCAGCAGCTGGAAAATGTGCAAATTAAGAAGGTTGTTCTTAACCAGAGGTCAGCAAACTTTTTCAGCAGGGGGCTGGTCCACTGTCCCTCAGACCTTGTGGGGGGGCAATTTTTTGGGGGTGGTGGTGGTGATGCAAGAGCACCATGAGCCCAGGTGGCTGCTTACCTGTGTCTTGCGAGTGGCAGCGGCTAGCGGCGGTGGGACAATGAGCGGCGCACAAAAGGGCTCTGGGGAGGGGCTGCTTTAAATGGCAGCCACTCAAGCACTGCTGCTGCTGGCAGCAACAAAGCCCAGCCCCCTTCCTCCTCTAGGCAGGGCGGGGAGAAGCCAGGAGGAGGAGGAGGGGCTGCCGCATGAGGGAGAGGGAAAGAATGCGCGCTTGCTGGCGATCTACGCGGCGATTCCTGGATCGTCCACGGGCTGGATCCAGAAGGCAATTGGGCCTGATCTGGCCTGCAGGCCTTAGTTTGCCTACCCATGTTCTTAACAGTCCTGCAGCAAAAAGAAAGCCTGTTTGGTTGTGGTGTGGGCGGGTGTGCAGACGCTGGCATCTGACCACAGAAGACCCACTATTAATTCTGCAGCGAATTAGATCCAGGCTTCTCCGGGTCCCTTTTCCTCTTTAATTGGATCCATCAAGAAGGGATCCTGCAAAAATTTTACTCCTATGATCATCACTATACATTTAATTTAGCATCAACACTGGAACTGGGTGCTGTATGAAACATAAATGATAGGCAAAGTTGGGAAGCAGAATTCAAAGTTAAAAAATAAGTACTAGATGGCAAACAGGACCTAGACTAGATGACAGTTATGGTCCCTTCTAACTCTACAATGAATGGACCAGAAGATAATCAGGAGTGGAGTTGCCTAGAGAAGACAGGTACGGTCTTGATGAAAAACCTTGCATTTGTTTGGTCTTTAGGATTATGTGGCACTATAAGTTTTAATCTTTGAAAAGATAGTGCTTTGGGGTTTTTTAACTGAAGCAACTTTTTTGATTTAGGGTTTGTACACAGGTTTTCAAAATCACACAAGTAACTTTTCAACTGAATGATTCTTAGATCCACAGCATTTAACTTATGTTCTCAAACAAGGGTGCCTACTCAGATGACTTAAGACACTTAATTGTTCAGAGATCCCAAGTACGCACTCTTGCTTTGTAAATGTAACACATATTAGTAGACCGCAGGGCTTCTAAAAGAAACCATATAGAACAGCTCACCCTATTCTTAAGCACGTGCAAATTATTCCCAAACAGCACATAACACAGGGAAAAGGTTTCCAGTTGGCAGAAAAGAATATACTGGTACTTATTTCTCTATAAACATCACTGAGCTGTTGTCTACTATCTGGTGTGTATGAGAGACATTCACAAGAAAATTGTGTCTCGGTCTTAGCATTTCAATGCAATGCCTTATTCATAAATCCAAGGAGCCTACTCAATCTGTGTCTCCCCCCCCAAAAAATAATAATAATTCCTCTCTCTCTGTCGCCTGAGCCTTTCAATCCAACTCTACAGGTAGCAAATTGAAATGTTTAGTGGTCCATTGCAGACAGATTGAATCTGAAAAGAATACGGCAATAAGAACGAAGCCCGGCATCAATATCATATGGTAAAGCTCTCATGCTCAAGATGGCAATGATGTCGGATGAATGACTGAGCATTTGTTAAACTCCTACCATTGTGAAAGCAACCTATTATTTTCCTGGTTGTGCTCCGAAATGCCTCAATCACTGACTGAACAAAGTGAGTGAGAAATAATACAGTTCATTTTCTATTGCCTTTGTTCAATAGAACCATTGTGGTGCAGCACATCCTCCATGCAGTTTTTTTCATCAACTTTCTAATATCCTTCCCCTTCACTCTTTTATCCTTATTTTCCATATGGAGCTCTTCTGATGGATAGCTGTTCTGTTTAAAAGTTGTGTGTGTGTGTGTTTTTAAAGAAGCACCACAGTCACTCCCTTTAAAAAATTGTGCACAGGTGTCTGAAAACACACAGTAATATGTCAAAGATCTCTCTTAAGGATTTGTCTGGCAAAGAAAGCTATAATGTTAATATTGTCTGAAGGTTACCATTTCAATAAAACTGAAGAGCTTCACAGCTAGAAACTATCCCTGTCTAAAGACTGCAATATAACACAGTTCACTGTGATAGATGACCAGTGACTACCCATCCAGTTCTATGCTTACATCTGAGAGGAGTGGTGTTTCCAGCTAAATTCCCCCACCCTGTGGAAATTTGGTTCTTTCCAGAACTGCAACAGATTTTATGAATTATTAGCAATGCTGTGATTGCACCATGTTGCATCACCCAAGCTTGGTGTTTTGCTGTCCAAGCTGGTCAGTGTCTTGATCCATCGTGATGTCTACCAACAAGGGAAGATAGTTCAAGAAAGTCAGACCATTAGGTCTGGGCTTTTAGAACAAATTGAAAGTTTAATTCAGGACCTTGGACAAGGACTAAGGGGCCATGATCAGCAGTCCTGAAACTAAGACAGAAAAAAGCAAGTAGTCTTGCGTATTGGAGCAGCTGGCTGAACTTTATAGTCTGGGCTACATAGAAGAGGAGGAGTTTGGATTTGATATCCCGCTTTATCACTACCCCGAGGAGTCTCAAAGCGGCTAACATTCTCCCTCCCCCATAACAAACACTCTGTAAGCATCCTGCAGCAGCTCTGACTATCAAGGGTAACAACCATTAACTACATTCACCCCATCAAATACAGTTTTCCCTCCCTCAAAGCAAAGGTTGTGGCTGTAATATGACTCAGATCAGACCAGGACTAAGAGTGGGGAGCCCATTTCAGCATCATTCTTAAACCTCTGAACGTGTGAATCATGAAACAAATAAGGGCACGTGCTTTTCATAGGATCATAGAGTTGGAAGAGATATGAAAAGCCTTCCAAACCCAATCCATTGCTGATGCAGGAGGTCTACTGCGACCACATCCCTGACATGAGGCCACATCTCGTTTAAAAACTTTTAATGAAAGGGGGGGGGAATGCCCATCTCTATTCAACAGCAACAGTAAACTAATTTGCTCTACCATCTATGTAGCAGCCCTTCAAGCGTCTGACTGGGGTTTTGAGCATGTGCAGAGTTACTTTGCCTCACTATTCATTATCTTAGACTTAGTCACATGTGGGATTAGGAAGAAAAGTTTTCTAGCAAAATGTATTATTGGATGAAATTCAGCACTGGCTATCGGCCATCAGAAAAATGTGCTGTCTTACATGGTAATAAAAACATTTATAAAAGAAAAGGAAAGTGGAGAAAAGCTATTTTCAAAGCTTGCTCTAAGGAGTCTTATCTGGCCCTAGGAAGCACAGTGGTGCTGTTTCCTCCAATGCTGTATCCATCATGGGGGTGGAAGGGGGGACGACACACCAGTGCTTTTGTTTACTCGGTCTCTGAGTATGAGCCTGATAGCAGCAGGATTTAAATCCCCCTGAGGGGACCCACTGGTACCACAGACAACTAATGTACACTCTAGTCATTATTCTGCCTTGGTGTTTGAATAGGAGATTTTTTAAAATTTATTTTTATTATTGCATTTCAAAAGCATTTCAAAAGGGTCTGACTAAGGCATCAGTTAACCAAAGCTTTGGACAATCCAGAGAAACAGTGGGTGATCCTCCACGGTGATGTGTGCTTTGCAGGGGTTTAAAAAACAGAAACAGAGGAAGAAACAGGCTTGTTGAAGATATGACCAGCTGAGAACTGGGAAGTTAGTATTGCTTGAGGCAGAGCAAGATACAAGATATATAAGAGAAAAGCTGGCACATTCCAACCCTTGGTTTTGTGTGTGAGCGACTATATACACTTAACAAGTACATGGACCGTTACTACAATATCTAACCGGCTGCCTCTTCTGACAAGAATAGACCTCGACCATATGAGTGTCCAGTAAGGCCCCTTCTCCATGAGACCCCTATGAATGAGGGTGGCAGCAACAGAGAGGGGACCCTTTGGGTTGTGCAGCTCTCCCAATTGACGCCCACCTGTGGCCAATGATGACATTCATAAAAGTAGCAATTAACTGCACGTTCATTCAAAACCCAATAAAAACTATTTGATTTAACTAATTCAACAAGACTGATGAACTCAATTTAATGATGCCAACTTTTTAAAGTCCGGTAGTCATTTACACCTCCAATACCCACTTCTCGCCAACTCTTCTGGATCTCAGGCAAAAAGGTATTCCCTGCCTTACTATTTAAGATCTTTTACCTGGAGATGTCCTTTTGTGTGCGCAATTCACACCCATTTCTACGGGCTGGGCACCTCCCTGCATCAGTTCCTGGTTATTAGTAAGCAGCATCTGTTTTATCCTGCTTCACTTGTGAGAAATCTTGGTAAGGAAATAATAGAATAATAGAACTATAGAGTTGGAAGGGGTCCTGAAGATCATCTAGTCCAACCCCCTGCAATGCAGGAATGTGCAGCTGACCCATATGGGGATCGAACCCACAACTTTGGCATTATCAGCACCACACTTTAACCAACTGAGCTAACTGCCTTGGATAATATCTTCCACAGAGACCATATAAGAAAATAACCATGTAATTATTGTATCCACTAGTGCCTGAATTTAATAGCACAGTGGCATTGGAACCTGTGTGTGTGTGTGTGTGTGTTTCTCCTAGCTTTTGAAGGTGACTTCAAACTTTTGGAACAACCCTCATTTCGCAGTTAAATCAGGTGGCAGGAGGTGGTGCCTTCCCTCATAAAGGAGAAAATGCCATAGTAATTTTTCCCAGTGTTCTGTCTTTTGTCTGACGTGAAAATAAAAGACTGTTGTTCTTGATCCCTCGTAAAGATTCACGGGATTTCACCACCTTTTCCACCTCTGTGGGGCCTACCCCATTTCATCATTCCTCCAGCCTTTTATTGTGAGCCAGGTACTGAATTTTTACAAGGCCAATCTGCTTCTAGTTAAACACAAGCCTTTGATTGTGGTTTAATATAATGGCCCATATGCTCTCAGACAGCTGTCTCTTGTGCTCCATATCCACAGCAACATGGAGAGTTCTTCTCGACAACAATGTTATTTCCCTGAGAGGGGAAGAGGTAGTCTGCGGTGTAATTTATTCGAGATTGGGCATCTGGTCTCCAGCACAATGATAGAAACTCTGTGGCAATCAGCTTAAATCAAAAGAGGGTTTCACTGAGGTGTAAATGATTATAGGATCCCTCCCTTTCTGGCCATGGGGAAGGGGGTGTTTTGTGGCATCAGATGAGTTTAAATTTTATCTCGTCATAAAATTGTCAGATATATATTGTTTGCATTATTACTATGTTTTTATCCTGTCCACCCCCTCAAGCTCCAGCTGATGCATACCTGTCTCTAACCACTTTTATCCTGTGTGGTAGGCTATGGAAAGAGCTATTGTTAGTCACAGAAAATGAATAAAATTTTGAGTCTTTTTTTTAAAGTAACAACATAACAAAAAGCACCCTATAGAGCTTGATCATGAATGAATGATTCATTGCATCAGCCTTTCCTCTGCAAAACAACAAGCTCTTGCCATTAAGCTAGCTAAGTGGTATTCAAAATTATTTGCTTTTTCATATGCCTTAGAATCATAGAATCATAGAGTTGGAAGAGACCACAAGGTCCCAGTCCAACCCCCTGCCAGGCTTCTCACAAAATAAAACACAACATATATACTGAGAGTTAGAAACCACACATGAGCAGACTTGTTTCACATATTGTCCAATATCTATTTTTTATGCCATTAAACACTGCTGATTCAAATACGGGGCCTATGGAGGCCATAGGTAAAGGTAAAGGGACCCCTGACCATTAGGTCCAGTCGTGACCGACTCTGGGGTTGCGGTGCTCATCTCGTGTTATTGGCCGAGGGAGCCAGCGTACAGCTTCCAGGTCATGTAGCCAGCATGACAAAGCCGCTTCTGGCGAACCTGAGCAGCACACGGAAACGCTGTTTACCTTCCCGCTGTAGCGGTACCTATTTAGCTACTTGCACTTTGACGTGCTTTCAAACTGCTAGGTTGGCAGGAGCTGGGACCCTAGGCTCTGTGGTTTAACCCACAGTGCCACCCGCATCCCCTAGTTATGGAGGCCATGTTGTTGTTGTTTAGTCGTTTAGTCGTGTCCGACTCTTCGTGACCCCATGGACCAGAGCACGCCAGGCACTCCTGTCTTGCACTGCCTCCCGCAGTTTGGTCAAACTCATGTTCGTAGCTTCGAGAACACTGTCCAACCATCTTGTCCTCTGTCGTCCCCTTCTCCTAGTGCCCTCAATCTTTCCCAACATCAGGGTCTTTTCCAAGGATTCTTCTCTTCTCATGAGGTGGCCAAAGTATTGGAGCCTCAGCTTCACGATCTGTCCTTCCAGGGAGCACTCAGGGCTGATTTCCTTAAGAATGGATAGGTTTGATCTTCTTGCAGTCCATGGGACTCTCAAGAGTCTCCTCCAGCACCATAATTCAAAAGCATCAATTCTTCGGCGATCAGCCTTCTTTATGGTCCAACTCTCACTTCCATACATCACTACTGGGAAAACCATAGCTTTAACTATACGGACCTTTGTCGGCAAGGTGATGTCTCTGCTTTTTAAGATGCTGTCTAGGTTTGTCATTGCTTTTCTCCCAAGAAGCAGGCGTCTTTTAATTTCGTGACTGCTGTCACCATCTGCAGTGATCAAGGAGCCCAAGAAAGTAAAATCTCTCACTGCCTCCATTTCTTCCCCTTCTATTTGCCAGGAGGTGATGGGACCAGTGGCCATGATCTTGGTTTTTTTGATGTTGAGCTTCAGACCATATTTTGCGCTCTCCTCTTTCACCCTCATTAAAAGGTTCTTTAATTCCTCCTCGCTTTCTGCCATCAAGGTTGTGTCATCTGCATATCTGAGGTTGTTGATATTTCTTCCAGCAATCTTAATTCCGGCTTGGGATTCATCTAGTCCAGCCTTTCGCATGATGAATTCTGCATATAAGTTAAATAAGCAGGGAGACAATATACAACCTTGTCGTACTCCTTTCCCAATTTTGAACCAATCAGTTGTTCCATATCCAGTTCTAACTGTAGCTTCTTGTCCCACATAGAGATTTCTCAGGAGACAGATGAGGTGATCAGGCACTCCCATTTCTTTAAGAACTTGCCATAGTTTGCTGTGGTCGACACAGTCAAAGGCTTTGCATAGTCAATGAAGCAGAAGTAGACGTTTTTCTGGAACTCTCTAGCTTTCTCCATAATCCAGCGCATTATGGAGGCCATACCACCTTCTAAATCTCCTCCCACCACTTTCACAATTCAGCCATCCCCAAACACTGCCCCATATATTTCTTGCCTGCTCCTGGCTGCTCAGCTTTGGACACCAAAGGGAAAAGTGATACTCAACAGTTATAGCCCGATCCTAAACATGCCAATTCAGAAGGAAATGCCACAGATTTCAGTAGGATTTATGCTTGCAGTCATATTCAGTAGGCAAATTATCCCCAAGGCCGTTGCGAAAGCTTTGGGCTACTGATGCATATGGTGGAGACTCCTGGTTCTGATTTCATGCATGCTGGTAATGTTCCCATCAAAATCTGGCAGGTCATGGGCTTCCCCTCCAAGCTTTGGCAGTATTACCAAACTAATCAATAAGGGCATCGGTGACCAGCTCAGATTCAGTGGGAGTACAGATTCAGTGGGAGTTTTGCAGAAGAAATGGTGTCATTCACCAGAGGTGGGTGGGTGAAGGTCAGAGTGCAAGTGATGAAGAATTGGGAATGTGATCATGTAGTTATCATGCGAGTTTCAAAGTTTTGACAGGTAAGCAACTAAATGCAGCTTAGTAGTCAAGAGTTAATATACACACTAATAAGTCGCCACATGGAGGAAGAGCACAAGCATTTTGAAGGAAGAGTGGTAGGATGTTCTTCTATCAGGTACATGCTATGCCTGGGGAGGACCCATACTTGAGCAGTGAAGTACATGCTTGGAACATATAGGTTCTATGTTTAGACTTCAACACCTCCAGTTAAAAGGATCTCAAGTAGTGGGGCTGGGGAAGTTCCCTGTAGAATACCCTGGAGATTGCCTGCCAATCAGTGTAAACATTGGAGGGCTAGATAGACCAGTGACCCAACTTGGAATAATGAAGTGAGGTCAAAACCTCACTTGCATGTCAGAGTCCAACCCCCAACTGAAGAAGCAAAGTTGTAGCTCTCCTGCTGGGGCAAACAGAAGAAGCAAACTCTTTTAACTTTAAGGCCCAGCTATTAATTGCATAAAGCATTTGCCCATCACCACCATAAAGTTTCAATGCAGATACACTGTAATTCGCAACAAAACAAAGCAAATACAGAGCCTGCTTAACAGTATGCCTATGTGGCTTCGAGAGCACAGGAAGCCATGGAGCAGAATGCTTTACTTGGATTACTCTCTGCTGAGAGCCAATTCAATCTCAAACGGATTATATACTGAGTGCTGCTGAAGGGTGACCAGAGTAATTTCCCATCTTGTAGGGGCTTAAGGTGACATTCTTTTGAACTTTATGTGTCTCAGAAGCTTAGAGAAAAGCTTTCAATAAACTAGAGGGGGAGTCTGTACCAATTCTATGTCTAAAGTAGATGCATTCTTATCCGAAAGGTTGTGTCCTCTCCATGCCATATGCAAAGTGGCAAAATAAAAACCCAGGAAAGAAAACGACTCTGTAGAACTGAAATTGAGTCCATCCTATGCCTATAATATAACACAGTATTTCAAGTAAGTTGTCTGAAATGTTATTATCCTAGTTGCCCACACATACTGTATTTTTCCATGTATAAGACTAGGTTTCCCCCCTAAAAATAATGTCAAAAATTAGGGGGCGTCTTATACACAGATACATCTTTCCCCTGTTTTCTTAAATCTGCCCCCCCCAAATAAGGGGTGTCTTATGCATGGGGGCGTCTTATACAGAAACATACAGTATATATGGTAGTCTCAAATGGGGGGGGGGAAGCCTCCTAACGCTTTTTCAGTTTACAAAGGTTTTTCTGTGTGATCACCAGGAACCAAATCTTTCTCCCCAAAGGTGACTAGGCAAGTGGCTGCCTGCAAGCCTTAGGTACTAGGCTCTCCAAGTACCAAGGGTGTAAAGACTGTGCTACCTCTAGGCTTCCAATCTAACACAGGAGTGAGCAAGCTGTGGCCCTCCAGATTGTGTTGGACTACAACTCTGACCATTCATTGGCAATATCAGTTGGGACATCTGAAGGGTCACAATAACATATCGCACATCAAAGGAAGACAGAGACCATGGTCTGTCCTGGCTATTTGTTTCCATTGCACATATATCTCTGGCCAGAATTACAACTTTGGCCCCATGGCATGACTCAAGCAGAAAGCTTTATCAGATTGTCCCATCCATTTAACCACAAGACCAACACACTAGAGAACACTGGTTCTCATGTGCAAGAGCTGTGCTTTTTTCTGATGGTACTCAACAGAACACAGTACTGGCAACCTCCCTTCCAAATATATATAGTGATTTATTGAGATGGTGGCGAGGTTTTGTTGGGAAGTAGCAAACGGAAAGACACACAGAGAAAGAGAAGGAAGAGAAACTGCCTCCTCTTTCTCCTTCCACTTCCATAAGAAACACAAGTGTTTGTCTCAGAGGCGCTGGGGAAAGTTTGGAGACGTTTCAGAGAGGAGGCATACAATTTGGGAAGGAGGGCAGGATGGGTGCTGGGACAGGGGATGGTTAGGGAGCCAGGAGGGCGGGGAAAGGACAAGAGGGAGAGAACTGGAGTCCCAATTACAAAGCGAGGAGGAGTCATGAGTTGTGACCGGAAGCATGGACAAGGTGCTCCTTCTCTAGCACATAATGTGGAGCTGCTTGAAGGAGCAACCTCTGGCCCATGAACTCCAAGAATGCAGAGCAGCCACTGCAATGACAGGGCAGGAGACTTGGCTTGGATCTCTTTCCTTCTCAACCCCCCCCCCCCGACACTTTCTAAATGCGACACACACAATGAATGAAGAGCACCCAAAAGGAAGAGTGGAAAAGGGAGATAAAGAAATTGGACCCACTCGTCAAACCCAAGCCAAGGATGATGCCTTTCAAGTGTGGCTTTCGCCTGAGGAGGGCAGAGCGGTGTCAAGGGAGGGAGGGAGCCTGGAGGCACTTAAGTGGATCTAAACGTGGCTTGGGATTGTTGTGTAGGAGGCACACTGGAGTAAATTTGCATTACCCATGGCGGGGTTTGGGTGGGGTGGAGGGAGAGGAGAGACCCGGTCGTTGTCCATCCCAGTGTGAAGAAGTCTGGGGTGGTGATTGGGGGATGAGGCAGGGAGCCGTTGGGAATGGAGGCTTCAGGTCTGCAAGGGCCCTGCTGCAAACGAAAAGAACCAGGAAAGTCTCTCTCTCTCTCTCTCTCTCTCTCTCTCTCTCTCTCTCTCTCTCTCTCTCTCTCTCTCTCTCTCTCTCTGTGTGTGTGTGTGTGTGAACAACATGGGAAGGGAGGTGCTTCCCTTACCCTTAAGGAAGTTGGGCTGGAGAGAGACAGGCTGGAAGAAGAAGTCAAAAGAAGGTGGTGTAAAGATATCAGCACCGTTTTTTCCTAGGGAAAAAATCACTGTGCAAGAGGCCCCTTTTATTCACAACTCATATGAAGTGACATTCTGTTTCAACATCTGTCTGCCTTAAACTAGGTAAATTTAAATAGGACTGAAATAAGGGGATCCCAACAATTTTTCAACTGAGGGGTTAAGACCAGCAATAATAATAAAAAGTCCTGTGTTATGAAGATTTATTTCATCGCTTCAGCACAAAGCAAACACCATCTTCATGTCAATAATTTCATCTCCCTTCAAATAAAAACTTTATTCATTTAAAAGCCATTGCTCGACTCTGTTCTTTGGACTCCGCAGCCTGCAGTGACAGTTACCGCGCCGAATACTAATGAGCAGCATAATGGAGCACCATTTCGGTCTCTGGCGCTCTCCAGGGAAGAGCAATCATCTCTGAACTGTCATTGCTAATGCAAACGACTACTGCTAATCCACTGGGGCTCTGAGCAAAAATGCTGGGAGCTATTGTTTCACGCGTGCCCCCTCTCCCTTTTCAAGATCCATTTCCCTCTTGTAGAAGCCTCTCCAATTACATTAAATGCACATAAATAAAATAGATTAGAGCAACATACACATAAACTCATTAGGTATACACACCTCTCCCCACATAATGGATTACCCATGGCAGGGACCTAGTGTGACGTGGGCTTTCCTGAGGTCTAGTACTAAAAGGCACAATTCCTGCAAGGGTGCTCTTTTTTAGATTAGACAGACTTTTGGCTAACAGGTACAACTAGCGTGCAGGGGATCCCAATTTGTTTGTGCTGCCATTTGCATTTGCTGAAATGTAACGAATCATGCAGTCAAGGAGGTCTAGCTAATACACTAAGGCATGGGTAGGGAAACCAAGGCCCGAGGGCCGGATCCAGCCCAATCGCCTTCTAAATCCGGCCTGCAGGTGGTCTGGGAATCAGTGTGTTTTTACATGAGTAGAATGTGTCCTTTTATTTAAAATGCATCTCTGGGTTATTTGTGGGGCATAGGAATTTGTTCTGCCCCCCAAAAAAACAAAAATATAGTCCGGCCCCCCACAAGGTCTGAGGGACAGTGGACCGGCCCCCTGCTGAAAAAGTTTGCTGACCCCTGCACTAAGGGATGGAACATAAATGACACAGATCCTTGGTATTTATTTATTTTTATTTTTTAAAGCAAGTTTGCTCCCCTGGCATCAGTAGAGTTATCCGAATTCACACCAGCAGATCTATACCAAATCTATCTGGACACTGAACTATGGGATCACCACCCACTTTCAAACGGTGTGAATGAAGCTGTTTGAGAATAACTGCCACTTAATCACAACCAACTCACATTTTACTAATGAGGTGCAAATTAGCTTTTAAACACATCTCCATACTGAACAATATGCATGTCTGGACATCTGTCCAACATTTCTGGTCCTCTTGGATCATAGAGGTAGAACTAGAGGGGCTGTATTTTGATTGGCTCGCAGGAATTTTCCTCTCTTTTTATATAGATGAACAAAAACTAAATAAAAACAAACAAACAATTTTGTTGTTGTTGTGTTGTTGTTGTTTAGTCGTTTAGTCGTGTCTGACTCTTCGTGACCCCATGGACCATAGCACGCCAGGCATTCCTGTCTTGAACTGCCTCCCGCAGTTTGGTCAAACTCATGTTCGTAGCTTCGAGAACACTGTCCAACCATCTTGTCCTCTGTCGTCCCCTTCTCCTAGTGCCCTCAATCTTTCCCAACATCAGGGTCTTTTCCAAGGATTCTTCTCTTCTCATGAGGTGGCCAAAGTATTGGAGCCTCAGCTTCACGATCTGTCCTTCCAGGGAGCACTCAGGGCTGATTTTCTTAAGAATGGATAGGTTTGATCTTCTTGCAGTCCATGGGACTCTCAAGAGTCTCTTCCAGCACCATAATTCAAAAGCATCAATTCTTCGGCGATCAGCCTTCTTTATGGTCCAGCTCTCACTTCCATACATCACTACTGGGAAAACCATAGCTTTAACTACACGGACCTTTGTCGGCAAGGTGATGTCTCTGCTTTTTAAGATGCTGTCTAGGTTTGTCATTGCTTTTCTCCCAAGAAGCAGGCGTCTTTTAATTTCGTG
This sequence comes from Zootoca vivipara, assembly GCF_965207765.1. Classification (NCBI taxonomy): domain Eukaryota; kingdom Metazoa; phylum Chordata; class Lepidosauria; order Squamata; family Lacertidae; genus Zootoca; species Zootoca vivipara. The sequence continues at coordinate 66,413,278 of NC_142592.1, read as the reverse complement.
ACTGCTGTCACCATCTGCAGTGATCAAGGAACCCAAGAAAGTAAAATCTCTCACTGCCTCCATTTCTTCCCCTTCTATTTGCCAGGAGGTGATGGGACCAGTGGCCATGATCTTGGTTTTTTTGATGTTGAGCTTCAGACCATATTTTGCGCTCTCCTCTTTCACCCTCATTAAAAGGTTCTTTAATTCTTCCTCGCTTTCTGCCATCAAGGTTGTGTCATCTGCATATCTGAGGTTGTTGATATTTCTTCCGGCAATCTTAATTCCGGTTTGGGATTCATCTAGTCCAGCCTTTCGCATGATGAATTCTGCATATAAGTTAAATAAGCAGGGAGACAATATACAACCTTGTCGTACTCCTTTCCCAATTTTGAACCAATCAGTTGTTCCATATCCAGTTCTAACTGTAGCTTCTTGTCCCACATAGAGATTTCTCAGGAGACAGATGAGGTGATCAGGCACTCCCATTTCTTTAAGAACTTGCCATAGTTTGCTGTGGTCGACACAGTCAAAGGCTTTTGCATAGTCAATGAAGCAGAAGTAGACGTTTTAACAATTATTTTAAACAGGCTCTTAAAGAACAATTATTTTAAACAATTAGTTTAACCAATTATTTAAGTATTAAACTAAAAAGGAAATACCGGTAACAAAACTTACCACAAGCCACTTGTGGTTCTTGGGCTTAATACAATAATATATATATGATTTGCCTTGAATAATCTTATTTACAAACTTTATTGCTAAATCCGATCTGTTGTTCTTTGTCATCCTCAAAGTTCTCAAGGTAATGTATCTTGTGAGATTGGGGGAGAGGCCATGTCTGGATACATCCAATATTTTTGGTCCTCAGGACTCACATAGATGAAACTAGAGGGTCTTTTAATTGCCTTGCATTATTTTTCCTTTGTGGAAGTGCAACACATCTAGAGATGCTTGGAGCAACTGACCAAACTCCAGAGTGTTAGTTTCATTTCAGAAACAGAAAACATTAGTAAATCCAGCAGACATACTTGTGATGCAATGGGGTGAAAAAAGACAAATTAGGCAAACAGATTACGCAAAAAGCCCCTGTCACAGATGGGTATTGGCTACTCCCGAGTAAGCACTCCACACCTCCTCTGGATTTTCAGAGTTTTATTGTGCATGCTATATACAGTGGTGAGATGTCTCAAATCATGCCTGCTCTGCATGGGGCAGAAGCACGCAATCGCCTCTGGCGGGCTCTGACCCAGCCTTTAAGACTGGTCCCCCAAATGCCCCTCCTACTGGCGCTACGGGATCCCCATTGTGTCAAACCTTTCTCCTCAGCTGCCGCTGATTCTTCCCTCTCCTTTCCACCCTCTGATGCAGCTGGCTCCACCCCTTCTTCTCTGCTTCCCAACTGCAGTTGAGGCTCCAGTATGCTGCTAGAGAGCCATGGAACCTCCTTCCTGCCTTGATGCTCTTGCTGCTGCTCTCCCATCTGATGGAAGTGTAAGCAGAGTGGGCTGCTCTCTGCAAGCCCTCTCTCTTACAGCCCCCTATAATATTTTAATTCTAGCTCAAAATCCTCTGTGCATAGGCACATGGAATTGGTATCTGCAATAGTAATGATCACACCTCTAAAGGGGTCACCAGATCAGGCTGCTCGCCATGCAGAGCAAAATTCTGTGCGTCAGTTGTGGGTTGGATTGGCAACGGACCAACATCATCACTTTGGTACCAGCAGCTACGTGGCACCAAGTGGCCTGCGGGAACACTCAACTCTGCCTGGTGACAGTTACTCATGTATTGGAGCTGTGAAAGCTGGCAGGGTATACCTGGCCTTTTCTCTCGGAAACGTGGGTAATTTTGAAGCTGAAATATACTCACAGTGCTATTGACCAGAACACGATGCATAGCACCCCTGAGAGCATCAGAGATTTATGGAAATGGCAAAGCACTAAAGAGCCAGTGGGTGCTAATGTATAACCATTACCGCACAATCTACAAATGACATGGCTAGCCACCATTTCAGGTGCCCACTGGAGATTTGTTTGACAGATGGCAAAAATATTAAAATGAAATAAACAAACCTAAGGAAAAGCAGCTGTTGGATCAGAAATAGCAATGGGAGAAAGCAGCTGAGAAAGCATGATAATGCTTGGCTTACAATACTACCGGTATCAGAGCCTCCAAGTCAGAACACCAGAGCTCATTCCCTCTTTATTGCCCTCCAAGTCAACCAGTGCTCCATCATAGAGTTAAACTGTCCCTGGAAAGTTCCTTCCTTTAAGGAAGTTCTTGCTGGTTTCCAACTAAAAGAAGGGAACACTGGAAATTCATCAGATGATTTGTTCCTGCAATGGTATGGTTCTGAAGTCTACTTCTCAAATAACATTGCTCCTACAAAATAAACAAGCTGCAAGATGCTCATTACCTCTGGTGGTCTGCCTCTTCTTCCATCTGCTACCACAAACAAAAGGTGTCAGGTAGCATGGCCAAATATGCATAAACATGTTCCTGACCAGTTAAGAAAGCAGAGGAGGGAAGAGAAGGTGGTTCGGAAGAGGAAGAATCCACAAGGGAAGAAATGGAACTGGAAGGCATGCAGGTGAAATTTCAAGCGGCGGGGGTCACAGTGCTGGCAGAAAATGAGCCAAGAGACTGAAGAGTTTCAGAAGAAATGTAGACATCAAAAAGATGCCTTGATTTATTTCTCCTCACTGCAAATCTTACATTTCATAGCAAAATAGCTTTTCTGGTGTGCAACTGTCAGATTGCTGCCGTTTTCAGCTAGCCTTGAAAAGACGATTTCCTCTTCACCTGTCTCATCATGCTGCCTAGTGCCACATCCACATGGTCAAGCCTTTGCACTCAGCATTAATTAATCTGGAGTAATGACCAATTCACAACTCAGATGAGCAAGAATCCTAACAAGCATAAATTAAAGGGGTGAGAAAAAAAGACACTGAGGTTTCACACCCCTGATCAAGAGTACAATGGTTTATAAATGACATATAAAAGGGTAATTAATCTCTGATAAAATAGAAAACCCAAGGCATATGGAGAGGTGTTCTTGATGGTCACGCCATTTTCAGGTTGTGCCTTCAACCTAGACTGTCTCTTAGATCACCTGCATGATGTCACCACTCTTACACACTTCAAACCCCTCCTCAATTGACCCATTTTTCCCATGAAAAAAACAACCACTTCCCCTTCACCCAACCACTGCTCCCCCAATTTGGCACTGGAGAACTAAATTTTCCATCTGATAAGCTTTACCAAGAGGCAGCCATCAAAAACCACACACTGACCAGCACTTCATACACCCTCAAAGTGTAAATCACAGGCTGTGCATGGCAAATAGGCCAAGGCATCGGGTCAGATTGCCTGGGAATTGGTAACCACACAGATGTTTTCAATCACCAACTATATAGAAAACTGAAACTCTATCTAATCTTGGCAAGCTTATTGAATAGGCATCAATCTTGAGTGTGTTGAGGAGATAGGGATAATAGGATGTGTATCGGCATACACATTTTGATGGGTACCAACAATGGTTCAACACAAATAAAAAAGTCAGTGGGGTATCATCTAGAAAACGGGAAAGTTGGGAAATAATACAGAAGATACCCAAATGTCAGGTATTTAAGTGTAAAACCTACAGAGTAAAATATTGATTTGATGATTGTTGGTGTCCACAAAACAAAGCAGTGATGCAAAATAAAAGGAAGAGACAGGACAGAGAGCTTAGGCATTGTAAACAACAGGTCAGAGTTACTATTGCTATAGCAGTGAAAAGAGGGGACACATTCTTATTTGGTTTTGAAGCTCGCTGGATGGCCTGGGACAAGATACAGACACATTCTCTCAGCTGTCTAGTCCCCACAGGGCAGCTGGAACTCCTGAGATCTGGTAAGAAGACATGTGAGAACTTTGCTCCACCTGGCACCTCCTGTATCTGCCACCAGGGCTGCGAGAGACAGCAGCAGCAGCCACCCAGTGAGGACATCCTGGCCTTTGGGGGACTAACATCCAACAGGTTTAACAGCCAGGAGATTCAGCAACAGAATGGCATCTGTTGGCAAATCAGAGAATGTGGGGAGGCAGGGGGAGGGGTTATATACATACACCTTTAACCTGCTGTGGTGACTAACTGATCACTGTTTATTTTTTTGTATTTTAAATATATTGTAAGTCAGCCCGAGAACTTCTGTTAGTAGACATGCATGCATTTCGTCTTGGACTAAAACTCCCATCATCCTCTACCATTGGGCATGCTGTCATTGGTTGATAGGCATTGTTATCCAAAACTTCAGGAGGGCACCACAATGGCCGCCCCTGAAAAATGCAGTGCACAGTCAGGCAACAGGATTTTGTGCCACAGTATGTTTTGGAAGCCACTAGCATAAATGACGTTCAAAGGATATGCCTAGAAGATACTAGTAGCAACAGTCAGAAGTCCATTCCCCATGCTCAGCCACTGTGTACTGGATTTTGAGGACCAAGAAAAGGGAAAAGATATTCCCCCATCAAGTCCTGCTCATAAACTTTCTCTGTGATGCAGAACTGGACACTGAAGGGAGACAAAGTATGGAACTTATGACCCAGTGATTCTTGTCTTCATTACTCCTTTTCCAGCTGCAGATGTATTGCTGCCATCAATGAAGTTTTCAGGCAGTGGTTATAGGAACAAAGTTCTTTAACTCCCCACCCACCAGGACTCAATTTTCTCTCATTACCGTGTTTCTCCTAAAATAAGACACGTCTTATATTCATTTTTCCTATAAAAAAACCACATCGTGGCTTATTTTCGGGGGATGTCTTATTTTTTAATTAAGCATGGTACAGCATTGTTACCTTAACTATGGTACGGGGCTTTCTTGCGCCGCCCGCTGAGCCCACTGCTGGGTCCCTGGGCTTGACGCGGTGCGGCGCGGTGCGGCTGGGGCTGCTGCCGGCTCCTGCCGGCGGCTGCGTCTTCGCGCGCCGCCCGCTGAGCCCACTGCTGGGTCCCTGGGCTTGACGCAGTGCGGCGCGGCTGGGGCTGCTGCCGGCTGCTGCGTCTTCGCGCGCCGCCCGCTGAGCCCACTGCTGGGTCCCGGGGCTTGACGCGGTGCGGCGCGGCATTGCTGGGGCTGCTGCCGGCTCCTGCCGGCTGCTGCGTCTTCGCGCGCCGCCCACTGCTGGGTCCCGGGGCTTGACGCGGTGCGGCGCGGCGTTGCTGGGGCTGCTGCCGGCTCCTGCCGGCTGCTGCGTCTTCGCGCGCCGCCCGCTGAGCCCACTGCTGGGTCCCGGGGCTTGACGCGGTGCGGCGCGGCGTTGCTGGGGCTGCTGCCGGCTGCTGCGTCTTCGTGCGCCGCCCACTGCTGGGTCCCGGGGCTTGACGCGGTGCAGGAGCCGGCAGCTGCGGCTTTGCGCGCCGCCCGCTGAGCCCACTGCTGGGTCCCGGGGCTTGACGCGGCTGGGGCTGCTGGGGCTGCTGCCGGCTGCTGCGGCTTCGCGCACCACCCGCTGCCGGGTCCTGGGGCCCGTTCAGTCGGAGCTCAGCGCGTCGCTGTGCTGGGGCTCCCGCTGGGCTGGGGCTCGGCGCGGCGCGCGCTGCTGTATTTGCCGGATCCCGCTGGGTCGGGTAGGTACCGGTACCCCCAACATGTCTTATTTTGGGGGGATGTCTTATATTTTTTTGCCTTTAAAAGATCGTGCCATGGCTTATTTTAGAGGCACGTCTTATTTTAGGAGAAACACGGTATTCTCCAGGATGGCCACTTACCGAAAGTTATGTTCAGAGATCTCACACCAAAAATGACTCAACTGTACTACTCAGAAATAGCTTTCCTCGTTTTCAAAGCCCATAAGCAACATTCACAAAGAACAAGTCACATTAGTGAAGAGAGATTGACCTCAAGACATTCCAGGCAAATGGCTTTTCCTTAGTTGTGTGATGACCTTTAACCTCCCCCATTACAACCGGATTCTAGAGACGTAAGGTGAAAAACACAGAAGATAGGGCGGGGTACCCTCCCCCAAAAAAGTTCTTGTGTGATATTATTATTATTATTATTATTATTATTATTATTATTATTACTGCAGTTACTGTTAATGTTTAAGAACAAACATAGGATATTTTTAAAGTCTAGAGTCCACAACAAAAATGAGTTTCTTCTCTGACAGATTTATCTTGCCCTGCTTATAAGCTTCCAGGAAGCATATAGAAGGCCACTGTAGAGAGTAGACAAGTAAGCAGCAGATGAAAGGTAACTGGAGATGGCTACAAAAATGATGCATGTTGAAAAATTATGCTAAGGTAGAGGTGTAAAAACTTGGGACAGAGAGGCTGTGAATTAGGTATTACCACTCAAAAGATTTGGGAATGCTGATAGGTTTCTATCTACTGTCTGAAATTGTTAGATAGATGTGTTGTGGAACCCCAAAAACAAAGCAAAAGAGAGGGAACATCAGTGCACCAAATGAAAGTGTTAAAATAAAACTGATGCTCCCCAGAATTCCCCACCACTCAATATATTTAATAGAAATGTGTCTGTTAAACCCCAGCTAAACCAACCACTCTTACCCGATTTTTCCTTCCCTGTGCAAGACATGGCTGCACTACAGGGCAATGTAAAGCAAAAATTTAAGGCAGCAGAACTAAGGACAGCAGAAGAGGAAACCATGCAGAGCTGATCCTGTGGGGCACCATCTACTGTGATGCTTTCTTGGCAAGCCAGTGTGGTGTAGTGATTAAGAGCAGTAGACTCGTAATCTGGGGAACCGGGTTCGCATCTCCGCTCCTCCACATGCAGCTGCTGGGTGACCTTGGGCTAGTCACACTTCTCTGAAGTCTCTCAGCCCCACTCACCTCACAGAGTGTTGTTGTGGGGGAGGAAGGGAAAGGAGAATGTTAGCAACTTTGAGACTCTTTCGGGTAGTGATAAAGCAGGATATCAAATCCAAACTCTTCCTCTTCTTCTTCTTACTGAAACAAATAGGAACTGCATCAGAACAGAGCTGTCCAGGTTCAGTGAGGAAGACTTGCCATTGGAATGTGGCCACTGTTAATTAGCAAAAGGGCCTGGGAGGCCATATAGATTTTGCACATCAAAGCCCAAAATATCTTGGGCCACCCTTGCATTTCATGCACACAACCTCCCTTACATTTTGTCTGTAAGCAGAGAGCTACGAGACAACATGCCAAATGGGTGGGAGATGCTGTTATTTGGAGAGGTAAGCACGTGACTTTGATCCCTTGTGTAAAATCCACCAATTTCCCTGATGCACTGTGCACCCCCCATCTCCACCTCTTCAGATCCAGATCCCCCCAGTTTTAGTACTGCATTTATACATCAACAGCCAGGTATATAAATGGCATCCTAGGAAGCAGAGCATTGTGGATCTGGATCATTATTTCTCCGCTTGAGTTGTGCTTGTCTGCCTGCAGAAGAGATGATCACTGGCTTTACCCCCTGCACACCCCTGTGGGACCCATTATTTATTGCATTACATTTCATAGTGCTGAGTAAATAAATAGCTTCAAAGTGCTAAATGTCTTCCTCAAAATGTGTTGCGTTCAGATGCTGCAGTTCTTTCTTTGAGTTGGGAAAATGCTGTTATTAGGAACTCTGTAAAAGGTGTGTGTGTGTGTGTGTGTTGGGTGGGGGGAGGCATTCATCCTAATAGAGATCAAACAAGGCAGCTGGGATGCGAGAGGTGACTCTGTGGGAGCACATGCCTTGCATGTGTGCCTGCCTTACCACCACTCCTCTTGTGTCCTAGCCTGCTGATGTAACCTCCTATCTGCACAACACCCTCACTTTGATCATTCTTGGCAGATGCCATTTCTAAAATGTTAATTTAGATCATTACTTGCTGCATGTGACTTTAAATGAGTATTGTTTACAGGGCTTGAGGCATTGCTGGGAGAGGGAAAGAAACAGTGACACTCATCACCACCCCATGCACATTTATTGTCACACACACTCAAAAAAATCATATCCCTTCCCCAGTCTTTGCCAGATTGATTTCCTCCAGACATTTTAGACTACAGCTCCCATGTGTCCTTGCCAGCATGGCTGCCTTGCCCAATGAATCCTTACGAACATTGAAGAGTTTGCTGGATCAGGCCAACGGACCATCTAGTCCAGCATCCTGTTCCCACAATGGCCAACCAAATGCCTGTGGGAAGCATGCAAGCATGCATAAGAGAAAGGGAGGGCATTCACTCTTATTCACGAAGCAGTTGTGTTTCAGTGTCGCCGTGATTTTTGCCTGTGGAATCTCTGGCCAATGTCTGACAAAATTCAAGCCAGGCCTGGGTATGATATTTATTCCTCTAGTGTGCCATGCAGCTTGGATCTAATATACCGTTAAATTCTGATAATTTCTACTTTTGTGCACATTGGCACATCTATCCAGACCCATGTTACCTAATCTAACCTAGTTTCTAGATTCTGCTCACCGCTATGGAAAACTCTGAGCAACCTGGGGGTGGGAGAAGAAAGGTCAAACTGCATGCTCATCTCATCTCATCTCAGCATGTGTGCATATGTGTGCGCACACACACACAGTCCCACAGGTCTTGGCACTAGCTCATAACAGATCAGATTCCTTTTGATCAAAGTATTTTAGTGGGATCTGTACATAGTGACAGAAATCTGGTGAACTTTTTAGGGGCGAAGAGTTCCATAGTTGTGCTGTCTGGACTTTATAATGCTCACATCACTAAATATAGGCTTTGAAATGTCATAACAAACTGTGTGTTGCCAATTCCCGCCGCCCTTCCCCAAAACACACATGCACAGAATAAATCATATGTCAAGAGACATTCAGTGTGCCTTAACCATATGAGAGCAAATAATTTAACACTGGAGTGCTTTTAATTTTGTCTGACACTTAGCACATGGCAGGTAGGAGCCTTGAAGACAGCTGAGGGAAAGTGCTGGTGCAATTCCAAAAGTAATCACAGAAGTTAGTGACAGAAGGGGACCTTGACGCTTATCTGACCCCTTTCCAGCAGATATACTTCTTTGCTTTGTGGGGAACCAAACTGGCCTCTCTCAATTACTTTTGTGAACACACTTCAAAGCTCATGGTGAGCAGCATTCAAGTTGCACCAAGATTTAGGATAACTTTGGGTAGCCTATGAATCACTTTAGTGTTTGTGTGTCTATGAGACTCTATTCACAACATGAACAATTGCATGGCTTCTACATCACGTTACTGCTTGGCCTCCTTCCAAGAAGACAGAAGTGTCACTATTTTAAACAGCCCTCCTTAATTACCCAGAGAGGGCAGGTGGCAAAGAAAGATGTTAGATCAAGTCCTTGGTAGGATCCATACATGGTGGTGGTGGTGGTGGGATCACAACTTGTAAAGGCCTGGATTAAACCAGTCCTTCAACAACATCTGCACTGCATTCCTTCTCCCTTCCAAGCACAATTCAAAGTAGTTTGAAGTATTTATAACTGATCGATCTCTAAAAAGTCTGCCCTGATATAAGAAATCATCATCTTCTCAATGTCCCAGATTGTAAATTTAAAGTGCAGGCACAAGCACCTTATCAATAGCATACATGTAGCATATTGAGAAAAAAACACTAAGAGAACGGTTCTAGGAATTTCCCCCAAAATGTAATGTTTATATATTAATCAATATAAGTGGAAGCACAGTGGTTCTACTAATTCTGTAACACTGCATTTGCTTTAAAAAAATCTGTTGTGCACTGTCTTGCACTTTCAAGATAGGCTAGTGCAGGCATCCCCAAACTGTGGCCCTCCAGATGTTTTGGCCTACAACTCCCATGATCCCTAGCTAACAGGACCAGTGGTCAGGGAAGATGGGAATTGTAGTCCAAAACATCTGGAGGGCCGAAGTTTGGGGATGCCTGGGCTAGTGATACATTCTCATCAATACACATTCAGTTTCAACACTTGACAATGAAATTTTATTTTCTCATTTCTGTTTGAGGAGGGTGGGATAGAAAATATTAGCTCCTCTGAAACATGTTTTCCAAATCCTACCACTTCATTTTCAATTCTTCTTTGCATGTAATTAGCATTTCAAGTCTATCCTTTGTAATTCAACACAGACAAGCTCATCACTAACTTTTTCCTCTTCCATTTTTGCCCTTGAACTAAAAGGCATCAACTTTATGCGGCAGGAAGAAAGAACATGAGTGAGGGAGGGACTGGGATTAATAAGTTTGAAGTCAAAGCTAAATATCTACTAATGTTTCACAAGTTATTACTACCTATCTAGGGACCAGAACAGTCTTAGGTTAACCAAAGTTTTCTTAAGATTTATCAATATCAGTCAAGGCTCCTGAGCGAATATTTGACTTTCTACCTGGGAGATGCTATTTGCATATCATCAGATAATTATGAGCCACAGGTACCTTTCCCAGCCTCTTCCTCTGAATGTTGAAACTATGGAAATTCCTGAGATGAATGACAATATTGGATGCTTTTTATTTAAAAAATCAAGTCACAGGGGCCCAAAGGCTACCCATGCCAAGAGAAATGGAAGATAATTGGGTTGCGTCCTTTCCAACATTTGTTTTATTCAGAAGTGTGTCAGATCACACTTTCTGCTTTGTATGCAATTCAGAAGGTACTATGTATATTAATGCCAATACCTCCTGGCACATGGATTCTCACCAAGAACATTGCTATTCCCTGGATTGCCTCTACATTTGATATACAAAGCCAGTCCCGACTTACAAACATAATGAGGATTGGGGGGGGGGGTTTCCCATTATTAAGCCTATTGAACAGCCCCTGTGATATCAATTTTGGAGAGACAATTAATGGCAAGCCAGCTAGTCAAGGGCCCATGCCAGAAGGTCAGGCATTATCTCAACACTGCTGCCATCCTCACAGCACATGTAGCACCCAAGAAGTTCAGGTGCAGCATTGAAAAATCCTCACTTTTCATGCCTTGCCTATTCCAGGTTAAGTGGGGAGAAGTACTGCAAGTAGCAGCAGCCAACACCAGAAGCTTCAGAGCGTGCATGCAAGAATAGGTTGATCATGGTGCGATTCAGCCACCGGCCAGCATCCAGCTCCTGGCAGTTAGAGGATTGTCACTCAGCTATCTGAACATGAATCTGAAGGCGCCATAAATGTCAAAGAACAATGTCGTTTTGACCTTTGCAGAAGGAACATCATATTCACTGCTTTGTGACAGGCACATCCTGAGGGCAATATGGAAAACCTCATATTGACAAATGTCAAACAAATCTTGGGGCATGTAATATCAATACTCACCATTTCAGAAGTGAAATGAGCAACTGTCTCCTTCTAATGTTCTAAAAGGGAAGATAACCCCAACCCACAGAAGTTCCACAAAGCTCTTGGTGCACCACTGTGACCAGAAGCTATACTTTGGGTCCAACTGTCAACTGATCAACAAGGAGGCATGCTGGAACAGGGCCACTGGTGCAAAAGGTGACAACTGTAGAAAGAATGACAGAGGTACCCAAAGAGTGCACAACTTTCAGAAGAATGTTTATTTCAGAGATGGAGGCCAAACCAACCAGCAGTCACTCCATGCCAGCCTTCAAGTTAGTATAATGAGAAAGCCCAGTCCAGCCCAACAGGATCCAAGGAAACAAGAACTACAAGGATGTTACTTTAGAGTGTCTAATGGACTCATATAGATAGGTAACTAAAAATAAGTTACCCATATAAGCTACCCACGCTTTGGATTCAGATCATGTAAATGCAGAATCCATGCAAAACTGAGCCTGTGGTACTGAAAGCACAAAGCTCCGTTCCTGTGGAAGGACATGCATAGAGAAGACGTCCATTCTTTCACCAGTTTTGCAGACTTTTACTTTCTCATTCTTTTTATTTTTATTATTTTAAGGGTTGAGCGAATTCTTTCAGACATGTGGGGAAACAGCAAGCAAGATGCAGAGACTGGTGTGGAGAGAGACACAAGTGGACAGCAACATCATAAGCAGTGGCGATCAATTCCGAATTCAATGTACTGCTTTCTATTTGACAAGCACTCAACTGGAGAGTGGGAAGCATAACTTGAAATGAAGTTACTATAAAGGCCTCCGAGGAATGATTCGAGGAATGAAGCAGCTGCACTTTCCAAGTGACCTGAGGAGGGTGCAGAGGCCTCTCTCTCTCCTCCTGCCATACATTGCTACATGAACTGACCACATTCGTGCCTCAAAGGGCTGCACTCCATTCATCTCTGAACAACATGGACTTCTTGGCAGACCCAAAGTGTCACCATGTAAAGGCTTTCCAACAACTCAGTGCGGAGCCCCTCTGGGCCAATGACCATCCCAGCATGCTGCTCAAGCGACAGGCCCTCTAACCACAGAAGCTCACAATGTCCCTTCCCCTCCAATGCCTTATTTTGCAGGAGGGATCACTACGGAACTTGCCAAAGGGAGAGGACCTGCCAGGCTGAACTACAAAATTTGAACAGCTAATGCCCTGTGACATGCCGGGCTTGTGTGCGGAGGATTCTTATAGAAAGCGAGGATGTCCCCACCACCATCACCACTTTTGGATATGATAGGGATATTTTTTTAAAGTTAAAGCCCCCAACCTGGGGAAAAATCAGTCCAAGGTCAGGCTCAAAGTTATTTGCGTGCACATCTTTCTCTCTTTTCCCTTAGCTAGATTCATCTTAGTGGTTCAACCGTTTCTGAATAAAACTAAACCATACACAGGGAAGTAACCAAGATAATGGCTACAGAAGAGGAGCAAAGATTTGGTTGCCAGTGGCTTTAGGGTCCAGTCCATGCCCTGTATGACTTGCCCTCTGCCTTTCTGGTTCTGACACCAGTCTGTAAACAAGAAATCCCAATAATGAGGGTGATGAATGAATCACACTAACAAGCCGTACTCAGCAGAGGTGCATCCAACAGTTCTGAAGATTTCTAACCAAATGAAATGGCAGAAGCACAGTTCCTTGTGTCCTCCTTTTGTTTCAGACGAGTGACACCAAAACAGGAAAACACTTTCACTGTTGGCAAAATGAAAACTTCAGAGCCACAGACACCCAGCTGCATTCGCCTAGGCATTAAGGTTGATTGTCCCAGTTACTTCAACTCGACAAAGAGGGCCATTCCACAAGGGTGCCCCGATGAAGGTCTCTGAAGTGACAATCCCAAACAGTTGTGACAGCTTGACTTTTGTTGGCATTGAGCTGCTGGGACTTGCCACAAAACACAGGGAAAGCCGTCACAAATGTCCTCAGGTGACACTGACATGCCCTTATGCGGGGCTCACTATCTCATGCCAGCTCCAGCTGGAGCAGGATTCATGCCTATTAGGCTCTGTACATATCTGTACTGTCAAGTCCTTGCTCTCCTGGTTTCAAAGATGGAAGGGTGGAGGACAGAAGGGTGTGATGGATGGACTTTCACAATTATTTCTTAAAAGGCTTCAGTGCTGCAGCTTGTGGTGGGGGGGGAAGAGTCTTAACTTACCGGTAATATCACATTTGTATGCGTTAGAACAGTTGTGGCCCAGATAGGGGGAAATGGGGTGGAAGAAGTAGGAACATTCAAATTCAGACATTTCCTTATTTATTTACGGCATTTAGATGCCAACCCAATTTTTTAAAAAAAGAGGAAGCTGGCAATAAAAATTAAAATAGGTTCTCAGACTGTGGTACATGCCTTTCAGGTGGTCCATGATGTGTCTGAATTAAATATTCATATTGATTTTTAATTTTATTTTTATTGCTTCTTTTGTTTCTCATATTGTATTTTATTGTGTTCTGCTTAGATTTCTATTGAATTCAGATTGCAATGCAATAAATACAATATGAGAAATAAAAGAAGCAACAAAAATACAAATTAAAATTACACAGCATCTAGCACAGCACACTACAGATGCTACAACTGGCAGAGGTCCACCATGGTTCTCAGCACTTTTCAAGCGATCCAAGGGCAGCGGGAGTTTTAGAAGAGTCCACCACCTCTCGTGGGAGTCTGATACACTGTCAAACAGCTCTTACCATCAGAAGGTTCTTCCTAATGTTTAATTGGAATCTCCTTTATTACAACTTGAATCCATTGGTTCCGGTCCTAGCCTCCAGAGCAGGAGAAAGCAAGATTGTTCCATCTTCCATGTGACAGCCTTTCAAATATTTGAAGGTGGATATCATGCCTACCCCCAATCTCTTCTTTACCAAGCTAAACATACTCATTTTCAGATCCCTGATAATCTCAGTTGCCCTCTGCTGAACACGTTCCAGCTTGTCAATATCCTTCTTAAGTTGGGGTGCCCAGAACAGGACTGTCATTAATAAAACAATTTTTTTTTTTGAAAAACAAAAAAAGCTAAATCAAGGAGAATGTTAAAAGTTACGGAAAGCATAAAAAGCCACCTAAAAGCTGTATCTTCGCTTGGTGCCAAAGTGACAACCGTCCACACCCAACAGACTTGTTAGGGGAGGGCATTCCACAGCGGATGCCACCATGAAAAAGGGCTCCACCCCACGTTGCTACTGAACAAGCCTCTCCTAATCATGGAATGGTAACCTTAAGAGCTTGGGGAGGCAAATAAGGGAGATATGCTCCTTCAGGTATTTGGGCCCCCCAAATGGGTTGATATGGCAAAGAACTTGGAGGTGAGGTTTAACAAGAAAATTGAAATCTGTAGAAGAAAGGGAGTTGGAAAGAAGGTAGAAAGCTAAAAGAATGAAAAGAGAGGTTGCCTATTTTTATTTATAAATAAGGAGCCCATAGTGTATATGACAAGGATTTAAAAAATAAGAATAAAAGCAGGGGGCAAAAAGTGTTCTCCGGTCCTTGCACAGCTTCTGACCATACCTGCACAAGGGAGGACAGAACCTGATGCAGCTTTCAAGGAAATAATAATTTCCTTTCCTCTACTGTTGTCTGGAAAGGCCCTTAGCACAGTCTTTTAAATGAATTTCTTCATTCAATGCAACCATGCTTCTTCTGTTAAAGATAAATGTGGCCGGGGGAGGGAGCTGGGGCTACAATTGTGAAGCTTAACGGCAGTGCATGATAAATAAAAAGAGGAAAAGTTGCTTCTAGGCTGAAGCTGGCCTTTTCGTAGAGGTGAAGGGCAAGCAGGAAATCTTCTCCTATCCCTCCCTCTGTAAACCTTACAAAAGTTGGGTGAATTTCAAAACTTTCCCATTGTGCACCAAGGTGTTTTGATCTTCTGCGCTGTGATCTCTTCGTTTCTTGGGCCCTAACTAGACCAGGGATCTCAGAAAATGTTGCCATTCACTTTCATCAAAATGAAACCTGGCAGAAGAGCGAGTTTTACCTGGAGCTCTGGAGACCTATTAGGGGAAAACTGGACCCGGCAGTTCTTTGGATCTTTTTCTTCCCTCTCACAACACTTGAGTGTTATTTCCAGAGGGCTTTAAAGTGGCTTTTCATAATCACACTAATGATATTGACAGAGCATTCTCCCTGTTTTATCCACAATTTCAGCACTGCAAGGATACTAAAGATTTCCCAGGAACCCAGGCCAGAGCTTGGCCTCATTACCCAACAATGCTATATCATTGCTAACAGCAGCCAGGGCTGCTGCACTGCAATGTAGGGTACACTATCAAGTTTAAATTAGTCAGTGGGTCATACTAGAATTGTCAACTGACTGAGAAAGAGAATAAGAAGGGGGGATTGGGGGGGGAGAGACAGCTAAAACAGTTATCCGTAATATTATTATTATAAAATAAAAAAATCCTTCAGTAGCACCTTAAAGACCAACTAAGTTTTTATTTTGGTATGAGCTTTCGTGTGCATCAGATACACTGAAACAGAAGTAACCAGACCCTTATGTATATTCAGAGGGGGGGGTGATGGGAATGGGTGATGGGCTGATAGGAGTGGTAAACCTGTTGATGACTGTTAACGACTGTTAATTACTGCAATTGGTCTTGCGGGGGGGGGAGCAAGGGCTGAGGTGCTAAGGAAAGCTTGATCATGTATAACGAGATAAGAATCCTATGTCTCTGTTCATTCCAGGTGGCTCCATGGTTTTAAGCTTGCTAATGAGTTGCAATTCAGCAACTTCTCTTTCCAGTCTGTTTCTGAATTTTTTCTGTAATAAAACAGCTGCTTTGAGACCTTGTATAGAATGTCCTGGGAGATTGAAGTGTTCTCCTACTGGTTTCTCTGTCTTGTGATTCCTGATGTCAGATTTATGTCCATTTATCCTTTGGCGTAGGGTTTGGCCTGTTTGTCCAATATAGAGAGCTGAAGGGCACTGTTGGCATTTGATGGCATACACAATGTTAGAAGATGAGCAATTAAATAGTCCTGAGATGGTATGTTGGATGTTGTTGGGGCCAGTAATGGTGTTGTCCGGGTGTATGTGGCAGCAAAGTTGGCATCTGGGTTTATTGCAGGCTCTGGTACCAGTGTCCATGTTAAGTCTGGTTGTTGTATTATTGTGGGTGAGGAGTTGTTTAAGATTGGGTGGCTGTCTGCAGGCTGTCTGTTGCTGCTGCTCCTACCACCAGAATTTTGAGGGGTGTCCAAGGTTATTTGGTTCAGCATTATCATCCCCATATGTGTTCGAAGTATGCAACCACATTCACACACTGAAGAGCATAGATGGGCAACCTGATGGGCTTGTGGCTAAGAGAGCTCTCTGACTAAAAATGGAGAACACAGTGGGGTTATTTCTGAGCCTTTTTAAAAACCCACCCCACAATGGTGTTTGTGGCAACAGCAGATAGATCCAGCCTTCATCCTTGGCATGTGAGCCATCATGAGTGCATTTCCCAGGGCATGTGGGCTGGCTGCTGCTGTAGGAAAGGGAGAAAAGAACTATCTACTGTGTTTCTCCTAAAATAAGCCATACCCCGAAAATAAGACATCCCCTGAAAATAAGCCACGCGGTGTTTAGACGGTGTCTTATTTTGGGAGAAACACGGTACCACTGCCACTACAGCAAAAGTACAGGGGAAGGAAATTAACTGGGGTGGGTGATAGCTCAAAAGAGGAGAAGTTGAGGTTGTAAGCAGAGGCTGAATGAAAGCCCTTACTTGGGAAGCAGGGTAAGGAGAGGCCTATGCTTTGGGGGCAGAGAGGCAAGGGATCAAGCATCACATGAAATCAATAATGCTGCAGGGTTTCAATCTCACATATTCTAACAGTGAGGCAGACACATTGTCAGGAGTATGGGCAGGAGTCAGGCTCTGGGGCCTGTAGTGCTTTGCAGGACTGAGGCCTGCCTCAGCTTGTGCTGGAGAAGCAAGGAGTGGCCACTCAGGTGAAGACCTCAGCTTGTGCTGGAGAGGCAAGGAGTGGTCACTCAGGTGAGGCCACTTGATACCTCACTGCACCTGGTGGCAGGAGCTGGGAGGGATAAAAGCTCAGCATTTCCCTTCAGCTCTTTGCCACAGCAATGCTATTCCTGCCTGGTTGACTCTGGCCTCTCGCTCCTTGGACCCTTGCCTTGCCAATGCCTTGATCCTCGACCCTTGGACCCTTGCCTTGCCGATGCCTTGATCCTCGACCCTTGGACCTTTGCCTTGCCGACGCCTTGCTCCTTGACTCCCAGACCTTCGCCTCTGCCTTGCTCCTTGACCCTGCGACTGCCTGCTGCTGGACCCTCAGCCCTGCACCTGTTCCTGCTTCTACATCACCATCTTGCCTCTGGTCCTGACATCCTCAGTCAGGGCTTCAACCGCCCGCCGACCGGACCGTGACATACATACAGTATTGTTATTTCTGCATGCAAGGAGCAAACTTCGCCACAGTCACAATACAAATGGCACTTCTGCTATGTTCTCCCCCAGCAGGACACTCATTCGATAAGAGGCTTTCTACGAAAAGCCAATATAAAAACTTAATAGAAGATGCTCTTCCATAGTTTAAAAGGCATCCCAGAGCACCCACTTCATTAGTTCTAAGTGCTGTTCTAGGAAGGAGCACTTAAGATGTTATTCTTTAAAATAAAAAAGTGGCACTCCTGCATCCCTCTGTCTCATTTATTTCACGGTATTTGCAGAGAGTAGAAACTCAAAAGCAATACAGCAAACCAAACAATATAAATAAGTCTAAATCAGTGACATTAAACTGTGCTCCTTGGCTTTTACAACACGGAGTCGCCACTATCAAGCGGCACAATTGAATTTAAAGGTTCATTTCACAAATTAAATCTTGGCTGTGTTGTACAGGCCAGACTTCCTACAGAAACGAAAACTGTTTATTGGTGGTCACGGTCCTTCACATACAGCATGATCCTCTGGGAATGCTTTTCATAAAGAGCCACCACCTCTTTCAAGAAGTTAAAATGGAATATTCAAGATTTGGGCCACAGCCGATCAGAAACCTCTCACATGGGCCCCACTGAAATGAATGAGAGCGGGACAAAGGGCACGTAATATTATTTCAGTGGCTACTTAGGAAGTTGCCCCATGGTCTCTGGTCTCTCTAGTTCAGTACTGTCTACACTGACTGGCAGCACCTCCCCAGGGTACTCTCCCAGCGCTGCCTGGAGATGCCTGGGATTAAACCTGGCAGCTTCTGCCTGAGATGCAGATGCTTCACCAATGAGCAATGGCCGTTCTCCTTAAGATACATTCCTGTTGAACTATGCTCCCTTTCCTTGACAGGTAAGTCCAGAAGTACAGTAAAATTCCCTGCCAGTTTGATCCTACAATCCTAAATTTTGACCACATTTGTCCCCCATTTGGAGAGAAGTATTATTAAACTGCGCAAATAAAGGAAAAAGGCAGGCAGGCCTCGCTTGGGGGTTAAACATGAAAATATATTTATTTATTTATTTACATATATACATACCCTTTCCCATCCCAGGAGCATTTACAAGAAATATCCAATAGCAATTTAATCCACAAGCCTTTAAGATAAGATGATGTACACACACATATTTTTATCTTGCTTTAAGATTCCCTAAATGCTTTTTATGCCTCCTAGGATAAAAAAAGGCTTGTTTTGTGGCATGGGGGCAGGGGTGGGGAATGTCCCATAACTGGGCACTTAGTCAAAATGTGAGTGGGTGTCAACTTTTTTTATCTGGTAAGCAGTATAAAATACTCCTTGTACCAAAACCTAAGCCTCCTAAACCTAGTTTTTGAAGAGCAGCAATCTCCACATCCAGAGCAGGTGTGTGTTTTTTTTTAAATGCTCAGGCTCCAACTTTGTCAGTTGGGGTTAGGGCCTTCAAAGAAAGGTGTGCTTGGTGTGCCTTGTTAACTTTCCCCTCCCTTACAGTCCTCAACCTTTCATTTGCATCTGTAGGGATCTGCTCTGAATTATTATTTTTATAAAAAAGAATATGCTCATTTTAAAATCTTTTAACCAATGAATGTTTCCATCCCAAAATTCTAATCTGATACGTCCAATGCTATCGTTGTATGATTGTCAACCAATCTGTAAATGCAAATACACTTACACAAAATGATTCCAACCATTCTCAACGGCACACCTTTTATACAGTTGCTCTGTGTACCCATTCAGCATCTGCTAATTGTGTTGGTATCTAAGTTTCTCACAACATCCTCTGTACTGATCTAAAAAGACAGGGAGGATATAGATAACAGACCCTGTGTGTGGTTGCCTTTGAAAAGTGCCCAGAAACATCAACTGGCTCAAAAAGCTGCAGTCAGATTGTTGGCTGGGGCTGGTTATCTATGGAGCATATGACTCCCTTGCTAGAGCAGCGCCACTGGCTACTGCGCTGTTTCTAGGCACAATTCAAAATGCTGGATATCACCTATAAAACCCTACATGCCTTAGGTCCAAGCGATCTGAAAGATTGTATTCCCTCATATGAACTTTTTTTGAGGGATTTTGAGATCTTCAGGGGAGGCCCTTCTCTTAGTCCTGCTACCCTCACAGGCACACTTGGTGGGGATGTGGGAGAGGGTCTTCTTGGTGGCTGCCCCAACCTCAGAACTCCCTCCTTAGAAAAACTAGACTGGCTCCCTCCTTGCTGTCCTTCTGCCGGCAGGTGAAACTTTATTGGTTCCAACAGGCTTTTGGGAATTGACTGCTTGTAATTAAAGAGATGGTGCCATGCCATGTAATCACTGGTATGTTTAAAACAGATTTTATGCATGTAAATATTTTTAATTCTATCAATGTTCAATTGTATTTTAATGATTGATCGTTCTATGTTTTTAGTGGTTATTATTTTTAACTGTAAGCTGCCCTGAGTCACTGTCTGGGGAAAAAGTGGTGTATTATTATTATTATTATTATTAATAATAATAATAATAATAATAATCAAACTTTCCTAGGCAATGTAAGGTGAACTGGGAAAATGGCACAAACAAGCAGTGAGTGGGTGTCTTCTTGGTTTCAACGACTGAACACAATGCAGAAGCATTCATCACTGCCAAGAGGCTTTTGAGTCTAGAAATTTTTCCTAATGTTGTATTAAACCTGCAGCTTCAGTTCCTCAGTCAAAAGCTTCAGCAAAAAAAACTAGCCTCTTCTTTACATAGCTGGGCCCCAAAGCATTTATGCACCCAGCATGATGTTAGAAATTGCATGCTGTGCGGGTGTTTTGACACCTTTCATCTCATCACTTCGATACATTCATTAATTAAGACTTAGCTCAACAGTATAATGCAGCAGGCACAGTTGGTCTGGCCCAGACACCGTAACCGTCATCTTGCTACTTTGTATATGTAGACCTAACTAAGTGGTGTATAATTTCAGAAACACAAGAGAGGTAAATCATGTTAGTTAAATCAGCGTTTCTCAACCGGTGTTCCACGGCACACTACTGTGCCGCGAGACGCTGGCTGGTGTGCCGCGACGAGAAGGGCGATTTGCATTGTCACGTCGCTGACCCGCCGGAAAGGACAATGCAAATCGCCCTTATCGTCTGCCCGCCTGGGGTCTGTGCGTGCCGTAATTTAAAAGAAACAACAGCAAGAGCTCAAGAATTTGAAAATTCCCGCGACGGCTGTGATTTGTTCTCGCGAGAGGTCAGCCTTCCCCCTCCCTCCTCCCCCCCACACACCCCGCTCGCTTCCAGCCTGCCGGTGAGTGATTGCGGGTGGGGGGGAGGAAGAGGACGACGACGGAGAGGCTGCTGCTGCTGCTACGCAGACAGACACCGAGCGAGAGCGCGCGCGGCGACCGGCGACTGAGCAGGCCCGGCGCAGAGAGCCCGCCCGAGGAGGTGCGCACGTTCGCCGGCCTTCCCCAACCGCTGCGGCGGGTGCGACAGAGGGAGAGAGATGTCGCCTTTCTGACGGGAGGCCGAGCGGCGCGGCGGTGGAGGCGGCGACACCCGCCTGAGCAGCAGGTACCGCTTGCGAAGAAGGAGGCCGGCGGGTGGCTAGGCGGGAGGAGCGAGCGAGGGCGAGTAGGCAGGCGGGCGGCGGACCAGGCTTGTAGGCCCGGTTTTGGGCCGGGCGGCCTGAGGCGAGCCACCCCCAAGCTGCTTATGACGTGTCCCCGCTCGCTCCACAGGCTCTGCGCCTGGTGGGTCCGCCTGGCTACCGCGCAGCAGTTCTTCAGTGGCATGCTTTACGCGTCTCCCCTCCAAACTAAACTAAATATAGGGCGGCACAGAGTTGGTGTGCCGCGGGATTTTTTTTCATAGAACAAGTGTGCCGTGGCCCAAAAAAGGTTGAGAAACACTGAGTTAAATCATGCTAGTTACCATTAAATGAAGTTGTAAACAGGGGTCAATTGTCAATAACGTTTTTACACCCACCCTGACTTGTATTCCTCACTTTACATTGAAATGAGGGTTAAAATGAGATAAAATGTTTGGTGTAAATTAAAATCCTGCCTCCCAATAGCAGCAAAAATAGGGGAGGGGGGAGAGACTACCTGCAGGAAAAGAGCAAAGCTAGGTAAATGACTGAGAAAAAATAGAAAGCGATATGAGGTCCCTTTGGTGTGTGGAGCCTGTAAGAGAAATTTACACAGATTCAACAAATCCCTGGCTTTAAAAGGGCAATACCTATGCACACTTTAAATAAAGTACCTTCTCACAGAACATCATTGTGATAATAGAAAATGATGCTGAGAAATCTGGACCACTGCGGGACTTGTTGTGCCGAAAAGAGAGCTATGTATCCAAATAAGTATAATCCGAGTTAAAAAGAATATTGTTCAGGGTGAATAAAACTTCTTTTGCTAACGGTGGTTGGTCTTTTGGTAAATGCTTCACCATTGTGGAATGTCAACCTTCACATCAAAATCGAGCATTTAACAATTTTTTATGCAGTGCTCCATTTGTAAGCCTATGAAACAATTCTTGATTTTTCATTATGCAAGATCTGGAAATATCTGACCAATATATGTATAGGGTGTTTTAGGGGACTGGTACCTCTGGTGTGGGACACACTGAGCTCTTTCTGGGGTAGTCTGTCCACCTTCGGTCCCCACGCTGCACTCAGCTCTCACCTGTGGCTCCTAAAAGCTGTCAGCATGAGACAGCGGCCTATAATCTGAATGATGGGTATACCCTACTGGAAAAGATGACTGGTGATGGTGGTGAGGTGACTCCTTGGAAAGATCTCTCACTAATTTTCTAAATGACCATATGGGGAATCCAACAATTTTATATTTCTGTTTGAAATAAGGGCTTTTCTATAGGGTTACTTTCTCTCAACAAGATTTATAGATGACGTGAGTGTAAGCTTGAGGAACATCAGATTCCCTACCAGAAAGAAATCGTTTTTATCTTTCTTTTTTTCAAAAGGGTTAAGCTCAGGGACTTCTCTGCAAAATGCTTCAGAAAGGAAAACTGGCCACGCACTGCAACCTCAATTGTTTTCTGGTGGCTGGTGCACCATGTCGGAACACTCTACATTTCTGAGCTACCAGGCAAGACTTTGAATGCCACATGTGACTGTCAGGCACTCGTATTATCGGATGTGTCAAAATGTGTATATTGTTTAGTTCTGCACCCAGTTTGTTTGGGGAGAGAGCTGGAGAGAGAGGGGACCGATGACAGGCTGTCTTGATTTATAGAGCAGACAAAACATCTTTGCAAAATCCAAACTTGACTGATCAGATGTAGCACCTTCCCTGACAAGATGGGAACAAGACAAATGCATCACACAGGAAAGGGGATTTTGTTTCTGCTGCTTCCAGGTGCTCGTGTGTCAGCGGAAGGAAGGGGAGCTTTATTGGCTGTCGGAGGAAATGAACAGCCTCACCTGAAGGATTTTCATAAGCTGTCACCTCTAATAAGGCATGTGCAACAAGATTGTCAGCTCTCATAAAGCATTAACAATGGCACACAAATGAACACAGTGGCCTGGTTCGCACATCACATTCAACCATAGCTTGTTTTTAACTATGGTTTAATGTGGCACATGAAGCAGGCCATACACTGATTGTACGATGAGCTGTTTCTTAACAATGTCAGGTTTTTTCCACAGTTGTTTCGTTGTTTAAATTGTCCTTTATAATTCAGCTATATACAGCACAGAATTTTGGAGACCCAGAAGAATGAGTAAACAAAAGAACAGATGATCCAGTTCTAACATCTGTTGCTCCCTCTCATAGACTGTCTAAAGTTTAATGTGGGGCTGCAATTGGGAGTCAGATGGAAGCACTAAACATGGGCTCTTTGCAGCATTCTGTCTACTAGTACAAGGGCTCTAAAGCTAGTGGACAGGTAAGTTTTAATGTTGTGCAACTGTTGCGCTAACAGAAACTCATTGCACAATCTATTGTGCAACAAATTCACCAATAACGTGCCTCTGTGTTCTCTTGCGCAACAGCTTTCTGCAGGCACAAACTATTTTGCCAGCAGAGCAAGTATAACACTACGTGACTTTGGCTTAGCAATAAATTAGATACGACCCCTTTTGAATGCACAGTTTATGTCATCATGGGACCTTTTGCTTTGTTTTGCACTGGTGATCATGAACCTTTTGTGTGTCCAATCCGGAAGCACCTGTTTGAACACTCGGCACCTTCCCCTGATCTTCTACAGAGAACCAGAACATTCCTGCAATGAGAGACAGAAAGTGGGAGGTGGCTACATCCCCTGCTGGAGTGCATGCCCCAGAGTGTCTACAATGGGTAAATATGGCCCTTGGGTGAAAAAGGGTTATCCAGCCCTGTCCTGAAGGCTCCAAATGAATTCAACCAATCCATACTACCCCGAAAGCTCATGACACACAAGCAATACTTAGGTTTAATAGAAGTTTCTCATTGACTTTCAAAATCCAGTTCTAAGGTCTCAAAATCCCTCGGAGCACTCATCACTCAAGCTCTTCAGGGTAATGACCCTCTGTGACAACAGTACAGCTGGGCCAATGGCAGCAAGAGAGGCCATGACATCTCTGCATGCCAAGCCCCACATTTACAGCATATGACAAAAACAACAACAACAACAACTCCCCACAGAACAACAGGAATACTGATGAAATAACTAAAGTTGCAGTTACTACAAATGGTTCACTGTCTGAAATAAAATTAAAATTAATGCCCAGTGTGTTCTGAATCAGAGCAGAATCTCTGGCATGTGGCCCCACCTATCACAAATACGTTCTTCCTTTGCTATTACATCACCATGATGCAATAGAGGTTGCTCTGATCTCCGAAACAAAAACAAAACAAATAATCCATCAACATTTAAAGAAGAAATAAGGGCAAGAAATGTGAAATAGAAGCTGTCATTTTACATTTGGAGGACTCGGGGTCCCCCAAATGTAAAATATTGTGAATCCGATTCCCTAAAAGCAGTTCTGGATCATTACAAAATGGGGCTTTCAGAGCAAGTGTGACTGTCTGCTTTGATCTGCTTGTTCCGAGAGGCACTTTCTTGGCCTCATCCAGCAGGCTAACACCCCTGAAGATGGCAGCTTCCTGCCACTCATTGAGTTTATCCAAGACAAGATATTGGTGGTTATTTAGCCTTCCCTCACTAAATCAGAGGCAGCGATCCAAGAGTCGGTGACGGATGTACCACCATCAGCTTTCCATCCAAGCAGTCTGTTGCCTGACAGATGCCGTCTCCTCCAAGACAGAGGAAAACTGGGGGTGTCAGGCTCATTTAACTTCTCCACCCTTTTGTGACATACAAACAAAGTGATTTCGATAGAACTACTCCTTTCAGGCCAATAAGCCCCTTTGCCCTTCACTCCTTCCCCTGCAACCATTTTTAATTGCTGCCTGATATTAATGAAGTGTGGCTGATACTGAGATATCCTAGCAGCCTTGGCACCCAGCATTCAAAGGATTAGGACTAACAACATTTGCACAGTCTGAAACGCTATGATCTCCACCCCTCTCCCTCCTGTTTACAGCTCCTTCACTGCCTTCCCTCCACCAGCCTTGAGACGGCAGACATCTGTTATCCAATTGTCTGGTAATAAACATACTCCATAAAGCATATGTAAAATTATTATTACCCTGAAGAGCCAAGTGCCTTTCAAACGGCAGCTGAAACCAACAAAAGGAAAACTCATCGGTGTCGAACAAAGACTACACCCAGCTTGCTGGCCAGGCTGAGATTCCTTAGCCCACTCAGCAGCTCACAAGTTTTGGTCAACCTCATTTCCTTCCCACCAATGGGAAATGTGCAAACCATAGAGCAACACCACCCTCTGCCTAGAATATTAGCATCTGAGCAGATGTTGGCTTTCAATGGATGACAGAGACAGTGACCAATCTTCTTTCATAGTGCTAATTTTCATACTTCAGCACCTCCCACAATATCTAATCAAGGAAACATCATGTGTGTGTATTCCTCATCAGGCTGGATGTCTAATTAGCTTTTCATAACTTTGTAAAAATCTATTCCCAGGAATCAACTCCTTTCAAAGAACCACTTGCCCGTTAGAAAATAATATCTGCTATTCATTTATTACATGCAAGTGAGCCCCATTAAGCGCTGGTAATTAATCTGGGCCTTTGTGCATTATACTTGTCCTGCTGGAAATTAGGTTGTCTACTTCAGAGCCAACACATCCCTCCACTCCCCATTTCTGGCTTGCTGTACCCAATAAAAGGTTGAGAGATACAGCTTCAATGCTTTGTGTTCATTCATATATTTACAGATGGGAGTGCTTGTGTTGACCTTATTCTCTAGCACAGGGCTTCCCAAATTGTGTTCTGTGTGGCCTGCGGGTTTCATGCAAGTGGTCCAGAATATGTTTGTAAAAATACAATTATAAACCATACAGCATATAAGACAGCACATTACAATTGCTACAACTGGAAGAAGCGGTCTGCCGAGACTCTCAGCAATTTTCAAGTGGTCTATGGGGAAAAGGTTTGGGAACCATTGCTCCAGCACTTATACCCAAGAAGTGGTGGGCTAAGAATTGGCACCTCCAGGGTACCATGAGGATGAGGAGCATTGGCCACAGCAAGGCTGATATACCTTTGACATGCAGGATTACTCAGAAGTTGTTCCCAGTAATATTAATGAGACAAACTGACCAATATGTAGGGTTGAGAGTGCAGTCTATATTACACTAAAGTATCTCTTTGTTAAGTATCTGGCTGGCCACTGCTGAGAAACAACAATAATGGAGTAGATGAATCTTAGTTTCAAAGCCATCAGAGACCTATGTTGCTGGTCATTTTTTCTTTAGATGCTAGTTCTGAACAGGTCCCCTTTATTGGCTCCCCAATTCTGGATTTACAGCATTGTACCATTATTGTCGCCCTGCGGGGGTAATTCCTTGCAATCTTGGATGGATGTACTTTCAAGGATGGGTCCAGAAAATGGTCTAAGGCAGTGGTTCCCACCCCCTTTCCCCCCAACAGACCACCTGAAAACTGCTGATGGTTTTGTGTGGACCACTTAATGGCTTTTCTGCCTGTTCCACCAATTGTGATGCATTGTGCCAGATGCTGTGTGATTGCTTCTTTTATTTCTTATGTTGTATTTTTGTAAGTTGTATTACATATAATGCAATATAATACATATAATTCTTATGTTGCATTACCATTTGCATCCCACAGAATTCTAGCTGTAATAAAATACAGTAGAAGAAATATTAGAAGCAATGAAAATACAATTAAAATCAGCACTATCAAGAATGTTTGTGAACTACCTGTACACCTTCTGAAAATCCCCCACATAGAAATCATGGCTTGTGTCTGTCTGAGCTAGCCCCCCATGTCATTGGCTGAACCACAGAGCCTAGGGCTTGCCGATCGGAAGGTCGGCGGTTTGAATCCCTGTGATGGGGGTGAGCTCCCGTTGCTCTGTCCCTGCTCCTGCCAACCTAGCAGTTCGAAAGCACGTCAAAGTGCAAGTAAATAAATAGGTACTGCTGCAGCGGGAAGGTAAACGGTGTTTCCGTGCGCTGCTCTGGTTCGCCAAAAGCAGCTTAGTTCTGCTTGCCACATGACCTGGTAGCTGTCTGCGGTCAAACGCCGGCTCCCTCGGCCTATAAAGCGAGATGAGCGCGCAACCCCAGAGTCATTCGCGACTGGACTTAACTGTCAGGGGTACCTTTACCTTTACCTTTAACAACAGGAAGTTCACAAACACTCTAATTATTGAAGGGGGGGAAGCTCGTTTGCAGGAGATGAATAGCCCTGTTGGTTCCTTCAGGAAAAAAAATGCCACACTGGAGGAAGGAGGCAGAAAAAATAGTAATTTCCCTGCTGAAATTTGTCACCACCTGAATCTACATTCTTGCCCACAAGACAAGCATCCCTTCAGCTCTCTGTAGAAAAGTGTCCTGAACATCCATTTCAGCCTTTCCTACTGATGCAACACTTGGCCATTGTAGCACAGTAGCTGTAGCTGTGTCAGTCACAGAAAGAAGCCAGGTTTCTTGCCTTGATGGATACTGCTGGAGGCATCGCACTGAAGACACCATTGTACTCTAAGCCTGTTCCTCTCTATCAGCATCCACTACAAGGCTAGCCTGAGTAGGAGGGCTTCTGTTGTAAAACCATTTCTCCTCTCCCCCGCAGTTATTGATGTGCTACTTGGCAAGGGGAAAAAAGTAGGTTAAGATGTAGCAAATGCCATCTTTTTTCCTCCCCGTGTGACAAGCGTATTGTACAATGAGAAGAGATCTTTCCGTCGTAAATCTTGCCCTAACCGTTTTTATGACACACATTATTTCCACTGCCTACCCATCAAGCTGGTAATGAAACCAAAGTGTGTCATGAAAATTGCTATTCAAAATGTGTCATCTGTGTTTGACAGAGGCTGGGGCGGGGAGGAGGCGAAAGGGGGGGGGGAGAAGAGAGAGGAAGTTTTCATTATGCCTTACACGCTTGTTGAATGTCAGCAATGAAGATAATATCTGATCGCCCATGACAAGCTGACAGAAACGCTAAAGATGAACAGCCAGAACTACACGCTGCGGTGAAGCGGTCACTTTGGAGAAAGCGTTTCCCTAACAGTCGCCTTTCCTGTCACAACGCGGTGGCTGATGATTTTATGAAATGCGCTCTAAGCCAGCAAGAGTTTATTGACATCAGAGTCATTAGCTGCAAGTACTTCACAAACACAAGGAATCTAAACAGATTGCTTGTCAACTGGTGTTGCTTCGTTGTTGTTTTTAACAAGGCACGTAGGTTTGCAAATCAACGCTTCCCTTGCTTTAAAAGCACTGAGGGGTGGGAGAAGGAGGAGAACCAAGCATGGTGCCCTGCACATTCTAATTCATGCAACTAATTTATTTTTTATTTTATTTTTACAACAGGACCACTTTGGTGTAGCAACTGTGTGTGTGGTCAAGGAAGTCCCTGGGGCATTCTTTTTTTCAGCCATGAACCTACTCAATGGCTGCAGACAGGCTCAACCTCACCTCACACCCAGCAGGGCCGTCTTAAGTATATCTGGCACCCTGGCATCGTGGTGCGAAGATCCCTCCGCCCCCCCCCCGTTTCCCAGCGCCCGTCGCGCGGCTGCCACGGGCGCAGCAGTGCGGTGCCCCCCTGGCGGCCCAGCGCCCTGCGCCACCCAGCCTTGCCATAGGGCCGGCCCTGACACCCAGTCCTGGCTCATCCTAGTGCTTGTTTTAAGCAGAAGGAAAATAATGCAATGCATGTGAACATTTTGGCGGATTTTAAAATTATGCATAAAGTGGACCATCACTGAGTGGCAGAGTACACACTTTGCATGCACAAGGTCCCCAGCATCTCCAATTTAAAAAGTATCAGGCAGCAGGTGATATGAAAGTCCTATGCCCACAACCTTGGAGATCCCCTGCCATTCCCTGCTGTCTCTGTTACTAGTTACAGAATTCAGGGTCACCCAATGGTAGTAGCTTCAGAGCAGACAAAAAGAAAGTACTGTTTCAAACAATAAGAGCATAGGAACCGCCCTGCTGAATCAGGCCAAAGGCCAGTCTAGTCCAGGATCCTGTTCTCACGCTGAACAACCACAAGAAGGATGTGATTGCAATAGCAGCACTCTCTTCTCTAGTTATTCCCATAAGCACCATTTCCTCTGCTCTGTTGTTCAGGTCGTCACCCTGCCCTCCTTCAAGTCCTTTCACAAGACTCAGACTCTCATAGCCTAGCCCCTGAACCCATCTGACAGCGACTCTGAGCTGGGGGGTCCAGATTACAGGAGAGCTGCTGCATCCAGTATCATCTCTGAGGAAGGAACTTCCTAGGGATCTCTGAAGAGGAGAAGTGTGTTGGTTGCATCTGGAAATGCTGGGTCAAGCCTTTCAAGTGATGAGTCTCAAATCCTTGCCATGCTGGCCCACCAACCATTTAAGGCTATCAGATCACCTAGAAATGTCCAGGTGAGGAAGCAACAGGCACCAACTGAAGCTATCCAACAGCACCACCGTGACTCCAAGCCTTTCAATTTCTCATAAGTTTCAGCTGCTTCAGCACTTGCAACTGTTCCAGATGCTGCCGCCACTGCAGCCGACTGTGGTACTATCCACCCTGACACTCAAATGCTTCATTGTCTTGCTTGCATATGTCCTTGCCCTGTTCCAACTAATTGCAACTGTACCCTCTTGCTCAGGCATCCCCAAACTGTGGCCCTCCAGATGCTTTGGCCTACAACTCCCATGATCCCTAGCTAACAGGACCAGTGGTTGGGGAAGATGGGAATTGTAGTCCAAAACATCTGGAGGGCCGAAGTTTGGGGATGCCTGCTCTTGCTGATGGCCATTCTCTTCATAGCCCTGGTCAATCATTTGCAATCCAGCCCTGTCAAGGGGCTGCTGTCCCAACCTCCGCCCAGATGACATGTCTGTACTACAAACCTAACATGCTCTCTGCAGTCATTGCTTTGTCACAGGAAATCCTGAAACTGCAATCCGTGAGTTGGCCCTTTGGGAAGATTTCCTAGTTCATTCATGCACATGGCTCATATATGTGAGCTCATGTATTTTTTATTGTTTAAGAACATTTTATTTGTATCGATATAGAGTACATGATGAGTGTTTGTTAGATTTATGGTAAAGAGCAATAGACTTTATATGGTTATGATGCATCATCCTTTTTGCATTGACTCATTCTTGCTTCTATCATATCGTTGTGCAACTTTCCCGGGAACTTTGCAGCAAATGCTCTCTCTCTCTCTCTCTCTCTCTCTCTCTCTCTCTCTCTCCCGACTTCTTAAAAACTCAATAGCTTTCTTTCTGGGTTTATTTGTCTGCTTGACCCCCCTTTGGCGGCAAACAATGTAATTTATTATTGATCAAGAGTGGGGGAAAGTTTAGTTGCGGCTTGTAGCAAATTGTTTATCATTCACTGTCAGTTATGATTAATAAGCAGCAAGTGAGTGCTGCAGCCGCTGCAAGGTAAGCTGATTTCTTGATAAACAGGTTTCAACTTTACAAGACTGCAAACGAAGGCCCCTCTGCCTTTGGAAGCAGTGTGTCAATTATTTAAATACATTAGAAATTCTCAGCTGGAAAACTCATCAGGGGCTGCTGGAACCTGCAAATACCTGAGCTAAGTAAGGTGGAAATGGGAAGCTTATTAGAGCACCATTCAAGTTTAATCCCCTTACTTCCACTTTCCAGTATTATGATTAATTTTATTTTTATCATGAATTACTAAGCAGCAGCAGGTTTGTTTCCCAGGTCAGTAAATAACAAATTTTGCCTTCTGACGTTGTTCTTGTGCTTTCCTCCCAGTTTTGTCCTATATTGCTTGTCTCCATTGCTTCTGCCATTATGCATTGTACTGGTACTTATCTGAAGTTCTGTTTGAAAGATTAGATTTAGCCAATCCTGGCTTCCACTTTCAGGCACAAAGATCAGTGACAGAGAGAAGACAGAACAGCTCAAACCTGCTTTGCCTCTGTCTTCACCCAAAAGGAAAGCAGTGTCCAACCTGGTGATAACATAATAAACGATGCAAGACGGGAGCTGAAGCCCAAGAAAGAAAAAGAGGTAGTAAGGGAACACCTAGCCACTTTAAACAAATTCAAATCTCCAGGACCTGATGAGCTGCATCCAAAGGTACTAAAGGAACTTGTGGGTGTCATTTCAGAGCCTATGTCTATAATCTATGAGAATTCCTGGAGAACAGGTAAGGCCCCTGTGGACTGGAGGCTGGCAATGTCCCTATCTTCAAAAGTGGAGTGAAAAGATCTAACTACTGACCGGTCAGCTTAACAGTAATACCAGGAAAGGTCCTAGAACAGATAATGAAACAGTTGGACTGTGAGCACTTCGAAAAGGATGCACTGATTACTAAGATCCAGCATGGATTGCCATGTCAGACAAACCTCATTTCTTTTTTTATATAGAGTTACAAACTTAGTGGATCAAGGGAATGCTGTGGACATAGTGTATCTTGATTTCAGTAAGGCTTTTGACTCCCCATGATATTTTTACGGAGACACTGGTAAAATGTGGGCTGGACGAGGTAACTGTTGGGTAGATTTGTAGCTAGTTGACTGACCAAACCCAGAGAGTGCTCACTAATGGTTCCTCGTCATCCTGGAAAAAAGTGACAAGTGGGTAGTTGCAGGGTTCTGTTCTGGCCCGTAGTTGTTCAACATCTTTATGAACGATTTGGATGAAGGTATTGAGCAGATGCTCATGTAATTTGTAGATGACACCAAGCTGGGAGAGGTAGCCAATGCCACAGAACACAGAATCAGGATTCTAGATGACCTGGACAGATTAGAGAACTGGGCCAAAACTAACAAAGGAATTTCAATAGGAACAAATGTCAGATGAAACACAATGTAGGTTAACATAGTTAAGAAAACTGAAGCGGGGTGCAGTTTTATGTGCATCCTGCCCTAGCTTTTCTGTTTGGTAAATTCTCTTAGCTTTAACATGGTTCATTTTACCGGTGTCAACCATAATTAATACTAGTTAGCCCATGCTTATATGCCAGGATTTTTTTGCCAGTTTGCCTGAATTGTTTGCACAATAAAGTCTACTTCTGCTAGTTATGGAGAGGCGCAAGAAGCTGAAGCATGATGAAACCCCCAGACCATCAGAAATCCTATTCAGCACGCCCCTCCTGGCTTCTGAGATTTCAGCAGTTACTTCCTCCACATTGTCAAGCCAATGTCACAGCTGTAATAAAGTAGATGCTCGACATTTTCTTCCTTTCCAGAGGAAACAGAGGGTCGCAAGATTCTGAATTCTATACACAATACGAAACAATGTGGTTTCACTGCACCATAGGAAATAGCCCAAAGCTTTGCTACAACAAACCGAATGTCTGAACAGAGCCTAATAAATAAATGTATATTTTTCCATATTTACATTACACACACAGGCTACACAAAGCAGTAGGATAGGGTTACCTCAGAAGCGGGTGAAAGATGACTGTGATATTTCGGGCTCCTGGCTTGCAGACAAACTTCGTCCCACCGCCTTCTATCAAGTTGTCATCAGGTCCTCCTTAAAAAGAAATACACAAAACATGGAAAAGTTTGTTTTCAGGAACTATGCACTTTCCTGCCCTCATGCTCATTTAAATTAGTCGACTTTTCCTCTGAATGAATGCCAGTCTGAGTAGGATCAGAACGTTGCAGAGTTTTAAGAACTGGATCTCCCCTAGCTTACACCCGTCCCCCTTTTTGGGGGATGCTGATATGCATGGGCAGATAGGCTGGTAACTTCTATGGAGTTACTTACAAGACTGCACAAGTGAGAAGCATGCTACCAGGAAAGGCACCCCACCCCAGTCACAGCCCAGGGTAGATGTTTCTTTCCCCTATGCAATACCCACAACCCCAAGGTTCACCACTGTGAACCAAACTCATGGAATCTTCAAATGAGACATTTTTATTGGGGTTTAAATCCATCCTACCTAATGCCATGTCCAGTCCACCCCCACCCCCCCAGAATTCCCAGTTTCTGATGCCCAAAGTGACAGAAGAGATCAACCCTTTCTGACCCAAGTAAGCTACAATTGCTACTAGTCTAAAGTAATTATTCAACATTCTACTTTGTCACCAGTCTACTTCCGAAATTTACAGACAGAACCAAACTTCTTCCAACAGAAACTGCAAGCCAAACCACACTATTACAAAACCATATTGCACAGTTTTCCTGAGATTTACCAGGCTTCCACCTCTGGATGCCTCTGAATATCCCACAAGCAGGACATGGACAAGAGTCCTCCTTTGTTGTTTGTCTACAGTCTTCTGCCTTCTACGCATAAAATTTTAATTCTCCAGGGGAAGGCCATGTTAAGTTCCAAGGCCTAGAAACAAAAACAGCAGGTCTTGCTACTTAATCAATAAACATGGTACTTAAATAAACCTTTGTTTGGCTGTGCCAGGGACTCCTCAACAACTAAACCTGCCATGCGAGGGCTTTGGAAACAAGGCAAGAAAATGCAGCTTGGTTATGACTGCATTGGCTTTGTGAAAAGCTACCTGCCCAACCCAAATGCCCAACCCTAGAACCAAGAAGGATGCTACATGCCACCTATTTTTTTAATTGAGCCAAATCCCTCCATGTATATAAAATTGGTGGACCTTTCACAGCCACATTACTTCTCAGCCATTTTGAAAATGATGGTATCTCTGCAATACCAATAAGTCTGCAACTGCTACTATCTATGAAGTCCTATACGAAAAACAACCTTCACCTTCACAGAATGCTGTTTTTACTTTTATGAATTCCAGGAACAGCAGCTTTTGTGACCTCCTCACCATTCCCAGAAATCTTACATTCTTACTAACGGTTCTTTTATTTTTCATATCTTTATGGTTCAAAATGGGTTATGGCTACTTTTTACAGCAAGCAGAAAAGCTTTAAATATTTTCCAGCTGCTGCATCAAGGAAGCGTGCCAGTATGTTGATTTAATTTGCCTGGTGATAAACCAAAAGATTTCTTGGGGGGGGGGCGGAGAGAATGGATGTGAAGCAAAATTTATCATAAACTGAAGGGTAACTATAGGTGTGAAGAGATGGGGGTCCATCAGCAATGTAGCTGAATATTTTCATAATGGACCCTGAAATAACAGTGCTATTTTGTACAGGCGTCTCCATGGGGAGAAAGAATTCACGGCTACCAAGGTCTGCTGTATGTAACTTAATGATCCAACTGAGCCCAAAGCAGAGACATACAGCAAAACTGCCCACTCTCAGTGGGGTTTCCTATTGACACTTGGCATAAGAATCTAAGCAGAACTTCCTGGATCAACTTCATTGGATGTTCATGAGTTCTAGTGTTATGAGGGAGAAATAAAAACTTTTCTCTATGCACTTTCTCCATGTCATTCATCATTTTGCAGACTTCTATCATGTCACCTCTTGCTTGCCTTTTCTCTAAACCAAAAAGCCCCAAACACTGTAACCTTTCTTCAAAGGGGAGTCACTCTATCCCCTTGATCATTCGGGCTGCCCTTTTCTAAACTTTTCCCAACTCCATGATACACTTTTTGAGGTGAGGCAACCAGAACTATATTCAGTATTCCAAATGCAGTCACACCATAGATTTTTATAACAGCATTGTGATTATTGGAAGTTTTATTTTTAATTCCATTCCTCATGATCCCTAGCATGGAATTTGCCTTTCTCACTGGGTCAACATCTTCGTAGAGTTTATTCCTAGTCTATCATCTCATGAGCATATCTGTGAAATTAAAAAAAAATTGCCCCAACATACACCGCATTACACTTGTTTACATTTTGTTTCTATTTTACCACCCATTCACTCAGTCCTTTTGGAGCTCTTCACATTCTCTCTTTGTCTTTAACAACCCTGAACAAGTTAGTATCATCAACAAACTTGGCCACCTCTTTGCTCAGTACTAGCTCTATACAGGGTACCAGTGCTGTCAACTTGCCCTTTTTGCGGGAAATTCCCTTATTCAGCGCCCTTACTTTCATATCTGGGAGTTGACAGCCCCATAGAATTCCTTATCTTCCAATCCAGGGGTTGACAGCTATGCTCTATAGTCTATACTGTTTATGAAAAAGTTAAAAAAACACAGGTCTCAATGCGGATCCTTGGGGAACTCCACCATTTCCCACCTCTCTCCATTTGGAGAACTGTCCATTTATTCCTACTCTTTGCTCTTCTTCTTCTTCCTTGACTTAGAAGTCTTTGTCAAACGCTTTTTGGAAGTCCAAATACACAATGTCAACCGGATCACCTCTGTCTATATGCTGCTGGCTGACACTCTCAAAGAACTCTAATAGGTTTGTGAATGTGCTCTGCACTTCCCTCCTTCCAATCAGAAGACAAGCCTAAATCAGGTAATGTAGAAATGAATGCAAGGATCAGACAAGCATTCAATCTAACCCAGTCTTTTCTACTCTGTCAGCAGCTCCCCGGGATCTTGGGGAGAGGGTTCTTCCCCATCACCTGCTACCCAATCCTTTTAATCAGAGATACCATTGATTCAGTTCAAGACCTTCTGCAGGCACCACACAAACACTACCACTGAGTTATTGTCCTTTTCCAAATACTTCCTCTTATACAATGAAGAAGTGGAGCACTATTTTAGGTTGGTTTTAAAAAAAATAAAAATAAAGTATGCTTCATTGGCCTTCTGAAACCCTTTTCAAGATCTCTGGAACATCTGAGATATGTCAGGTTGGAACTTGACCAGTTATGGAGTCCTGAATTTGGGACAACCTCCCTTGGTCTCTGATAGCTCACTTTGCAGCAAAATTGCTTTCATTCAACTGGCTTTTCTGGAATATTGTTTTAGACCATATGTTGTGATGCTGTTTTAAATTTTGATTGATACAGTTGGTTCTTGTTTTAGTAAGCAAATAATTATTATTAGTAGGAATATTTATATGTTTTTAAATTTGTATGCTGCCATATGCTTTTAGAAAGGCAGAAGAGAAATTGCAGTAATAAATAAGATTGAATTAATATTGTTTCTATTATATTAACAACAAATCCCCCAAATCCTGTACGCAGCAAATGTCTGGCAGAAGGGGAACTTCCTAAGCTAGATGGCTTCCAAGCACAATTTATTTGATCCTTGCTTCAGGTGCCCAATTGTGTCCGAAATTCCATACTCCTGCTAGAAATGGGTGAATGCCCAATTTCAACAAAGGCATGGTGGGCTGCACTAAAACATTGGCTCAAGATTGCAGTATTTGAACTCGTGGAGGGACTGTATAAATACCTGAACAATGAGGAATACATCAGCCAATGGCAGAAAACCATGGCGAGAAAAGCCACTGTTTTAGGCCTCTCACCCACCCAACTCTATTGCCTGGGATATGAAGGTGCCCTAAAGACCTTAAAGCAAAGACTTTGGGATAATTCACACAGTGATCTATTACATCAATCACTTGTGATCTGCAGTCCACTGGCAGTAGGAGTACAATATGGGCATGTCTTTAAGCCAGCAGCCTATATTCAAAACTTGACAGTGCCAAACTACCGAAGGCTGTTTACAAAAGCAAGACTGAATGTTTCCCCTCTGCAGTGCTGGAGGGCAGGATGAGAGGAGTACCCTACCAGGAAAGACTGTGCTCGTGCACCCATGATGTAGATTCTATAAAACACATTGTGCTGCACTGTGGGAAGTTTGAGCAAGCTAGGGCTGAAGTGATTTCACCCCTGCTAGCCTTGCTCCCAGGAAAATCAGAGGATTTTTATATCAGGTTCCTATTGGAAGACCGGTCAAATGCCAGAACACTAGCAGTGGCAAAGTTTTTATCGGTGGTCACAAGAACTAATGTTTCCTACTCCGAATTTGAGTAAGATGTCTGAGTGGTTTGAGGGCGGGGTGTCCCAGCTGTGTATCGCTTGGTAACAAATTGATGGGTCTATGGACCGTAATAAAGATTGTTGTTGTTGTTGTTGTTGTTATATTAACAACAAATTTCAAACTGCATACATTCACTCAGCCATCCTTTAAACAACACTATAAAAGTCAGCCAGACCAGCCACACAAAAAACCTCGTTTTGAAGCCAAATTCTTTCAAGTCCTGTCACAAAATAAAGCTTGTTCTTGTATGCACAAGAATGCAGAGAATTTGGGAATATGTTGTAGATAACTGAACAAATTTCTCAGCCTGGAAAGATGCTGTTTTAGAGTTGACTGGGAAATGGACCAGCCAACATCACACACCTGTCTCAGCAAGGCTCTAGATTCTTCCAATTTTAAAACCTGCCCAACCTATTCCTGCTGGTTGTAATAATTGGAGGAAATTTGAACTCAGTGGAGGTTCTAGATATTTTAATACCAAAAAGAGGAAGGAGAAAATATTACATCAGTTATCCAGTGGTGCACAGATAAGGCAGCTAAACAGTATTGTTAGCTGTGGAATTTTTAGAACTTAATATGCCTAAGGAGCCATTCCATGTCCACTTGCCAGCAGCATTGAAAGTGCAAACCCAGCATCCTAGCCTAGGAGTTTAGTGCCATGAGCCACTATAATGATAGATATACAGAGATGGTTTTCAGACTATGACTATGATTCCTATAGCTGAGCAGTACAAGACATTTAAGTCTAACAGAACAGCCATTTGGGATGTTATGAGGGAACTGGCCACCTTCAAATATTTCTTGGGACTTTAAAAGACTGATTTGTTTGAGAATAAAAACAAGCACAAAGTCACTTCAACTTTTGGAAGCTTATTAAAAAAAATTAAGACATTAATCAGGGGTTAAAGAAAGCAAAAAGATCACCAACTATCTATGACAAGTTACAGGTAGGTAGCTGTGTTGGTCTGAGTCGAAGCAAAATAAAAAAATTCCTTCAGTAGCACCTTAAAGACCAACTGAGTTTATATTTTGGTATGAGCTTTCGTGTGTATCTGAAGAAGTGTGCATGCACACGAAAGCTCATACCAAAATATAAACTCAGTTGGTCTTTAAGGTGCTACTGAAGGAATTTTTTTATCTATGACAAGATAAGGAGCATTTCACTCGCCTCTCACTCCAGAAGATGTAATTGTGCAAGGTATTATCTCTATTGGGGTGCGGGTGGCGCTGTGGTCTAAACCACTGAGCCTCTTGGGCTTGCCGATCAGAAGATTGGCGGTTCAAATCCCCGCAACAGGGTGAGCTCCTGTTGTTCAGTCCCTGCTCCTGTCAACCTAGCAGTTTGAAAGCATGCCAAAAAGTACAAGTAGATAAATAGGTACCGCTCCGGTGGGAAGATAAATGGCGTTTCCGTGCGCTGCTCTGGTTTCGGTGTTCCATTGCACCAGAAGTGGCTTAGTCATGCTGGCCACATGACCCGGAATAACTGTCTGCCGACAAATGCTGGCTCCCTCGGCCTGTAAAGCGAGATGAGCGCCGCAACCCCAGAGTCGTCTGTGACTCGACTTAACTGTCAGGGGTCCTTTATCTTTACCTTTATTATCTCTATTGGGAGGAGCTAGCAGTTTCATGGAGAAATGCAAAGATATGTGAACCATCCTAGTTAACTAGAAACTATGTGTGCACCCAAAACACCATGGAATTCCTTGCTTGGGTGGGCAGTGATAGAGTGTCAGAATTTCAACCCTGCAATGATAAGATTCTGAATTTTGAGTGAATAATTTCCAATGCAATCTCATCTGTCTGGTACCGTAGTTCCTCCCCGGGATCTCAGAGAGAAGTCTTTCACAGCCATCCTTGAAACGTGCAGCCTTTTAACCGGAGATACTATGAATTAAACCAAATACTTTACACATGCAAATAATTTTCTCTATTCTTGAACTATGGCTCTACACTTCTGATGAATAGCTCATGTGGCCTTCAGTGCTGAAAAAGCTGTCTTCTCTTCCTAGATTCTTCTACACTGAGAGAAGACCTTGCTATTTCCAAGGTTTTAAACAAGGATTTTGAACAAAGGAGAAGGGAAGAAACCACATTAATATTTATAGAGAGTAAGTACATCAGTGCACTCTTAAAACTCCTGCTAGAAGCAGAAAACTGTAACTCCTGGTAGGATTTGCTTCCATCTTATCCAGGTGGGTGTAAATGGATGGGGGTGAAGGGACAACCCAAGGTATCCCAGTCTGCACCCTCTGACCACTCATCACCATCCCACCACCACTCCACTGGCCTTCTTCCAGCCAGTCCTCCAGGAAAAGGTCCTTTCTCATCAACTTCTACCTGATGACCCTTTCAGCTGGAGACTTTATTGACTGAGATTATTTTTTCTGGCAGCCTAGCACCCAAGGTTTTATGAGGTAGAGCGAACGTTTAAAAAATCCCTATTACAATAAAATGCCAGGGGCTAAATCTGACGCATACTGCACGCAGAGCATGTGCTCCAACCACTGAGTTACAGAATCTGTGCCCACCAAGAGTGTTCTCTATGATCATCAAACACAGCAGATCGAGTCAGGACTTTGAATTCCTAAACATTGGAGGGATTATCAATGTTCATGTTAAACAGTTATGTAAACAGCTTGTTTCAACCCATCGTATCTTACACACTTACCGGCAAGCCAATGGGGCTCCAAGGCTTATTGTGACAAAAATGTCACCCTCCACGGGTTGTATTCCTGAGCATTTTAGTAGTCTAAGTTTATCAATACAGTATAGTCCTGCAGTCGACTCGCAGATGTGGCTCTGCCATCATCTCCATCTTCCACTTACCACTGATGCCCCACCACACCAATTCCACTAAGTTGCAACTTGCTATTCCAAAACATGATTTATTACTTTCTCTTGTTCCATCTGGACACATACACCCCGCCATATAAAGAATGGGAGAGGGAAAACAATCTCAACTACATTTTATCATTTGATTAGAGTCAGACACACTTAAAATATTTTTTTACTCCATAATCTGTTTAAAATTCAAGCTGCTTTCCCCTCTCTTCTTATTTTTTGACCAGGATTCAGCAGGAGGAGGTTTGATTAATATATTTGCCATCTCCCGTATTTACTATTTTCCCTATCTACACCAATTGCCACTGCACAGCACAGTTGCGGCACAACCCTTGGCACAAACTCAACCAAGAGAATGCAGCAGCATTTTTAGTCATGATGTAAAATTAAAACAATATGGAATATAATAGAAATGCTGCAAGCAATTAGACCACAACATGTCGCCTCATGTTTGCATATGGTTTGCTGCCATTTCAAAATACAATAAAAGGCTGCCATCCACACACATACCCAACAACTTTTATTCAGAGTGAGCTATTCCATCCCCCAAATATCAGAAACAATGGCTTTTAGGTCTATTTATTTATTTGTCCATTCCACTACTGGGAGAATTTACATTCCCAGTATTTTCCCCACAATCATGTCAGAGCATCCAGTGAACATCCCTCCCCTGTACAGCTCCTCTCAAACCTTTTAAGCTGGATATTTAGGCATGTATTCACTGGTAGTCCTACTCAAAGTCTTCTTCTTCTTTGGCGATCACTCATAGCCAAGTAAGATTGTCTTCCATAAACACGGTTTTAACAATGAGTCCGTAAGTGACTGTGGAGGCCAATGTGGATTTGCCAAGGGTGCCTTCCTCTTAGCACGTTTCTCCCTTGCGTCCTGAATTCGAGTGTCTTCAAAGCCCATGACACCTTTGGTAAAGTAGACCCATTGAAGTTAATGGACATTACTAATTTAGGTTCAGTAATTGCAATGGGTCTGTTCTGAGTAGGACTTGGGTGAATACAACTCTCTGCTGAAACAAAATTAAAAAAAATCCTTCCAGCAGCACCTTAAAGACCAACTAAGTTTTTTTTTATTTTAGTATGAGCTTTCGTGTGCATGCACACTTCTTCAGATTTGTCACTGCCAACCCTGAGCCAGAGAGGAAACATACTGACCTAACAGTACAATATGATGCATGTTTACTCAGAACTAATTCCCACTGTGTTCAAAGAGGTTTGATCCCAAGTCAATGTACTAAAGACCCCAGCCTAAATAGCTGGGCTGATGTGGGCAGCACCTCTGACTTCTGACAAAGGGTTTCACCTTTTGGTCCTGACACTCTCAACATCAGTTTCCAAAGGATGTACTGTAAGTATGCAGAAGGCAATTAATGTAAAACATCTGAGCAATCATACTGAAATGAAATAAAGAACCAGGACAGAGGGCAGGAGCACCACAGAAATATCATTTCCCAAGGCAATTCAGAGATCTCATGGCTAAGCAACAAGGTCTTCTAAGCTCAATGGCAGTACTCTGTTGAGTGAAAACAGAAAGAAGATGAGGCAAGCTGGGGGCCAAGTGGACAGGATAAATGGGTCTGATGCACATAGCAGGATGCCTACCGTATCACATGCCCAAATGGCAGAATTGCCTCTAAACACACAATGGCCTCCAAATGACCAAAAAGCCAGTCAACTGAAAACAACTTGAAATTTCATGCTGCTGTAGAAAGGTGTTGTTTCGGAATAGCGACCTGAAATCAACAAATCTACTATCATTTACTCTTAATTGTGCACACCGGGTCAATAAAACCCATACATAGTGTGTCCCCATATACAAACACTCGTAGACAGATTAAATATGGCATCTAAGATATTGGTACAACAAATACCTAAGGATTAAGGAGCTTTGCCAGCTCCAGCGTTGCTGTGACTAACAAACCCTCCAGGGGTCGGTTTAACAAATTGCTCCTGATACTGGTAAACTTGCTGGGTCCTCATCAAGCTAAGAAACCATTGCCAGTCTTGCTTGAAATCTGCTACATCAAAGCTCAAACAAGAGAAAATCCTACTTGGCTATTCTGAGCTGTGATATCTTTATCAATCTGCAAAGGGGGGGGGGTTAAGATTGCCATTACTTCAATGAACACAAAAGGAGTCTGAATTAATTCATTATCAAATAATGTGTACACAGAATCTGGGTAATAATATGGGCTTTCCCCAGAGGGAACCCTAAATGGATTGTCTATGCCAGCAAAGCACAAAGTACAAAGCTACAACTCCCATCTGCAGCAGAAATGATCAGATTGTTCAGAATTCGAGCTGTCAGATGGCATTACTCAACCTGTTCATCCATAATCTTTTTCAGATGGGCTTTTCCCCACCTCCTCATTTCATTGCTTTGTTTTGCCCAAGATTCAATCAAACGTGCATTAGGCATTCGAAAGCATCCAACACTCTGACTCCCCAGCTGCATTAGAAAACCTCAAGACCCTGGTGTTAATTTGGTTACAGCTTTAATCCTTGCATTTCAATGCAGAAGTAGCTCCCCTAAAGAGGATGCTCACTGATATTGTTGAGGAAACACAGAGGGGCCCATATGTAGGAGAAACCTGAGCACTAATAACCAAGATGGTAACTCAACCCCTCAACAGATATTAGCAATTGTGGGAAAGCAGCCAGAACTTTAATCACAATTCTTAGAAAACACAGTCAGGGATTTGGAAATACTGTTAGCCCAGGATATGATCCTAATACCATGCTTAATCAAAGCCATGGCAGGCACCACAGCAACCTGCAGACTTTAATAAAAACCAATTTCATAAAAGTCACTGTGTCAAAAACATGCTGAACCCTAATTTAGTAGACTCTTGGGGAAAGGGGGGGAAAGTTTACTTTTCCATATATTTCTGGGTGATCTATAGTAAAAGCAACACAAGGCCGCTCCTACACTGAGAACACAGCTCGTATATAACCAGCATCTTCCAGAAAGGAACGATGATTTAATTTCCCCCTTCTTCTGCTATTTTTCTCCCCTTGTGATATTTCAAGGAGAAGGACAGAGAATTCAATGTCAGCTAGAACAGGAAGTAATAATTTTCTTCCTTATTCTTGTGCTGAATGACAAGCAGCAAGAGAGAGAGAGAGAGAGAGAGAGAGAGAGAGAGAGAGAGAGAGAGAGAGAGAGAGAGAGAGAGAGAGAAGAGAGAAAGAGAGAAAGAGAGAAAGAAAGAAAGAAAATATGGAACATGGAAACAGAACCTCTGCTTCACAAAAGGTGGCAGAGTTTCTTTCTGAGCTGCCAAGAACTGGTTTTGCACAATTTGAAAGGCTTAACAGACAAGTGTTCAAAGGGAACTGGCTTGCTTCTGTGACTGTGTATCTGTGATTCATCACAGTGCTTGTAACTGAAAGTGTCTCCCCACTAGCAAGACTCCCACTTCCCAGTAAATGGGCTTGCTGCCATGAATGCTTAAATCTTTTGAGGTCTTGTTGAAATCTGATTTACAGAACTATATTTTGGTCATATATTCAGTCTCCAGAGATATTCAGTCTAGACTGAATGGGTACCTAGTAAAATAGTTGTATAGTCAATGTAACACTGCCCATCTCTTAAATATGGTTCAAGGATCAGAAACAAATTATTGGCTCATATGATCCTTCACTCTTCTGCCTCACTCTCCAGCACTAATGCTTCTCTTAACTCCTCTGGCTTTAATCTTGGTTCATCAGTACACTTGCCCTGACATTAAGCAGGGTTAGTTAACAAGTGCAAAAGAATATAGCTAATGTTAACGATGATGTAAAACTAAAGCATTATTCAAGTCACCAAGCTCTGTCACACACCCAGTATATATGTTACAAAGACATGGCTTTTAGGGTGTGCAGAACTACCAGGATTCCCCACAAAACTTCCTTCCCTTTCTTTCCATGAAACCCTGTATGTAAGTGGCTTCCTTGGCCCTTTCTATCGGCCCATATGGGACCAGCATGGGTGACTGGGCCTGGAGAACATTTAATATTCCTACCCTCATGGCTGTGATTCGTGGGTTGGCCACTTAATTTTATTTTGATTTTACTGTGATTCTGAGCTGTGTTTTCGTCAATTGTTTGATTTTGTGTTTTTAATGTATTATATATTTGGTATTAGCAGCTCTGAGCCCAGCCTTGGCCGGGGAGGGCGGGGTATAAATAAAATTTATTATTATTGTTATTATTATTATTATTATTAACAACATAATTCTTTTCCTAACATTTCTCCATATGCTTTCTTTGCTGGTTGTTGTATTTGCACGACATACATTCCTATGCGGCTTTTCCCATTCTTTTCAATAAACGATGTTTAAACTAAACAAATGTAAAGGCAGTAATACAGGCAGTCATGGTGGGACAAGAATGCAGTCCCAAGCCACAGGGCTGCAGAACAGAGGCCAACAGGCAATCGAATAACACTGGAATGCTGGTTCAAAATAGCCAAGAACACTAGATTGGATAGCTGATGGTAGTGGATTCAACAGAGGTCTGAAATGTAAAAGGACCAGGATGCTAGCCAATCACTTCTTCTTAAATCTCACAAC
Organism: Zootoca vivipara; assembly: GCF_965207765.1. Taxonomy (NCBI): domain Eukaryota; kingdom Metazoa; phylum Chordata; class Lepidosauria; order Squamata; family Lacertidae; genus Zootoca; species Zootoca vivipara. Next base: position 66,368,890 of record NC_142592.1, on the reverse strand, counting down.
CTGATTTAGAACCCCTGATTTTTAAGATCCTTATTCTGAAAGCTAGAGGCTACAAAAATCAGGAAAAAAATATGTACTCATTATCAGAAGGACGTGGTATATAGTGGTGATACACATTTTTGATTTTCAGCAAATACCCAAGAACCTGCTACTCCCCACCACCACCACTTAGTCTTCAAAACACAACTATTTCAAGCTTATACTGATTACAGGATCATCTTTCTAGAACTAATTGTATCCTGAGGTGCCACTGTTCCATAATGATCTGCCTTTCCTTTCTGCCTACTAAGTCAATTTAAGCTAGCTTGGGCCATTTCTGACTCCAAGGAAGTAAATTTCACAATTTTGTTTAGGGATAATAAGATAGCCTTAAGATTGGAAGAGGAGTGTGGTCAGGGGAGATTTTTGTGTGAAGAAATGTCAATTCCCTGAAGGACTGAGAGGAAAAAATGGCAACCCTGATTCAAGCTGAAGTCCAGGCACTATATTTTATAATGAAGTTTCATTCCACATTCAGCCCTCAGGGGAAACTACTCAAACTAATCAAACTGTTGTGTTGCCTTTTTCTTTTTTTTAAGTTCAAAATAAATATAATAATGTCTTCCCGCAGGTTTCGCTTGACAGCTCCTGGATATGTCCCTTTAAGGCTGGTTTTATACAGCCACCCACCCAGTGCTATGAGTTATTTTATTATAAATGTATATGTCAGTGGTATATCAGTGTTCCCCTTCATATTTGCATAAAGGCATGCATTCATTTGCACTCTCTTGCTTTCTCTGGCCTGGCAGATAGCTGTAAGGGCAGACACAGCTCACTGCCGTACTGTGGCATAACCCACACATGCTGCTCCCACCCCCAGGGTAAAATACCCCGGCTTGGAGGTTAGTGTTTTCATCCTCACTTCCCTGAAGGAGATCAGCATGCAGTTGAAAGGGCAGGGCTCTGGCAGGGCTCTGGCAGGTCTCCTACTGCCTTTGGTACTGGTGTGATGAAGAAGCAAGGTCTGTAGAATTGAATAAGCTTCCTGGGGAAGACTCAATGGTATCTGAGGATTTCAGTAAGGAAACATTCTGGGGAGAAGCGGAGAGAAAGCAGTGTCCCTCTGGGTTGTCGCTCACATTCACAAAAACCTCTGCCCCATTAGCTCTTTCCTAAAACTCTGCCCAGAATGGAAGGAGGGGGTCTTTTCAAGTAACCATAGGGAGCCAGCAATGGGGGCCCGGGGGTGAGATACCTGCCTGGGAGGGGGCTTGCTACCTCTGGTAAATAGACTGAGTTGATCCCCCAATCCTGCCATTTCTGACTATAAACACTGGGTAGCCTTTCCTGGGTTCTAAAATTTCCAAGATTGGCTTAATTTGGCACCAACAGAACTGTATTCATTAAAACATGGCTGACAATTTAGCATCAGGTTGAAAGGCAGAAAAGGTTATTGTGACCAGAAAGTAATGCAAGACTACCGTAGGGCTACCACTAGCCAGTAAGGGAAAAGGGCAACACTCTGGCTCATTTAAGATAGACAACCTTTTTTGGTTTATGTCAGGGCAATGAATTTGTAAGAGCTGCTACATTATTCACTGTGCAGTTTAATTTGGGAAAGATTCCCGTCCATTTTCATGCAAGCCAATAGCACCTATTTCTTCCTTGGAAATTGCTACGAAAGATAGAAAATAATGGTTTGACTTTTGTGCCCCTTCTTCTGTGTTAGACTCCTATTCGTCTTTCTCTTAGCAAGTTGACCTTTTCTCTTAAAAATTTCAATCTGTATGCCTCATTGACATTTGCTGGACCATCTGCTGCTCAGTTTCCATTCCGCCTTCACGAATATTTTTATTTCTTTCCTGTAAATTGGCACAGTCAAGGGAAATATCTGCTGGCTAGTCCCAATAAAGAGATCCACTACAACAGAGGTGCACAAGTTCTTTGGGGTTTCAGGCTACTGATATCTCGTCTCTTAAGATTTTCTGAGCCCAAAAAGGTGCTGCGCCTAGGGTAAGTTTATTTGTTTTATTTCATTATTTATTCTTTCTAATTTATAACCCTCCATTTGTCCCTAAGGGGAGTCCAGGGCAGATGATAACCATGAAATTATGTAAAACAATTCAAAACAACATTATAATTTATTTCTATCAGCAGTTACAACCAGCAATATAAAAAGGTCTTAAAACTATTGGCCAGAAGCCTGGATTAAAAAAAAAAGTATTTACATGTTTTCTGAATACAGGTAAAGAGAAGGATTGCCTGATTTCTCTTAGGAAGGATTTCCATAGCAAGTGCTACCCTAAGTGTGGTCTCCTGAAGAATGCCATGGTCCATGTTCTTTGTTTTATTTCTCCTGATGGGGGTCACAAGTAGGGCCTTTCTCCCAGATGATTTGATTTCAGGCTGGACGTTCCCTGTATCTTCCATTCACCAGGAATCTGAGCAGTCTGCACAAAGAGATCTTGGTCAATGGACAATGAGCTTTAAATGAACTTATTCGTTTCATGAAGATTTGCGGAAAGGAATGGGATGGCTGCTCTGGGTAGCAAGAAGGGCTCATCATGAAGTGTGGTGCCTCCTGGTGTCTCCACAGTGGAATCATAGAAGCACATACACTGAATGTACCACCAGAGTATAAGAACTGACTTATATCAAAGTTGGGTCATAGACTCATTTAGCTCAGTATTGCCTACAATGGTTGGCAGTGGGACCTTCAGAGTTTCAAACCTATTTTTCCCTACCTACCTAGAGGCGCCAGTGGTTGAACATGGGGTCTTTCTGCATGCAAATCATGTGCTCTAGGTCTAGCGGAAGGACTAAGATTCAGCGGTATAGAAGGGGGATCACAGCACAGCTGAGAAAGACTTCTTCCTGAAACTTTGAAAGATTTTGCCAGTCAGAATAGGCAGGACTAGACCAGACTAAGCAAGCTATTTCTGCTCATATTAAGCATGATCCATGGATGAGTCTGATTGTCATCAGCATAAGAAATGGTGATCCATTTAACAGAGGGTGAATACAGAGCAGAGACTGTCAGGGGATCAATCTGAGGGAATACTACAGATCAAGGTAACACAAGTGGAAAGGTAAAACTTGAAAGGTAGGCAAAGCTAAGCTAAGCTTGCAAGAAGAAAATACAAGCCAAATGCAGCAAGGTTTTTCATTAGAGCAGAGCAACTGACTGGAATGCAGAAGGAAGGCTTGGTAGATGCTCCCCTACAACCACAATTCAACCCCTTGATCCTGTCAAATGAGATGCTTTTTCTTCCACTGTGCTGTGCAGCACACTGCAAAGGATGATTCCTCCTTTGCCTGCATGTGCCATCCAATAAAGCACAAGGTAATGAGCTCAGGTGCCCAAGGAAAAACATGCTGAGTAGTGTGACAGTACTTGCTGGGCAACATTCGCCCACCCAAAATTAGATAGCAGAGCAATTTGGAATGATATGCTTGGATTTCAACTTGACCCACTCCCCAAACATGACGATTTGCAAGGTGGGTCTCCAATTGATCGCTCCATTGGCAGAAATGCAACAGTATCAAGCATAATGAAAGAAATTGCAGGAAATATTCTACCAACAAAAGAATAAAGAACCTACAGAACACAGCCATGAGGGTGGCATGCAAATCCCACTGAAAAAGAATTAGCTGAACAGGGATGAAAGAGCTTCAGGAGGGCTCTATCAGAGGACACAGATATGTGTCCAGGTCTCAAAAAATTGTCTGCTACGGAGGAAGGAGAACTATAGCCTTTAGGTTTTCTTCTTCTTCTTTGGCGATCACTCGTAGCCAAGTAAGATTGTCTTCCATGAACACGGTCTTAACGGTGTAGAACATGAAGCACAGGTTATGCTTCAGTCATGCCTCTTTTTTTCTGCAAAATCAGCATTGCTTCAGTCATTTCTCATCCAACCTACTGCTTATCAGCCCTGGCATTCTTCCTGCTCGTTCTTCCACAGACAACTCCAGGAGCTGTGCATTTGAAATGCTAGGCACTTTTAGGCACCTAGAATCAATGTATCTCAAACGTGTCAGAAGGATATCAAGGAATCTAGCATGCAGCACATGCTGTTTGACTCTGAGAAAACTGAAGCAGGGATAATGGAAGCCAAGGCAACTTGGTTGCTTAGAGGTATTAGCATTGTACACCCCAACTGTGTATGTGAATGGGCAATATTTGCAAGGGTTTAACTGCTACATACTAATGTGCAAATAAATAACTGCCCATCTTTTGACTCTGGAACAAATACAAATCATCATCCCATCTGTAGGTGCATCATTCTGTTCCTTCGTTTCCCACCTGATCCTTCCATTCTCCACACAATCCAAACTATTTATGGATGCTCAGAGTCCACAAAAGTACTGGTGTGTCATTAATATTTTAATTGAAACCCATGAATATTCATAGCCATTTTGGCTTCTTTTGAGTAGATGGCATGATAACTAAATCATTCTAGTATGCAAATGTGATCCTGACATGACACCTTGCCTTCATCTACATTACAAAACTACAGCATTTTTAGCTCTTTCATTATTTATGTAATCCTGCCAGTTTATTTTCAGATTAACAAGAGCTCTTCAAGGCAGCCAGCATTTTCTGAGTTGGGGGCAGAGCTATTATGAAGAGTGTCATAAAGTCATACGTTTTCCTTGACATTGAGGATGGCAGGAATGGGGAGGAGGGATGTCTCACATTTTTATGTTTTCAAGTTAATTTCAACAGTATCTTGGTACCTGATATTTACCACAAGCCCCAGGGGAGAATGTGTGCAGGCAAAAAGTTATTAAAGTTTTCATCATTTTCAGGCCCCAAGAAGGCTTCAGCAAAAGCAAAAATGGATTGCTTGGTATGATGAATCGAAGTGCCAACTTCTTAAATTCTATATTACTTTGATTTGTAGCGGTAACTAAATATTAGGAAACCCTTCCATGCCTTGCATGGTAGAATGAATAAGTTCATTATTGCATTTTCTTCTACCTGCATCTCCAAGAACGAGTCATTATTATAACACTCAAAAGGAAGCCATGTCAAGAAAGGCTTTTCCATTTTTCTTTGAAAAAATAAAAATGTTACCCTTCCAATTCCTGTGACAACAACGGCTTCATGCAGCACTGGAGGCAAACGGCGGCCATTAATACATTTCACAAGAACATCAAATACCTGATAAACAATTCCACACATAAATTTTCAATGGTGAAACTGGAGCACAACCAGGTCTTTTCAGTTTGAATGACCAAAGACCACAATAGTTTATTAGAACTGTCAAGCCATCTTACACTGAATCATATAATAAATAAAGCATTAATTAGCTTTAAATAAATATAGGACAATGCTTCTGTCAAAGAGCCCTTTCAATGACAAATAGTATTTAGATTATGACATCTGCTTATTTTGGCTCAGGGGTTGTTCACCAGTATCATCTATAATACTTTAAAAAGGTATCAGTAAATACCCATTCAAAAACCAACAACACACAAGAGCTGCTTGGTCTTCCTGTTCAGTCTCTGTTTCCAATGGCTCAGCATCTCTTCCATTGACCACACACCTGCAGACATGCCAACATTTCACTGAATGCCAGGATTAGACACTCAGCCTCTGAAAACAGTTTGGAAACTTCAGCCAGCGCAGAATTTAGTGGCCAGATTGCTCACCAGAGCAAGATGGTTTGAGCTTATTACACCAATCCTGGTCGATCTGCATTGGCTACCAAATAGTTTCCGGACCCAATTCAAAGTGCTGGTTTTGACCTATAAAGCCTTAAGCGACTCAGGACTGTAATACCTCAAGAATCATCTCTTTCCATATGAACCTACCTGCACCCTGAGCTCATCTTCTCAGGCCCTTCTTCGTGTGCCTCCTCCTCGAGATGTCTGGAAGATGGCAACATGAGAACAGGCCTTTTCTGCAATGGCTACCCATCTGTGGAATGCCCTCCTCAGGGAAGTTTAAAATGTGTGGGGGGTTTTGGAGGGGGGTTATTGGGTTGTTGTTTTTATTTTGATTATGCATTTTGTGGTTTTGTATTTTGATTTTATTCTGGGAACTCCCCCTAGACCTCCAGATATAGGGCGATATATAAATTCAAATTTTTAAAAATAAAGTTTAGCATTCCCTATCCATGACTTCAGTTCTGCTCCATGCTTATTTTCAGAACGTTTGTTTGATCCACTTTAAAAAATGTTAAGGGACAGTGGCAAGTAACTACCGGTACTTCTGTAAGCCCAGTTTGAACACAGTGCTAAGCTATGGAATGTACCTAGATGAGCTTTGGGCTCAGATGCTGCCCTCCCCCCTTTCTGGAACAGTCACAAGGAAGAGATCAGAAACACACACTTCCAGTTATGCCCAGTAAGAACAATCTGTGGCTATTGTAAACTATGCTGTATTTGCAAAATTCAAGCTCAAACCACAATTTCTGATCCAGAGTTGTTTCAATAAACTAGTTTAAATTAACCGCAGTTCCTGATTTGAAAGTGATGATAAACCATGGTTAGTTTAAACCAATAAATTGAGGTTTCTCTTCCTATGGTGTATATCAGAGAAGGACAAGAGATGGCGGTGCATTTGAGCCCAAGCAGCAGGATTTGCATAGCACCAAACTATGGCTTAGCAGGTTATTGCTTATTCTGAGGATAATTGCTGAGACTCATATGATAGCTCAGTTGGTTAGACCATGGTGCTAACCCCAAGATTGCAGGTTTGATCCCCGTATGGGACAGCTGCATATCCCTGCATTGCAGAATCCCTTCGAACTCTATGACTAATGTAAATAGGTAAAGGGACCCCTGACCATTAGGTCCAGTTGTGACCAACTCTGGGGTTGTGCACTCATCTCGCATTATTGGCCGAGGGAGCCGGCATATAGCTTCCAGGTCATGTGGCCGGCATGACAAAGCCACTTCTGGCGAACCAGAGCAGCATACGGAAACGCCGTTTACCTTCCCGCTGTAGCTGTTCCTATTTATCTACTTGCATTTTGACGTGCTTTCGAACTGCTAGGTTGGCAGAAGCTGGGACCAAGCAATGGGAGCTCACCCCGTCACAGGGATTCGAACCGCCGACCTTCTGATCAGCAAGCCCTAGGCTCAGTGGTTTAACCCACAGCGCCACCTGGGTCCCTATGACTAATGTACCTGCCCATTTGATCTGGTCTAAATCCATAAAGCAGGCCAACTTTCTAAATTAAGTTTGTCTGTTTTAATTAACATTGTCTGGGGATAGAGGCACTTAGGTACACAATTTATCTGCTTTCCAAGAAAAGGAATAGTAAGCTACTTGTTTGGCACTTGGGGCTAGTCTGATTGGCATGGCTTCCATTTTATTCGGTGAATCTGATGTCCCAAGGTATTTCCAAAATGGTCCATTAATTTCATGTGTTCACAGTATGCTCTGGGTTTGGGAAGAGGACAACATTGTAGGCATAGATAATACTATACATTTTCTAAACCCCAAATATTAAATGGTTTTTAAAATTATCATGCTAAAATGTAGGCTCTCCTCCCTCCTGCCCCACTATTTCTCACTCTGGGCCATTTGTACAGTTACCAGGAAGAAGGAGGGGGGACATCACCAATTCCATTAACACATCTACAAGAGCTGTTGGCACTTGCTCTATCCCAGTTTGCACTAACATATTGATACTTTCTTTAAGGAGGGGGATTGGCAGGGCGGCCAAGGAAAGAAAATTAACTGCAGAAAGAAAAGTTCCAAATGAAGCATGTCGAGAGGCTTAAGGAGAAGAAACAGCAAGATAGAGCTCTCTCCCCCTCCACCAAACAGTTAAAAATGTTGGCAAGGCTTGGCACTCGGAAGCATAAGGAGCATCCAGAGGTCCCGAACATTTTAAACATTCAGTGTGACCATCTGTCACTGACAAAGTCGCCGAACAGAACGAGCAATTATCGAAGCCCTTTTCAGACGTAAGCCATCAACCACAGCCTGTCTGGCTGCCAAGAGGCATCAGGCCAAAGAATATAAAAGCAGATCTGTCTTCTGGGAGTAGGGATCAGTCCACCTGAGCAGGTGAACGAGGAGAATTTACCAGGCGACTGTCATCCCAAACAGTCTTCGGTCCCAGGAGGTGTCTGTCATTTTGTCATGAGGGTGGCAAAAGGATGTAGGCTCTTTGACTTATATATTTTAAAAACTACAAAAAGGAGGGGTGGGTAGGGAGATAAACTACTGACAGAAGATGTCAGCCAGCATTCCTGCTGTGCAGGACAGAGAAACATAAGGCCAAGCTTAAACCAACAAATCATCTCAGGTAAGCAGAAACATGGATTTATACTTAGTTTGCTGCTAATTACTAGGTAAAGGCCCATCAAGTTTGGCAGCTGCAGACTAAAGGTTCCAGATCTTCCTTCATCCCCTCTCCCTATGGCACTGAGCAGGTTTGCTTTTCAAAACTGAGCTCTGCTCCCTGTTCCACCAAACTGATGCAGCCTCCAGGCCTTGAGTAAATAATCCCCTCTGCCAGCCCAGAAACGTAGGCTGGTGCCTGTGTGTGGGTTCTACTTTGCATCTTTCTCTACCACCCCTCTTAGGGTAGGATAGAAGAAGGATGAGAGCCAGTATAGACATATAAACTGTTATTTCATGGTAACTGACATTCACCATAGTTGATGCTAATCAGGGTTTCCATTAAACTGTGGCTTCAATTCCTGGTTAACTTAACTGGTGCATGAGTTGATTTTTTTCCCTCTACCCTCCCAATCCCCTTTTCCTTTGATGTTGGATCTTTTAGACTGTAAGCCTGAGGGCAGGGACCAGCGTGTTTTACCCGGGTGGCGCTGTGGTCTAAACCACAGAGCCTAGGGCTTGCCGATCAGAAGGTCGGCGGTTCAAATCCCCACGACGGGGTGAGCTCCCGTTGCTCAGTCCCTGCTCCTGTCAACCTAGCAGTTTGAAAGCATGCCAAAAAGTGCAAGTAGATAAATAGGTACTGCTCCGGCGGGAAGGTAAACGGCGTTTCTGTGTGTTGCTCTGGTTTGCCAGAAGCGGCTTACTCATGCTGGCCACATGACCCGGAAGCTGTACGCCAGCTCCCTTGGCCAATAAAGCGAGATGAGTGCCGCAACCTCAGAGTCGTCCACGAATGGACCTAATGGTCAGGGGTCCCTTTACCTTTAAGCTACTGTGGAAGCCCTTTGGGGTTAGAATGTTTAAAAGAAATAGGAGGCAGCATTCCCAGTTTGTTAGTATCGATTGGCTTTCTATAGTAACCCAATGCCTGCCTGTTGGGGGACTTCAGCAATTTAGTGGCCCCATCTATCAACTCTGAAGGTTTCCTGGATTTCCTGCAACCTATTCTGAGCTTGTGAAGAAAAATGTATTACTGAAAGAAAGGGTCTTCCCCTCAGTGTTCATGATCACAGCCTGACCCAGAGAGAGAGATGCTGGAACAGTGACATTAAAAGCTCCTTTGAAGCCGCCTTGGAAAACAAGATTCTTTTCGTTAAAGCCCTTGCTCATAGTTGTTGTTCTGCATCATGAGCATTCCATACAGAGCCTTCATTGCTCAAATGAAAAGGCATCAGAAGAGTATTAGCATTAACTGCAGCAAATAAGTGCTCATTGCTGCAGGACGTTGCCTTGCAGCCCATGCATGTCACTGAGGAAGTACTGTGAATCATGAGTGAGCCCATCAAACATGGAACATTTCTTACAGACATAATGGTGGGGTGCATTTAGCCAGGACTGCAGAGTCATGCAGCAGCCATGCTACAGTACCGTAGGAGAAGGAGCTGCCACGCTCTGCAAAAATATTCACTACTTGTCATTTGGATGAGTCACTGGCAGGATCCTTAGAGCAAGGTTTGATTTCACAGAAAACCAACAGCTCTTGAATTGGCCGGCTAATTTGTTTCTTCACTCTGCAAAACTCAAGCTCGTGTTTACACTGCTAAAGAGTTAGACATCTTCTCCAAATAGTCGCTCTGGAGGTGTCAGCAGTCTTGGAAGTCACTAGGTCCAAGGAGCTGAGGGACAATTATAGTGGGGGGGGGAGAAAGGGGGGAGGGAGAGAGGAGCCAGCATGGGGTATAAGAACAGCTCTGATGAATGAGCAAGCCCAGCATTAATGAGAGCTTATAATTTTATATTTCTTGAAAATGTCAGTAGTTAGAAATGCACGGATCACCTCCTTACCCAACTGGAATGCAGGAAACATTACATTGCATAACATTTTTTCTGTCCTTCTTTTCAGAAGCTCAAGCATACAGAGTTCTCAATCCCACCCTGTATTATACTCATAATAACACATGGAAGAGAGACTAGCTGGCCCAAGGTCACCCAGCAAGCAATATGGTAAATAGAACCCAGGGCTCTGCTCTACAGTCGCAACGCAAATATGTTTATTCGGCTGTACGCCCATCATAAAACACAACACAACAAAACAAATCAAAATAAAAACCGCGAATCAAAATAAAAACCGCAAACTGCTCTACAGTCCTAGCCCAATATTCTAACCATTTCACTCCACAAACAGATGCTAGAAACTACATCTTATAGATATATTTCCCTTGATCTTGATAGTGCAAAACCACATGACACTATTCTATTTCGGCTCAACATTGCCTGCCAACGAGGCATCTGCTCTATGGAACATGCTTTCTTCAAAGGAGGCACACAAGGCAGCTGTGCATTTTCAGATTATGAAACTCTGTCTGGGATGTATGCACACAAGCAACATCTCACTGACGTGGTAAAGTGGTTTTGAAGCCTCTTGCTTTGTCTGGGCAAGACAGTATCAATGGTACAGCAATGGTGAACTTGGTGTTTAAGTTAGTAAACACATCCCTTTTCCACTGTATCTGGCAATTAGTTGGAAATTATGGGCAAGTCTCTGTCCATTCACACTAATTGATCTATTACACCAGGCCAAGTGAGCTCTGTGTGGGGCTGAGCTTAAACATGGCTTGGAAATTTCAACCAGTGCAAAATGTGGTTGCAATGTGTGTGGCATGGCCACACACTCCCATCTCTTGCGGGGGCGCAATTAGTGCCACCGTCTTCTGTCAAGAGTTAGGGTGTAATCCTCGATGTCTCCCTTTCTATGGAGGTGCAGGTTGCAGCTACAACAAAGGTGGCATTTTTCCATCTCTGCCATGCTAAGCAGTTGGTCCCTTACCTCTCCCACCCTGATCTCGCCACTGTGATCCATGTGACGGTCACCTCCAGGCTCACTGTATTGTAACTCACTCTACGTGGGGCTGCCCTTGAAACTGACCCAGAAACTCCAGCAGCGGCAGAATGCCGCGGCGAGACTCCTTACGAGGTCTTCGCTGCGGGATCACATTCATCCAGTGCTTCTTCCTTCTTTGGCGATCACCTGTAGTCGAGTAAGATTGTCTTCTATAAACACGATTTTAACAATGGGTCCGTAGGTGACTGTGGAGGCCAATTCTGGATCCACACGTCCTTCCACAGTGGGGACATTGGTTTCCAGGCGGGAGTTGATCACGGTGTGGATTTGCCAAGCGTGCCTTCCTCATAGAACGTTTCTCACTTGCGTCCTGAGATCAAGTTTCTTCAAAGCCCATGGCACTGTTCTCCAACTGGAGCGCTCGCAGGCCAGTGTTTCCCAGTTGTCAGTGTTTATACTACCTTTTTTAAGATTTACCTTGAGACAGTCTTTACTGCTCTTGGTGGAGTACAGGATCAGGTTTAAGGTGCTGGTTTTAACCTTTAAAGCCCAATACGGCCTAGGACCCTCATACCTACGGGACCGCCTCTCCTGGTGTGCCCCACGGAGGACCTTACAGTCTACAAATAATAACACCTTGGAGATCCCGGGCCTCAGAGAGATTAGGTTGGCCTCGACCAGGGCCAGGCCTGCAAGACGGAGTTGTTCCGCCAGGCCTTTGGTCAGGGCTCAGCCTGACTCCCCTTTTCTTTTTGTATAAGAACTAATATGAAAGAGGCCTCCCAGCATTCTCACAGGCCCTAATAATAATTGTTTGATTTTATACTAATTGTTTTATACTAATTGTTTGATTTTATACTAATGTTACCTATATATTTGATGTTAGCCGCCCTGAGCCTGACTTTGGCCAGGGAGGGAGCGATATAAATAAAAGTTTATTATTATTATTATTATTATTATTATTATTATTATTATTATTATTATTTATGGCGTAACATTGTGGGACCCCGGGGGCAGTTGCCCTGCACCAAAATTCTTAGGGGCACAAAATTTCAGTAATAATAGATAGATAAAATAGTGTCCCCTCCCCCATACAAGGCACTGAGACGAGGGGACGCAACATTGAGAAGATTCATAATTGGGAATATCCATTTTGGGGCACAAAATTTCGGCCTCACACAGGGTGTCATATTACGAAAGATTACCAAAGTCTGCTCCAATTCGCGAGTTTCATAAAGCAAGCTTCAGAAGACTAGTTGCACACACACACAACAGTGTCCATCTAATTGTAAGTAGCTTTCCCTCTCTGATTAGCTCAATACAAAAAAATTAACTGTTAACCCCTTCATGGCTTATCTATAGCATCCACTTCTTCCCACACCCACTCAACGGTTTTTGATCCTCTATGCCCTTATTTTCTGGGGAAAGCCCCAGTGAAACACTGAGAACCATTTTGCTCACTTTCCCGGTATCAATCTCAATCATGGCTTCTCCCAGCAGACCAGCACATGTCGCTAATGAGCCTCTCTATTATTAAAATTAATTAGGGAGGCATTTGCTTTGGCCACAGGGGGCTAGCAAAGCAACAAAAATGTGATGACTTGGGAAATGAAAGTTAAAAGCTCGTATTAAGTGCAAGGGAGATTAAAGAACAGCTCCACTTTGTCACTAAATCCCCACTCCCCAAACAAAAAAAGTACCAAGGGCTGGGGAGAAATCAGGAAGACTTTTCCGACAACACTAATGCTGGTCCCAACTAAAAAGCCAAAGCATAAAAAAATTATTTTCAGATCCCTGCACCTGTCTTGGACAGAAGTGCCCAAGATCTGAATTAAGAGTGTGACAGATAAACTCCAGCCTCTTAATCTTCTTGCCAGAGGGGGGTAGCCCTGAGGTCACTACAGGGGGGGCAGCATGAATCATCTCCGGACCCTTAGCTAGGTGCTTCCTTGTCACCTCTCTTCCTTTGTGTATCTGAAGAAGTGTGCATGCACACAAAAGCTCATACCAATGACAAACTTAGTTGGTCTCTAAGGTGCTACTGGAAATAATTTTTTTATTTTGTTTCGACTATGGCAGACTAACACGGCTACCTACCTGTAAATAAACCTCTCTTCCTGTTTTGCACTGAATCTCCCTTTCTGCATCATTTATTCTATTATCATAATGTGATAATACTGCAACTTCTTTGTTCTTCCTCCTGCTTTGAATCTATTTTTTTAATTACATTTATATACCACCTTTATCTTCCAAGGATCTCAAGGTGGCATTCGTGGTTCTCCTCCTCCCCATTTCATCCTCACAACAACCCTGTGAGGTAGGTTAGGCTGAGAGGCGGTGACTGGCCCAAGGTCACCCAGTGAGCTTCATGGATGAGTGAGGATTCGAACCCTGGTCTCCCAGGTAAAACACCCTAACCATTATGCCACACTGTCTCACATAGCCCCCAAACAGCTTTTTATTGTTTTTAACCTGAGCTTATTCTCACCATATTATATTTTACATCTCCCCACAAAGAAATGTTGCATACCAATCGTGGCTGTCATATTCTTTATCATTATAGATAGATAGCATTGATAATAAACAAAAGACTCAGTCAGAGTGAGCATCTATATCTTGCACTGTAAATAGTTGTACCTGATGATAAGAAGTAAATAGTTGTACCTGATGACAACAGAAGAGTTCCATTAAAACTTTTTTTCAATGCTAGAAAATTAAGCTTCTATTTTTAAAGGTTTATCAGCAGTTATTCTAATGGCTTTTTAAATTCAATAATGCCCTCTGACCCAGATCAAATTACTAAAGATAATTTCTTTAACTTTAATTTCAAAATTAGGTTATTTTCTGTGAGTTCGTGTGAGAAAGGGAGGGAGCATGGGTGGGGAAGGAAAGGTAAGAGCTATTTCATATCTATGCCAGTGATTTTCTTTTGGTGTAAAATCTATTCTGGAAATGTGGTGATTTAAAATGTAGTGCACTGAATGCAAAAAGTGACCTGAACAGTTGTTTCAGAGCACTATGTATTTACAGCTACTGTGCACAAGCCACACACACGGCACCTCCTAAGTGCCAGAGTGTGCAAGGAAGGAAAGCCTCCTTCGGAAACTGAAGAATTAGCTCTAGATGTGTGTGGAAATTTCATTTAGGATAAGAATCAGCGACAGGGAGCAGCCAAAAGGGCCTTTTTGAAACTGGAATACAAGCCATTAAGTTGAGCCAAGCTAAGAGCAAATACTGCAGAGGCAACTGCTGGCTGCAGATAATTAGTTTAGAACCTATTTGAACATGAATATTTTATCATGCAGCACAAAACTCGTTATGGAGAAGAATTAGAGAGCCAGGCCGTCTGGAAGCACCGGAGAGGTGATCCGTCAGGTCCCAATAACAAACATTCCAGGAAAAAAGGCAAGTTTAGTGATTCGGCAGTAACAGCTTTCATTAAAGCTGCAACAATCCATTAAGGGACCTATCTGTTCACAAATACAGGTAGGCTGCTGTGTTTAAATGATTTAACTATGGGCAGCTGCAAGGAGGGGGGGGGGAGAGAGAGAGAGAACAGCACCAGCAGACAAGCATATTGGCACTGGTCGGCATTCTCCTCTTATGAGCTCCAACTTTTGTTTGTATGCACGTTTTTTCCCCAAAGGAGCAATTTAGATTCTCCATTATGATGCCTTCATTATATAAAGCAACTTTGTCATTCTTTGAAGTCTATCTAGTGCTCATTAAAATGATTGCCTTATAGACACAAATGGAAAACACTAACTGGCCTAGAGGCATTGTGTGAAATGAAGCAGCAGAAAACTGGATAGCAGAATTCAGTAAGGCTGAAGATACTTGTAGACTCTGTAGCAGTCATACTCTCTGACCTCAGATTGGATCACCTTTACTTAAATTTCCCCAAGAGATTGCCCTGTCTCATTCAGATTATGCACAGCTCCTCAAATCTTATTCACCTTGCTATTTAACATAGTTCTACGTTGGAAATTCCAGAACCCACCATAGTTTCTCTACTGCCTACTTCCCTCTGATTGGTATTGCATTTTTAAAAACTTGTTGATTCTATGACGTTGATTAGCCGCCTGGAATGCTATTTTGGTAGGAAAAAGACAACAAATTAAAAAGCTACATGCCAAAATAGAAAATGGATAAAATACGTCAGAATAAGGTGAGGCAAAAAGTCCTGAAATTAAATAGACCAGAAACATAACTGAGAATGAATGACAGCGGAAGCAGACAAAATGTAGCATGTTTTAGCCTTAACCTCAGACTCCAGGCCTTGGCTGCACTCTTCCCCAATCCAAGCTGCCTTGACATCAATAATCTAATATGGATCCTGCTGTGCTATGAGAAACCTCTCATTGTAAAGCTAGTGCCTTTTGGATAATGAGACCCCAAATCACCTTGTTACTTCTATTCCCAAGAGGACTGTCTCTTCTGCTTAACTTAGCAGCCAGAAACATATTTTAGCCTGTTCAGCTTTTGTTACTAAGATTCATAGAATGAGTGTGCTTTCAGAAGAGCCTGCTTTTTATAGCACCTATATTTAAGCCATAATCATGGTATAAAACCCAAGTCCAAGAGTAAGAGAAGAAGCCACAAGTAAAATGATGTGTGTAATTAGCCGGGATGCAATCGATAATTATCCACTACTCGAGGCAATGAGGACCCTATCTCTTGTGGGTCTTCTTCATCTTCTTCTTCATCATCTTCTTCTTGCCTCCTGGGTGATAAGAATGCCTATGTGCCTGGAACGGAATTTGGCCCCAGTGGCAGCTCTAAGGAGCTTTGTTAGTACATTTTCCATTGACCAATTAAGCTTGGTAGCAGAAACAGACATTTACTGCTGTCCAGACACTGTCAAGGAATTCAAAATGGAGGCTGCTAAACTGCTAGAACACCAAGTATAAACAACCCCTGCTGGATCAAGCCAAAGGCTCCTCTAGTCCAGCATCTTGTTCTCAAAGTGGCCAACCAGCTGCCTGTAGGACACCCACTGTCAGGGACTGTAATCGGATGAAGGAAGAACACCCTCCTGGATCTACCCATTAATACAGAGCTTCAACAATGGGCTTGATTTAACCACACCCTTTCACATCAGCAGAATTGCATCATTCAAAGTTACAGGGTCCCAAAGGTAACTTCCTGCTGTAGCCTCTCAGAAGGCAATCTAGAAGCAATTAAGTGTTAAAAGCAGAACCACTGAAAGAAGAAATATGAAAATCCATCAAACTTCAGGGGTATATCAATGTGCAGAGTAAGGTTACCGTAACTTTTGTCATAGAGCTTCAGTATGCTGATGACAACGTAGTGTGCGCACGCTCAGAGGATGACCTCCAAACCATCCTAAATATCTTTGCAGAAGCTTACGAAAAGCTTGGCCTATCACTCAACATCCCAGAAACCAAAGTGCTGCACCAACAAGTACAAAATAACCCCTCTGCAGCGCCACAAATCCAACTCAGTGGTGCAACGTTGGAAAATGTTGATCACTTCTCCTACCTAGGCAGTTACCTTTCCACAAGGGCCAGCACTGATGCCAAAATCCAGCATCGCCTGAGCTCTGTGAGTGCGGCTTTCTCCCGATTGAAGTGCAGAGTGTTTGAGGAACAGGACATTTGCAGGGAAACCAAAATGCTTATTTACAAAGCTATTGTACTACCAACCTTACTATAGGCTTGTGAAACATGGACCACTTATAAACGCCATCTCCAATTCCTCGAAAGATTCCATCAACAGTGTCTCTGGAAAATTTTACACATCACTTGGGAAGACAGGCGAACTAATATCAGTGTACTGGAAGAAGCAAAGATCTCCAGTGTTGAAGCTATGATTCTTCAACATCAACTTCGTTGGACTGGTCATGTTGTGCGGATGCCTGATTATCGTCTTCCAAAGCAACTACTCTCTTCCGAACTTAAAAATGGAAAGCGTAATGTTGGTGGTCAACAAAAGAGGTTTAAAGACTGTCTCAAGGCAAATCTAAAAAATTGTGGTATGAACACCGACAACTGGGAAACACTGCCTTGCGAGCACTCCAGTTGGAAAACAGCCTTTACCAAAGGTGTCATGGGCTTTGAAGACAATCAAACTCAGCACGCAAGGGAGAAATGTGCTAAGAGGAAGGCACGCTTGGCAAATCCACACCGTGATCAACTTCTGCCCAGAAACCAATGTCCCCACTGTGGAAGGACGTGTGGATCCAGAATTGGCCTCCATGGTCACTTACGGACTCTTTTTTAAAACCGTGTTTATGGAAGACAATCTTACTTGGCTACGAGTGATCGCCAAAGAAGAAGCATCACATTCTTACCTAACCTTCCTTATAAGAGCTGTAGCTTTAAGAATTGGCACCTGAGCTTTTTTGGTGGGTCACTTGTCTCCCCATCCCTTTTTCATTACCATGTCATGTTTTTTAGAGATAAGAAACCTGAGGTTTGGGACTGTCTTACTACAGATCTTGGCTAAAAAGTAGATTTAAGATGGTGTAAATATGTAACAATTAACAGTGAGAAACTAATTGTGGTATTAGCAAAAGCGGCATGGTGTGACTTTTACCCTCTGTTTTTTACACATGTAAAAAAGCAGTGTGCTGAATAAAGATTTTTCCCACCTCTCTTTTTAGAAAAAGGATTACCCCAGCATATGTTCTTTTTGTTTAATACTCTACATCCCTCTTTTAATGGTTTGTATGAAGATGGCTTCTGCTGGCTATTTAGAAATCTACAGAATACTGTCTGCACATTATGTATTTCCTCACTACCTAGAATTAAACCCTAGAATACACTTTGTTTACAACATTGTAGATCCTCAGAGGGGCAAGCAAGACTGTCAGGAGCCATGCTGTGTCTCTTGAGCTGCAAAACTAATTTCATGCCCTCACCTACCTCGGGCACCAATTCTTGGCCAGAGGAGCAAGAACAGCAGTAGTAAACCCCAGAACACACTGAGGTAACGTTGTCATGGGATACTTCAACTACCCTGATATCTGTTGGAATGCAAACTCTGCCAAGAATGTAAGCTCCAACAAATTCCTCAATTGCCTCAATGACAATTTCATTTCCCAGAAGGTAAAAAAAGCTAACAAGGGGGGGGGTCATCTCTCTTGCACCTGGCCCTCACCAACAGGGAGGAACTGATCGACCAAGTGGAAGTACTGGGAACCTTGGGAGGAAGTGATCATGTCTTCTTGGTATCCTTATACAGAGCCAAGGAGACTAAGATGACATATGATAGACATTTTCAAATATCTAAAGGGCTGTCACACAGAATATGGGGTAAGCTTGCTGTCTCCTGCTACAGGGGCTAGGACCCAAACCAATGCATTCAAGTGCCAAGAAAGGAGATTCCGACTAAACATCAGGAAGAATTTTTTTGACAGTAAGAGTTGTTCAAGAGTGGAATGGGCTCACCCAGGAGGTGGTGGACTCTCCTTCCTTGGTTTTTAAGCAGAGGTTGAATGGCCATCTGTCAGGGATGCTTGAGTTGAGATTCCTGCATAGCAAGGAGTTGGACTAGATGACCCACGAGATCCCTTCCAACTCTACAATTCTATGACTCTATGTCAAATCTTTGGTAACTGCAAACTAATAATGATAATGCTATACAATTCAAACATTTTTAAAAGAAGTTTTACTTTTCAGTCGCAGCGTTGCTTAATCTGACGTTTTGGCAAAGTGAGTCTTTCTTGTTATGCAACTGCACATTCAGAAGGGCTACAGCTCTGTAGTGGAGCAGGTAACAGATCCTGGGCTTAAAATCCCACAAAGAGTAGCGGTAGGTGTGGTGAAACATGTGTGTTGTATGAAAAAGGTGCCAAGTTCAAATCTCTGCCCCAACATCTCTAGATAGGGCAGTGAAAAACCCCTGCCTGGAACTCCAAAAAGCTGCTGCTGGAGAGACAGCACTGAGCAAGATGGACCAGTGTCCTGACTTGGTATACAAGGCAGCTTTTTCATCCCTGGCATCTCCAGTGCAAGGGATAAGATAGACAGTAATGAGGAGAGATCTCTGCCTGACCCCCTCAAAAGCCACTGACAGAGTAGGTGATGCTAAGCAATATATAACCCAAAGGCCTGAATCACTATAAGGAAGCTTCATATGTTCATATCTATGCAAATTCCACAAACACAACTAGTATTATGAATAAGATTAAATGGAAACAACATTATTAAGAAAAAGAAAAGAAATGCTGGGAAAATACTGCCAGAAAAGCCACATGGGACTAATAATACTCCGAAGAGGGGGAAATAAAACATACAGGGTCATACATACCCAGAGAGGACCCACCGAAATAAATTGACCTAAGTAATTTACGTCTATTTATTTCAGTGAGTCTATTTGGTGAATGACTTATTTGAATACCATCCAGAGTTTGTTACAATGAAATTCCTACTGAACCGAGGAAATTGTGCTTAAAACCATTAGCGTTTTGTTACTCTGAAAGATGCTTGAATTGAGGTAACTCAGCTCAAACCCTGTAGCTGAGTGGCAGAGCATTTTGCTTTGGACACAGAAGCCCGAGGTTTAACCCCCAATACTCCCAGGCAAGGCTAGGAGAGGCCTATGCCTGAACCCTGGAGAGCCACTGCCAGTCAGTGCAGGTAGTACTGAGCTAGAGACAGTTTAAGGCTGCTTCCTATGTTCCTAACTTAAAACCAAACAAATTTCCAGCTTTGCCAAGAAACAAACAGCCACGGGATGCCAGGAAATGCAATAGCTTGTTCATCAAATGCCATGCTTGTTAAATACTTCCTCTCTGTGTGCAGTAATATTGCAATGAAGGCAAATCACATAAAAATGTCACAGGCTTAACACTGCCACCTTATTTTCCTTACAGGGTTTATTTTGCCTTCTCTGCTTTCCCCCCTCCCTGCTGAAGATTCTCTGATGGGAAACCAACTTAACTAAAAATGGTATAAACGCAGAAAGGGAAGACATATGGAGATCCATATGCTTTGGCAATGAATCCATATTGGAGACTGCCCTGGAATATGAAAGCAAGAAAAGCTGACTGTGACAAAATCCCACTCCAGCAGACCCTGGTGGCTTAAGAGGTCACCCATAGTTAGGCTTTAAGAAGTTCCAACAAGTGGCACTCATATCAGCCCGTGCTTGTCATCACCCGTTGCCCTAAGCATAACGCTGTACCTAACCCCTGGCACAGCCCTCTTGCCAGCTCCCATTCACACCCTGAAGCTCCTTATCTAGCCACTTCATCTATCCCACAACAAGAATAAGTTTCATTTACTCCCTGATGAGGAACAATGGGTACATGACTGGCACCACCTTTTACACCAACTTTCAGAGCATGTATCAGGCAAGCAAAATGATTTCTCCTGGACAGGCCTAGTCTATACTTGCAGCAGAATGAACTGGTGGAGTGGACTGTACCACTTAAAGCTGCAGTTGGGAGGAGCCATTTTGTTGTTGTTTAGTCGTTTAGTCGTGTCCGACTCTTCGTGACCCCATGGACCATAGAACGCCAGGCACTCCTGTCCTCCACTGCCTCCCGCAGTTTGGTCAAAGTCATGTTCGTAGCTTCGAGAACACTGTCCAACCATCTCGTCCTCTGTCGTCCCCTTCTCCTAGTGCCCTCCATCTTTCCCAACATCAGGGTCTTTTCCAAGCCATTTTAAATGCCTCCTATCCCTGCAAAGCAGAAAGCTAGCAGTCAGGGAGTGAGCTAGCCTTCATCTTCTCTCATTTGAAAGAGTTGCTTTTGTTAGGTTGTTTTTTTTTTACAAGGAATTTTAGATAGGGGATCATTCAAAGAGATGATCCCCGTCTTGTGTCTGCATAGAAGCATCATACACTAGGGCTGTGCTATAAATCAATATATCATCTGATATCAGTATTGGGTTTTAGATCAAATTGTGATAACAGGGTGTTTTTTTTATAAAAAAAATGACTTTGCAATTTATCACATATCATGTGTGTGGTTATTTAAAAATCACAATATTGGAAAAACCAGGAAGCCAATGCTTCTTCCTGAGTGTGCAGCCCTTGCTAACTCCATTTTAGTCAGCTCTTCAATGCCTCCTGCAGCAACAAGAAATAGCTACAAATCACTGATTCAAATATCGCCCAACAGATATCACCGGAGCTTTGAGAACTGGTTAATAGTCACTGTGAGTCTCAACCTTCCCTGTCTCCTGTAGCAGCAGCAAAACGCTACAAATTACTGTACCTACAGCAGCCTGACTACACAAAGGAGAGCTTTGAGAAACGGTTTGCTTGTTGCTTGTCTGTCTCCCAGCTGGCAAGCAGGGACTTCTTCCCTCAAGGCTCTTGCTTAAAGGCGCTAGGCTGGTAGTTGGCTTAGGGCAGGGGTCAGCAAACTTTTTCAGCAGGGGGCCGGTCCACTGTCTCTCAGACCTTGGGGGGGGGGGGTACGGACTATACTTTTTTTGGGGGGGATGAACAAATTCCTATGCCCCACAAATAACCCAGAGATGCATTTTAAATAAAAGGACCCATTCTACTCATGTAAAAACACTCCTATTCCCGGACCGTCTGCGGGCCGTGTTGAGAAGGCGAATGGGCCGGATCCGGCCCTGGGCCTTAGTTTGCCTACCCATGGCTTAGGGAAAGCCTGCAGGTTCAGACTTCTGGAGCCCTTTCCTCCCGTAAAAAACATAAACTAGGGTTAGTTAAA
The DNA here is from genome assembly GCF_965207765.1 of Zootoca vivipara. Lineage (NCBI taxonomy): Eukaryota > Metazoa > Chordata > Lepidosauria > Squamata > Lacertidae > Zootoca > Zootoca vivipara. The sequence continues at coordinate 66,347,107 of NC_142592.1, read as the reverse complement.
AAAACACAACCAACCAACCAGACACCTTCCTTTTGCATTTGACCCTCTTCTGTCATTCCTCCCTCTTCCATCTGCATGTGTGTACTGTTTGTGGGTGCAAGTGTCTATGTGCGCCTGCTTCCCCCTTCCCTTGGTGGGGTGTGCTGGCAAGAAGCACTGGGTGTTGTTTTTTATTATTATTAACCTGGCCAACACTTCACACTTCGTTTTTTGTAAGCTGCAGCAGGCACCTTGATAAAACTGTGCTGCTGCTGGGGGGGGGTGTGTCTCCCTGGCTCCCTGCCCCCTCTGTTGGTGTGCCCAGCTGATGTTCGTTTGGAGCCATGGCACCACAGCTAGGAACTATCCTGGAGGTGCACAGAGCAGTGCAGAGATCTCCCTCTCCCTCTCTCCCCCTTCTTAGATGCTCTCTCCCTCCGTGAAGGAACCCCAATTCTCCTTCCCTGCTCCTCTACCTCCCTCCCTCCCCCCTCACCTCCCTCTCTCTCTCTCTATGTAGCATGCAAGTTGCTTCAGAATAAAAGGGGGAAAACACACAGTGTTTGTTGTGTGTGCCTTTCTTTGGGGCAGAAGCAGCCCATGGGATTCTTATTAACTCCGCAAGTCTTCAGCTCTCCCCTCCACAGTTGCAAGCAAGAGGGAAATACACTCCCTCTTGACACAGGAAATACACTCTTAAGATGCTTGTTGGCTTGCAAGTTGCTTCGGAGTAAGGGGGGGGTAGAAACCCACCCTGCTCTGCCGTTTGAGCCTCTTCTGTGCCTCCCCCCCCCCACACACACACCTCATGCTCCCCATTTTCTCCTATAAGGCTATGCCAAGAGTGGACATTGACAAATGCCCCTGGATGTGGTGGAGGGCACACGAGGCACCATTCCCAATGTTGAAGGTGCTTGCAAAGAAGTTTTTGGCTATCCCAGGAACAAGTGTGCCATCTGAAAGTGTGTTCAGCACGGCTGGCAATGTTCTTCAAATACAAATGGCATCTCTATTGCCAGAGAATGCCAAAATGCAAAAAAATATAAATTTCATTTAATATTTTTTGTTTTGTAAAATTTTATCCATTCTTTCCTGCTTGGCCTGATTTATAAAAGAAATGCAAATTTTCCTGGCAATAAAAATATAAATTTTGTTCATATTTTGTTCTGTTAAAATTTAGCCATTCCGTTCTTTCTATTTTGGCTGGGTTTAGAAAAGAAAATTAAGAAACAATCAAATAATTGGTGTTGTGTGATGTATACATTCAACTGAGACTCAATGGTGAATTATATTTGAATAGCTAAGTGTGACACTGAATTTGTTTTTTTTCCTAGTATAGTAATGTAATTACATTCTTAGGGAACCTTTGATATCTACGCTGCTAATTACTTTTACAGCTTTAATTTTAGAGAAAATGTGCTATTATTGGTATAATAGTACTATAACATAACAGTTGTAACAATATGTTAAGTAAAAATATGTCAGTTTTAGAGTTAGACTCATAAGTAGTAGCAGTTGCCAGGACATTACCCTCTACATTGTTGTTGTTTAGTCGTTTAGTTGTGTCTGACTCTTCGTGACCCCATGGACCATAGCACGCCAGGCACTCCTGTCTTGCACTGCCTCCCGCAGTTTGGTCAAAGTCATGTTCGTAGCTTCGAGAACACTGTCCAACCATCTCGTCCTCTGTCGTCCCCTTCTCCTAGTGCCCTCCATCTTTCCCAACATCAGGGTCTTTTCCAAGGATTCTTCTCTTCTCATGAGGTGGCCAAAGTATTGGAGCCTCAGCTTCACGATCTGTCCTTCCAGGGAGCACTCAGGGCTGATTTCCTTAAGAATGGATAGGTTTGATCTTCTAGCAGTCCATGGGACTCTCGAGTCTCCTCCAGCACCATAATTCAAAAGCATCAATTCTTCGGCGATCAGCCTTCTTTATGGTCCAGCTCTCACTTCCATACATCACTACTGGGAAAACCATAGCTTTAACTATACGGACCTTTGTCGGCAAGGTGATGTCTCTGCTTTTTAAGATGCTGTCTAGGTTTGTCATTGCTTTTCTCCCAAGAAGCAGGCGTCTTTTAATTTCGTGACTGCTGTCACCATCTGCAGTGATCAAGGAGCCCAAGAAAGTAAAATCTCTCACTGCCTCCATTTCTTCCCCTTCTATATCAGTGGCCATGATCTTGGTTTTTTTGATGTTGAGCTTCAGACCATATTTTGCGCTCTCCTCTTTCACCCTCATTAAAAGGTTCTTTAATTCCTCCTCGCTTTCTGCCATCAAGGTTGTGTCATCTGCATATCTGAGGTTGTTGATATTTCTTCTGGCAATCTTAATTCCGGCTTGGGATTCATCTAGTCCAGCCTTTCGCATGATGAATTCTGCATATAAGTTAAATAAGCAGGGAGACAATATACAACCTTGTCGTACTCCTTTCCCAATTTTGAACCAATCAGTTGTTCCATATCCAGTTCTAACTGTAGCTTCTTGTCCCACATAGAGATTTCTCAGGAGACAGATGAGGTGATCAGGCACTCCCATTTCTTTAAGAACTTGCCATAGTTTGCTGTGGTCGACACAGTCAAAGGCTTTTGCATAGTCAATGAAGCAGAAGTAGACGTTTTTCTGGAACTCTCTAGCTTTCTCCATAATCCAACGCATGTTTGCTATTTGGTATCTGGTTCCTCTGCCCTTTCGAAATCCAGCTTGCACTTCTGGGAGTTCTCGATCCACATACTGCCTAAGCCTGCCTTGTAGAATTTTAAGCATAACCTTGCTAGCGTGTGAAATGAGTGCAATTGTGCGGTAGTTTGAGCATTCTTTGGCACTGCCCTTCTTTGGAATTGGGATGTAGACTGATCTTCTCCAATCCTCTGGCCATTGCTGAGTTTTCCAAACTTGCTGGCATATTGGGTGTAGCACCTTAACAGCATCATCTTTTAAAATTTTAAATAGTTCAGCTGGAATATCATCACTTCCACTGGCCTTGTTATTAGCAGTGCTTTCTAAGGCCCATTTGACTTCACTCTCCAAGATGTCTGGCTCAAGGTCAGCAACCACACTACCTGGGGTGTACGAGACCTCCATATCTTTCTGGTATAATTCCTCTGTGTATTCTTGCCACCTCTTCTTGATGTCTTCTGCTTCTGTTAGGTCCTTACCACTTTTGTCCTTGATTATGGTAATCTTTGTACGAAATGTTCCTTTCATGTCTCCAATTTTCTTGAACAGATCTCTGGTTTTCCCCATTCTATTGTTTTCCTCTATTTCTTTGCATTGCTCATTTAAGAAGACCCTCTTGTCTCTCCTTGCTGTTTTTTTTGGAAATCTGCATTCAGTTTCCTGTACCTTTCCCTATCTCCCTTGCATTTTGCTTGCCTCCTCTCCTCCGCTATTTGTAAGGCCTCGCTGGACAGCCATTTTGCTTTCTTGCATTTCCTTTTCCTTGGGATGGTTTTCGTTGCTGCCTCCTGTATAATGTTACGAGCCTCCATCCATAGTTCTTCAGGCACTCTGTCCACCAAATCTAAATCCTTAAACCTGTTCCTCACTTCCACTGTGTATTCATAAGGGATTTGATTCAGATTGTATCTTACTGGCCCAGTGGTTTTTCCTACTTTCTTCAGTTTAAGCTGGAATTTTGCTATAAGAAGCTGATGATCTGAGTTACAGTCAGCTCCAGGTCTTGTTTTTGCTGACTGTATAGAGCTTCTCCATCTTTGGCTGCAGAGAATATAATCAATCTGATTTCGATGCTGCCCATTTGGTGATATCCATGTGTAGAGTCGTCTCTTGTGTTGTTGGAAGAGAGTGTTTGTGATGACCAGCTTGTTCTCTTGACAGAACTCTATTAGCCTTTGCCCTGCTTCATTTTGAACTCCAAGGCCAAACTTGCCAGTTGTTCCTTTTATCTCTTGATTCCCTACTTTAGCATTCCAATCCCCTGTAATGAGAAGAACATCCTTCTTTGGTGTCATTTCTAGAAGTTGTTGTAGGTCTTCATAGAATTGGTCAATTTCACTTTCTTCAGCACCGGTAGTTGGTGCATAAACTTGGATTACTGTGATGTTAAAAGGTCTGCCTTGGATTCGTATCGAGATCATTCTGTCATTTTTGAGATTGCATCCCATTACAGCTTTTGCCACTCTTTTGTTGACTATGAGGGCCACTCCATTTCTTCTACAGGATTCTTGCCCACAGTAGTAGATATGATAGTCACCCGAACTGAATTCGCCCATTCCCTTCCATTTTAGTTCACTGATGCCCAGGATGTCGATATTTATTCTTGTCATCTCATTTTTGACCACATCCAGCTTACCTCCACTCATGGTTCTTACATTCCAGGTTCCTATGCAATATTTTTCTTTACAGCATCGGACTTTCCTTTCGCTTCTACCCTCTACATAGCTCCAGCCTTACTTCAGATATTGTGATATACTGAAATATCACAATGTTTAACTGGTGATATATCATGATGTTGGAAGCCAGGTATCGCCTAGCCCTATCCCCTCAACAGACCCTACTTCATAAAGAAAAACAAAATAAAACAAAACAAAAAAGCAACAAAGAGCACTACCTCCATGATATTCGTCTTAATGACATGGGTTGAAGGGTCTCTTAGCAGTGTCCTAAAAGGTAAAGGGTAAAGGGACTTCTGACAGTTAAGTCCAGTCGCAAATGACTCTGGGGTTGCAGCGCTCATCTCGCTTTACTGGCCGAGGGAGCTGGCGTTTGTCCGCAGACAGTTTTTCCGGGTCCTGTGGCCAGCATGACTAAGCCGCTTCTGACAAAACCAGAGCAGTGCATGGAAACACTGTTTACCTTCCAGCCGCAGCAGTACCTATTTATCTACTTGCACTTTGACATACTTTTAAACTGCTAGGTTGGCAGGAGCTGGGACCGAGCAATGGGGGCTCACTCTGTTGCAGGGATTCGAACCGCCAACCTTCTGATCAGCAAGCCCTAGGCTCAGTGGTTTAGAGGATGGTTTGATATATTAGGCACCTGTTGACTCTTATGAAGGTTGCATCTTCCTGGATTGCTGAAGGTGGTTGGTTTCTTAAAAATATCTCCAGGAAAGTGAAATTAAATTATGCCACGCCTAGCCTGGAGCTCTTAAAAGAAGCAGATGCTATCATGATATGCAGAAGCAGGAAGCACAATGGAAATAATATAAAGGGGGGAGGGAGAGAGAGAGAATACTTTCCATGCAGAATTTTCCATTTTTAACTCTGAAATTCATATTGTAAAACTTGATGTGCCGTTTTGGGGGCTAATTTGCTTATGTGACACAGTGTACCTTCTACCAGCTCAGGGTGGGGGCGAGCAGCTGCCTTGGAGCCCTGGTATTAGACTACTGCAGTATGTTATACATGGGCCTGCCTTTGAAGATAGCTTCTTCTGTCGTGTGCATGCCGTGTGCATGCAACTTAGTTGGTCATGTGCATGCAACTTAGTTGGTCTCTAAGGTGCTAATGGAAGGAATTGTTTATTATGTTTCAACAGAGGCCCTTATTCAGATGCCCCCACTATCAGAAGCATGGCAGGTCACTACAGAAAAAAGTACTCTGCAGTCACATGCTGAATGTGGAATGCTTTTTCCAGGGAGGGTCCCCTGGAACCTACCTTAATGTCATTTCATTTATTTTCCCAGGCTTTTGAAGCTTCTGTAAACTGATTGTAGACAGCTTGGTATTTGCTTTTAAATCTGCTAGCCGATGTGTTTATAATTATATTTTACATTCTAGCATTGTAATGTTTTAGTTTTAAATGTGCTTCATTGTGATTTGTAAGGTTTTTTTTATAAAAAATGTTACCCCCCCTCCCGGAGAACTGTTGAGGGGTGGGGCAGGTCAGCTTTCAAGGCAGGTCAGCTTTCAAGCTGGAAGCAAGACAGGCCCTGGAATCAGTACAAAAGCTTATTTTGAGCTTTAAATATAAGCCTCTATTTTCTTAAAATGTGACACGAGCAGTCATGGTGTGAAACAATAAGATTAGAGTGATATATTCAAATACCCCGTCCCCACTCAGCCATGAAGCTCTATGGGTGATATTGGGCTAGTCACAAGTTCTCAGCCTCACCTACTTCAAAGAGTTGTTTGAGAATTTAAATGACAGAGGACCACATCCACAGGTTCCAGTTGCTTAGAGAAAAGGCAGGACACAAATGTACACAATAGATCATTCATTTCAAAAAAATGTTTTTAAAAAGCTATCAAATTTTAGTACATTTGGATTTACACATTTTGATGGTTCTTAGTTTAAATATCAACTATACTTTGAAGTTAGGAACCCCACACCCATTGTCTTGTCTGTTGATTTTTGCCTTCAAAGCGGTCAAGAAAAGAGGCTTCCATCCATAGGATACAATCAATCAATCAGAACTTCCATTGTACAAATTCTGCAAAATTAGGTAGGTAAAGGTTGGTTAAGGTGACTATGGGGCTGTGGCGCTCATCTTGCTTTCAGGCCGAGGGAGCCAGCGTTTGCATTCTTGCACAATTCACATGCATTTCACATGCTTTAAGTAGCTTGTGCGAAAACTATTTTACTTTAATTCCGCACCAGGAAAAACCAACAGAGGCCACAATAGGCACACATACAGCTTTTAAAACATGGATTCCTTTTTGTGCATCTCACTTTAATCCAAAATAGACATTTAACAAGAACCTTTTCACAGCTCGGAAACTTCCAAGCCATGCTCTGTCTTAGATCCTGAAGCTTTTATCAGCGCTAAGGAAAAATCACAGAGAACAGAATGAAGGGCAAAAGTTGCCTTCCTAATAACCTAAACCAGATATCCATCTTCTATCGTACAGTTAAGTGCAAAGAACTAAAACATATTCTGCCGGGAAGGGGGAAGAAACAAAAACGAAAGATAAAAAAAATCTGTAGGCGCTAAAATACCCGGTTGCTCGAGATCCTATAGCTTAATAAGGGGGATGATTAAGAAGACAGCATGTTAATTTTCCTAGCACTAGACAAAAGATTTATAACAATTATATTTATTAATTTCACCTTGACAGTAATGTACCAATTAAAAGGAAAATTAATTACACACCTTACAATTGCATAGTTGAAAGTCAAAAACTTACTAGACAAGTTAATCCTAAATTAACACAGTAAAAAGAAAAAAAGGAGGTAAGTAATTCTTGCAAATGATGAATGAGGATACACACTTGCAAAATGGACTGCTCAGAATTAAGAACCTGCAGGAGGGGGGTGGGGGGCTCCTATACTACAGAGGGTCTTTTCAGTGGTAGCACCCAAGGACTGCAGAAAACTGGTGGAAAACGATCACCAGAAAGCAGCATTGATTCAGCTCTAGTTCAAAGCTTGCAAAGGCATTCATATTCATAATCACCAGTGCTTGACATTAAGTTGTAGTGATTATGATTTTATTTTATGATTGCTTCCTAAAACCTGAATTTTCCTACTGCTAATCATTCCTGAAATAGAAACATGGTACATGCATATTCTTTTTGGGCCAATTAGATACAGCAGTTTTTTTCACCACTGCCATGATCCAAAATTCTCCAAACACCATCGACTGTTTCTTGATATGTACATTCAAATACCTTGTTGCTAGTGAAATCGAAAAGGGCAAATGTTCACCCCGATATTACTTCACCCATGGAAGTATAAAGAAAGGGATGTGATTGTTGTTGCCATTTTAAGACTCCTCCAGCTGCCTAGGAAGCCCAGTGCTTAAGGATGACAAATGATGTGCAAAGGTTAGGAGGGGTAATCTCAAATCTGTCCATATGAGCTTTAGAACAGGCATGCAAATTTAATGTGAAGAGCCTCTAACCCAAGCAAGGGCAGATATACCTGCAGGCAATTTGGTTTAGTTCCAGAATGCGGAAATTCAATTGTCAAGCAGGCCTTAAGGACATCTGATAAACTTTTCCTTTTAAAGCAAAATGATTTCAGGAAACCACAGCTCCATAGAATACAAAAAAGAGAAAGAAAAATCTTGTTCCCAATCTCTAGGGTGTTTGAAGAAAACTCCAGAATGGGAATTAATTGGCAAGAAGAGATGCCGGTTTTTGCAGCTGCTTCCGTGAGAGCACACCAACACTCCTTCCAAGGCGTCCTGCTTGCAGATACAGAAGGCAGAATCACACAACCATTTTTAGACAGGTCAAGGTAATGTACAGAACATCATCATTACTGCTAGCGCCCAATGTCTTGAGGTAAGGGCATGGACAATTTATCCAGAAGTTATACCAGGAAAAATACTCTTCATACTCCTCAACGAGCTACGATGCACACCTAAGCTTCACAAGATGATTGTGTCCTTCCATGTGCACCACTATCCCGTGTGACAGCTCATCCCCAGATACCTTCCCTATAAAGAGTGGTGTGAAACAGCGCTGCGATCTCGCCCCAACTCTCTTTGGCCTATTCTTTTCCCTGGTGCCTGTGCCATCACTGTGTACTTTCACTCAAGGAGCGACGGGGAGGGTGTTCAACCTGGCATGTCTCCACCCCAACACAAAATTGTGTCAGGTCCTTATCTGGGAGATGCTGTTTACAGATGACACAATCTTGACAGCTCACTCCGAGGAAGTTCTACAGAGACTCACCAGCTGTTTTGCCCAAACCTGCAGGGAGTTTGGCTTTACTATCAACCTGATGAAGACCAACACCAGCATGGGTCAGGAAGAGTCTGGACATCACATGGCAGGACAAAGTCTCAAACAAAGATGTGCTTTCCCAAGCCCACATTCCCAGCATGTTTACACACCTTTTTCAGTGACATCTACACTGGCTTGGTCATGTCCAAACAATGGAAGATGGCAGGATCCCCATGGACATGTTCTAAGGGGAGCTAGCTTCAGGCACCAGGCACATTGGCAGACCAACTCTGCATTACAAAGATGTCTTCAAATCTGACATGAAGGCTGACCACATCAACCCTGCCATGTGGGAATCCCTTGTAGATAAGCACAGTGCTTGGAGACAGTCAGGTAGTGTATCCATAGCAGTGACTAGAAGAGGAATGTCCACTGGGAGGAGCACATAGAGAAGAAATGCCCTGGTGCATCTACAACAGCACAACCAGACACCTTCATCTGCCCCAGCTGCAACAAGACATGTCTCTCCCATATCAGTCTCTACAACCACGCCCAGAGCTGTAACTTTCGAACAGTTTGACTTCACTCCCGAGACAGACAGATGGCAACCAATACCAAGAAGGATTTTGGCTCAAATACTCCTTGCTCCTAAGCACATCCCATTGCCGCCATAAACTAAGAATGAATAAAATTGCCATTTCCTAATCAAACATGAAAAACAGTTAGTCAGAAACCAGTAGGAGAGCATTTCAGTCTCCCAGAATATTCAACAGGCCTTCAATTCATTATACTCCAGGCAATATTTTCAAATGAAGACTCAAGTGTAAAACTCATTAGCAAATTTGACACTGTGGAACTTTGTGTCAACAAATCCTAAGAATGGCTAGCTGTCTACAGGAAGTCCCTCTTTAGGTGCTTATTGATCTTGCTATGTCTATTTATCATCACTGCCACTAGATGGGAGGGAAGGGAGTTAAATTCATTCTGAGTTGGTCTCATACCGATGTTGATTTGACCTTTTCTTCACCTGTTGTCTCATAATACTGTGACACATACCTGTTCTTGTACTGCTTGACCTTTACACTTCCTTTTTTTTAAAAAAAAATGAAATACTCAACACGAACCATTTTCTTCTATGTACTATGGATATATAAATGTACTGAGCTGACTACTTATACAAAGTGTGTATAGGTGAAATCACTCAAGGGTATCTCTCTGTGAGAGACAGACAGACAGAGAACAGAGGTAGAGAGATGGAAATTCCAAGAATAGAGTTAAAAGCCAGCAGAGAAAACAGCTCTGAACCCTTGATTAAGGTTTGCATTTAACTATCAGACCCCAGAAAAAAAATCCAGCTGATGAGTAGCTATTTGGCCACACAGAGAGCTGTTATTTTCTATCCACTTTAATAATCAAAGAGTTCGGATTTGCTCCTAATGCGACATTGATGAACGGGAATGATGCAACCGTTGACAATGATGAACCAGAATGACGGGCTCAGGCTTGATTAAAATTAGCCCTTTTTTCTTTTCTTTTTACTGTGGAAGGCTACAAAAAGGAGGAGAGAGGAACTTAGCCTTCAAGCTTAAAATCTATTTCTGTTGCAGATAAAAGCAGAGCATTTACTAGCCACAGGACAAGGAAGGCAATTAAGCCATTTGTGTGTGTATATATATATTACCCAGTGTAAACACCTGCAAGACATCTGCATTATGCTCTTTTCTATCAAAAAACCACCAGCAAAGTTGCACGAGGTTCCCCAGTAACAGCTATATGAATTATCTTGCTCATGTACAGTTTACTCTCTCTTGAATAAAAGCATCATGTTCCCCTTTTACACAATGAATTTATGAATCCAGATGCACATCCCCTGATAGCACACAGAATGACAAAATCATGACAGACAAACCTTCTGTCTCTTTCCGTCCTTACCTCTTCCAATCATGATGACCCCCACTGTTCTCTGTTGTTGGTCTTCAGAACCCCACCCAGCCATTGGGTGTCTTTATAATACTGCCCAAAGGAAGCAGGACTGGGGATCGCCCCTTGAGCAATCTGATTCATACTCTACTAGAGGCTGGGCTTGGCGGTTGCTGCCCTATTCTCCAACCATCCTCTTTTGACCACATATATGAGACATACTGCGTATAGGCAAATAAGGAATTGCTAGTGAGATCAGGATAAGCAAAATTGCAACAAAATCTTGGCAGGCAGGAATCGAAAGAAAGCTTCAACTGGTCAAACCCAAGTCTTCTTCGTTTGGTGTGAAGGAGGAAGTTAGTAGGGCCTGGCCAGTGCCAGCATCAACCACATCACAAAGCAGATCTGAAATAGGTCTATTCTTCAAGCCTGCAGTCTGCTGCTGGAGCTGGGAGCTTCAGCTGAACTCTGACATACAGCAAGGAAGAGGTTCCCTCCCCTGCACTGAGTAGAGAGTAAGGCCAAGCACCATAGCCGTCACAGATAGCCAGCCCATACACCTCCTGCTGTCTTGCACAGGACACATCTTGAGGTTGCACACTCCAGTTCCCTTCTGTGCCTAAGGAGGGCTCCAGGGCCTGAGTGAAACAGTCCTGATTACCTTAGGCTGCAGCCTCCTGTGCCAAGATCCCCAGTTCAAACACTGAAAGTTCCTGACAGTGGCGAGAAGGAGAAGAGTCCTGAATTATTTATTTCACTTATTTCCATACCATCATATCGTGAAATTTCAAGGTAGTACACACCACTAAAACAGAAAACATTTAAATTAAAACAACAACAACAACAATTAATTTAGAAACACAGGTGATCATTAAGGTGGCTGGCTAATCAAAAATCAAACAGCTGTAAAGGCCTGTCTGCACACACACAAAGAGAAGTCTTCAAGAGACACCTGAAAGTCAAATGTGAGGATGCCTGCTGAATCTCTGCTGGAAGAGTGTTCCACAGCATGGGAGCAGCAACATGAAACATTCAGCTTATAGTTCGCCCAAAACCTATGCAAGCTACTGGAAAAGCTTAGTTCATTTTGCAATCAGCCTATTTCATGTCAAGTAACTGCATATGTTTTAACTGCCTAAACTAAATTTCCTCCATCCCTTCTGCCATGTACACAGGCATGTCAATTCACACAGGTGCACACACGTTTTGCGACCTGTGGCAGTCAAAGCATTCAGTAGCTGTCAATATTTCAGGATCTCTGAGGGAAACGCTGAGAGCACTGGAGGCACACGAGTATAATTATTTTGTTCACTAGAGACAATAATTGGCTGGTTCAGAAGTAATGAGATAATTCAAATGTAAATTCATTTTAAGCAGGAATATTAATAATGGCTAATCTAGAAAATTATATTGCAAACAAAAGAATATTTTGTTTATAAAAGGGGAGAAGCAAAAATAGACGGTTAGGGTCGTTCCAACTAATTTGTGGATGGGAGGTAAATTCAGGAGGCCTTGTCTCACAGTCAGAGAAATGTAATGGGTTAACCGTTAGTGAAAAGGGAACCTCTCTTGAAGTCAAGGGTGGCAAATGTGGGTTAAGCACACCTGGAGTTTGGGTGTGGTGTTCCAACAAAGTCAGCTGCCTAGAAATGGAAGTTAAGAACATGGGCAGGGGTCAGCAAACTTTTTCAGCAGGGGGCCGGTCCACTGTCCCTCAGACCTTGTGGGGGGCCAGACTATATTTTTTTTGGGGGGGGATATGAATGAACTCCATTGCCCCACAAATAACCCAGAGATGCATTTTAAATAGAAGAACACATTCTACTCATGTAAAAACATAGAATCATAGAGTTGGAGTTGGAAGAGACCACAAGGGCCATCCAGTCCAACCCCCTGCCAAGCAGGAAACACCATCAAAGCATTCTTGACATATGGCTGTCAATCCTCCGCTTAAAGACCTCCAAATAAGGAGACTCCACCACACTCCTTGGTAGCAAATTCCACTGCCGAACAGCTCTTACTGTCAGGAAGTTCTTCCTAATGTTTAGGTGGAATCTTCTTTCTTGTAGTTTGAATCCATTGCTCCGTGTCTGCTTCTCTGGAGCAGCAGAAAACAACCTTTCTCCCTCCTCTATATGACATCCTTTTATATATTTGAACATGGCTATCATATCATCCCTTAACCTTCTCTTCTCCAGGCTAAACATACCCAGCTCCCTAAGCCGTTCCTCATAAGGCATTGTTTCCAGGCCTTTGACCATTTTGGTTGCCCTCCTCTGATGCTGATTCCTGGACCGTCCACGGGCCGGATTTAGAAGGTGATTGGGCCGCATCTGGCCCCTGGGCCTTAGTTTGGGAACCCCTGAACTTGGGAGTAGATGCAGCTAAGCAATGCCCGCTGTGCCATATATGTTCACATAGTACAGTGGTACCTCAGTTTATGAACACAATTGGTTCCGGAAGTCTGTTCATAAACTGAAGCGTTCATAAACTGAAGCGAACTTTCCCATTGAAAGTAATGGAAAGTGAATTAATCCGTTCCAGATGGATCCGCGGAGTTCATAAACCGAAAATTCATAAACCGAGGTTCCACTGTACAGGAGAAAGGCTAGTAACTAATCCAGGTGAGAAGTGTCTTTGTATTGTGTCTATCATTTAGATTTCTTGGAACTGAATGTCAAACAGGTTAGACTTAGAACAAATATTGCCATGCCTTTAGGTTGTGATCTATGTGAAAAATATGCAGATTGCACTGGCATCCTCATCTCACATTTGCTCATCCACTCGGCCTTTTGGTTAGCTGTAGGGCAACATTTCCTTACAAATCCCTATCATTTGGTGGGTATTTTGCTGGGTAAACATTAATACAGCAAAGGCAATTCAGAGTCCACACATAAGAACAAAAATATGGCCAGTTGGCACTGAATTCTGTGAAATTCTCAGAACTTATTTCTGGGTACAGGTGCCTCCCCCATTCCACACTACTGCTTTGAACCCCCAATCCTGAAACCAAATCCTGAAACTTTTTAATGGAAAAAGGCTGAAATGATTGTTTAGTAGCAATCAATCAATACATGGCGGCTAAGCAAACATGAGCAATCTTATCCCCAAATTAATTTGGGGAAGTTACAGACTTCACAAAACACAGGTTTTTGTAGCAGAACTCTAAACTAACTGATTAAAATGACATGGAAGGGTGTGCTTCTCTTGAAAGACATACCTCATTTCTGTATTTAAGATGACAAAGGCAGCAGCTCACAGAGCAAGTTTATATCTACCTCTCTGTGAATACAGTGGCATTTATCAGAAAAAGTGAAGTATTAGTCCATGTAAAGTTGTTTTTATTTACCATCTGAAGTGTCAACGGTACATAATTAGAAGATGTTCAAAAGGACAAAGGAGAAGTAGCCACAGAATGGGTGAAGGTTGCATATTATTGTTCAGATTGTTTTTAATTTTTTAAAAAAACCAAGAATATTAAGGTGTTCTAAAAGCTCCTCTCATCCATTACCCTGCCATTTCACCTCCACTAATTATACTTCAGCCATCCCTGACATACGCTTACCTAATCCATGATCAATTCCATCAGCTTCTTTGGGAATTGCTTCCATTAGCCAGCTATTCCTTACAGGTAAGTTTTTCTTTCAAGCTTTATTCCCTGATTGCACTCACATATCCTTTCTCTGACAAAGCTTGCAGATTCAGGCTGAGCTCACACAAGGATCACTTGGTGCAATGCATCTTTCCCCAATGACCATGCTGGCTGTGGCTGAAGGGAGTTGCCTCCCAAACATCGGGGGGGGGGGGAAATCAGGTTGGGGAAGGCTGGTGTAACAGAAGACATCCAACTGCCTTGCTGCCCATTGTGAGGGAACAGTAGAATATGGAAAGAGGCCATGGTGATTATGAAGAAAAGCAGAAAATTCATTATGACAGTCTGAAGGGAGTTCAGGGTTTATTGCTTGTGGACAATGGGATATGGCAGAAAATAAGCTTTCCATGTATTTAAATGGCACTTTTTTCAAATCTAGTCCATTCAACTAAAACTGGTCTGTGGAAGAGCTCGCATCTTCTGAGACTTTGGACAGCCACAAGACTGATGAATTAGGCATAATTGGGCTAGGTAGATTGGTGACTTGCCTCAAGAGCATCATCTATTTTTCCTCATGTGCATAACCATAAAGCAATAAAAAATTTAAGAAGCAGAGAAGGAAAAATAAGAGAGCATACCATAGCATTAATGGCAATAAGAGAGCATACCATAGCATTCAGGCAATACCAATGAGACGGAAACATGGAAGGTGCCTAAAGAAGCCAGGCTGGCTATCTAAAGAACTTTTGACTGAGTTAAGATTTAAAAGGGATATGTACAAAAAATGGAAAAGGGGGGAAATCTCCAGAGAGGAATTCAAACATATAGCCAGCACGTGTAGAGACAAAGTCAGAAAAGCTAAAGCACAGAATGAACTCAGGCTCGCCAGAGAGGTTAAAAGCAACAAAAAGGGCTTTTATGGGTATGTCCGTAGCAAAAGGAAAAACAAGGAAACAGTGGGGTCACTCAGAGGAGAAGATGGTGAAATGCAAACAGGGGACAGAGAAAGGGCAGAACTCCTCAATGCCTTCTTTGCCTCAGTCTTCTCCAAGAAAGAAAACAACGCCCGACCTGAAGAATATGGAGCAGATGATTCAGCAGGGGAAACACAGCCCAGAATAAGTAAGGAGGTAGTACAAGAATACTTGGCTAGTTTAGATGTATTCAAGTCTCCAGGGCCAGATGAACTACATCCAAGAGTATTAAAAGAACTGGCAGAGGTGATTTCAGAACCACTGGCAATAATCTTTGAAAATTCCTGGAGAACAGGCGAAGTTCCAGCAGACTGGAGGAGGGCAAATGTTGTCCCTATTTTCAAAAAGGGGAAAAGAGAGGACCCAAACAATTACCGCCCAGTCAGCCTGACATCAATACCAGGAAAGATTCTAGAGCAGATCATTAAGCAAACAGTCTGTGAGCACCTAGAAAGAAACTCTGTGATCACTAAAAGTCAGCATGGGTTCCTGAAAAATAAGTCATGTCAGACTAATCTGATCTCATTTTTTGACAGAATTACAAGCCTGGTAGATGAAGGGAACGCTGTGGATGTAGCCTATCTTGATTTCAGCAAGGCCTTTGACAAGGTGCCCCATGATATTCTTGTAAAGAAGCTGGTAAAATGTGGGCTAGACAATGCTACCATTCAGTGGATTTGTAGCTGGATTACTGACCGAACCCAAAGGGTGCTCATCAATGGCTCCTCCTCATCCTGGAGAGTAGTGACTAGTGGGGTGCCACAGGGTTCTGTCTTGGGCCCAGTCTTGTTCAACATCTTTATCAATGACTTGGATGATGGGCTTGAGGGAATCCTGAGCAAGTTTGCAGATGACACCAAGTTGGGAGGGGTGGCTAACACCCCAGAGGACAGGATCACACTTCAGAATGACCTTAACAGATTAGACAACTGGGCCAAAGCAAACAAGATGAATTTTAACAAGGAGAAATGTAAAGTGCTACACTTGGGCAAAAAAAATGAAAGGCACAGATACAGGATGGGAGACACCTGGCTTGAGAGCAGTACATGTGAAAAGGATCTAGGAGTTTTGGTTGACCACAAACTTGACATGAGTCAGCAGTGTGATGCAGCAGCTAAAAAAGCCAATGCAATTCTGGGCTGCATCAATAGGAGTATAGCATCTAGATCAAGGGAAGTAATAGTACCACTGTATTCTGCTCTGGTCAGACCTCACCTGGAGTATTGTGTCCAGTTCTGGGCACCACAGTTCAAGAAGGATACTGATAAGCTGGAACGTGTCCAGAAGAGGGCAACCAAAATGGTCAAAGGCCTGGAAACGATGCCTTATGAGGAACGGCTTAGGGAGCTGGGTATGTTTAGCCTGGAGAAGAGAAGGTTAAGGGGTGATATGATAACCATGTTCAAATATATAAAAGGATGTCATATAAAGGAGGGAGAAAGGTTGTTTTCTGCTGCTCCAGAGAAGCGGACACGGAGCAACGGATTCAAACTACAAGAAAGAAAATTCCACCTAAACATTAGGAAGAACTTCCTGACAGTAAGAGCTGTTCGGCAGTGGAATTTGCTGCCAAGGAGTGTGGTGGAGTCTCCTTCTTTGGAGGTCTTTAAGCAGAGGCTTGACAGCCATCTGTCAGGAATGCTTTGATGGTGTTTCCTGCTTGGCAGGGGGTTGGACTGGATGGCCCTTGTGGTCTCTTCCAACTCTATGATTCTATGATTCTATGATTCTATGATTCTAAGGGTAAATCAAGCAGGGTCAAAAGCTTGTTGAAATACAACTGTCCTTACAGCTCAGCTAAGAATTTGTAGTGGTCGTATGAAGCTTTCAGGTGACCGGAGTTCCATAGCTTGGAGGCCACTGCTGAAAAGACCTCTTCCCATCTCTTTCTGACTTCTGATTGTGGAGGGACATGGAGCAAAGTCTTGCATTGATATTTCATTACGCTTGATATATTCAGAGGACTACTGGCTGTGTTGAGGAACAACTGCTTCATAACCAGATGCAATAGATACGCCTACAGCATTAAACCCCAAGACAACTCACAAAGCTACAATCCAAGGCTTCATTTCTTTAAATTTCTTCACCCAATAGCCTTGGATTTCTTGTTCATGCACCTGCTACTTCTTTCCTCTAACTGTAGATGACAAGAGTTAAGCCGAAGATAACAGCTTGACCTTAAAACCTTGGAACCTCCTTATGATTTCCACACATACCACCCATAGACAGACACATGAAGGAGCAAGTTCAAAGCCCAAAGTGTAGGACTTAGCCCCATTAGCCCCCTCCCAAAAGTGAAGTCTATGCAGATACCCTTTGTCAAGAGTCATTTTCCTCCACTGCCAGCAGAACAAGCAGAACTGTATCTTGATTTTTAAGTTAAGGCAGAAATCAATAAGAGAGCCTTGACACTCAAATGTACTCTCAGTACTGGAACAAGCACTTATCACTCCTTCTCAAGGACAGCTTCAACAGCCAGCAGCTTCTGTTATATAAAGCCTCCATTAGCTTGTTCAGAAGGTATGTAAAATGCTGCAGTTTTAGATGGTGGGACATGTCATACTGGGTCAAGACCAAAAGGTCCACCTGGTCCGGAATTACATTGTCTCCAATAGGGGCTAGCCAGGTGCTCCTGAGAAGCTCTCAAAGCACAACCTGACTTTCCTCCCCTTCCAAAAGATGGAGGATCCATTTAAGTCAGCCTTATGGCAGCCACTAATAGAACTAACCTGTCCATGAATGACAAAACTTTTTATAAAAGGGTAATCTGAAGTAATAGCTATCATCACATGCTGTGGCAATTAATTCTGGAACTTGAGATGGGGCATCCAAAACCACACACAATATTTCTAATAATGGGTATACTGAATTTATAATGGTATTAGAATATTTTCCTCTTATATTTTCCTCCCAACATTGAATTTGCCTTTTTACATTGCCACAGAATACTGAGCTAAGGTTTCCAGTGAGCTTTCTACTATGTTTACAACAACAAGCCTTGCCTGGATGGTCAAAGCCAATTTAGAGCTCATCAACAGGTACATTAAGATGAGATTGCTTTGCTCCCAGAGTGCTCCACTCCTGCTTTTACCTTACATTTAATATTACTTGTGCTTTTTTAAATGTACATTTTAAGGTTATGGAAGAGATGCGGTGAAGGAGGGAGGAGGCAAACGCAGGAGGAGGAAATAATCATGCAAAAGGTTTTGTTTCACTGTCAAATTATATGGACCAGTAAATCCATGCCCACAGCCCTACTCATAAGCCAAATTCTGTCTCATTCCCCATCTGGTATGCCTTCGCCTAACCTCCAGTTCAATCTATTTACTAGATATTGTGCATATTTTCTTGGGCTTGGATGCTGTTTGGGATTTTTTGATGGGGGGTTGTTGTTGTTTTGTATACAGTAGTACCTCTGGTTACATAACCCTCTGGTTACATAAACTTTGGGATGCGAAAGCGGCAAACCAAGAAGTATTTTACCGGGTTTTGTCACGTGGACAAATGCAGAAGCAGTCCTCAGGTTGCAGAAACCTTGGGATCCGACCGGACAACGGATCCTGTCCGCAACCGGAGGTACCACTGTATTTGTTTTAGATCTTCCTGTGATTTATGTGAAAATTATTTGGTTTGGTTGTGTGTTTTTTAACATTTTATTCATTGTTCATTACTACTTTTGTTATATTGTAGCCATGTAATTTTTCCGTGTTGTAAGCCACTTTGAGCATGGATTGAATTGTGAAACACAAATAAAGTTGTGAATACTCCCCTTTTACCCTTTCCCTGTTTGTGTCCCTTTCTGCACCAAGACTCAATTACTAAGCCTAAGGGATATGGCTGTGGAAAAACAAGGATGCTGCCCTCTCTACTTCCGGGCTCTGTCAACATTTAGTAAAATGGAAACAAAATGGAAACGTTTTCCTCTGAACCAAGACTGCCACCAAGGCTAATTAATAAGGTGGGCCTGCCTACATTTTGTTCTGAATGTTCATTAACAGCAGGGCCAGCTCCAGTGCCTGCCTAAATATTGGGGCCACAGCATAAACCTTTCACATGCTCTCCACACACTGCTCACTCCCCAATCCTTCCACTCCCTCAGCTTAGCACAGGATCTTGTTCTTTTGCGGTGTACAAAGCTGCACAAATTTGACCGGGGATGATTCTGGCTGGTTCCCTTGGTAACACTAGAAAGCAAGCAGACAAGTTGCTATCAGAGGAACACTGAGCAACCTTAGGCACCCTGGCAGGTGATTAACGCCCAAGATTTCAGCATCTGACTGTGTTAGGCTGTGCTTGGACTTTCAGCTGTAGCTGTTGGAGCACAACAGGAAGCAGGGCAGCAGCAAACACTTTACGTCTGAGAGCACAAGAGCCAGTGTTTGCACCACTCCAGATCCACTGGATTCTCTCAGTCTGCCCTCAGGATCCCCAGCTCAAATGTATGCCAGTGTCAAACTGACAGTGAAATAAATAAATAAATAAAATCGCTATTGTACAGTAACAATATTATCACTATTGTACAGAACTCCTGGATAGTTACTAACGAGTGCATGTTCTCCAACACGTCTGCACATTCCTGAGTAGTATTTTTCTGCTTAAAACCACACACACAAACCCAGAGGGGAGCGGGGGCGGGGGGGGGAGACTCTTAAGGAATCCCTGCTTGTTCTAAGATTTCATGCAAAAAATGTACATTCATGAAACTGGGGGAAGCAGATGATTCAGTTTCAGGGCTGGCAGAGTGAAGACACAGACAAGGAGCTGCTTGAAAGGCAGCCAGCAGATTGGAAGCAAGCGGAGCCGGCGCCTGGCTTGGCAAGGCAAGGCAGATAAGGGGTGGGCAGGAAAGCAAATAAGCAAAGCCAGCATATAATTAATCAGGCCAGCAGCCTGATCTTTATGGTGAGGAATGGAATGAACTATCCTGGCATAGCTGTCTGACTAGATTCTTTAAAAGGAGCACACACACACACCCCACTGCAACATTTTGGTGCAGGCTCACCTGTTTAATTGCTACCAACATACTGTAACTCCAATGAGAGCTCCATAGGGAGCTGTCCTTGGTGCTGAAACCTCAGCTATCCACCTCAGCTCTCTTCCCTTTCTCTGCTCCTCCCCTCTAAGGCACTAATAAAGAGCTTTCCAAAATTTTCATGTTTGTGACACACTTTTTAGACATGCATCATTTCGCGACACAGTGATTCGGTTTTACTAGCAAACCGGAGATTAAACTAACCCCTTTACTGCCCTGGGAGGCACGCCACACAACACACCTACACAGTGAAGCCGACACACTAACGTGTCACAACATGCAGCTTGGAAAGCTCTGCACTAGAACAAGAGGAAAGCAAAGAACTCATTCACCCAGAAACAGAATTCCTCAAAGAAAAACCAGCAAGGTCCATAATGCACGAGACACTGAATGCTTGTGGATTTTAGCTGTGTTTACTGATGTTGGCAGCTATATGAAGACCTCTGCTAGTCATCTGTGGTACATTTGACACTCAAAAAGGAAGGCGTCCTGTGACTTCCAGCCTTCTGAAACGTTCCCTGCCTCCCCACCTGGAGGCTATTCTTTCTTGCCACTATAAAGTAGATAGCTGTTAGCTATTTAATGACAAGAGTAGACAACCATTAACTCTCTATTACACCTTTATTTGGCTGGACTCTGAAGAGCTTAAAATGTTGAGCCTCTAACATAATTCATTTGCAGAACTCCACAGCTAATTTATTATTTACTAGTGTCATTCAGCCCGTTAAATAAACGGGCGCTAGAACATTCGGCCTCTTTCTGCGGCGGTGGCGCATGGGGGCGGGGCGGCTGGCGCCTCCCACGGCCGCCGCTTCGTTGGGGCGCTCCACTGAGCCCAGCTGGCCAGCGGGCGCCCAGGAGAAGGCCGCAATTCGGCCTCTTTCTGCAATGGTGGTGCGGGGGGGCGGCTGGCCCCTCCCACAGCCGCCGCTTCATCAGGGCGCTCCGCTGAGCCCAGCTGGCCAACGGGCGCCCAGGAGAAGGCCGCGATTCGGCCTCTTTCTGGGGCAGCGGCGGCACCCACGGCTGCTGCTTCGTTGGGGCGCTCCGCTTGCTGCTGGTCGCGGGGGGAGCGTGGGGGGGAAGGAAAAGGAAGCAGCCTCCTCCTCGCGCAGTGAGGCACTTGTCCGGTCGGGAGCGGCGGTTGGCGGTGGCAGGTAAACGTAGGCAGGGGGGTGGGGGGGTGGGGAGAGCATGTGTGTGTGTGTGTGTGTGTGTGTGTGTGTGTGTGTGTGCAGTCTCTGTGTCCAATCCCTGTGTCCGTGGGGCACATGTGCAGTAGCGTGGACACAGGGACTGGACGCAGAGACACAGGGACTTTATTATATAGGATGATGTTTTAAACAGGATCTCCAGGCCTCAAAATAAGTTAGTTTAATATTGCCAACACTCCTCTCCACCACATTGCCTTTCTTAATGTCTGTGATTAACTCCCAATGAAGACAATCAAACCCATACTTTCAACTCCACACACTTTTATTTAAAAGTATCTTAATTTGCTTAGCCACTAACATTTGCATCCAACACCTTATTATGAGGAATAGGGGGAAAGTCCTGGAACACTCTCCCTGGCTGTAATTCAATCTCATGGAAGTTTGGTAATGTGTTGCCAGGAGTTCAGGAAGCACTCTGCACAGCATTCAGCTGGTGGGAGCATAACTGAATGGCGTCCAAGAAAAAATGTGCATATTCAGGTATCGGAATTTGGTTCTATCTTGGAGCTGGATTTGGGTAACTCTGGCATAAAGTGTGGAGGTGGTGGTGTTTGCAGAGTGTGTACAGTTTCATGAGGATAACATTTTGACAGCTGGACTGAAATCCAAGGATCAGGCTACATGTTATGTGCCTCTTTTTTCTGTCAAATTAATGATGAAGTCAGATTTTCTCATTTTCCACAATCCACTCTGCTGCCACTAGCAACAGAGGAAGGTAAGAAACTATGCAAAGCACTGAAGCCCAACAGCACTCAAGCAGCTGGAAGTCCCGCTCAGATCCCCCATATAGCTTATCAGATTTTAACAAACACTGCCTGTTTACAATTCCTCAAACTTACTGTTCTCTACCTCAGCTGTACTTGAAACTTACTTTTAAAATTAAGAAACCAGGAAGAGGAGTATACATACAGTGTACAAAATTCTGAATAATGCTCATCATGGCAAAATCATTTTCTGCTTGCTGCATAGGAGTCTTTGGTGCATCTGCTTTCTGTTTGCACTGCACTGCTGCCTCAGTAGCATACGGTTGATTTGGAAGGTGGAGGAAGAAGGTTTAGCAGGTGGATTGTTAAGCTAGATGGCCTTTTAGTTCCAGTGATCCCAAACTCTGATTTCTAGTAACATGGATTTAATAGCATAATCGCTTAGTTCTCAGGACTGGGAGCTATGTTATGCCAAATTCATTGGCAGTTAAATTAATCTTGCATATAGCAATCTTTGTATGTAACAGCTACTTTACCACATTGAGGGTTTTTTCTAGAATAATGCAGTATATAAATTGTATGAAATAAATTTTCATATTGTCCCTTCTCCAAGATTCATTTGTGTATAATGTGGTTTTGATTTCTCCCTGATACTTTTACGCTTTTATGGAAACTAAGCCTTATGAGGAACAGTTGAAGGAGTTGGGTATGTTTAGCCTGGGAAAGAGGAGACTGAGAGGAGATATGATAGCCATCTTCAAATATCTAAAGGCCTATCACATGGAAGATGGAGCAAGCTTGCTTTCTCCTGCTCCAGAGGCTAGGATACAAACCAATGAATTCAGATGACAAGAAAGGAGATTCAAACTAAACATCAGGAAGAACTTTCTGATAGTAAGAGCTGTCCAATAGTGGAACAGATTCCCTCAGAATTGAACTAGATGACTCTTGGGGTCCATTCCAACTCTATAAACTGAAATTTATTTACTGGTCTTCTGAGTGTATATTTAAAACAAATATTACCAAACAGATTATAACCTCCCAGGTCCTGTTTGCCTCAATGGGAAAGAGGATGGTGACCAAATTAAAAAGCTCATTTTCACAAGAATTCTAGGTAACTGCATGCAAATGAACCCACTGAGCCTCTTCACTAGTGGGCACACTTTCAGATGCAAAATGCCTCCTGAGTTTTACTGTACTGTTTACTAGTCTACCACCAAATGAGAAATGCATCTTTAAATCTAGGAAAGAGGCCCTTCAAAAATACTTCCATATTCATTAAACACAGAGAAAGTGTCATTTTGTTACAGTTGCTGACATGTATTTGTTGCAACGAGCATGCAGCTTTTACACTAGGGAGACTCTCCAGTAGCCGAGGATGACAATTAAGTCAAATACAACTGCTTGATCGTGGCAATTAAAACTCCCAGAGAGGAACACGGGAAGCAATCCAAGCTCCTAATCACTTACAATAGTTTTGTTATCATTTTAGAAATTCCAAGCTTCAGACCATCAAGTCTTTATTATAATATTGTCATGCAATTAGCCCAGAATTCAGAAACATTAACGAGTGCTTAAGCTGCTCCCCTTACACAAGGGAAAGCATACCTAGCACTAGTAACAACCCTTGCAAGTCACTCAGAATAAATAGTCATAAGCAGGGTTAGTGGAAGGAGTTTTACAGAAACACATTGTGCCATCATGTGACAATTTTTTCAAACAGCAAAAATGACTGGCTTGGATAGGAAATGAGGCAGAGAGATTACCCCAGTTGACTCTATTAGGGGCAGCTCAGCTGGTTAGAGCTGGTGCTGATAACACCAAGGTTGTAAGTTCAATCCCCATATGGGACAGCTGAATATTCTTGCATTGAGAGGGGTTGGACTAGATCAGGCATCCCCAAACTTCGGCCCTCCAGATGTTTTGGACTACAATTCCCATCTTCCCTGACCACTGGTCCTGTTAGCTAGGGATCATGGGAATTGTAGGCCAAAACATCTGGAGGGCCGCAGTTTGGGGATGCCTGGACTAGATGGTCCCTTCCAGCTCTACAATTCTATGGTTCTATGGTTCCTGGAGGAAAATTGTGGGGAATCTGTAAGAAGATGGAGTAGATACAGTTTCTGGAGCATTTTTTGAAACAAGAAAGCAAAAGCAAAGTTTTTATCCCCCTTGAGATTCCAGAAGAGCTAGGAGTCTTTTTACAAAGACTGTGGGATTGTGTTGTGGGTAAGATCTGAATGGGCCTTGGACTGACACACTCATTTTCCAGCTACTTTCACTGCAGAGAAAAGTTTTCAGCCAAACCAAGAGATCCTGCATTCAAACATACGCAGGCATGTGAGACAATTCCTACTAACTGAAGACCCACAACCCAAGCACCTTGAGGGACAAGACTGAAAAGGAGAAAGCAAAGCAGGAGGGAGAAGTGATGCATTGGTAATATATGTATTAATGAGAAGGAAGGGCTGGAGGCAAAGAGCTGGAGAGTCATAAATCAGCCAGCATGAATACAAACTCAAGAGTCTGAGCAGCAGTCACCACATAGTCTGTTAGAGACTCTAGGAGAAGCTCAACAGCATTAGCACTTATATCTGTATCCTATGACTGGCCACTTGTGACCAAAGGAAGGGCTTGCCAGTTGCTGCTACTCAGAGCGCTTGCTGGATTTGACTCAGGAAGCAAATCAAAAGGTGTTGAGTTCAAACGGCCTAGTTACCTTGGCAAGCTTTCCAGCTCCCAAGACCAACTGGAAGAACAGACTATGAAGGTTATGGAGATTATATGTGTGTGTTTCTACATTATTATTATAATATTATTAATTGAATTTTTATATACCGCCCTAAACCTGGAGGTCTCAGGGCGGTTCACGGAACAATATAACATCATCAGCATAAATGCTGCTTTTTCATTCCAACCAACAAGGTGCCACCTTGTGCATGAAGTATCCTAGCCTCTGTCTTTATAAATCTGTTCGTTTCCTGGTTTCCTGACTGTGGTTTTTCTAACTGTGCAATCCTAACCATGTCTACTCAGGAGTAAGTCCTATTGAATCCACTGGGGCTTACTTCCAGGTAAGTGAGCTTTGAACTGCAGCCTTAGTCAGGATAACGGAAAATCAATTCACACAAATGCCAAAGGACAGGAACATGGATAAACTCCAGAGGTGGTGCATGGCAAGTCCTTGAGGTTAATTAAGAAAAATTAAATCCCATGAGGCCAGAAGGCCAAGGACGTGTTTCAAATCACAACATGAGGCATGACAGAGATAAGAACGGAATGCTGCAGTGAGGGTAATATCTTCATTTTTCTACACTTGAGTGAAACGGAAGGTCTAACATTCAACTCCGGGGGAGTTGCTGCACACACCTCAAAATGCTTTGTGAGAGCATTAAACAGGCAAAAACATCAAATGAATGGTGAGTATTTCAAATCAGTTTCAATATGAGCACCTTTTAGCCACAGCATGATAGCAATGCATAAGTTTGACAGGAGCACTTTAATAAGGGTATTTGAGGCCATTTCCTAACCAAAAAGCCCATCCTTAATACCCCAAAATAGCACACTTCCAAATCCAGAGTTTCATAAATGAGCCTCCCAATTTAAACATAGGTAGGATGGAGACATAAAGTTCCGAGTCTCACAACAGCACCTCCATATTCAGCAAATGTTAGCACTGAACTTTTTTTAACCTGCTGTCTGTAACTCTGGGGGGGGGATGGAAATTGTATGGATTATTCCCCTAGGCTTGAAACTATATCCCAGAACTTCTCAGAGGTCCCACTTCTGTCTCCTCCTCCAAATCTCTTTCCTATGAAACTTTGACCCCGATGTCTTGATTCTCAATGATAATGAAGTATCTGTATGCAGAATTGCTTTGGCTGTCATTCATCAACATGTTAGCCCCCATACGCCCACCTTTCTTCACCTCACCACCTTTATCACTGTCTAAACGTAGATTATAAATTTTATCTATTTGCACTTTGACGTGCTTTTGAACTGCTAGGTTGGCAGGAGCTGGGACCGAGCAACGGGACCTCACCCCGTCGTGGGGATTCGAACCACCAACCTTCTGATCAGCAAGCCCAAGGCCCAGTGGTTTAGACCACAGCGCCTCCTGCGTCCCTCTATAATGCATATGTATGGCTAAATTCCAATTTGGTATTTCGATAGTCTTGTCTTATACTATAAACAAGAAGAAGGAGAAGAAAGAGAAGGAGAAGGAGAAGAAGCGTGCATGCACACGAAAGCTCATACCAATGACAAACTTAGTTGGTCTCCAAGGTGCTACTGGAAGGGGGGGGATTATTTTGTTTCATAAACAACAAGTTATTCCTCCCTGTTGGAGTATCACTTTTCTGGCAACATGAGGTGATCTCTATTAGCAGCACTTTCTGGCAGCCCATACTGGGTATCTGTTCCAGTCAGTATTGTGCTCCCAAATTCCGAAGTTGAGACACTAACAGTATTTCAGAAAAGCTCCCAAGGTCAAGCTTTCAACTGCTTTGCACCTTTCGACAGCAATTAAGCCAGCTCTGTGTGTTACACAGCAGAGATTAAGTTGTCCTGCTCCTTATCACAGACACTTAGGCCTTGGAAAGAATTGGGGTTTGTTTATTTTTAATAAGCAACAGCTCCAGATAAGAACTACAGATCAGGAAATGGCTGAAGTCATAAATGCTTACACACGGAGAGAAAGCTGTGTGTCAATAGAAAGGCTCTTTCTTCCCAAAAGGCTATCAATATTTTGAGTGTTCAGAAGGAGGAATCTCAATAAAGGTGTCTGTCTGTTGGAAAATGCAGAGCAGCAGCTGTTGTCTAATAAGGCAATGTTGTTGTAATTCAAATGCTAAAAATGCAGAAGAAGCTTTGCTTATCAAGCAAGGGTGAATCCTCTGTAGCCATTTTGAAAGCAGGTACCCTCCCAATATAATCTAAATGAGAAAAAGAATAAGGTATTATGGATATTCATTCTACACAGTGGACATCTTTGGATGGATTTATTCCACACAGTAGCTATCTTTGGATATTTTGGGGGAGGGTATGCAAAACAGGAAACCTAGATGAATTCTAGCAGGATATACCCCAGCTAATTTGTGGAGCTGCAGATAAGACAGCTATTCTAAAATGTGAACCATGAGGAGGCAAAGCTTGCAACAATTGTTCAACCTGCAGCCCCAGCAAGAAAGAGAATACAGGAAGGCAGGAAAGAAGATCATTCCCAGGACTCTGGCTACAGCTGACTAACTCAAGAAAAGGAACTGGGGCTTCTCTTCAGCTTCAAAGAAATCACAGACAAAAATAATTTCATATGAAACAAACAACTCTAGAAGGATCAATGCACCCTCCATGCTCTGAGAAAAATGAATATGCACAACAAGTACCAACATTATGTTCTTAGTAAAGGAGAACATCCTCAGATGGGATGTGTGGTACCAGCGCCAGCTCTTTGGACTCTCTGACTCAAGTTCATTGCTCATCCTTCCCAATAATAATAATAATAATAATAATAATAATAATAATAATAATAATAATTATTATTTAAACCCCGGCCATCTGGCTGAGTTTCCCCAGCCACTCTCGGCGGCTTCCAACAGAACATTAAAATGCAACCATCTATTAAACATTAAAAGCTTCCCTAAACAGGGCTGCCTTCCGATGTCATCTAAAAGTCTGGTAGTTGTTTTTTTCTTTGACATCTGGTGGGAGGGTGTTCCACAGAGCGGGTGCCACTACCAAGAAGGCCCTCTGCCTGGTTTCCCTGGAACTTGGCTTCTTGTAGTGAGGGAACTGCCAGAAGGCCCTTGGCACTGGACCTCGGTGTCCAGGCAGAACGATTCAGACAAAAATGTTTTCACCCTTATCCCCTAGTGATCAGTCCCCCCAAACCAGATCCCTTGCCCAGTTCCAGTCACTTTTCTCCTAGCAATCAGCTTAAAAGTCGCTCTGCAAGCTCTTTGATATTAAGCATCAGCAGTCTAGTTCCATTGGCATTACAAAGGTATCACAGGTATCACTGCGGGGTTGAGAATAGTCCCCTATCAAAAAAAGAATCTCACATTGAGATGCCTACTTGGTACATATAGAAGGCCCATCTCTGGATTGTATCACTGATGCCACAATGAGGGCTGCGGCTGCTGCCACAGGGGCTGCCCACCAGGTCGTTACGTTCAGCCATTTTCCTCCTCCGAGGCACATCTCCAAAAATTTCTACAGGAGGCTGCATTCAGCACTATTGGAGGAGGAGAGGGTGGTGTCTAGAAGTTATGTGCTCCCTTAACTCCTAGACTCAGCTGTCTCTCTGGCCTTAGACTAGAGCCCAGTCACAACCATCCTAAGGGAAGTCCCCATGCTAGGACTCAGTATGGCTGCTGCATTTGTGTTCTCTGGCCAAGAGCGTGCTGCTTCCCATATCTTAGTTCAATGAGACTTGAAAGGCAGGCAGCCACCTCTTGCCAAGGATGAATTCATGACAATGTTGGGCTTCCTCGGCTAGAGGTGTTTGTTAGCCTTGTGGCCATCTAGGATATGAGATGGAACAAATGGTTTTTTTTGGGGGGGAATAGGAAAGAGGACTCTAGGCTGGAGATGGATGGAAAGCCCAGGCTTATCAGCAAAAACAAGACAGAAGCTGTGTTAGGATCCTCCCACCAGAGGGGGTTTGCACTTCCTGTCTAAAAAAAACCCATCTGAAAGAAAGAGCTCTTCTATCACCAAGACAGAATTCTTACAGACTTAATAGCAATCTCCACAGCACTAGGATAAACAATTGAATTTCTTACATATAGATTCTGTTTCTCTTTTTCTCCTTCCCGCCTCCTTTTCCTTTGCTGTCAAGTTATCTGACCTCTGTTTGATAATCTCATTTCCTGAAAATCAAAATACCGGAAATTTAAGCTTCCTAGAGTGTTAATTGTGACCCTGCTCCATTGCTAATCAAAAAATTGGATGTTTTGCATGAAAATGCTGCTCTAATTAATTCTCAGTCATAAAGCGCCCTGGTTTTAATAACCCCTTCTTGATTGGATAGCCTTTGAAGAGATGGTTGCTGCTAATCTGCTACACTAGAAAAACCGCACGCAGAGGAAATAATAAGTGGGCTTCTAAGGTCTGAATGAGATTATTGCATTAACACAGCCAAAGCGAAGAAGAGCAATCTCTCTGCCCCAACCTCAAATAAAGCTCCGATTTTGACGGGGTGGGGAGCAACCAAGACACCCGAGAGAACAGAAAGTCCCCTTGCTGCATTCCTCAAGGCAAAAGGAGCTCTTCATTTCAAATCGTTCTGCCATTTTGAGGTTCCTTTTCAAAACTTAGGGCATCCACCTGCCACAATGCCTTTTTAAAAATGAGACAAGAACACGTCAGTCCTTCCTTCTCCCTCCCTATCTCTTCTGAGTGACAGCGTATTATCATATGCAACTCTAAGAGTGCTGAACTGAATTTTCATTACTCCAAACGTCAAAAGCAGTTTGTGTCACCAGAGAACACAGGTGGTTGTCCCAGGCTGCCTTTTTTGTTGCTGCTGTTCTTGGTTAACACAAATTGCATGAGCCACAAAAGATTGTGCCTTGCAGAAGAGGTGGTTTCTTCCTGGGAATGCCATTCCCTATATAGAAGGCGTGAACTACATGCTCAGCAAAATCAGTGTCTGCTCTGAACTTTACCATATCTGACTGCAGGCACAGGGAACTAAATTTCTGAAGGCGCTTCAAAAATTCCATGAACATAGAAAAAGCTAGCACAAGAAGGTGGTAGAGAAAAGGGCAGACTGTTTTGCAACTAGATAGACTCAGCTGTTCTGTTCTTGGTTCATGAAGTAAGTTGTCAAGAGAACCTTGCAATTATCTTCCAGAACTTGGGAAGACTCAATATTGGTGGAAACCTGCCGGTTGCTTTCCCTGCCTCTCTGTGCCCCCCTGAGGCTCTTCAAATTTTCTCACCGCATGAACTTTCTTCATGGACTTAGTTGGCAAACTGATCTGAGAGCACTGCATCAGCATGGGAAATGATTTGGGTTCCCTATGGTGACTTAGAACAGAAATATCACCTGCTGTATCTAACGAAAATCTCAGATTCACACTGGCTTTGACAAAAACATGCAACTTGCTTCCAAGACACATCCTAGTAACCAGATCTCACTTGAAACCCAACATAGAGGAAGGATGCCCTAAAAAATATATTATTATTCAACATTTTTATCTAGCAAAGGAAAAGTTATAAACACAGCCTCCACTAATAGTTAAGATCCTTATTATCTAAACCAGAGCTTTCCAAACTTTTCATGCTGGTGGCACACTTTTTAAACATGCATCATTTCGCAACACGATAATTCAGTTTTACTTGAAAACTGGAGGTTAAACTAACCCCTTTCCAGCCCCGGAAAGTACATGAGACACACCTACACACAGCAGTTGACACACTAATGTGTCGTGACACACCGTTTGGAAAGCTCTGATCTAAATCTTGGCTAACCAAATTTTGCAATGAAGCAAAAGAAAAAAATCCTAATATTCTGGGTTCTGAACTGGCAGTGAGTGACCAAGAAAAGGATCTTGGGATTGCTGTGATTAACTTGATGAAAATGGCAACCCAGTGTGCAGCAGCTGTGAAGAAGGCAAATTCCATGTTAGGGATCATTAGGAAAGGGATTGAAAACAAAACTTCCAACCTCAAAAGGGACATTGTCATGCTGGAAAAGGTTTGGGAAACAGTAGCCAAAATGATCAAGGGGCTGGAGCAACTTCCTATGCGGAAAGGCTGCAAGATTTGTGAATTTCTCATTTAGAAACAGGGTAAGGGGGGACATCATACAGGTGTGTAAAACTAGGAATGGTGTTGAGAAAGGGGATAGGGAATTTTTTAATCTTGCTTTCATAGTAGTGGAGCCTGTGGCCGTCCACTGAAGCTGAAAACGTTGGAAGACTCCAGAGAGACAAAAGAAAGCACTTCTTCACACAGCACATTGTTAAACTATGGCATTCACTCCCATAAGATTATGGTGGTGGCTGCCAACCTGAATGGCTTTAAAAGGGACGAGACAAATTCATGGAGGGCAAGGCCTTCAATGGCTGCTAGTCATAGTGGCTATATATAACCCGCAGGATCAGAGACAATATGCCTCTGAAAAGCAGTGGCTGGGGATCACGATCAGAGACTGCTGATGCCAGAGCCTGCACAAGAAGTTTTGCCGCCTGAAGTGAAGAGCAAGACCCTCCCTCACTGCATATACAGAACACAAATGAAGCGGCAGCTGAGTCTTCCTCTCTAGTGATGGGACAATAGCCTCCACTATTCCTGAGAGCAGAAGGCTAGCTTAGCTGGCGTAGAGCAGGCATTGCGGCACACACAGCTCTGTCTTCCCTACAAGCTTGCTACACTCCCTGCATCTAGTGATGAAGGCAGCAGCTTCACTCTGTCTAATAGCAGGGCTGCCCCTAGCTACTATGCTTGTATCCTTGTGAGCTTCTCACTGGGGTATTCTCTTCTCCACTGTGAGAATGAATGCTAGAATAGCCATTTGGTCGGACACAGAAAGTCTCTTCCAATGTTCTTACCCATGACTCTTGACTAAGCTGCTGCTGAATGCAACTCACTGGCATGGATATAAGCAAGCATTATACCAGCTCCTCTTCACTTCTTGAATGCTCCAGATAATCTGAATTAAAGTTTGCATTTTGGGCTGTTTTTCCTTTGCACAGTTCTAAGTTACCTTCCATTCACTTCCAAATATTGCAAGACATCTGCATTAAATGCTGTAACATATCTTGTCAGGCAAGCTCCAAATACTTTTCTTGATGTGCATACATACCAGACCAAGATCGAGGGGAGGGGTGAGAAGAGGCAGGTTAGGGGGCCACAAACAGCTTCTTTCACAATGCTCACTGGGTGGAATGGCCATTACCTTTCAGCCTAGCCTACCTCACAGGGTTACAGTAAGAATAAAATGTGAATGATTATATAGCACCATGAGCATCAGTTAGTACACTGGGATATAGAATGAATGCTCATACATATGAACGGCATACCTCTGCACATCACAGAGAGGCTAACAGCTTCCTTCCTAGGAAGCAGAACACAGGAAAACTCTGAATATTCTCAGATCAACTTACAGGTCATTCTCCTTCATTGCAAAGTAGAAGT
Source organism: Zootoca vivipara (assembly GCF_965207765.1). Classification (NCBI taxonomy): domain Eukaryota; kingdom Metazoa; phylum Chordata; class Lepidosauria; order Squamata; family Lacertidae; genus Zootoca; species Zootoca vivipara. Next base: position 66,314,972 of record NC_142592.1, on the reverse strand, counting down.
CTGGAAGAAAGGTGCTTCTGAATGAAAGGGCCATAACCCAATATAGAGCTACATGTGCAAACGCCTACTGACTCATCAGATTAAAAAGGTAAAGGGACCCCTGACCATTAGGTCCAGTCGTGACCGACTCTGGGGTCCCTGACTCATCAGATTAATTAGGCCTTTATTTGGTGCTGGATTGTAACGCTCAAAACAACTAGCTCCTGAATCAATCCTAGAGAGAATTTGGCTTTGCTCCTGTGAAAGCAGCTAAAAATTAAAAATATTTGTTCCCTCCACACCTTCCCCCTATGACACCATGGCAGGATTAGTTGCAGATCTGTTGAATTGTGGTGTCAGATTTACTGCTTTGCAGCTAATGGGTTACTTTAAAGATGGAATGGCACTTCCCTCTCAGCTAACTGTGACAGTGTGCTGGTGTGAATGCTGCACCCCTAGCCAGTTTCTAAATACAGGAAACCTGGCAGGCAAGAGAGCAGGAGAGGCTGTTCCTCTAAAAGCTCTGAGCATCCACCTCCAAGTCACGTTGGCTCCGCATTTTATGGCAGAGTAAAAATCAGCAGGGGGCATTGGTAGCGACAGTAATTAAATCCTATAGTGTCTGCTATGCAAAGGGCACTTCATTAATTACAAGGAAGGTGACGGGTGTGCTGTGCAGCTCTTTGACAACCATGCCGCTTGGTGGAATTAACTATACTATTAGTGTACCGTATAAGAAAGCTATTAGGGATGTAATAGTAAATTCGTCTGAATACAAAAAATTTAAACACACACACACACACACACACACACACACACACACACACACAATGCAAACAGGCTCTCTCTTTTATCAAGAAAATGCCAAGATCTCACCTCTCACTATTAGATTGGCATTTTATAGCAGCTCACCCCTTGCATACACATTAAAACACACACCACAACCACGGTGTATAACTGGGTAATTGCATTTGCTCACCTTCATCCCTTGTTAGCCTTTCCCTCTCCCCTTCCAACCCACCTTCTGGTTTTGAAATGGAGAGAAATTTGAATGAAAAGATCCCTGGGCCAGGAGCCTATTTTCCTTCCTTCTTCCAACAATGCTGTAAAGGGCAAGGAACATGGATGGTTCTATCATAAACATCAAGCAGGTCCTCGCAACTAAGTGTTGCAGTGGATCTCTAGTCTCCGTCTCTCTGTCTGTCTGTCTGTCTGTCTGTCTGTCTCTCTCTCTCTCTCTCTCTCTCTCTCTCTCTCTCTCTCTGTGTGTGTGTGTGTGTGTGTGTGTGTGTGTGTGTGACCAGAGCCTAGCATTAATAATACAAATTTTAGGAACAACAAAATCAGAAAATCAAAGAATTGTAGAATTAGAAGGGACCACAAGGGTCATCTAGTCTAACCCCCTGCAATGCAGGAATCTTTTGCCCAACGTTGGATTTGAACCTACAACTCTGAGATTAAGAATCTCATGCTCTACTGACTGAGCTGCAGTGATAGTTAGAACACTTGTTCCAACTTGGGTCTATATTTCTGTGCTTTTTTGTTTAGTTTTTGTTTTAATGAACAACTAAAAGTGTGACTAGTCTGCTTGCAAGTCAATACAGAATGAGACTTCTGCATGCAACTGAGTGTTTGGAGGAGATCTGATGATAGCAATTTAAGTAGACTGACATTTTCTGCAACCTGCAATAGCTCTGATGTTTTCATTCTCTCCTCATCTCTTTCCCTGGTCTGAGGAAAGTCACTGTTTGCTGTTTGGTCCATATATCCTTTAAAGCAGGAAAAGAGAGAGGGAAAGAGGGAGGAAGGAGCATGCATGCCCAGGCTTACTGCATTACTATTTCCCAAAGTGTCAGACCCATCTGTTATACTGGCCTCCCAAATATAAAATATAATACAACTGCAAATAAATTTCAGCGAAATCTATCATCCTGAAAGCATTACAAAACATACTTCGTGAGTGGGTGGTTATAAAAACCTGGCTGTATTGTGAAACTCAAATATCATGACAAAACTCAAAACTGATATTGCTACTATGGAGTTTTATCCTGCAGTTCAGTATTTTGAATTCTGACTTAAAACTAGTTTGAAGTTTTGATTTGTTTCCAATTTATTTCAAAAAAGACAGCGGCTATCAAGGTAAGTGGGAAAGTGTTACTCAAGTGTTCATTTGAAACCAGGTTTCCCCCCCTAGCTTGGCTTACCTTGAAGTTCACCACTCCTGCTGTACAACTCCCTCCTCTGCTCCCGCAAATAGGCACTCATACTAATGGCATGGGAAGATGATTCAAACCTGCAATGAGACAAACACAGCACGTCAGCAGGCATTATGAATCAATGTGAAAGTCAAGGCCAGTTCCAATATGTGTGGTCATATATTGACAGTATAATCCATCTTCAAAAGCTAAACAAGTTGCTGGTTCTGTTGATCTCTGACTGAATCCCCATATCCCTCCCCATTATTAATCATATCATACATTTCATTCTGCTGCTAAGTTCCTAACTAGAAGGCACCAAATCTTAGCTTGTGGCATGTACCTCACACTCCTCTGAATATTCTTCAGAGTATTATGGGCCCCTGGCGTCATGAGCACTAACGAGGGACATAGGTCATTTAATCAAAGCAACACTTTTGTACTGATCATTTCCACCCCCACCCTATCCAAAATGGGCACTTCCTCCTTCCTCCCCATTTACCATGTCAGGTAAAGTCAGACTACAAAACACAACTCTTTGAATATTCCTGGCCATGGGAAACTGGCGAGAATAGTTCCTTTAAGAGTTTTACCCCAGGCACACGACTCTCTATAGTCATCTGCTTATAAGGTAGGAAGGACAGTCCCTTCTACAAACATTACAGAAGGAAGTAAAATATCCTGGGGAAATGCCACTTTATGTGGCCATGCAAGTCTGCCTAGCAGCAGGCCTCCCTATTCTGTCTATATGATTACTCAAAGGAACATAGAAAGCTGCCTTACACCAAGACAGACCATTGGCCCAACTAGCTCAGTATAGTCTGCTGTGACTGGAAGCAGCTCTCAAGGGCTTCAAGCAGGGGACCCAGCCTTACCTAAAGAGGACAGGGGTAAATATCCAAATGCTCTACCACTGAGCTAGGGCCCTCTCCATAACTTAGCCTGATTACTCAAGGAGGGCTCTTGAAAATGCAGAGATCCTTCTGGCAGGTGGATGGGAAAGAGGGTTGGGAGACAGCTGCTCCGTGTGGTGAGACAAACACCGAAGGAAGAAGAAAACAGCACGACCGAGGCATTATCAAACAACTCACCTCTCAACAGGATGAAAAATGCCATTTTAATGGCAAGATCTCTACTGATACAGTGACAGCTGACAGATAAAGCAACCAGAGATCCCAGCAAGCATGGCTGTCATTGTGGTTAAAACAATCACAAGAGAATGAGCAGCAGGAGACATGCGCTTCTTATTAAGCAATTATGCCTTACTTCATTTTCATCAGGCAGAAATGAGTGTGTGGGGCTGGAGCAATGAAGCTGACAAGCTAACATGCCAAGCAACAGGGGATGGGAGCAGTTCAGGATCAGCAGGGAAACTGCAAGAAATCCAAACCTTCCAGGGAATCTATGAGGAAATCTCAACAAGGTGCCCCCTCCCAGGTTCTAGTCCTTTGATGCTGAGTGTGAAGTTGCAGGCTGCCTGCAATTCCTACACAACAGGTCGTGGCACTATGGTCTAAACCAAACATCCCCAAACTTGGCCCTCCAGATGTTTTGGACTACAATTCCCATCATCCCTGACCACTGGTCCTCTTAGCTAGGGATCATGGGAGTTGTAGGTCAAAACATCTGGAGGGCCGCAGTTTGGGGATGCCTGGTCTAAACCACTGAGCCTCTTGGGCTTGCCGGTCGGAAGGTCAGCAGTTCAAATCCGCACAACAGGGTGAGCTCCCATTGCGCTGTCCCAGCTTCTGCCAACCTAGCAGTTTGAAACATGCCAGTCCAAGTAGATAAATACGTGGCGGGAAGGTAAATAAACAGCATTTCTGTGCGCTCTGATTTCCGTCACGGTGTTGCGTTGCGCCAGAAACGGTTTAGTCATGCTGGCCACATGACTCAAAAAGTCGTCTGTGGACAAACGCCGGCTCCCTTGGCCTGAAGCAAGATGAGCGCCACAACCCCATAGTCGCCTTTAACTGGACTTAACTGTCCAGGGGTCCTTTACCCTTTTTTTCCCCTTATGCAACAGTGTGACTATATAGCACATTTTAAAACAATTACAATAATTACACGTAATAAAATTATAGGCATGGATAGGCTTGCTGGGAGGAAAAGTGAATAGGCTCCAAAAACATTACAGCAGAGGCATTTGCCTAATATTAATGGGCAGGGAGTTCCAAAGAGAAGGTACTGCCACACTGAAGGTTTGATTCCTTGCAACTGCAGAATGAACATTATGTGATACTTGTAAAAGTGCCAATTCTGAGATTGAAGCAGTCGAATGGGCACGTATGCACATATAGAGGAAAGTGAGACCAAGAGAGATAACTAAACCATGATGCCATAGTCCCAGTGATCAATTTATAAAATGCAGTTTACCACTAATTTATCAAAGGGGCTTATTCTGGGCTATTGGTCTCCAAAAGAAAAGTCAAGAAAGTGGTAAAAGAAAAGTAAAAAAATGCAGGGCAGCAGCACTGCTGTACGACGGCTGGAAGCCAGAAGTACAAAAGATGAACCCGAGAATCACTCATGTTTAAAATGTTGACTAAAATCACAGCAGTGATTAACAGCATCCAGTTGAAGCAGCATCAAGAGAAAGAGGCACACAATGGACCAAGGACAGAATTCTTGAGTTAATCAAAACAGAATGGAACAGAAGAAGCACAACTGCCAACACAGATCAAGCTTTGCCCTTGTCATTCTATAACTTTCTGTAACACATGTTCCCACGCATGTCTGTGAAATAGTGTAAGTCAGTCAGTTGTGGAGAATTCTGAAACAAATAAAAATGCCTGAAATTCAGCTGTAGAGCCAAAACAGCCCTAATGATTTATTCGGAGAGTTGCAAGAACCAAGAACCTTTTCCTCCTCTGCAACATGCACAAGAAGAAGGGGACGACAGAGGACGAGATGGTTGGACAGTGTTCTCGAAGCTACCAATACGAGTTTGACCAAACTGCGGGAGGCAGTGGAAGACAGGAGAGCCTGGCGTGCTCTGGTCCATGGGGTCACAAAGAGTCGGACACGACTAAATGACTAAACAACAACAAATTTTCTCTATACCCTCAGAGGGACAATGAATTTGCCCAGCCTCTCTGTTTTCCCCAATTCATGAAGTTGGATAAAGCAGTCTTATACTGTGTCTCAGGGGAAAAGAGAAGAGTATCAGACTCCCCTTCCACTACCATTTATCACCATTTTTCCGCCAGGATTCCAACTCTCACGCCTCCTTTAGAAAACTCAGGTCAGGGAGACCCACATTTAATGTGAAAATGGGGGAGTCCATTTGCATCAGATAATTGACTTCCACGTGACCTAAGTGTTTGCAGCACTCCTCCCTAAATTAAGCCTCCACCTTTCCTCTTAAAAATAAAGCTGGGTAACTATCAAGCACAGAGCAGTACTGAAGATGGACCGGACAATTTCTATGCAAAGCACAGTTTGGAAAAGAGAAGCAGTGCTGCACTTACTTGAACAGGGAGGTTTTAGGCCTCTGGGGTTTCTTTTTTGCAAAGAATGCTGCAAATTCCCGTCCTGAGCTGGCATAACTAAGCTGAGCTGATGGCTCTGAAGATGCCCTCGTATTTTTCATATCCAAGTACTCGGTGAGCAGCATCTGGAGAGAAGGGGGGGGGGACAGCATTTTAAGAAGCACATTTTTAAAAGGCTTTGTGAACAAAATAATGCCAGAAAACTAACCTATGCAATCCATGAATACAGTTTGCACAAAAGTTTACCATCAGATTAAAACTTGGCAAATTTCTGAACAACTAACACACTAGCCATTTGGTGTGGAAAGTCTGTGGAACTCCCTCCCATTGGATGTCAAGGAAATAAAGAACTATCTGACTTTTAGAAGAGATCTGAAGGCAGCCCTGTTCAGGGAAGTTTTTAATGTTTGATGTTGTATTGTGTTTTAATTTGTTGGAAGCTGCCCAGAGTGGCTGGGGTAACCCACTCAGAGGAGCAGCATAACAACAACAACAACAACAACAACAACAACAACAACAACAACAACAACAACAACAACGGCTCTAGTAGGGTAGAGGTGCCTCAGTTCTGAAATACCCTCCTTTTGAAGGCTAGGATAGCCAAGTTATGGTTGGGAGTTCACTTTTAAATTGAAATATGTTTTTGTTTTTCCTAGACTTTGATGGCTATGGTTAGACTGTTTTTGAATCTTTATTTTATAGTACTGATTTGGGGGCTTTTATTATAGATATTATTGATACTGGTGTTGATATTTAACTGTTGTTGTAATTGTGTTTTGTGATTGATTGATTGATTGATTGATTGATTTTTGTAAACTGCTTTGAGGTCACTTTACACAAAATGCAGTATATGCACACATTAAATAATAATAGTAACATTTAGGTGCCAACACAGTCCATGTCATGTGGAATGAAATCATCCTGTAGAAGACACTCCTTGCTACAAATTCAGATAGACCTGAAAAGGGCAGTAACGTTTAAATTTGCAGCAAAAGTTTCACCAAAATTCCTGAACATACAGCATAGCTGCCAAGTTTTCACTTTTCTCGCGAGGAAGCCTATTCAGCATAATGGAATTTCCCTTAAAAAAAGGGAGAACTTGGCAGCTATGACATACAGAGATTTACTGGTGCCCTCTCAGCAAATGATTGCTTCACAGACAAAAAATTAGTCTGCCACACTGGATCAAATTTTGTAGCATTTGAAAAGAACCCACTGTCTTCAGACGAGCATATCCAATACAGATCTAGACTAATTTAACAACCACTCCATTTTTGCAGGGAGCCATGGGAAATGTTTTTCTGTAAGGAGGAGATCCCCTGTGATTTCCCAGCAAAACCACAACAAGGTACAGTTCACAAAGTTCTTTGCACAGGCCATTGGCTTAGAGTGAAAAATGAAGGGTGGTTTTTTTTAAAAAAAAAAAGCAGAAAAATAAATTATTTTGATCAGCACATATTAGAGCACTGACAACACCTGGGACCCATAACAGCATAGCATGATTATTGGTAACCATAATTCACCCTGTTAGGAAGCTGCCTAATGTAATAAGAGAGCACACTGTAGGTAACAAGTGAAATGTATCAGTGAAGGAAAGATCTTATTTAAACAAATTAGCATGAAATAACAACCAGGCCAACAGTACGAAGCTGCTAATTAGACACAACTGAGAATTCTTTTTTTAAAAAGATACAACAAAATTAAATAAAGATAACCTGATTTCTATCCCTAAATATCTCAATTAGTTCACCAGCAGAGATACTTCTGATGTGTTCTCATTCCAGTGCAAAGAAAACAGCAGTGTGTGTGTGTGGCCATATTTCACAGCAACTTATCTGCTTGCTTTGTTCACTTTTAAAGGCAGAGTCACACATTATGTTTTTGGAAGGTATGCAAGGCGTACAAGCTAATGTACACCGAAAACCGTAGAATGTAGATAAAGAACACGAGCTCAGAAATATGCATATCGTATCAGAGAGCCAGGAATACTACAAGGCTGCAGAAACACCATACACTTAAAACACATACTCCTCCACTCCAAAGAATCCTGGAAAAATCACAGAACGATAGAATTGTAGAGTTGGAAGGGACCCCAAGGGACATCTAGTCCAACCCCCTGGAATCTCAACTAAAGCAACCATGACAGAAGGCCACCCAACCTCTGCTTATGTAAACATAGTTTATACCCTCATGGAGCTACAATTCTCAGCACCCTAAACAAAGTGCAGTTCCCAGGATTCTTGGGGGAGGGTGCTTTAAATCTTTGGTATGTTCACTACAGTTGGTTATTCCTAAGTTACTTTCTCAAGTACACAGATTTCAGAAAGCCAAGTCGTCAATAAGCTCATGAGGAAAAGGAGCCGGACACAACCTACCAGGCTCCTTCGCAAACAAGCACCCAGCATTTGAATACAAAATGTTTCCTGGGAATTAAGGGAAGAGCAGTCCAGTCTAAACTGTCTCCAAATCTGCCAGACTTATACACCTCTCTGCTTTCAAGGAGTTCTGAGTGGGGTTCAAGAGCCTTAACTTTTATCTTGCAACACGTGAAATTGGAGCAGTGGCCGGGTGCTACAGAAAATGTAGGAGGGACAAGAGGCAAAGCTGGCTGAGAATTCTTAGAACTTTAGGCAAAACATTCACATTTGAGGGCCAACAGGTGGGGGGGGGGCAATTGCTGGAGATTTTCTCTAATTAGCATCCTGCAGTACACCAAGTTCACAGAGCAACAGCAATTACCATTTGGATGATTATCATAATCATCACCATCTAATACAGTCATACCTCGGGTTACAGCCAGTTCAGGTTACTTCCGGGTTTTGGCGCGCACACATGCGCCGAGTCACGGAATCGCGCTTTGCGCAGAAGCACTGAATCGCAACCCGCGCATGCGCAGATGCACAGGTGCGAGTTGCAAACGCTGCGGGTTGCAAACATGCCTCCTGCACGGATCACGTTCGCAACCCGAACGTCCACTGTACTTAGAGGCTAGTAAAAGTCATACCCCACTATCAATGTCAGTCCCTCCTGCAGGTCTCTTCTAATATTTCTCGAACTATATATTTAGTTATAAACCTATCAATGTCAGTCCCTCCTGCAGGTCTCTTGTAATATTTCTTGAACTATATATTTAGTTATAAACCAAAAACAGTAAAAAACAAAACCAAACTTAAATTTTACAACTGGAATCTGGTAGGCGAGGAGGGAGCTTGCAAACATGCAGCTACACAACCCAATTTCTTCTGCTCACTGAAGTGATTAGTAATATTTGCCTGAGGATGAAGTGAGGCCACGAGTGTTTGGTCCTACAATGTTTAATTATTCGTTGCAAAGCCATCCATCAAAATCCTTGTTAGACGTTAATCAAATGCATAAAGAGCAAGATTTATGAGTGACTGTACAGTTTGCAGCATCCCATCCATCTATCACAACGACTTCTGACTTCCTGTTTAACAGAGGTTGAATGTAGCCATCCGTGTATTAGACACTAATCACAAACAAATCTGGACAAGACAGCAAAGAGATCCAAGGAAGCATTATTATTATTATTATCATCATCATTATTAATTATTTCCAAAAGCTAAAACTAAAACCTAAGTTGTTGTTGTTTAGTCGTTTAGTCGTGTCCGACTCTTCGTGACCCCATGGACTATAGCACGCCAGGCACTCCTGTCTTCCACTGCCTCCCGCAGATTGGTCAAACCTAAGTACTCTGGGGGAATAGCTGTTAGCCTATTGCAGCAACCCCAATAGTCTGTCAATGTGGTGGTGGGGCTGGCACCTGAGAGAGGGGGCAGCACCTGGAGTGGAGTTGCCGTGGCCACTGTGTAAAGCGGCAGTGGGGCAGAGTCTTCTCTTCCTCTTCCTTTACCTGCCACTGCTCTCCGAACAGGCTTGCTGCTCTCTCTGGGAATGCCCCTAGGGTTGTGCAGTGAGCAGAACTGACATCTCTTTCTGGTCAGGGCACCATTTCACTGTGTGTGCTGTGAAGCAGTACTCCACACTTTCCAAATGCCCAGTGCAAACTTACCCTACCCTCTTACTTTTTTCTTTTTAAAAAAAATCAATATACACGGCTATTCCTTTCATTTACTTCACTAAGGAGCTGCAACAGGTCAGAGGCAAATTCACAGCTGTGGGTTGTGCTTTATTCGGCAGCAAATGGACAGGTATTTGCAGTTTTCTCACAACACAGGCCTATGCAGAGAGAAAGCTACACTAAGCCCTTCTCCTTGTGATGCTGTCAGTTTGTGTCCAGAGTTTATTTTTGTTTTGTTGGAAGAGGGGGGTGCATTTAGACATGCAGTTCCCTCCACACCCTGGCAGCACTGGGTAGTTCAGCTGGCTAGAGCATGGTACTGATAATGCCAAGGTTGCAGGTTCGACCCCTGTTTGGGATATTACTGCATTGAAGGGTTGGACCAGAAGATCCTCATGGTCCGTTCCAACTCTATGAATCTATGAATCTATGCTTACAATTTGAGTTCTATGGAATTCAAAACTTAATGCAATACAGTATAAGGAATAAAAAGCAATAAAAATATGATTAAAAACCATACAGAATCTAGCACAGTGCATTACAGTTGCTACAGTGTGCAGAAAGAAAACAGCAACTGGTCTGCCAAGACCCTCAGCAGTCTTCGTGGTTCATTGGGGGATGGTGGTTGCAAACCACTGGCAATGACCTGAGGTTGTTGGAAAACAATGAATGATAGCCATGAGGATATGTTAAGAGCTACATAGAAGGAAGAAGCCCCATCACCTCAACTCAGAGAGCTTCATTTGGCCCTATCTCAAATCTGAGGCTCAGAATGTACTCAGAGGAATAGTGTTCTTAATTCTAAATAGATGCCTTTTGTACCTAGCTCTGCTTGGCAAGTCTTGGGGGTCATATGAAAAACAAAGTAGATCTGACAAACATGCAGTAGACCCACCTCACAAACTTCAAGGGGAGTGACAAGTCCAGCAATATTTCCATCTCTAAAATGGTAGCAGGGTTGAATTCTTCCTATGCTATACACAAATTAAGCATCATCAGTAGAGCTGTCAAACAGCTCATTAATTTTAGCTGATTAATAATCTGGCTTTTAACCAAATCAATTAAATTTCAGTAGGTTTGCAGATTGCCAATGCCACAGTAAGCATGCTTTATTGAAAAAAATAAAGTGTGAGATAACTAACCATTCATTAAAATAAGTTGCTCACTCCTGGGAGGAAAGACCACCTTGATCATTTTCTTTTCTTTCTTTTTTTAATTTCCTGTTTGGTTATCATTATAGAACCAAAATAGTTTCAAAGAAATAAACAAACAATTCTCAGTTCTCCAATGAGCAGCTTCAGAAGGGATGGCGGTGTTTCAGACATTGTTGGAATCCAGCTCCCATCAAGCTCACTCTGCATGGCCAAGGGGCAGGGATGGGGGTGGTCTAGCAGCAGTTGGAGGACCAAAGGCTGCCCAATCATGAGCTATCATCTTAGTTGATGAATCTGCTGGTGAAAGTTTGCAGACCTAATCATCATTCCCATCCAGGTGTTTATTTCCCATCGACCCCAACCAAACAACAAAACCCGATTTACCTACCATATTTTTCGCTCCATAAGATGCACCTTTTGTCTCCCAAAAAGGAAGGGGGGGAGTCCGTGCATCCCATGGAGCGAATGCGAGAGCCAGAGCCCGTCCAGAGCCAGAGCCCAGCCAAAAGCCAGAGCTCACACAAAACCAGAGCCCGCGCCAGAGCCACACACCTAGGACAATTAAAGAAAGCAAAATATTTTTTTCTTGTTTTCCTCCTCTAAAAACTAGGTGCGTCCTACGGTCAGGTGCGTTCTATGGAGCGAAAAATACAGTATTTCACTAACCACAGAGAGTCTCCGAGTCAAGGCAAATGAAGCCAATAAATAGTAGGATGTTAAGTACACAATATGTTAGGGGAAGGAGAAGAGGAAGACATGAATTGATACTGGAGAAAGAACTTGACAGAGACAACAGCAGACATATGTCAGCTGTCACTCTTCAAAGCTTTCCCCATCAAAACATCCCTTCAGTTGTATTATCCGCTGCAGATCTCTTCTGGAAATATGACCCATGAGTACAATACGGTAATTAATTACAAAGTGTCCTTTGTAGTTTTGGTCACAAAAAATCTTTAAAAGCAGTTGGAGGCAGGGATGATAAAAAGCACAAGGCCTCTTAAAGCAAGTATAGAATCAACTACTTCTCCCAAAGATGTGATGAACAAATGAGTCATTACATTATCATTATCATCACCACCACCACCACCACCATCATTCAATAGGAGCTAGGCATTAAATACATTTTGTTTTTTCTTAAAGCCTTCTTAAGAACCAGACAAATTTTTAATGGCAACACCCACAAATAAGCACAACTCATGTGCAGTGATTTCCTACACCAATATTCCTGCATGTATTCCTGCAATATTCCTGCATGTCTGCAAAAAAAGGAATTCTGTGGTGTGAAGGGGGAGCAGCTAAATATGGCCCTTTTCCTCTTCCTATTAAAAAAATAAAATACTATCAAACCCAAACTCAATTACACTTATATTACAGTATTTTTGGTCCCCAGTTTGTCCAAAGAGAGATAACAGAAAGCACAGCATGAAGCCGTAGAGGTAAAAACCACAGTTGCTGTACTTCTTTTCCATACATACAATTATGTTCAGGTTAAAATAAGTATCATATACACCCTTTTCTCCTCTCACCATGACCTCATTCATTAACATTTGGGTAGATTTTTGTTGTTGTTCCCCCCCCCACTTTTTCCCACTGAAAAGTTGTTTAGGGATAGTGCAATATTTCCTCTGCTTCATATCCCTGCACCTAGAGGACCACACTGCTATCTCAAAGGACAGCAAAAGAGCTGGACTAGAGAGCCACCAATGGTCTTTAGATTTCAGAGTCAAGTGACACAAAGCAAATTTTAGGCATGCATTTAAAAATGTCAAGTCTAAACGCAGTACACAAAGCCACTCAGCCTATCTCCAAGTTCATAGTACCTAACCCCAGGGACATCAATTTAAGCTCTGCATGTCCACATGCAAAGATAGAGAAGGCCCAACCTTTTAAAAAAATGGGACTATTGGAAGGTGAGGCTTTCCTAGGGAACTTAGAATCATAGAGTTGGAAGAGACCACGAGGGCCATCCAGTCCAACTCCCTGCCAAGCAGGAAACACCATCAAAGCATTCTTGACATATGCCTGTCAAGCCTCTGCTTAAAGACCTCCAAAGAAGGAGACTCCACCACACTCCTTGGGAGCAAATTCCACTGCCGAACAGCTCTTACTGTCAGGAAGTTCTTCCTAATGTTTAGGTGGAATCTTCTTTCTTGTAGTTTGAATCCATTTCTCCGTGTCCGCTTCTCTGGAGCAGCAGAAAACAATTTTTCTCCCTCCTCTATGTGACATCCTTTTATATATTTGAACATGGCTATCATATCACCCCTTAACCTTCTCTTCTCCAGGCTAAATATACCCAGTTCCCTAAGCCATTCCTCATAAGGCATCGTTTCCAGGTCTTTGACCATTTTGGTTGCCCTCTTCTGGACACGTTCCAGCTTGTCAGTATCCCTCTTGAATTGTGGTGCCCAGAACTGGACACAGTTCTCCAGGTTAGGTCTGACCAGAGCAGAATACAGTGGTACTATTACTTCCCTTGATCTAGATGCTATACTCCTATTGATGCAGCCCAGAATTGCATTGGCTTTTTTAGCTGCTTCATCACATTGCTGACTCACGTCAAGTTTGTGGTCTACCAAGACTCCTAGATCCTTTTCACATGTACTGCTCACAAGCCAGGTGTCTCCCATCCTATATTTGTGCCTTTCATTTTTTTTTTTGCCCAAGTGTAGTACTTTACATTTCTCCTTGTTAAAATTCAACTTAATCCTGGCAAATCCTGCTCTGCTACCACTCAATGTGCAACAGAGTCTTTTAAAACCTGGTTGAATGCCTGTCAGAAAGGCATCGATGATAGCGGTGGGAAGCGAACTATCAAAACCTCCCTTCCTTATTAAGACCTTAAGTTTTGCAAATTGTGGCCATGCAATGTTGTTCAATGGCTGCAACATAATTAATCATTAATGTACCAAACTAAGTTGCTACAAGCAGGGCGGACTTTGGTAATACAGCACCCTGAGCGAGGACACCATTCATCACTCCCCCTAAATATTTCATACTTTCACAATAATTCCCCCCCCCCTTTTTTTTGTCTCGGCTCAAAGCCCTATGTGGGGAAACTGCCTGAACTACCCTAAATCTGGCGCTGCTCTAAGAACAAGTATATGATTCAGAGGCTAGCACTTACAATTCACTAGCAGGGGGAGAGGGCCGGGGGAGATGGCATACTGTTTAAATACCAAGCATGTTAACTCTTAGATAATACAGTGTATTTCATGTTCTTCATCCTTCCAACTAATTACTTAAGACATCCTGCTGCAGTCAAGATGGTAACAGTATATGCCCTCAGTCTTCATTAAATGCCACTACTTAATAACAGACTCCAAAAAAGGGCTTAGTTTCATTTACTCCTAGCTCCTGAACTTTAGAAAGTTGTTAATCAGACTCCTATGTAAATGGAATGACGATTAAAGGTTAAGTACAGGTTTCGGAAATTTCAGAAGTTGAAGACGTGTCACCCTTAAAAGGGAGGGAGGGGGAAAGGGGGGAAGAACTATCAAGCTTTGACAGGAACTAAACATCTTAATTAAAATGCTCAGAAGTACAGTACTCATTTCTGCATGAAGTTCTATTTTCAAATGTCAAATTTAATCAGGCACTTGAGTAAAAATCTGCAATATTCCTATGGCAGGGAGGAAGGGAAGAAAATGCCTTGGGATTCTCCCCTTCTCTGCTTATCCTTAAAATTCCTCTCTTCCAGGGAACAGGTTGCTTTCTCAGACACCTTGACGCAACACACACTTCCTCTTCTCAGAATCCAATGCCGTTAGAGCTCAGGAGTATTGCTGGCATCCTATTTTGCAAACGTGACAAAATATTCAATAAGAGAGTTCTCAGTACATTTGCTCCCTTTCAGAAACCATGAGTGGCATGATTCAAAAGGATTTATGTTCACTGGAGATCCCTCCTATATTTCTGTCAAGAGCCTATAAAAACATTTAAAAACAACAACAACACCAAAACATCATTACCAGGGTGAGTCTAGCACTTCAGGGAGCACTGAATTAACAGCTGGAAGTGGTGCTGGTGGGGCATGGGCATAGCCAAGGGGATGTACCTGCCCCATGCCCAAATCAAGTAAATAAACAGAAATACTGAACTAACAGCTTGGTTCTGCCCCCCCCCCCAAACAAAGAGCCTGTTCCCCGCTAACATAAATCCTGGCTACACCCATGGTGTGGGGTTACTTTGGCAAAAAGAAAAAAGGCTTACTGGAGGCCAACCACCAGTAAGCCTCACTACTTGGTGTGGCTTCAAATACCCGAGGGCTAAATAAAGAGATCTGGAGCATGACATTGAAATACCGAGCCTGTGATGCCCCACTGCTGTCCTACAGCTTAATCCGACCCTGCTTGTTTGGGTAAGGGTAGGGAAAGGTGCACAATATTGCAGGTTTTCTGATGTATTGTCTTATGTCCTGCTGGAAGTTGGAATCCTATCACCTCCCACGGTAATCTTGATGACATGAAGAAAGTAGGGGTACCCCAGAAGGTGCTGCACAGCAAATAGTTCTGGGCTGCACAAGTCCTCCATGCCATGCCACATAACTCAGGGCTTCAGGTAACAAGCATGGGTGGGCATTTCAAGAAAAGCCTGGTCTGTGTCCCAGCAAAAAAATTCCCGGACTGAGAGTCTAGGCCAAAGACATGAGCATAACAAGACCAAGTAGAACACTACAGACCCCCTTGTGTCATCTTATTCCTGCTGAGCCAACTGCAATAACACTCTCCAGGAAGTGCAAAGGGAGTTGCTGCAGTGCAGCAGACAGCAGGCTAGCAGCTCCTTCCTGCAGTCTTGCAGAGATGAAGGCACGTGAGTCCCAGGTTTGAAACTGCTGGTGCTTTAGCGACAGCAAGGCAAAAAGCACAAAAACGTAGAAAGCTCTTGCCTAACCCATAGTTTGTTAGCACCCAACAAACAATGGCTAAACTGTGTCTAAATAGAAATATTGGGAATAATAGTCTTTCTTTATATATCTGATAGCCTCAGATCAGACCAGGCATATGTACCTCCCTGTGCAGAAAATTCTGATTAGCTAAAACATTGTACATACAAATACTATTAACGCCACTGAGGAAACCTTGGATCAAAATGCATCCAGCAGGTTTTAATCTGTTAAGGTCGCACTCAAAATCCATAAAGGGTAGTGGTGAGGAATATATTGCTGTCCAGATACTGTCGGACTACAGTTCCCCCATCAGGCCTGACCATTGGCCACCCTCATTGTGGCTGATGCAAGTTGGGACTCCAACAACACCCGGAAGACCAGTTTCCCTACTCCTATTACAAAGGCTGGTTCTGGTGCCATAATGAGGCCCATGGGAAAGCTGATGTTTTAAAAAAGGAGTTTGCAAAGTAGAAGCCTATTTTATGAACAAAAGAAAGGGAGAAGAGAGAAAGTCAAATCTATATTGACATTAAGAAGAAACATAGAATTGTAGGCTGCAAAGAACCCTGGGAATCATTGAGTCCAACTTCCTGCAATGCAGGAATCTGAACTAGATCTACTGGCCGATATGAAAGATGGGTCGAGAATAGTAGGAAAGTAGCAACTGATGATGCAGCATTTAACCAAATGCCTAAGGAAGTATAAAAGTATAAAATAGTGGTGCTAATTCTAGTTATAGGCAGGCCACTAAAATGGGTGTTGCATAGTCAGTACAATTCAGAATTGTCTTTAGATAATATGCTCTTTCCAGGTGGGTTTTTGAATTTGAATTAAATGAGATATTCCACATAAACCCAGAAACCACTTCTTTCCTACAGGTTAGAAAGTGGAGTTGTATTAATTGTACAAATCTAAACCTGCGTGAATGAAAGCTGCTAGGGTTTAGGGAGTGCTACACCAAGGATTCAAGTATTCTTTCTTTCTGTAGAAGATTTAAGACCTAGCTCTCAAGTGAATGATTCTCAAACTGGCTTGCAACAGGTTGTGATCTTCTTCTTTGGCGATCACTCATAGCTGAGTAAGATTGTCTTCTATAAACACGATTTTAACAATGGGTCCGTAAGTGACTGTGGAGGCCAATTCTGGATCCACACGTCCTTCCACAGTGGGGACATTGGTTTCCGGGCGGAAGTTGATCACAGTGTGGATTTGCCACGTGTGCCTTCCTCTTAGCATATTTCTCCCTTGCGTCCTGAGATCGAGTTTCTTCAAAGCCCATGACACCTTTGGTAAAGGCTGTTCTCCAACTGGAGCACTCACAACTTGTTCCTTTATTTCTCTGGCTAGCAGATGGAACCAGAACCAGCTTCCCTTCAGTTTCACAGTACCAGGAAATTAGCAACTGGGGTAGAATGATCCTTCTGTCAGGGAAAAAAAACAGCTCCCAGCAGTAGCTCCTTCAGATGATTGGATGGTTGGACAGAGACACACTTGTCTCCCCTTTGCAATGATGTTTTCTATGGGAGGCAAAGCATTCAGGCTCCCTTGGTCCCCGGGCCACTGCCAAAAAAACAGAATGTGCTTCCCTTCAAATAACTGCTCAAACTCTTGGAATGACTTTGAGCCAGTCACCATCTCTCAGCCTTGTTTACCTTGTTACAGGTTTGTTACAGGTATAAAATGGGGGCGGGGGGAGGTATGCTACCCTGCATCCCTCAGAAAAGTAATTGTATAAGTAATAAACATCTCTCTCTCTCTCTCTCTCTCTCTCTCTCTCTCTCTCTCTCTCTCTCTCTCTCTCACACACACACACACACACACACACACACACACGTACGTTCAGGCTTTAAAACTGAAGGTCCACAACAGTATAAGCTTTCAGAAAACAGTCATCATATGGAATCACAAACTTGCACTGCTGATCAAGTGCACCCCCCTACCTCGAACCTCTCTTCCACAAGCCCCAGTGAAATTAAATAGGTGTTGTGAAAAACTACAGCTGTTTTTAAGGCAGTTTTCTAGCACTCTGAATTGTGTTGCTAAGCCCCAGCCTGATTGAAAAGATGTCAACTATATTTCCAAGCCTTTTAGAAAGGCAGCAGGAAAGACCATTTCCTATCTCCTCCAAACACCAAACACATACTCACTTCCAATTCATCCTGGCCAGCAAAGCTTATATTGGCTTTACTAGAGAAGTTTAAAAATGAATAGGTGAGAAACTAATACCAGAGGGGGGAGCTCACAGCAAAGAGAAGATTCACAAAGATGCTGTTTAAAGGAGGGAAATATCAGTGCATGAAGTTGCAACATAAACCATTTCTTTCTTTCTTTTGCCTTCTTTTTTAAAGAAAGCCTTCATGCTCCACCCCACATTTCTTTTGTCATTTACACTCCGCTATGAAAAGCACAACACTGGGCGACCAAAATGCCACCGTTAAGCGGATTATAATGTTTCCAAACATGCTCCATTACAGCAGAAGTGTAAGTGCGTTTCTGCATCAGGGAGCCTTTTCCCCAGCCTTTCTTTCATCAACTTATCAAGTGAAGCTAAACAGCGCTGCTTGCATCTAATGATACTGGGCTTCCCATAATGGGATTAGGAAAAGCAGCACTGTCATTAGTTTCAAGGTACTATGTGCAGCCTTGCCTACAGTCCTCGCTTTGTGCTTTTAAACAGACATGCCATAAAAAGATAGACGTGCCAATCTGAAAGGAGCTGCTGAATTCCTGAGGTATATCTGCATTGCTTTACTCAAAGAAGGGAACCCCAAGCATTGGCAATAATGATGGTTTAAACGGACTGGGTGCATAATTAGGTAACCTGAAGGCTGAAGTGTGGGACACTATAATGCAAATTCCCAGCTGTTTGTGTATTCTTGAAAACTTCTGCCCATATATGTGTGAGGCCCAGAGAGCTCCCATCCCACAACTCAAACCCGGTGTCTTTCTGAAGTCAGTGACAATATCATTAAAAGGATCTTAACTACAGCTCCAGATCTCAGTTGGTGCTGACCTTTAAAGCCCTAAATGGCCTCAGCCCTGCATACCTGAAGGAGCATCTGCACCCCCATTGTTCAGCCCAGATACTGAGGTCCAGCACTGAGGGACTTCTGGTGGTTCCCTCACAGTGAAAAGTGAGGCTATAGGAAACCAAGCAAATGGCCTTTGCGATAGTGGCACCCTCCCTGTGGAATGCCCTCTCATCAGATATCAAGGATATAAAGAACTACACAACTTTTAGAAGACATCTGAAAGCAGTTCTGGATAAGAAAACTTTTATGTTTAATGGTTTATTATGTTTTTATATATGCTGGAAGCTGCCCAGTGTGGCTGGGGCAACCCAGTCAAATGTGAAGGGTACAAAGAAATTTATTATTATTATTATTATTATTATTATTATTATTATTATTATTATTATTTTCTTCCTCTGGCACTGTGATAAAGACAGAAGCTCGAGCTACATATTTATATTTACTAAACTTTTGTATTAGTATTTCATGGATGTTGGACAACACTGCCATGAAGGGTCTAGTCTTTACTGCTGCCAACTGGACTTTCAACAACTGCAGCCTCTTCATATGATATTGAGGCATTCGGTGAAACCAAGATAGAAAGCGTTTCTCAAGGTAGCCAGTGTCCAAGTTGGGTTTAAAAGTAATAAGCAGCATTCTGAAATTGTTTCCTGAAAACAATGGGCTACCACTACAGCTCTTCAAGCACTGCTGTTAAGACCCTTACAATTCGTGGGATAGGACTGGATTAAAATTTAATAAATGGTTATAATAACACAGCCAGCAGTAACTACCTGGAGTGGGCAATAATGGAACTGCCCGACTCTATTAAGCAAATGTTTTGGATCAAGTGCAACACCTGCTGCTCTGAACACAGCATCCCTGCTTTCATGTCCTGAACCTGGAAGGCATCAACCCCAGCTATTCAACAGAACTTAATTATGCTGTCTTCACCTGCTCCCCACCACTTCCAGACTGAAACGAAGCATGCCTGGTATCGAGTTCTGTCAAAGACTGTAAGTTTATATTTCCTGTGCTGCAACCACTTGAATTCCACCAATATTCCAGAGAGTTCCATCCATATTGCCACCTCTGCTGGATTTTCTCACTTACTCTGACCCTATTGACCACAATATTCTCAAACTGCATTCTCTGCTCTTCTACTCACAAGATTTGTACTGCGGAGAGACGAGAAAAATCAAGGAGGAGAATAGTGACTTGATTATTAAACACAGAGAGAGAGGAGGGAAAGGCTAGCACACTTACAAGCAGCTGTATTCTTTTTACATCTACGGCTTTGCACCTCTATTCATTATTCCATCTAGCCTAATAGAAACACAAGTACCGCCAAAATGGCTGAAAGCAGCGTTAACGGAGCACAGGCAAGAAGGCAAGTTGCACCACAGCAGCCAAATCTATTCAAACCAACTTCATTATTTCCCCACCAGCAAGTGTGAAGTTCAAACAGACTCTCTTGTGAAACTCACACAGCCTTAACACCAATTCAGAGAGACAAGAGTAAGGCAGATGGATCCAAAGAAGCTTGGCCAGCATCTATCCCACGACTGCCATTTAATTCCTGTGCCTCACAAAGAAACGCTGCTTCATCTCAGCAGAGCCAAGCCAAGGGATTCAGTAACACAAGCCTACCATGGGACGAAAGGGGAAACATCAGGCTGTTAGGAATAAGGCCAGGAAGCCAAGGGAAAGTGAAGTGCCAACAAGGCAAGCTAGAGACTCGCCTGGGCCAGAAGGGTGATCAATTATGTAGATACTGTTCTAGATAATTCCAAAGGGGAAATGAAGCCCAAAATGGCTTGGGCCCAATACATCTCCTTCGCTACGTCCTACCATGCTCATCAGTTAGCTGAAAGTTATCTCTTGCTAATGCATCACAGCTGAAAACAATCTAGAGTTGGGGGTCAGCGGTTCATTGACGGTACTACATTGTTCAGAGTTGTTAAAACAAAATAATAATAATGAAGAACTCCAAAAGGATCTTTCCAAGATGGCAAGTGCAAATCAATGTAGTTAAGTGTCAGGTGATGCATGTCAAATACATCAGGATAGCTCACTTGGTTAGAGCTTGGTGCTGATAACGCCAAGGTTTCAGGTTCAATCCCCATATGGGACAGCTGCCTATTCCTGCATTGTAGGGGATTCAGCTAGATGATCAACAGGGTCCCTTCCAACTCTACAATTCTATAATCTAAATACATACTGACCAGGAATGAGACCTTTGGGGTTGTAGCAGATAGCTTGAGGAAGATGATCACCCAATATGCAGCAGCTGTGGAAACGGCAAATTCCATGCTTGGAAACATTAGGAAAGGAATTGAAAATAAAGTGCCCCGTATCATAATGCTATGGTGTGACCAAATTTGGAATACCATGTGTACAGTTCTAGTCACCTCAACTAGAGTTGTAAGAGATTCAGAAAAGGACAACCTGAGAAATGAAGGGGGCGGAGCAACTCCCCTCTGAGAAACGATTGCAGCATTTGTGGCTTTTAAATTTTTTTAATTTTTAATGTGTCAGTGGTTGGATGCAGTAGTGCTTCTGAAACTGCAGGAGGAGAGGGTCCTGCTTACAGGCTTCCCACATGCATTTGGTTGGCCACTGTGAGAACAGGATGATAGACTAAATGAGCCATTGGCCTGATCCAGCAGGCTCTTCTTATATTCACATTTTCTGGAGCCTACATACCTATAGGATTACCTCTTCTCCTACATCCCCCTCCTCAGCAGTTACCGGTAAGATATGCATTCAGATACCCTGTCCCATCACTGCATTAAGTCAACACACATTTAGCAAGGAGCAGGGATTTGGGGGTGGCTACTCATTTGTCACTGAATCAACCTCTGTACAGTAAGAATTTGCCAAAATACACCCCTGATAATCTTCAGAAAATGCTGCTACTTATCCAGTAGGGCATTTGAGAGCTGAGACCATGGGTTATGTGAAATTTATTTTTAATTATTTTACAGGTATTAGCTTTTCTGCTGCCATTTTCATTAGTGCTATGAGCCCAGGCACAATATAAGGCAGGCTAAAAATGTTTAAAATAAATAAATGGTGCTCTAGAGTTTCATTATTACACTAATCAACCATTAGGACAATAAGATGTAACCTAGTGAAGTCACATGTTGTCAAATGAATAGTTGTACTTCTGCTGATGCCAAACAGAGTTTGGACAAATAATTCTTCATACCATGTTTGCATAATCCATGCTATTTGCATAATTAATTCCCACTTGCTGTGGATATGCAGAAATGAGAATCACTGTTGCAGACTTTTGGTTTGTTTTGATTTGCAACAAAACTCACATACCTCTCTACAGCCAACCTACTGCTCTGAGTAAAAACTCAGCATAGCATAATTGGGAATGTCCAAATGCAATGCCCACCAGCAATGGCTCAAGAATGTGCACTGGTTTGCAATTCCTCTTCCTGTCTAGCATGGTCCACTCAATTAAAACTAAACAAAAAAAACCAAGGAGAATTTCTATGGTAGCTGGGAAACAAGAAGATTCCTTATATTAAATTTGCCCATCTAGCTAAGTATTGCCTACTCTGACTGGCAACAACTCTCCAGTATCCCATGGAGTCTCTTTCATCACCTGCTACTCTGTTCTTTAACTGGAGAGTTCAATGGTTGACCTAGGAAAACTTCCACAAGCAAAACAAGTTTTCTACCTGAATGATTTTCCGTTCTCAACTTGCTAATTGTTTTATTCCAACAACAGAGGGAAATGCCTCTGCCGTTCTTGATCAAAGTCTTAAGGGATTTGTGTATGCCACAGTTTCCATTGGAGTACACAGTTTCCATTGGAGTACACAAATATGATGGGCGTAAAGCCGAATAAACATCTTTTGTACTTTGTACTTTGGAGTACACAAAACCAGAACAGTGTGGTATTGCACTGGGAGAAGAATGTGTTGCAGCTTTCATTTTTAAAGAAGTTTCCAGCTCATATGGAAGGTGGGAGGGGTTGGTTTAGTTTCTGTTCTTGTATTTTTATGCTGTGAACTGCCCTTGGATCTATGGATGAAGGGCAGTATACAAATTTAATTAATTAATTAATTAATATCATGGTTGCGAAAGTATGCTTATAAATAAATGGGAACTGCTTGCTGAATGCAGAGAGTTAGCTGAACAAGACTTCCAATAATTGGGGGTAGAGCTTCAGAGTCATGCCTAAGCCCTTGTCCTTCCTCATGACTAGCAAAATTTGACATTTGCCAAATGCTGTACATAATAAAGCACAATCCACAAAGTAAGAAGCATTATAGAATTCTGCACAATTCATATAGGTCACAGAATTTCAAGGACAGACCATTGGTCCATCTAACCTCTAACCCATGAATGTCTGGCAGAAAATGGCTCTTCAACCCAACCCTTCCTACATAATATCCTTTTCAGCTGGCAATTCCTGGGAGTGACCTGGGACCTTTCTGAATGCAAAGCAGATAATCTGAGCTACAGCCCTTCTCCACATAACTCAGCTGGGAAATCATGCCCTAAAAATTTCTCATGACTCCTACTGAAAACAAAAATGTTTTCATATATAATACGTATCTTTACCATTAAAGCAACAGCCCACTGAAGGGTTACCTGTCTGTTTGGCTCATCTATGCTTAATTTATTTTATTCTTCTATTACTTTGGGGGTTGGGGACACAAGATACCTTTACAGACTGGATTGTAAGCACAGACAATGGTGATTAGAAGTGATGGAAAAATGAGTAGGTTGCAAACCTGTATTAACTTGTCTCTGTTTTATATAATTACTTGCAAGGTTTTTTAAAAGACATTTGCGACTCACAGGGGAGTCTATGAATTTATTGTCTTCCACCATCTAATAAGGCTGGCAGCCATGAGCATTCCCTATTTATTGATGTGACAGCAATTTATCTCCAGTGGATAAAATGCAGCTATTTCAACTTGTTAAACACACACACACAGGGTTTGGGCAAGCAGAGCCTTCAAGCTCCAAAAAAGAATAAATTACTCAAAGAAAACAAAACAACCTTTGTAACAGCAGCAGAGCACTCAGCACTTGGAGGAACACTGTTACCTGGCAGATGTGAAACACACAACGCAGCAGAAGTAATGGCTCAAAGCTCTCAGGAGGAGGCAGCACAGCTGAGTTGATGGAGAAGGACGAGATGCCTGGCCCAAAGTTGGTTGCTGGTATCACAAGTTCCAATGCTAACTGTGCTCTCGGCTATTCACTTAGCACAGAGTTCAATGGGAGACTGGACTGGCTGTTGTAAATCAAAGTATGCCACCACAGAAATCTTCTCCTCTCCTAGGCTAAGGCATCCTCTCCAGATGCTGCTGGGAAACCATAACCCTGACCACTGACTATGACAACTGGAGCTGCGGGGCATTGATTTTCAGCAAAACCTGGTGGGCATTAGGTTGTTTCACAGCCCACTGGCACCCCTACTCTCTTCATCTCTTGGCTCCATGGTGAGCCTTCAGGTCACTACTTGGTCCTTTTTCCATTAGTCAGTTCTTAGTTCCTTTGTACTAGGCAACCTAGAGTTTTTTGTTTATCTTCACCCACTTCTATTGCCAACTCACACACAATGTAAAAATCCAAGGAAAGCCCTGCTGGGCCACTCTATGAATCCATCTATTCTCATGTTAACCTGTGCCCACTACATGCCTTTGGGAGGCCCACCAACAGATAATGAAGCCAATAGTTTTCAACATATCATTTAAAGCAGGGGTTGGCAACCTAAGGCCCATGGGCCACAAGTGGCCCACCAGGGTCGTTTTGCCGGCCCACGAGCTGCCCCCAAATTGAGCCGCCCGCTCGGCGAGTCCCCGTGCGTTGTGCTAAACCAGCACGGCACGGCGTGGGGACTCACTTTCGTGGCACCAGAAATCACATCTGTGCAGGTGCCGGAAATCGCATTCTGTGTGGACGCAGGCGCCGTAAATCGCAGGCACAGGCACTCACACACACCCACAATCCGGCCCACGGAGGGGGTTCCGCGGCAGTGAACCGGCCCAGGCAAGGTAAGCCTTGCCGACCCGATTTACAGCATCTGTGATTCCTAGATATACTGTACTGCATCTGAATCTGTAGGATCTATATCAAAACCCTTTGTGAGGTGGCCCTAGCCTTCCCATACAGTAGCAGATGCACCATTTGTTAACACGTCAAATTCCTTCATCAGTAATCAAAATGTTCATGAGCATTCTATAGGATATCCCAACAGCACAGCCTAATGACTAAATGCAGAAGTTATTGTCCCAGGCAGCAATCAGGTTTTTTTTTAATTAACCCTATTTCAAGAAATATCCACCGAACCCACATTATTTTCAATTGCTTGACAAGTAGCAGTATTTTTGCCTGAGAAAAAGAAAATGGACACTTTTTCAGTCTTAGCTATACCTCAAACAAATCACTGTCAGCACGAACCATCATTTTTTGAATGCTTCTCTATTCTCTATTCATTTCCATTAAAGCTTGAAGCACTTCCCTCCACCGCCCATCCTATCAATCATAAGTTAAGAAATTTCCAGTGTTTGTGTGATGCATTCTAAATTCTGCAAAATTATTTACAGAACAAAATATGGCCTGGCAGCATCCTGCTAAAATGAAGATGGTCAGCAAGCTGGCAGAGTGCGTGTGTCTTCAAATCTTCCCTCTTGTGAATTTTCACTGTCTCCTCCATCCCTTGGACTTCCAAAGGAGAGTGGGAATCGCCATTCTCACTCACTGCTCAGCTACTTTCCTCTACATCCTGTAAGGAAGGAGCGGGGGAGGGCAACCATCACATATTTACTTATTCCACCCCTTCCTCAAAAGAGCTGAGGACAGTGCATATGGTCCCACCTTCCTTTTATCCTCACAACAACATTAGGGCTGAGAGACCATGAGTGGCAGAAGGGCATCCTGTACGCTTTGGGGAATACCAGGATTTTAAATCCCCCAGTTTAAATCCATCATTGTAACTACTACATCACAGTCTAGCACAGAACTCTCTCTTCTGAGTGTTAATAACTCGGCTTGCATCTCTGTCTCTGTCTCTGTCTCTCTCTGAGAGGCAGAAGATGGGAAGCACAGAGACAGGTCACCTGATTGCCCCCAAGTAAGGGCACTGGTGCAATGAAGGCAAAAAAGGCCCTTGCATCTTTGAATACCTCAGTCGTCTGTGCCCGCCAACATGGACCCACAAGAGGGCACACCCTGGCATACTAGTTTTTCCACAGGCAGAAAGATTTATCATCTGGGAAAGTAGAAAACATGTAACGCCTCCATACCCTTTCTCAAGTGATTTGATCACAGGAAGCCCAAGCATGGCATTTCTGGGAGCATCGCTTTGCTCTGTTCCCCTGCCTCTTCTATGACACTGGCTCCTGCCTCTCTCCCTGATACACAGCAGCTCCACTTTATGTCACTGAGCAGCGTCAAAAAGAGGCAGCCCCCACCAAGGCTGTGGTTCCTGCTTCCACTATGCGGAATATATGAGTGCCTTGGGGCACTAGCTCAGGTGTGGGCAAGCTTACCCTAAAATATATTGAAGTATACAATGACTAGGATGGCAGCCAACCTACAGGGGGGGGAAAGAAATAATTGCGCCAAGAAATGATGGATTTGGTCTAGATAAAGTTCATTTCCACTTGCAATTCTTCATCCCTTCCTGTAAAGCCTTTTATTGCTTTTTGCCATCCCACTCGTATGTTAACTCTTGGCCATCCACCGCCAGAAGCACATTGCTTCATAATTAATTTATTCCCCACTGACTGAAATTAAAAATCATTTGCAAAATAGTTAATTCCCCCTCCCCCCAAAAAGAAAAAAAAACTTTGATAATCAGTGAATGCACATTTAATTTTCACCCAGGCAGAAAGGCTCTTCCTCTTCCCCACTTCCACTGTCTGTAACACAATTCAGAGCATCTTAGATTTTATTTATTTAATTTTATTATTTATCCAATTTCTATGCCACCCTTCATCCTAGGACTGTTTACAATATTAAAACACAAAAATCTATAACATAGTAACAAAAACAATACCCCCCACACACAAAGTTTAAAAGCACCTTAGAGACCAACTAAGTTTGTCATTGGTATGAACTTTCATGTGCATGCACACTTCTTCAGATATCTTCTTCTTTCGTGCACTTCTTCTTTGTGCATGCACACAAAAGCTCATACCAATGACAAACTTAGTAGGTCTCCAAGGGGCTACTGGAAGGGATTTTTATTTTATTTTGTTTCGACTACGGCAGACCAACACAGCTACCTACCTGTAACTAAAGCAGGCATAGGCAAACTCCAGCCCTCCAGATGTTTGGGACAACAACTCCATCATCCCTAGCTAACAGGACCAGTGGCCAGGAATGAAGGGAATTGTAGTCCCAGACATACATCTGGAGGGCCGGCGTTTGCCTATGCCTGAACTAAAGTTTAAAAGGCCCCAGGTTATTTAATTAGCAAAGGCCTGGGAGGAGGAGAATGTTATTGCCTGGCATCTTCTGTTTCCTTTCTCATCATCATCAAATTCTAATATGTTATCTATGGGTAGAATGACACAATTACAAGCAGTAAAACTTACTTGGGGTCCTGGGGGCCTCCATTTGTGTGTCATAGTCTCCTGTTCTTGCCAGCAGCAGCCAATGGTGAGATGACAAAAGGACAGAGGCAATGTTGTCCTACAAATCACCTCTTAAACACACAAATGCAGATTCCATGTGATGTGTTATTCCACCCTTTAAATATATATGTTTGCAAAGACCCACACTACGTTTGGGTTTCTCCATTTCTATTATTAATATTCTACTCTGTTCAACAGAATATGTTTGAGATATATTTGCAGAAGGGAATTCATTGTTCATGTTAAAGTCTTTTGTTAAACTTGTCTTATTTCTTTTCTTTCTTTCTTTTTTAAAGGCAGTCAAAGGAGGATTTTTCCTACTGCTCCCTGAACGTGTCAGGTCAGCCTGTCATCTTATCTCCAGTTTTATTAGAAGGAACGTGTCTTCTGTCTTCTTTAATTGCTACTTACATTCCAGTGCACAATCTTGGCAAAATACTCATTTCAGTCATTTTACTTCAGCTTATGATATGCTCAAAGTCAGTCTCTTTTTTAAGAGAGAGGAGGGGAGAGAGAGAGAGAGAAGTGGGGGGGGAGCACTTTTTGAAATGTGTCAAACTAGCTCAGCGCAGCCGGGAGGAGATCCAATAACCTCAGTGTTCTGAAAATGTTTTATTTGCAGAGAGAACAGTCTTCTATTTTAAAATTATCATTAATAGCAATATTTTTTAAACGAAAGAACAGAGTGCTTGACTGATGAACGCTTAATATTCCACAGCCAAAGGTACAAGCCACTCCTACCTACAGGGATGGGTGGAGACAAAGCAAAGACCAGTGTTGTGTCTCTGTCTAGGGCAGGAAAACAAGAGTTTGGCAGTTTTGAAGAAAACAGAAGCCTGATAGGCTGCCGCGATGATGCATGCTGTTGTTTTTGAAGAACTAGTTCTACTTTGAAAAACTTGCAATACATCTCTCTGGCTTGCTGACTTACATCCCTCCCCAATTTGTAGGTATATAGAAAACAAAACAAAAAAACCCCATGATATAGCAGAAATATAATGGGCTCAATCCAGAATTAAGTGGGTCCCACTTAATTCAATGAGACAATTGCAACCGTGTGCATAGTTCTTACGTTGAAAGCCATTGTACTTAACAAGTGCATGATTTGGACTGATTGTGCTCCTTGTGCTCTGGTAATGACCCTGGGAAAAGCTGCCCTTGAAATGCCCCACCACTTGGGTAAGCAGGAAGGATGAAACAGCAGGACCCTTTCGGGCATAGTGATCCTAGCTGACTAAACCTTGGTTGAGTAAGCTGAGAACATGTGTGGCGCCCTTGCCCCCTCCCTTGTCCCCCCACACTGGCTTTGGAGCCGCAATCCTGGTCTGCTTGAACTAGGGTGCTCCATTAAGTATGAAGTAGGGAACTCTGGTTTAATATTTATTTCCTAACCAGGAACTTAAATATTTATTTGGCTTTAGGCCAGGCCAAGATGAGATGAAACTACTTTAAGGTGCAATTTTGTAAAAATCAGGTACAGTGGTACCTCGGGTTATGAACTTTATTCGTTCCGGAGGTCCGTTCTTAACCTGAAACTGTTCGTAACCTGAGGTGCACTT
The DNA here is from genome assembly GCF_965207765.1 of Zootoca vivipara. Taxonomy (NCBI): domain Eukaryota; kingdom Metazoa; phylum Chordata; class Lepidosauria; order Squamata; family Lacertidae; genus Zootoca; species Zootoca vivipara. Next base: position 66,286,041 of record NC_142592.1, on the reverse strand, counting down.
TCGCTAATGGGGCCCCCCGCTGCCGCCGCGCAATTTCCATTCTCATCCTGGGGCAAAGTTCTCAACCCGAGATACTACTTCCAGGTAAGCGAGGTTTGTAACCCAAAGTGTTTGTAACCCAAAGCGTTTGTAACCCAAGGCACCACTGTATTTAACATTTATGTTAAAATGTATAAAGAAACTGTGCAGAGTGCTTTCCTTCAGCACCAAGAAACTAAATCCAGCCTCTACATATCTCAGATTAGGGATCTTCCAGGTCAGAGGCTCTGATTTCCAGGCAGGTTTGAGCCCCAGTGCTAAATATTTTTCATCACAAACCACCACAGGGAAGGAGTTCTTGAAATAGATAGATTACGTGGACCAAGCCAGTTCTAATCATTATTTTCGTGTGCTGCCTGCATGAGGGATATTCGAACAACACTCTTGCACTTGAGATTTTAAAAACATTCCACCTCTCAGTTTGTCTTGATTGGTCGGGCTTACATCTACCACACACTCAATCAGATATGAATCTACATTTCTATAAAAATTACCCTTTTGCACTGACCTGGTGCGGATAATTGTGCACAGCCCCACTATACAAATGATGAAAACAATCAGTAAGATTGGCTGGGTCGTTGCTTGTGCTGCCATCATATAAAAAATAATTTGCGCAAATTATTTTTTGCCTCAAATTGACGCTTTCCTTGTAAAGTCAATCCTCCACGCTGTGCCAAGAGCTGACACTTGGCAGGTGGTAAATATTTTGATATTGCTACATGCAAAAAATAAAAATAAATCTTATAATGCCAGCAATCAACATAAAGAACAGCATAATCAGACCTTCCTATCTGCATCGGGGGGGGGGGGTCAGTCATTAAATAAAAATCCCAAAAGAGAACAAGAAATGTTGGAAACATCTAACCCATGTACAGAGTGCACACATGAATCAACATCTATAAAACCAAGCCCCGACTGGTAGAGAGATGCACAAATGTGCATACTTAACACCACATCTGTTCAAAAAACTAAGATAATGGTTGCCTGCTGGTTCGTTCAGATTAAATACTTGCATTTCTAGTGACTATTCAAATTAAACACGGGTGTTACTTCCGTTTAATGCTGAATAAACGTGTTCCACAAGTTGAAATAAAATGTGTCACAAAGGCACTCTTAGCATCGGTTGCTGAATGAAGTCTGCTACTCCACAGCACACTTATTCAAACTGAGGTTGTCAAGGAGCACAATACACACTAGCTCAGGCATCCCCAAACTGCGGCCCTCCAGATGTTTTGGCCTACAACTCCCATGATCCCTAGCTAACAGGATCAATGGTCGGGGAAGATGGGAATTGTAGTCCAAAACATCTGGAGGGCCGAAGTTTGGGGATGCCTGCACTAGCTTTTTACACTTCCCCTGCAAAAGAAACCCACAAGAATGTGTTTTACTTAAAGAATTCTTTCACCATACCAGCCCAGATCATCAGGAAAGCTTCTATTCTTATTTGGAGAACTAAGCCACAAAATGACAAATAGTCAAAGGACATCCTTTCCTTATGTCAAATTAAATGTCAAAAAAGAACATCAATGGTGTATGAAACTGAGAGGTCACCTGTATTGTAAGTAGTGTATATTATTAAAGGTAAAAGTAAAGGTACCCCTGAACATTAGGTCCAGTCACGGACGACTCTGGGGTTGTGGCGTACATCTCACTCTATAGGCTGAGGGAGCCAGCGTTTGTCTGCAGACAGCTTCCAGGTCATGTGGCCAGCATGACTAAGCCACTTCTGGTGAACCAGAGCAGCGCATGGAAACGCCATTTACCTTCCCACCGGAGCAGTACCTATTTATCTACATGCACTTGACATGCTTTCAAACTGCTAGGTTGGCAGGAGCAGGGACCGAACAACAGGAGCTCACCCTGTCGCGGTGATTCGAACTGCCGACCTTCCAATCGGCAAGCCCTAGGCTCTTTGGTTTAGACCACAGCGCCACCCGCATCCCAGTATATTAATACTGGTGCTTAAAAACCAGACTATTTTGTTAACCTTCAAGAAGCAGGGAAAACCCTGAGAACTGGGATTCAATACCTCTCCAAGAATGTAACTGGTAATGCTACAGATAAGCAACAGCCTCCTCTTCTGCTTAGAGCAGGGGTCAGCAAACTCAGACCTTGTGGGGGACCGGACTATATTTTTTTAAAAAAATATATGAACAAATTCCTATGCCCCTCAAATAACCCAGAGATGCATTTTAAACAAATTCACACATTCTACTCATGTAAAAACACCAGGCAGGCCCCACAAATAACCCAGAGATGCATTTTAAATAAAAGGACACATTCTACTCATGTAAAAACGCGCTGATTCGCGGACCATCTGCAGGCCGGATTTAGAAGGCGATTGGGCCGGATCCGGCCCCTGGGCCTTAGTTTGCCTGCCCATGGCTTAGAGTACTTTGTGCAGTCTCTTGGTGCAAGGAGGACCCTGAGCCTTGACAAACAGGAAAATTGTGTGACTTGCAGATATAGGGTGGGAATATCATATTGTTGCTCTTGATATATTTTTAAAAAACCACTTTGACACCCGGCAGTACCTCTCCAGTGCCCACATTTTAGGGACTCCACCACTTCTGCAAGTTTTTGTTAACATATTTTTTAAAGGCATACATGCACATATAACTGATTAGGCAATGATACAATCGATCCATATTTACAGATATTGAAATCACTTGCTAAGAATGTATCTTATCATAGTTGAATATCTAAATGCAACTGATCGCCTATCTCCAAGGTACACATTGGTGCCAGCCTATCATGCTTAGTATAGAACACGAGACATCAGTTTTGCTCATAGACTGTTTTATCCTGAAATGAATTATTATCTGATACAAGTTAGAATGGCACTGATAAGCAACAGCCAGCACATCTTGTGCTTATCTGTACCAGCTTTTACCTTTGCCTAGGCTATAAGGTTTCCAACTCCTACAACATTCAAAATATTTTGAAATTAAGCCTTCTAAGCATATTGTTGAGATGCTTAAATAGCCCAAGGTTCTCTGCCTGGTGAAAGTTTGCAGTTCCTTACTTACACTTCAATAATCTTTTGGAACCAAGCAAAACCCATTTTTTCAGTATTGTATTGTCAGGCTCCTTAAATTCCATATCTAGCTAAAACTGAGAACGGCATTCTTTGTATCTTGTTGTGAGATGCAAGTGTTGTTGACCTGGAAACAATGAACATAGTAATCAGTAAATATGTAACAAAACAACTACCAAGACAAAATAAAGTAGTTCTTCACACGGCACATAGTAAGCTATGGAATTCGCTCTCACAAGAGGAAGTAATGGCTAGCGACTTGAGCAGCTTTGAAAGAGGATTAGCTAAATTCATAGAGGACTGGGCTATCAGGGGCTACTAGCCATGATGGATATGCTTTGCTTTCATTGTCAGTGTAAGCCTCTGAATACCAGTTGCTAGGAATCACAAGTGTGGACAGTTGGGTTGCACACGGGTTCTGCTTGGTGGCTTCCCATAGGCATCTGGTTGGACACTGAGAGAACTGGATGCTGGACTAGATGGGTCACTGGCCTGACCCAGCAAGAGCTTATGTTCTTAAACACTGTTCTCCACTGAACTCTGTTAAATAGCAATCAAACTCTGCTTGCAAGCACCAACAAATTCTCTGGCACTTACAGTGATCCCTGTGTGCCTGTGTGTTAAATTTATGGAGTGCTCTGGGATGAGAAATAGAAATTCAGGGGGTTATTAATGTGTCAGGGATGTGACACATCAGGAGTAAATATATCATCGTGTAATCTAAAGGACATGATGAATACCCAATTGGAGGACCAGATTCCACAGCTTCAGTTAATACGTATGAATCTATCGGCCAGATCTTTAAGGGAGTTGTTAATTACACTGTCAGTGGAAAAGCCCCAACACAAAGGAGAGAGAAAATGTTCAACAGACCTCCAACCTGTAACCAATGGCCTTCATTGTTGTTTTCAAGAGCGTGAATAGAAAAATGCAGTCCTACTGTTTTCTATATAAACAGTCCAATATTGCCAGAAGCAAAACAACAGCTTTGGGATACAACCTGTGTATATGATGGTATTTTTCCCTCCTGTTGACCATGCACACAGGCGGAAGCAATGTCTCCCGCATTTGCTCCACTGAAATAAAATTAGAGAATTGCAAGAGCACCAACCCTGTTCTTCCTCAACTCATTCATTTCATCAGTTTGTGTGGGAGACATTCCCAGTATGCTCCCACTACTTTCCAAAGCCAATTATGGCAACTAAGTACTCTGAGTTACTCTTTTAAAGACTAGATGACCCTTGTGGACTAGATGCCTCTTGGGGTCCCTTCCAACTCTAAGATTCTATGATTCTATGATATAGATTATTCAGGGTAAAGGTGCTTAGTTATGGAAATGATTCATTCCATCACTAATTATGCACTACTTTGCATTGATAATGCTTCACTTTGTTTGCTTCAGAGGCGCTTGAGGCTTACAGAGGAAGCAAATATCATCTAATGAAGGCAGGCAAGGTCAGATCAAGCAAGAAAAATATGAACACAAGCAAAATCAACTCAAAGTCAAAAGTCAAAAAAAGTGAAAGACGGACAAAGCCAAGTCCAAACTCTCTTAAGTAGAGTGCTGACAAGAAAAGGACTTTCAACAACTCCAAGTGGACCTTGATAGCTTAGGTTCCCTCCTCTTAAGACAGATATAGGAAGATGCTGTCTTAGCAAGGAGCTCGAGCCAATTGAAACCTTATGTAAACTAACTAACATGAACTAGAAAGTGGGTGGTTCCACCTTCTGAGAAGCTGTCTAGGTTGTTAAAGGCTCATCGCCCAAATTTGCAGTCTTTGACTTTTATGAGGCTGGAGAAATAAAAATATTGCAGGGGACTCATCCTTGAAATCTGATGGTGGTTATAGAGCCGTGTCTGAAGTAAAATGTCCCCAATTAAGATATTGATAGTTCTACCATGAAAAATCAACCTGAGCCCTGTTCTCATCAATCATACACCATAATGAGACATGATGCATTTAGGATACCATGCTAGTTCTAGCTTCTTGCCAGAGGTGATAATGCCAATTGACTCTCTGCTATGCTTTAGAACCAACACTGGAGCTGGCCAGAAAAGGGTTCAATCTCATCCCATAAAGCTGGAAGTTACCAATCTATAGCAGACTTAGAAAAACGGTTACTTCTGGCCTCCTTGTTATGTGTCCAGGAAGCTGTAACCTTCCTTGTAACTGTGCATTACCACAGGCAAAATCTGAATCACGCTGGTATAAATAATGTCTGTGGCTTCAACATGGCCATTACTGAGATGGCTGAGTTAGCTAGTTGTACTGGTCAGTCCAGAAAGCTCTAGGGGGGCCTATTGATGGAACATCACATTTGACATTACACATACCCTTTTCAAGAACCCAGAGCAACACTTGTGTGACCTTAGAGATAAATCTCCTAATCTGCTCACAATCTTGGCCATGTGCAGGTGCCTTTGCTCCAGCATGCAATGTTAGGATTTTCATTCAAATGACTTCACAAGGAACATCAATATGTGTTTAAATTGACTGTAAGAAATCGTTATCCTTTTTCACTGCCACTGGAGCACACAGAATAAATTTAATCTGCTATTGCAGGGCCACAGATTGTATCTGGAGTGTACAGCAAAAACTCTCTCAACAATTTGCATTTGAATGCATAGCTCAGATTTACAGTACATGCCTCATCCAAGCAGGGTTGCTGCTTTTGCCAATCAGTACATTCCTATAACATGCTATTAACCTACAAGGTGACATGCTATCCAACAGGACCTAATATTTGTCCCAAAACAGCTCCGAGGAACTGTTTCAAGATCCACACTTTATCCTGGCAACCCCTGTGTAAAGAAGACTCATTCTGAAGATCATTCTACAGAGATTTAGTTAAAATGCTGACAGACTTATGTGGATAAAACTATGCTAAGGATTTTCACCTTCTTGAATCAGAAGATACGACGGCAAAGGCAACTTGGAGTAATTCATCCAGGATACACTTTATCAAGGATGGCAAGAAAGAAGGTTCAATTGATATACCTGATTTTCTATTTCCAAAGTGAAACCCACACATTAACTACTACATTGGATAGCTTAGTCAGTAGTAGAGCATGAGACTCTTAATCTCAGGATTGTAGGTTCGAGACCCATGCAGGGCAAATGATTCCTGCATTGTAGGAGGTTGGACTAGCGTGGTCCCTTCCATCTCTACAATTCTATGATTCTATTTAAGGGCCTCAATAAATTAATGTTTGAAATCATTCCTTATGGATCAGGGGGTTGGGGTGATGTTGCACAATTAAGGCTGGAGTCCTACAAACACATGGACACTGAAGTTTAATTACTCAATCTCTTTGACACTATATTTTTCGACTGAATATTCTAAAAATGAATTGTTTCATAAAAATTACCGTAATCAGTAACATGCTGAAACATCTCTATGGCCCCAAACCTGATGCCGGGTGGTGGTGGTTGTAGGGAATGACTTTGTGGGTCAAACTGGAAGCCAAGCTAAGCCTAATTTCATCCACAATCTAACAGCTCGCAACTCCTAGTTTAAAGCGTTTTAAAGTACTGTACAGTATTCCCAAAAAATAAATTTCCAGATAAAGCTTTGGTTGAAATAGCAATTAAACCACTTTAAGTGCACTTTAAGTGATTTCCCCTCCTTATCAAATACTTCAGTTATGGCTATAAAAAGTTCTTTATATAACAGCACATAAAAATAACATTGCATCCTCTTATTAAATAAGTCACGTAAGCATGCTAAATCAGATCAGGCCCTATTGAAATTCCAAGGACATTGGAAAGAAATTTGGAAAAACTCCACAACACATGCCATAGAAAGCCTTGAATGTGGAACTTATGCCACAATGTAAACTATGTCTCCTAGTGTGCAAATTTATAACATCCTATTTACCTTTACCTTAATTATATTAAAATTGCATAAGCATGTTTAAGGATAAGCATCCTGATCACATGACATCACTTTTTGGCAAACTGGGCCCATCTGTAGAAATAATGTTTAAACAGTTATCACACATCTATAAATGGGACCAAATAAATGGGGGAAGGTAACAGAATCATTGGTTCACTAAATAACTTTTGATCAAATAGAATTTGGCCTGATTCAGGTAGCAGATTTTAAAAACATATTAACGGATGAATCTGAATATATGTACTTGCCAAAAGCCATGGAAAGAAGGGGCCATCATAGAAGGCTCCAATTTTTTCTTACTTATACCTCCATAAGTAAATGGCAATTTAAAAAAAAGTTAGAAAGCTAAGAATTCAGGAAGGAACCTAGAATCTCCTGCCCCTGAATAGGATTTGAACAGCATTATGACGGCACAGGTTGAGAAGCCTCTCAATCCCCATGACCCAAGAAAAGCAGGACTCAAAATGCACGCATTCCATCTTTAGCAATAAAGCTGTATGTGGCCCCAAATTATGAGAGCCTATTCAACAAAAGGACACCCTGGCTGGAAGGAAAAGACATCACTACCAATAAAGGTAAGCTATCATGAGTAGCTCGCAAGGGAGAATAATTCCAAGTGTGCACCGCCATTTATCACTTTGGCAGCGAATGCGAGTGGGAAACGCAATTTTTCTAACAGGGTATCAGACATGTGACATTCTGATTAAACGGCAAGGAAATGCAGCACCAAATCACTGTAATAAAGCGAGATCATCCATTTATTGTGTCCCAGCTAATCATTTGTAAATCTGCTGGTTCATTTTTTACGGCCTTTTGTGAGCAATAGGAGAAGGCTGGGAATATTATGCTTAAGGGAGAAGAATGATTTATCTATTTACCAACCTGCTGGGAAGCTTTATCTGATTTGGATAATACAAATGTTCCATATGCAGAAGCCCTTCCGCAGTTTAAAGCAAGAGGGCAAATATGCTGACAAAGATTAAACCTGTGACAACAAAATCAGATGTCCAGATTCTGGCTCCTTTCACCTTTGTTACCCTCCCCCAATTCTTCTGCTGCTTACAAAACACTATAATCAGGGTATTTTGTTAATTTTTCTTCAGAGACCCATCCAGTAACAACGTTTCAGACTAAAAACGCAAGAGCCTGCTGGATCAGGCCAGCGGCTGATCTGTTCTAGCACCCTGTTCTCACAGTGGCCAACCAGGCGCCTCTGATAAAGCTCCCTCTTCCCTCCTGTGGTTTCTGGCAACTGGTATAAAGAAACATTCCTGCCTCCAAGTGTGGAGGCAGAGCATCGCCATCATGGCCAGACATAAGTAACTGGATTTAATTAGGAAAAGTTCCAAGTAAGTAAAATCATAGAATTGGAAGAGACCACAAGGGCCCATCCAGTCCAACCCCCTGCCGAGCAGGAAACACCATCAAAGCATTCGTGACATATGCCTGTCAAGCCTCTGCTTAAAGACCTCCAAAGAAGGAGACTCTACCACACTCCTTGGTAGCAAATTTCACTGCTGAACAGCTCTTACTGTCAGGAAGTTCTTCCTAATGTTTGGGTGGAATCTTCTTTCTTGTAGTTTGAATCCATTGCTCCGTGTCCGCTTATCTGGAGCAGCAGAAAACAACCTTTCTCCCTCCTCTATATGACATCTATATATATTTAAATGTAAAAATCTTGAAAGTGTCGGCCGCACTTTTCTCCGTAACCGTTTGACCGATCGTCCTGAAATTTTGACACAACGATCCAGGCCACTCCCCGAGCGTTGTTGGAAAAGAAAATCCCTCAAATCTCACACCTGGGCAGATATAAACCTGGTTTTCCACCAAGTCAAACAGCGCCCTCAAGTGGCGTTATTCCCTCAGCTCCTCCTCCTACACCCCCTCCCTCCCCAAAATAATGATGTCATCAACCAAGTAACTGAAACCACCAAGGCGGCCATTATCAGACAACCCACAGAGTCAGGCCAGGGCCAAGGAATGGAGAGACAGGGCAGAGGCCTCGGGTCACATTTAAATACTAGCCCAAGCCAAGGCCTCGCCTCTACTTTACAGCCTAAAGACTAGGCCTCGGCTGCATTTTACAGACCAGGCCTCAGCTTTACAGCCCTTTAAATACTATCCCGAATGGAGCCCTGGGTGGGAGTTGGGGGGGAGGAGCCCAAATAGGTCATGGGCTGACGTAGGGTGGGGGGAGCAACTGTCCAACAACCACGAAAACAGCCATTCCACCCCCAAAGCCCAAGCCCAAAGCCTCTCCTGGCGGCTGCATTAATAAACGCCTGGCAGCATTAGGCAGTCATTCTTCATTTCTCCTAACACGCACTTGGGGGCACAGCGAGGGGTTTTCGCTTTATAATTTAGTGGGCGTTGTGTCACATGCGAGGCTCCGGCGGCCATTTTAAGTATGGGCAGTCGTGCCCCTTTTAACCTATATACTGTGAGTGATTGCAAGCCTCTGCGTCTTTTTTTTTTTCCAAAAAACAACCATGCACTTTCTCTCCCCAGTTTAAGTCCTCAGATATTTGCAGTGGCCAATTCCCCCCCCCTCGATTTACAACCCCCTTCCCCTTGCCACTTCCTGGGTTTTTTATGGAACTGAACAACTTGGGTGCTTCAGAACGCGCCTTCTGTTGCAGGCCCTTGCAGGGCCAGACAGAGGCCCGGGTCAGGTAGATAATGTGGCCCTGTTTTGAACCTTTTTGTTACTTTTTTCATTTTACTGATTGTGAATATGTTGACCGAGGCTCCCTTTGGATTTGGAGGCCTGCGCCAAGTGGCCCATATGACCCCCCTCCTTCTGTCTGGGCCTGTTGCTACAGGGCTGTGGGGCTTCGCTATTTGACACCCACCCACCCCCCGTCAGGATTTTTAAAGTAGTTCTCTGGGTCCCAGGGTGCTTCATCACCCCCGATCCTTAATCTAAATATATAGAAATGTTCACGATGTGTGCGCAGGGGCCAATGTATAGAGATACAGGGGGGGAGGGGACAACAGAGGGCTCAGACAAAAGTAAATACTGGGAAATGGAACCCAGAAACTGACAGTTCCTTCTCCAGGGGGGGGGGCAGGGTATGGAGATACATGGGGGAGGGGCCAACACTCCTCAGGGACAACAGAAGGCTCAGACAAAAGTGCATGCGGGAAATAGAACCTAGAAGCTGACAGTTCCTTTTCGGAGGATGGGGGCCAAGGTATGGAGATACGGGGGGAGGGGCCAACACTCCCCAGGGACAACAGAGGGAAGGGTATCCTACCGAAACACAGGGATGAGCCGGGGTGGAGGGAGGAGGGGCAGGATACGTCATGGATCGGGACAGGGTGGGGTGGGGGGGTCACAGGAAAGAACCACAGCAACGTGTGGCCGGGTCAGCTAGTCCTTTTATATATTTGAACATGGCTATCATATCACCCCTTAACCTTCTCTTCTCCAGGCTAAACATACCCAGCTCCCTAAACCATTCCTCATAAGGCATTGTTTCCAGGCCTTTGACCATTTTGGTTGCCCTCCTCTGGACACGTTCCAGCTTGTCAGTATCCTTCTTGAACTGTGGAGCCCAGAACTGGACACAGTTCTCCAGGTGAGGTCTGACCAGAGCAGAATACAGTGGTACTATTACTTCCCTTGATCTAGATGCTATACTCCTATTGATGCAGCCCAGAATTGCATTGGCTTTTTTAGCTGCTGCACCACACTGTTGACTCATGTCAAGTTTGTGGTCTACCAAGACTCCTAGATGGACACACGTCTTGACTGCCCGTCTCCAGGCAGATTGCAGCTGTAGAGACTGATACGGGAGAGGCATGTTTTGTTGCAGTTGAGGCAGCTGAAGGCATCTAGTTGTGCTGATGCAGGTGCACGATGGCATTTCTTCTCTCTGAGCTCCTCCCAGCGGTCATTCCTCCTCTAGTCAGTGCTATGGACACACGTCTTGACTGCCCGTCTCCAGGCACTGCGTTTGTCTGCAAGGGATTCCCATATGGCAGGGCTGATGATGCCAGCCTTCATGTCATGTTTGCAGACATCTTTGTAACACAGAGCTAGTCTGCCAATGGGCCTGGTGCCTGAAACCAGCTCCCTATAGAGCATGTCCTTGGGGATCCTGCCATCTTCCATTCTGTAAACATGACCCAGCCAGCTTAGACAATCACTGAGACAGCAGTGTGAACATGCTGGGAAGATGGGCTTGGAAAAGCACATATTTGTTTGAGACTCTGTCCTGCCATGTGATGCCCAAAATCTTCCTGACACAGGGCACATGGAAGGCGTTGAGGTGTTGGTCCAGTGCCAAGGGCATTCTGGTGGTTCCCTCACTGCGAGAAGCCAAGTTACAGGGAACCAGGCAGAGGGCCTTCTTGGTAGTGGCACCCACCCTGTGGAACACCCTCCCACCAGATGTCAAAGAGAAAAACAACTACCAGACTTTTAGAAGACATCTGAAGGCAGCCCTGTTTAGGGAAGCTTTTAATGTTTAATAGACTGTTGTATTTTAATAATTTGTTGGAAGCCACCCAGAGTGGCTGGGGGAACACATCCAGATGGGTAAGGTATAATATTATTATTATTATTATTATTATTATTATTATTATTATTATTAGTCCTGGCTGGTGTAAGCCACCCACATCTCACTACCATAAAGCAGTGTGGTCAACACACAAGCCTGGTACACCCTCATCTTGGTATTGGTCATTAGGCATTACATTCTCCCATATCCTTTTGGAGACGTGAGACATTGCCGTAGCTGCCTTGCCAATACGCTTGTCCAACTTAGCATTGATGGAATGGTTGCTGGTTACGGTGGAGCCCAGGATCTACCACTTCAAGTATGTGGCCATCAATGCTGATGCATGGAGTGCTGGTGATGTCCTCACCTAGGAAGCCGATCGTCCTCAGGCTGATGGTAAGGCCAAACTATGCAGGCTTGCAAGATTCTGTGGAGCTTCCTCAGAATGCGCTGTCAAGACTGCAACATGTACAAACAGCATCTCTTGGATAAGTATCCAGGGCACTTTTGTCCTGGTGTGGAGATGTGCCAGATTGAACAGAACCCTGCACTTCTTGAAAGGATGTACACACCATCTTCAGTCAAGCTAAAGGCATATGAGAGCACTGAGAAGAATATGTCAAAGAGAGTTGGGGCAAGAACATAGCCCTGTTTCACACCGCTCTTTATAGGTAAGGCATCCAAGGATGAGCCACCATACTAGACGGTGCCACACAAGTTCTTGTGGAAGGACACGATCATCTTGCAGCTTAGGTGGGCATTCTATCTCATTGAGCAGTGTGAAGAGTCCTTTTGGCTGGTGAGGTCAAACACCTTCATCAGGTCTATGAAAGTGATGTACAAGGGGTGTCTATGCTCTCAGAATTTTCCTGCAGCTGACTCAGTGAAAAAAATAATGTCAATTGTTGACCTCTGAGCTCTAGAGCTGCATTGTGACTCGGGAGAGATCCTGCTGCCAACAAATTAGGCTGTCCTACCATCTTTCCTGGTAACCCTGGACCTCAAAAGAGCTTTGCAAGTCATTTAATTACACCAGTGACAGCATACAGTTCACTTTAATTAACTAATTCCCTACCCACCCATCGCCTTTGGGTGAAACAACACCCAGTGTAGCTCTCATTACAAGCACTGTGATTGTCCTCTCCCAAAGTTATTTGCCTTAAAAATAACAGTAATATAAAGGTTCAAGACAGAGCAGCTATTAAAGCACACTGTCAAAAATACTGGGAAAAAACATACTAGGATGTTTCAAGTAAATGGAAAAAACCAAAACTGCTTATACACATCAGATTTTAAAAAATGACTGTTTTTTTAAAAAGTGGTTTTATTTTCAGAAAGCTGAGGCTATAAATCCAGAAAGGATGAGTGAGTCAAGCCAAACTACAACTTGGTGCTAAATAATTGAACCAACCGCTTGGTCTCCATACTCCCCTCCTTCATATTCTTCCATTCATTTGTTTACTTCTTCAACACAAACCAGAGTTTGCCATTACATTTGAACTAGCAAAGTATGTTTCCCTCTTGCCTTGTAAGGCAGGATTACAAACTGTGGTTCAAAGCTGGTGTCCCAACATGGTTTGCGGAGGTATGCAAACTACATTTTGCCAGTTCAGATACATCAGCAAATGATTTGCACACAAGAGGAAGCAACTAGTTGACCTGGAGTTAGCAAGTACAAGGCTCATTTCCATTATGCCAAACCATAGTTTGGCATTTCATGTGTGATAATTGTACACTGTACCCAGTAAGAGGAGGAGGAGAACATGGTTACACATCAGAGCTGGGGAAAGTACAAGACACTCGGTTTGGTTTTGAAAAGATGCTGACCTGAGTTCATTTTATGGTATATTAGGGACCCAGGTGGCGCTGTGGTTAAACCACTGAGCCTAGGGCTTGCTGATCAGAAGGTCGGCGGTTCGAATCCCAGTGACGGGGTGAGCTCCCGTTGCTTGGTCCCAGCTCCTGCCAACCTAGCAGTTCGAAAGCATGTCAAAATGCAAGTACTGTAGATAAATAGGAACCGCTACAGCGGGAAGGTAAACGGCGTTTCCATGTGCTGCTCTGGTTTGCCAGAAGCGGCTTTGTCATGCTGGCCACATGACCTGGAAGCTATACGCCGGCTCCCTCGGCCAATAACGCAAGATGAGCGCGCAACCCCAGAGTCGGTCACGACTGGACCTAATGGTCAGGGGTCCCTTTACCTTTTTACATCTGTGACAATATATTGTAGAAATGCCAGTTACACGTTTCCCTGAAAAATTATGAGCATTAATGAAGAATAAAGAAGTTTTGGTGTCCCTCTTTGGGCTTGGTTCCAAGCTGACATAAAGGTCTGGTCCCATCTTTGACCAGTATGAGGTGATCCACTCTTGTGCATTTGAGTTTTTCTTTATCATCCTTCTCCCACCCGCATTTGACACTAGTGAGACACAGTCTCACTGCACTGATTGTACTCCCTTTTGCCCTCTTGCTTCACTGCTTTGCTCTGGTCTACTGGAGAGTTCTTTGGACTTTCTGACCAGCTATAATGAAATACCTATGAATTTATATTGAACAATGCTAAAATGTGATGCAGTTTCAACAGCTAGCAAATGTAGCATGCTTTGAATTATAGGATTGGAGGACATTTTACCGGTAGTAGGAACATTAAGTGTAGGGCTGACAATACAGAGATTGATTATATTCTCACTGCTTTTTTAAAGGAGCTTTGTTTTGTGTTCTTATTCCATTATTATAATGATTTCTTTGTTCACGTTGCTATAGTATTAGTTCTTCATTTATTCACTGTTCCATGATGTGTTGATTATCACATTGTACTGCCTGGATGGATTTTCTCTTATGTTCTTGTGTGGTCACATTTACGGTAAGTTCTGTTCCTGTTTTAACATTGTGTATCAATAAATCATTTAATTTGCCTCAATTATTACCTTGAGACTGAAATAATTGTCCTTGGTTGAGTGTTACATATTTGAATTGAAACTCTCGATTGATAGTGGAAACCATCCCACCATGTTGCAGATGATGCAAGTTGATATGAAAGTTATATTCATGGTGTTTGGTTTGTTCTGGATCATCCCTTACATGAAAGACATCCCTTGAAAATATGCATGCGTGAACTAAACCATTCTCTGCTGTGTGGGGCAGGGAGAAAGCTGTATACTGATGTCCTGCAATAGTTCAAAAAAGCAGACTAGCTGCCACAGCCCTGCCAATTTTATTCCACTCTACAGTTCATATCAACTTTTGCAAACCCAATGCTTGAATCCAACAACCTTCCTCTGCAATTTAATAGATACCATTATAATTTCTGTAGGCTCCTTGTGCAAGACAGGAGTGCCTGGCGTGCTATGGTCCATGGGGTCAAGAAGAGTCGGACACGACTAAACGACTAAACAACAACATTATAATTTCTGTAGGCTCCTTGTGAGATAAAGAGTATTTCCTAAGTTCCTAAATACCATTCCCCTTTTAGGTCAGAGTAGCTAAAATAATCAACATGAAGGGTCACAACGCCAGAAATTAATCACCGCTTAGAGATTTGGAGGTTTGATAATTCATATATAATTCATGTAGGTTGGACAAATATAGCACATACTGTCAGGATGGACACAAGATGTTGGGGATTAGACAGCTAGCAGCCACCTGGAATACAGGAAGAGGTGAGAGAACAATGGCCAAACATGGGGAAGAAGCGAGACAGTGATGGGATAATACAAAATTTCCCTATTTGGGGACAAAAACAGCTGCCTGTACAGCTCTGGTCCTAGAAATTCAATGGGCATTGTGGCCACATGGTCAGCTGCCCAGATACACTGACAGCAACATGGAAAAGGCCAGGCAGAATCATTTCTCCATCTGCAGTGCTTGTGATGCCGGGAAGTGTAGGTCTCATCACCTCGTAATCTAATCACCAGCAACCTAAACATGAATTAGCTCAGGCCATCAAAATGACTGTGATTTTATGATCCTAATAAACCCTGACCACAAATGCTGATTAATTGCTCAATGCCTTGCCTAATTTGTTTTCTGACAGTCAAAGGACGCTGATAAACTGGAAAACAAGGAGAATTCTCAGGCTGGCAAGGAAAAAAACCTCTTTAAGGAAACAGAATTACACTCTTCTGCAGATTCCAGCTCCAATCTTTGCAGCCAATAAAAGCTCTGGATTATAATGTAAAGAGAATAAAGCTGTGGCTTTGTACAATTTTCATGTACAGTAATACCTCCGTGAACGTCCACCTTGTCTAGCGTCCATTCTGGTGAACGTCTGCAGCAAACCCGGAAGTACTGGAATGGGTTACTTCCAGGTTTGCCACTCATACATGCGCAGAAGTGCTAAACTGCGCTTCGCGCATGCGCAGAAGTGCAAACTGCTCCGCGTGCGTAGACGGATCCCAGATGCAAAACAAGATATGACTGTATGCAGAAAAATGCAAGTGCAAAACTGAAGCCAAGGAAACCTGTTGCCTGTTAAAATTTGAGAGCCACTATACTATACTATACTGGTCTCTTTGGCACATTACTCTAAGCCAGACAATGGCTAAGAGTGAACAAGCAAGCACGCTGCTGCATGGAGCGAAAACTATGGCTACTTCACTCCTACCCCACACCCACTGCTGCCACACTACCACAAGCTAAGCCATGGTTTGGTTTAACGTTATGTGCTAGCCCACATTTGTGGTTTGTCTCCCCCAATCCACAAGAAGTAAGTCAAGAAGAGTTCCAAAATTGCAACTTGAGTGAATTATGCACACTTGACATAGTTGTTAACTTTGCAGAATATAGTATTGTTTCTTCAAGCAATAAGGAAGGACAAGCACTGAAGGCCCACCCAGGGAGCATTGGAAGTCCTACTTGACCTTTAAGAGTTCATTGGTTAACATTTATAATCCCCCTTTATCCTGGGCATTCGAGGCTCCATTGTGGCAGATACTGACCGCACAAGACTACTGCAATGTTAAAGGAACGGAAGTGTGCTCTTAAAAATAAAGAGTACTGCAACCAGCACTGAATTTCAAGCACAGCATTTTCTGCAGGAAACACACAACCCAGAGAAGGAGTAACAAAGTTGATTCAATTGACCAGAACTACTTTTCCCATTACCAGATGAACAGCCCTTTCCCCCTCCACTATAAACCTGTATTTTCCTTTAATACTGCAAACTCTACAGGAAGAAAAGTATTTCTTACTGCATGCTTGTACAGCCTTGATCTCAGATGAGAGTTGTAGGCACAACAGCAATATAAATGAACTTCAATTTACAAGGACAGAAACAGACACATTTTGATGGAGACTTTTCCCTAAACAAAACAAAGAAGAACTCCATTATTTGTGCTACTCTCCTGAACCTTGAAATTAAAAAAAATCCCTTACTAATTTAGTCCTTTCCCATTTGATGAACATCTTTCTTTTCCTCCTTGCATCTCTAATGGAGCTTAAAATTAATATGACTTTTGCGTTCAATGCATAGATGGTACACTGACGCCCTCGTGATGAGAGAGAGGTTCTACAAATGGACAAAAAAGTTAATCATTTTGTAGCTATGCTGGCTTTTCAAATGAAAAGGAACCAGGGGCTTCTATTATTATCAATCATTTATATAGCACTCATAATGTGCAAAAAGCTTTTTCCATATTTACTTTCTCATCCTCACTTTTGTAAAAAGGGAAACAGATACTAGAATAAATAATGGATTGGAACATCTCGCTGACACCATAGGTTGACAAGGGGATTTGTTGCATCTTACTGCTTTTTCCTTGCTTTCCGTCTTTTTGTCTGTCTTTTTTTCTTTGCAATAATGTTTTTATTGCAGAATGTGTTAGACTAGCACTGCTACAATTTGTAGAACTTGAATTTAGTTAATATGCACACTACTTTCAGGCAATAGCCAGCTGCTGCATCATCTCTGCAGGGACTCCAAATTTGGTAAGTGGAGAAACAGCCTAAGATGTCTGTTAGTTAAATTGCACCACTATAATATTATGCCCTTTATCCAACTAATTTTTAGTTACCAAATAGTTCCTGGTTCACCACAGGGGCATCTTTTCTTTCTCACAGCCCAGAAGAATTTATCTCAAGTATTTCAGGTAACAACTCACAATACTATATTCTGTATAGCCACATTGACCAACAACATCCTTTATATTCCATTGCCAAA
Organism: Zootoca vivipara; assembly: GCF_965207765.1. Taxonomy (NCBI): domain Eukaryota; kingdom Metazoa; phylum Chordata; class Lepidosauria; order Squamata; family Lacertidae; genus Zootoca; species Zootoca vivipara. Next base: position 66,268,406 of record NC_142592.1, on the reverse strand, counting down.
TAGTTATTTTTGTTGTTAATCTATTTATACTCCACCTTTTTCCCTGACAGGGACTCAAGACAACTTACAGATAAAAGTAAGAAAAACTAAAAACATAGAAAAAATTATCATTAAAAACAACAACTAAACATTGGCCAAATTAAACATTGTTCAGGTACTCTTAGAAGGCCTTAAGAACACTTCATGCAACTAATCCTGCATCAGCTCGGATTCAGGTTAGGGAGGGAATTTTAAGAAATATTGGAAATGATATTCACACAATATTGGAAATGATATTTACACAATATTGCTGAATAAAAAGCCATTGATCCAAGTATCCTTCTTGTCCTCACACAGCCAGGCTCAACTCTTACTTTCTTCAATTATGTAATGGTGTTGTTGCAGCTACTCTTGAGTAAAGATGCCCAAGTCCGCTCTGTCTTTAAGAGTTTTATTGTGCATAGTATTTACAGTGCAGAGATAGCATAAAACATGACCTCTCAGTCACTCGCAGAATCCGGGAGTGGGCGCTTCCGGCTACAGGACCAGCATAAGAGTTTGGGCACCCTGAAACGCCTCCTCCCAACCTTACCTTTGGTGGCACGCCTTAATTCGGGCACCGGAAGGGGCTGCCTGCTCCCCTCCACCTCTTGGTCCTGGCGGTGCAAGGGCTCTCCAACATCGCTGAGCCCTGACACCTCTGTCCTGCTCACTTCCTGATTCCCCTCACCAGACCCACTGCTGCTGCTATCACTGGGCGAAGTGCTGGTCAGCAAGAGGGGAGGAGGCTCCCTGCAGGAAGGCCCCCTGACAAATTAAATGTGTGTTGAGGCTGGTTATGTTTACTATTCCAAAAACCTTTGGATTCTACATGAAAGGTGGTATATACATAAAATATAAAAACAGAAAAACAACTGCTGCCTGAAACAGAGGTTGACCGAAAAGCTGAGAGTTTCACCTTGATGGGCCTCTGAAAAATCAAAGCTATTCCATCTGAATTGGGAGGGCTTATACTAGGGCATTTGAAATATGCCCTAGTATATTGTCTTGTACTGAGACCACTAGGTCCACCTATCCCAGTACTGCCCACCCCAACTGGTAGCAATTCTCCAAAGTCTCCTGCAGGTCTTTCCTATAAACTTCTGCTACTTCATCCTTTTTAATTACGGTAGAGAAGATTCCAGGCATTGAACCTGGGGACTTTGACATGGAGAGCATCTACTCTATCATTGAGTTACAGCCCTTCCTCATAGCTCATGTACCTTATGAACTTTCTCTAAGTGTCCAAAGCTAGGACATCAGGCAAATACAGGACACTCTTTTGAAAAATACGATAGTGATCCCCAAAACAAAAGCCCATGAATGAACTAATAGACCAACTATTTCTGAATTCAAGGTGCAGGACAAAAGAAGATGGAGAATCCTTCTCTATATACTGGAGCTTCAGAAGTTAATGAAAAACATTTTAGGAAGGGTCAAATTTTATTTTTAATCTTTCTCTAAAGGGAACTTGTATTCCTTAGATTCAAGAACGTCACACAATTCTTTAAAGGTCATTGTCTATTTTAACTTTTTACAAAGAATAAAGTCACCCAATTTAAAGAGCAGCCATTGTTTTAAGTATCACTGTTAGTTTGCTAAAGCAGTAGGGGAAAAAGCAAAGAAGCAAGTGTGTTCTTTTAAGAAATGAAATGAAAAATATCAAAGAGGCAAGGGCTAAAAGTTTGAAAGTCTCACTTTAAAGAGCCTGATAGCCTCAGGAGTATTATTTTGTTCTCAACCGAGTCAAGCTTTCCTTCAGCAGCATCCTTCAACCGCAGCAGCTGCCAATCACCATCCGCCAGCTATCCTCCAAATTAAATGGAAGAACAATGTTAATGAGACCACTGCAATCAGAATTTCAAGGACATTGATGCAGCACACTTGAGGCCACATGGAAGGCAACAGGGAGGACAAACCCTTCAGTTTTGGAGGAAACTGCAATGCCAGGGATTTTTGCAGCCTCTGGAAAAGGTTTGTGCTCTTATTAAACCAACAGACCCTCATGGCATTAATCACATTAACTGCACTGTTTTCAAGCTTAACATAGCCTGGGCATTAAATATTTCTAAACTCTTAGAATGCTGCAAAACCGTGCATTAGAATTTATACTAACATGTGCTTATGAGCAGTAGCAGCTAGAGCCCCCCCCCATCTTCAAAATTAGTGATGCCCAACTGCACCCACTCCCAGCTCTCCCCACCAAGCAACTTACTCGCATGTCACCCTCGTCTCCCACCATCACCCTTCCCATATGTATCAAACATATTTTGTGGCCACATGCACCATGTGCATCTAACGTTTCACATCTGCAAAATTTTTACTGAAGAGTGTTGTGTAGTGCACAGAGCGATTCATTGAGGCAGCCTAGAGCCTAAGCTCTCCAACAGAGATTTTTTAAAACTAGATTCTAGAGGAAAAGAGAACAAGAAACAAATTGGATAGAATAAACCAGGCCATAAAAATCCAGGTCTCTAGCAGAATTTTACCATCTGGCCTACAAAACAGAATGTCAAGGGGTTTCTGGCCATTTTGTCCTGAACCTATGATGAGCAATTTTTCCTGACTTGACAGCACAGACTTGGCAGTACAGAATCAGCCCCCACAGGTAATATACCTTTGCATGGCTTTGCAATAGTTTTTTTTTCAATGCACAGCATGGGCAAAAGGGTGCCTGCAAATCAAACATTTTAGCCAAGCTGCCACAACTCATCAATACCTAAAAGCCCTATCACCCCACTGCAGGGAACTGAATCCTATACTTGAGTTAGAAAGGGGGGGTTCCTTCAATTTGTAACTGTAAGACTGATCTGGAAACTGAATTAGGGATTGTCTTCTCAGCCTTAGATGCTGTTGACTCCTTTGTCCTTTTCCTGCAGCCCTATTTTGTCCATGTTCACAGAACTGATTCTACCAAGTACTTTGATATTTCAAGGGATCTTAACAAAAAGTCATGTGAAAGCAGAGGAAAAGAAGAGGAATGAAATATAACATTCCCTGGTTTGGAAAGGAAAGAATCATGATGTCTAATAGCACAGGGTTGTAGCCCATTTTGGAGCTTTCTCCTGCCACTAAAATATTGATATATGTGACCTAATGGACAGCAAGCTAAAGGCAAAATAAGGAGTTGGTTAAGGGTCATTTTATGCAGGACAGGCCTGGGCAAACACTGATAATTCACTGTATGTGGGGTTACTCTTATACCTAGTTTGGAAGTTGCAGGTAGTGCAAAATGCAGTTGCTGGAGTGCACCATTGGATACCTAGGGTTATACATATAAACCAGGGTTGAAAGTGCTGCACTGCCTGCCTATTACCTACTCAAGTTCAAGCTTTTGTTGTTAACGTGTAAACCCCTAAGCAATGAGGGACACAGCAACCCCCTCACCCTGTTGTAGATAAATCCAGATTCAGCAAGAAGCTGAGTCTGTGCTGCATCTGATCCTTCTTCCCCCCCACATACCACCTGAAACAGCAGCACTTTCTGCAACTTGGCATGCAAAAAATTTCAGAGAAGCACCTTAATTGTGCCAAAAGAGCCTACAACTCCATTAATCATTTTATCCTGGAGTAGCTTATACGTGCTATTACATCTTTAACTGGAGGTGTCTTATTGTTCTTTTCAATCAAATATTTAGTACTTCAGTAATTATGCTCTCAACGAACTGCTAAATTAAAGAACTAAATTAGTAACATGCCTAAAATGTCAGAGAGAGAAATCTAATGTCTCTGTTACCAGAGAGTGCAGATGCACCTGAGAGGCTGCTGCAAACACATAGGAACATTTGCTCAGAATAAAAGGCAAGCTACTGCACCTTTTATTTTAATGTTAGGAAAGGCAGACTATGTGATCTGAGGCAAATCACAGTGAAACTCCCAAGATAAATCTCTGCGAGGAGATGTTGCTCCTCCTCCTTAGTTGCACAACAGTTGTGCCACATAGGGTTGCCATATGTCCTCTTTTTCCAGGACATGTCCTCTTTCTCAGGGGTATGTAAAATGACAGTCGTCAAAGAAATGCATAGTTAAAACTAGAAGTTGGCAAATGTGTCCTCTTTTCTGCTCTTCAAAATATGGCAACCCTATCTTAACATACTTAAATCTTGAAATCAACCAGACTTACAGGGGCTTAGATTTAATTAGCTGTTGCCCCAAATCCATCTGCCACTAGCTATAAAATAAAAACGTTTTCAGACAAACAAAAATAGACACACATCAAGATCAGTTCTCATCTGCCTGCTTTTAAAAGAAGGTTTACCAAGCTTCCCAAGTCTCAACGATGAGGCACACCCAACATGCCTACTCTGGAAAGCACTTAACCTAGTGTTCTATAAAAGAGAAAATAAAAAAAGGACGGCCCCACAAACATTCCTTCTAAAATGACTGCACACATGGATGTGTAGGACACAGAGGATTAAAAGGTACAAAAAGAGAAGGGAGATGGAAAAGCTCCATTCATTTTTAACAGCATCAATACCTTGGTTTCCCTTTCCTTCATCCTAATATTATTTCCCCCACCTGTTAGTTACTCAGTTAAAACCTTCATTATTTATTTGATTTAAAGGCACTCTAAGGTTTCTTCCACTACTAAAGCCCTCCGCTTAAAAACAGTTACAAAAATAAAATGGGTATTAATAGGTCAAGATATCTCTTGCAACAGACAATCTCTAAGCTGAAGGAACACAGCCATGAGGTAAAGCACACGGCATACCACGTAGGCGTGATTGCACTAATCTTGACAATTGCTTCTTCACCCAATTTCTGCCCACTACTCCCATCTGCTCACAAAATGCATCAACACATCAGTGTTTGGGAACGATTCAGACACCCACAAAACCAATCTCACAAGTCTGAGCTATGCTTTACGGTACTCTCACTTTTAAAAGAGTTAAGGTTCTCCTTAAATTATGAGTGCTCAAAACAAAGCTAACAGTTCCGTGATAGAATAGCGAGAAATGGTGTGCTATTCTAAGGGTCTCTCTGGCTTCAGAGTGGACCATTGGGGGTCAAGGGGATAGGGCACTGGCCAAAATCAAGATTCTGCAGTTCCACTTTGTACTACCTCCAGTATTGGAGACAGTATGCCTCTGGTATCAATTTCACTGCATATCTTTCTAGCCATTGACCAGATACTCATGAAAGGCAGGAAAGGGGAAGCTGTGCCCCTCCTAATTTTGATGAACTCCCAACTTCCATCCGTCCCAGTCAGCACAGCCAGTGGTTGTGGCCACAATGAGAAAAGCCACAGGTGTTACATTCATGATGTGAAGCATATGAACAATGATACCTATACAGGATGTAACCCATTGGGATATTTGGTTGTATGCCCCTTTGTTGTCTTGGTTCAGTTATGCCCTTGTATTTAAGGAAAAGACTGGCCAGACCCATACAGGATCTCTGCAGGAACCATTTTGGAAAAGAGCCCAAATCAATTCTCCACTGGAAGTCCCAGCAGGAATCTATCCAGCAGCTATACCTGAGGCATGATGACAGAAAGAGACAGCTGTTTTTGAACTGCGGCATTTTTACAAGAGATAGAGGCAGTCCCACCTTCAAGTACAAGAAGGTTGAAATCTGCTTATGCAACATTTGATAACTTAGCAAGCATTTCCCTCATGCTCTTCAGATGTTAGGACAAAGCAAAGGAAGACATTGAGGGCATTAAAACACTTGGGACCTCATTCAGTTTTAAAGAAGACAGAACTCTCCACATTCTAAACTTTATTTCAGAAAGACATGCAAAAGACTTTGTGCACAGAATGCAAACCCGAACAGTGTCATCAAGGACAGTTTTCAACATTTAAGACTCTCGAAAACCTGAATATTTTACTCCCTACAACAGCTGCATCATGTACATTTACAGTGCTTGGTGAATGCAAGTTACATCATAGGAGGCATCACAGAGCACATATCCACATTTAAGATGGCATCTGCAATGCTCATTTAATTCCTATGGTCCAGACACACAGAGACTTGGGTCTACAAGGTGTCAGCTTGTAAATTACATGAGATTCCACCATGGGACCCAGAATTGTATTTGGGAGTGTTCTAAGGGAAGCACTCTGCCACTACAGTTGGGAACTGCAGGAGGGAAAAGTGGTCTTGTGCTTGAATCCTGCTTGTTGGTTTCCCACAGGCGTCTGGTTGACCACTATGAGAACAGGATTCTGGATTAAATGGGCCACTGGCCTGATTCAGCAAGCTCTTCTTACATCTGTAGGTATTCCTAAACATTGCAGGGAGGGATTCATCACAAGGATGCTGGGGTTTCTTAAAGGCATCTCTGTGGCTTATATAGCTCAACCCGTCATCTTCACTATTATTTAAAAACCAATAAAATCCTGCTCTCGTACACTGGATCCCTATCACTGGTCCACAAGGAAAGGCAGATGTGAAAATTCCAAAGCTTCTGCTTCAAAAACAAAAACCCAGCACTCCAAACCAGGTGTCTAAAGTTCTTACCTGCAAGACATCCTGAATCTTTACCCACACATCCGCCATGTCATATAACTTGATATCGCCATCATACTGACTGGAGGGAGAAGCCACAGTCTGCTGAAGATGGCCCAGGACAACAGCATGAGCAGCAGCAACAGCATTGAACTTATCAAAGAGAAGCTCCAGGAGTTCCAGAAGTAATCTAAAGATCATTTAGAGGGATGAGAAAAAAACATATAATTCATCACTTAATACTGTTCACATTTCAAGGGCACTAAATAAATAAAGCAGCATTAAGGAAGTCCTGTCATGACCCCCAACTCCAAGCAGTGACCTGGGCATTGACACAAGATGGTGAAAAGCCAACCCAAAGCAAGATGGAAATTTTTGTGGAGACATTCAGTGAAATTTTCTCTTTAGGTTTTTCATGTAACGCTTGAATGCACATGCTCATTAAGCTTGAAGTCCTTAGTATTAGATGGAGCCAACGGCATTGGAGAGCTTGACAACTTGTGATGGAGTCAGTTTATGAGGCAAAATGCACACTTCCAGCTCCTAGACCAGAGTCAGAAAAATAGGCACATGCACCAAACACAGACCATCACTGGCCATCATTGATTAAGGGTGTCAAAAAACAATGAATCGCATCAGTTGCTTTAATAGCCAATTTCTCCTCTGCTGGCTCATCTTGAATTGGAAGTTCTAGGTGTTTGCTAATAGACTTCAGCTGAAGGAAATGAGAAGCTGTGCATGCTGCTAAAAAGCAGTTTCTGTAGTATGGAGAAATTCTGAAGCCAGACTTTTTCTTCCTTTCCACTCCACCCACCCAGACAAAACTGGAAGTATGTGTGTGTGTGTGTGTGTGATATGCAATGTTTCTTTCCTGATCAAATCTAAATTTACTTTGCTACTTAAGGAATATAACACAAATGAATATAGCCGCCTTACTACACAGCTATCTAATCATCCTGTCACATTATGTATAATTTGGCATACAAAAATGCACTCTTTGGTATATTTATGAACATTTCAAGTATATAAATGTATGAGTTCACTTTCATTTTTCTTCCGACAGACTTCAGAGACCTGAAGGTTTGCACAGACCAAAATAAGCTTCTCTGCTCTTTCACATGTGTGTACATTTTCGAGCACTGATTAATTTATTTTGCATGCTGCAGAAGATGGAAGACTCTAAAACCAGCAAGAGGATTTAAGAGTCATACATGCTCATAGTATATGGGAATTTTAGTTGCCTAACTTTAGATTGTTGCCAAACTTAAGATTGTTGTATATAATTATTAAAAAGCAAACTGAAGGGCTAACAGGCAGCTAACAACAAATTTTAACACCTTGCCTTATGGAGCATTTCATTCGTCATTCTTAAAGAGAGAGTAGCTCATAAGTGTATGTATGTGTTTTCTTATACCATTGACATTTTGAAACTGAGTTTTTAAGTTTAATTATTTGATGTATGTAATTATGAATCCATCTACTTCAAACTATCTGTGCTTCTTTATATAGTCTGAAGACTAATTCAATAAATCAGATTCAAAATTTAGTTTTCCACTTTCTGTCCAACTTCCCATTTTTCATTAGAAAAAGTCCCCCCGCTCTCTCTATCACACACAAAACTCATCCCACCCTCCTACCCAAATAAAACATTTCCGGACTTTCATGTACACAGTTCTATGCATAACTTATTGTTGCTTCATACCATCTCAAAGCATTTATAAATAACAGGAAACGTTGGTCAAATGCAATAAATGTTATGCTTAAGGTTTATGAAGAGAGTTCAGTGTTTGAAAGTACTTAACGTTCTTACACTGGAACTGAAGAAATTCCATTTGCGCTTTTATATGGCATCTCCATAGAAACATCTGGGGAGGAGTCTTAAAACCAAACCTGCAAATTCAAAAAACCTCAAGCCTCATCAACTGTACCAATTACCAAGATATCCTATTATACACCAGGTGCTTATTGCTAGATTCTAATCAAAATGGCTCTCTCATTAACTGTCCCTATGCCTTTTTAATGGTCCAGTTATTGTAACTAATGTACCATGGCAAAACCCATAACTGTTCTGTGGCCAAGGCAGCAACTTGCCACACTGAAAATTCAACATTACTTTCCAGTGTCTGTTGCTGCTTACATTGTTAGATGGACAGATTCAAAATGCAAGGTAACAGAAATGGTTTACAATGGAGCGTGAGACTCCTGGCTTCAATATTATTGTGGCTAATCGTAAAGACAGTGAACTGTGGGCATAAAGAAGAATTGCATCCAACATTAGTTCAGATGTTTCAATGTACAACTGCTTGGAGGTACGCAAATCACATAGGCCTTTATTTTAATTGGCTGTAGTAATAAGAAGGCAATTTGAGCAATCTGAACTGTAACTTTTACTTGCAAGAAACTGCTCCAAATATTGTTTTGATTTACCAGTACAGCAGCCCTGCACTATGTGCCTCCTGCCTTCTCCCTCTGTTTGGTCACACCCCGATGCCATAAGCTTGTGTTGTCAGAACATTTATTACTGTACTCCAGACTTTAGAGTATAAATCCTGCAGCTCTGAACTACGGCCAAGCTTATTATTGTTATTGTTCTCACTTTATCCCAACACTCTCCATAGTGAAATGCCTCTAAACCTCGTGGCTTAATTTTGTAGTCCCTTTTTTCTGGACCTTTTCTAAATCTTTTATTCCATTTTTTATATATACAGTATGCAAGAAACAGTTGGTTTTTTATTTTTTATTTTTTTATTTTTAGATTTTATTAAGGATTTTCTTGGTTTACAGAAATATGTGCAATGTCTCTCATAACATTTTTACAGATCAGTTTCATTTATTGAGACATTGGGAGGGAAAGGGGGAAAAGAGGTAGATGGGGGGGAAGGTGAATAGGGGTGGGTTTGGGTGATGATGTTTCTATTTTACTTCATATATGTGGGGTTTTTGTCAGCATTGCTTGTTCTCTGTTGTTTGCTTGTGTTCCTTCGGTGGTGAGAGATGGGGTTGGCCTAGGGTATGATTTATCTTTGAGACAAGGTGACCGAAGACCAAATGCAGTTGGGGTGCAGAAGGGAACAAAAGGCTTCTGTAAAAAGCAGCATTTCCTTCTCTTTTGCCTACCCAGTGGCACTTGTTTGTTTCTTTTAAGGACGAGTGACCTCCACAGCACATCTGCCTACACTGACAAAGGTCCACTTGGGCAGTTTGACAGTCCAAGTTCAGAGCATCACCACAAAAACACAGTAAATATGTCGACAGAAAGTGACACAGGCCCCGAGGCCGCTCATGTTTGGGCAGTAAGTGGGCATAGCATGATGCAATATGACTGCTGATACTTGAACGAGGTCACCAATGGTGATTCACGCACGCTGCATTCATCAACATGCTTTTCTGGATCAGGCTAACCTTCCTCAGCAAAAGTTGGAAAAGGGCACATAACTCAAATTGACAAAGTAACAAAAAGTTTACACAGGTTGCAAAGAATTTGGTTGATGGATCTGGGTAATGGTTATCCTTTGAGCACAGGCTGGAACAACTGTCCCTATTTAAAATGATGGTGCTCTCAGGACTAAACTCAGGTCCCCCCAGAGCAGGGGACATAAGCAACTTGTGTACTTTCCAACCCCTTCAAACTCATGAAGTCATCCAGCCTCTCCAGGCTGCAAGGAACTAAATTATGGGGCCATCATGGGGCACTCTGAACACTGCTTCTTCACACACTACACACACACACCCCAGATATATACATGAGATTTTTAAAACTGTGCATCCTTAAAAATGTGAATGTATACGTATCTCTCACACATCTACAGAGCCTTTCCCTTGAAATGTACATCCTGCAATGGAGTAGTTATGCCGGAGATGGATAGGTCAGGGATAAGAAAGGATAAGAATGAGGGCAAATTACCAAAACCCTTCTTTGAACTGATTGAAATCGCAGGCATTACGGATTGTTGGAGATTTAAATACCCCACTACAAAACAATATACCTTCTTTTCAGGTCGGAACAATAGCTCAGGAAGAATTGATTATATATGGGTTTCTAATGATTTGATCCCAAGAATTCTTAAAGTAGATATTCAGCCTAGAACATTCTCGGACCATAATGCAATCTACCTGGAACTAAAATTAAAAGACAGAGTTAATTCCAGATGGAGATTAAATGAGACCCTCTTCAATGATAATAACATAGTCGAGAAAGCTAAAGAAACAATCATGGATTATTTTAAATGGAATTTAAATAAAGAAACCCCCATTGACATCGTTTGGGACGCTAGTAAAGCGGTTATGAGGGGGTTTCTGATACAAAAAAACAGCCACAAAGTTAAAGAAAAAGGGAAAAGAAAAGAAGAAATTTTGACACAATTAACACATTGCGAAAAGCGATTAATTACTTCACCAAAAGACGAATCTCTAAAACAGACCATCTCAAGATTACAAACACAGTTATCAATGTTAGTCAACCAGGAGGTCGAATGGAAAATCAAATGGTTAAGACAAAAAAAATTTGAATCAGCGAATAAATCGGGTAGATTATTGGCTTGGCAGATAAAGATGCGGCAGAAACAGAGTACAATTAATGCAATTAAAGAAGAAGGTGTCGAAATAGTTGATCCCAAAGAAATAAGAAATGTCTTTCAAAGATACTATAGAGAATTATATAGGAAAGAAAAAGAAGACAAAAAGAAAATAGAAAATTATATTCGATCATTCGGCCTCCAAGAGATATCAAAAGATAAGAAAGATTTATTGAATAAAGAAATTTCAATTCAAGAAGTAGAAAAAGCTATCAATAAGATGAAATTGGGCAAAGCGCCCGGTCCCGACGGGATTTCGGCCAAATATTATAAAGTATTAGTTACCCAAATTGCACCAATATTGTGCGAAGTGATGAATAATATTCTCAATACGGGGACGATACCAAACACCTGGAAGGAAGCTTTCATCACGTTGATTCCAAAAAAAGATGCAGACTCTCAAAATGTTAAAAACTATAGGCCCATTTCTTTATTAAATAATGATTACAAATTATTCGCAGATATCTTGGCTGATAGATTAAAACATGTACTAAATGCGATAATACATAGAGACCAGGCGGGCTTTTTACCGGGCCGCCAAATGAAGGAAAACATCAGAAATATCATAAACATAATTGAATACTTAGAGGTAAGAAACGAGAAACAAGCAGCGCTTTTGTTCGTCGACGCGGAGAAGGCGTTTGACAACGTCTCCTGGCATTTCATGCTGAACAATCTAAAAGAAATGGGGACAGGAGATATGTTTATGAGAGGCATCAGGGCAATCTATTCGGATCAATCAGCGAGGCTTATTATAAATAATAATTTATCAGATAAATTCAATATTTCAAAAGGGACCAGGCAAGGCTGCCCCATATCACCACTGCTATTTATAACTGTAATTGAGGTTCTAAACAACCGTCTGAGAAACACACCGGAAATAAGGGGAATCAAGCTCGGGAATAAGGAATACAAAGTTAAGGCGTTCGCCGACGACCTGGCCTTGACGGTGGAAGAACCCGAGACTAGCCTACCAGAAGCTCTAAAGATTATGGAAGATTTTGGTCAGGTGGCGGGCTTCAAAATCAATAAGATAAAGACTAAAATGATTTTGAAAAATATAAGAAGAGAGAAGAGTGAAGAGATAGAAAAACAAATAGGAATATCGTGTGCTAAAAAAATAAAATATCTGGGAATCTGGTTAACCTCAAAAAATTTAAATTTGTTTCAAGATAATTATGATTCGGCCTGGAAAGATATCAAGAAAGATTTAGATAATTGGAAAAATTTGAAGCTATCCCTTTGGGGTAGAATCGCGGTCATCAAAATGAATATTCTACCAAGATTTTTATTTCTTTTTCAGAATATTCCTATAGTAAAAGGAGTCTCCCAATTTAAAGATTGGCAAAGAGAATTATCAAAGTTTGTATGGTTAGGGAAAAAACCTAGGATCAAGTTAAAAATCTTAGTTGACAAAAAAGAGAGAGGAGGATTCGCCTTGCCTGACCTGAAACTTTACTATGAGGCAGCAAGCCTTGTATGGTTAAGGGACTGGATCTTGTTGGAGAATTCAGATCTACTGGACCTTGAAGGTTACACAAATCGTTTTGGGTGGCATGCATACCTCTGTCACAACAAGGCGAAAGCCCACAAGGGCTTTACTAACCACATATTTAGACGTTCAATACTTGAAGTTTGGGACCGTAATAAGGCCCTACTTGAAAAGAAAATGCCCTTGTGGGTGTCCCCTCTGAATGTACTAGCTATCCGGAAGATCAATATGGATAAGAAAGGCCTTATTTATGAAGACATCATTATCAAAACAAACGAAGGTCACAAATTAAAAACGTATGATCAAATCAAGGATAAATTAGCAGGATGGTTGCAATATTATCAAATAAATGATCTATTTAATAAGGATAAAAAAGAACTTGGTTTTGAAGATAAGAAATCTAGATTCCAAATTGAGTTATTAGGTAACAATTACAAACTGCTATCTAAAATGTATAGTCTACTTCTGGACTGGCATACTATGGACGAGGCTGTCAAGGATTCTATGATTAAATGGGCCAGAGATTTCGGGCACAACATCTCATCCGATATGTGGTCAAAATTGTGGAAACAAAATATCAATTTTACAGCCTGTACTGTACTTAAGGAGAATGTAATGAAACTTGTTTACCGCTGGTACCTAACGCCAGCAAAATTATCTAAGATGTACAGGAACCAGAACAAATGGTGCTGGAAATGCAAAACATCGGTGGGGGAATTTTTCCACATGTGGTGGGGGTGCGACAGGATAAAACAATTTTGGGATCTGGTTTACAACGAACTTAAAAAAATCTTGAAACTTACCTTCCCGAAGAAGCCTGAGGCCTTTCTGCTGGGTTTAGTCGATAAGGAAATCCCAAAATCAGATATAAGATTCTTTATGTACGCCACAGTGGCTGCCAGGATTCTTATTGCTCAGAAATGGAAAACAAATGATATACCATCTATAGTTGAGTGGCAGTCGAAGGTCCTAGAGTTTATGGAATTAGCCAAATTAACACACAGGGTACGTGACTCGGATGATGTGAAGTTCCAAGCTGAGTGGAGTAAATTTATAGAATATGCTAAAGGAAACTATCTGGGCATGAGAGCGTTAGGGGTAGTAACATAACCTCTATAGTGTGATGAGTAGTTTGTAAATAGAAAATACGAAGTAAGTTTGACAGAAGTTACCACTTATGGGTTGGAAGGAAGTCACATAGAATGAATTATATGTAATATGTATGATTGTTAATATCTTTATGAAAAAAAAATGAATAAAAATTTATCTTGGAAAAAAAAGAAATGTACATCCTGTAACTCTGAAACACAATATTGAAACTTAAAAAAACCTTCTTTATGAACATTAATTTTGCTAACTAAGGGTGGGGTCAATCTTTTGAACCTTATCAGCAAAGGCCCTGCACAAGGGCATCCACTTGCCCAATGGGGCTTTCCCCATTCTTCCCCCCCCAGCACCCCTCCCCCAAATTGAGAAATTTCTAAGGCAGAACAATGTCTTTGAGTAACTTCAGAAATTAATCAGAAGCCACAGTGAATTTTGCAAATTCTACACTTTTTCTGAAAGCTATTTAAATATGAGTCAACAGCAAAGACCATATGGTATAAATATATTTGGCAAGTCAAAATTAATCTTATGGCTAATGGAGATGGATTGTTTTAATAATTGTTCTTAATAAGTATGTGGTACTGTGAAATATCTAAAGATATTACATTTGAAATTGCTTTTATTTCCTTTTTTTCTTTGCATTTTGGCTTCTCACTTTTATATGCAAGAAGACCTCTACATTGTTCTTAACTGGTAGAGGAGCAGAGGTGTGCAACTGATTTTCAACCATGTAAACTTTATAAACTACTGTCCCTTCACACTGAAAGCAAATAAAAAGGGAAGCTGGCCTCATAAAATGGTTTTAACGCTTGCTAATGAGAACAATGAAAACCAAAGGTGAACTTACTTCCCGAAACCCAAAGTGACATAAACAATATAGATCTGGTGGGACTGGACTTCAGACACAGAATTAGAGAACAGAAATGATTCAATTAAAAAGCACTCCATGCACATGGCCTACCACCATGGATTACACATTCCCCCAATGCCCGTCTTCTTACACCCAACCAGATTGTATACTGCACAAATGTGTTGAAAAAAGTTAGACAAACATCCACCTACAATGGTACCTCAGCTTAAGAACTTAATTCGTTCTGGAGGTCCGTTCTTAACTTGAAACTGCAGCGGAACCTCGGTTTATGAACACCTCGGTTTACTAATTTTCGGTTTACGAACGCCGCAGACCCATCTGGAACGGATTAATTCACTTTCCATTACTTACAATGGGAAAGTTCGCTTCAGTTTATGAACGCTTCAGTTTATGAACAGACTTCCGGAACCAATTACACCCATGCTTCGGGTTAAGTACGCTTCAGGTTGAGTACTCCACGGACCCGTCTGGAACTGATTAATCCACTTTCCATTACTTTCAATGGGAAAGTTCGCTTCAGTTTATGAACGTTTCAGTTTAAGTACTCCACAGACCTTCTGGAACAGATTAATCAACTTTCCATTACTTTCAATGGGAAAGTTCGCTTCAGTTTATGAACGCTTCAGTTTATGAACAGACTTCCGGAACCAATTGTGTTCATAAACCGAGGTACCACTGTGTTCTTAACCTGAGGTATCACTTTAGCTAATGGGGTCTCCCACTGCCGCCACGCGATTTCTGTTCTCATCCTGAAGCAAAGTTCTTAACCCGAGGTACTACTTCAGGGTTAGTGGAGTCTGTAACCTGAAGCGTCTGTAACCTGAAGCATCTGTAACCCTAGGTACCACTGTACTAGTCTCGCACTGCAGAATGGGAGAAGACCATTGCTATTTAAAAGTCCACAAACACATCACAATAGGAGCTCATGCTGAGGGGGCAGACAGGCTTGCTGCCAAAGGAGAGAAAAGGAGTTTTCTAACCATCAGCACAGACTGCCAAGAATGAGCCCGATGTTCAGAACCATGTACTCTTACCATCAGAGGGGGCTGCCACTACACCAGCATTTGCCCTACTAAGGTCAAGTTCACAAATCAAACACCATTTCCCCTCCTATCTCTATGCAGGGAAAGTATACTGCTGCAGCAGGAATAGGTCAGAAACATCCTTAAATGCCCTGACCCCAGGGCAGTATGGCAAATTGTTTTCACAACCTTCTCAGGGGCAAAAGGTTGGTCATATCTGGAAGCCTTCCAGAAAGGTTTGCTGGGTACCAAAGAGTTACTACACTGACCAGGCTAAAATACCATGAAGTACCCTTTTGACTGGAGCAAACTGAGCAGTGTTAACAAGCTGCCTGGATTTCAGCTCAGCAAGGTGATAAGACCCCTTTGGGTCTGTCACATTTTATTAGTCATTTTATTAGGCACCAATAATTTTATGGTTTTAAGTACAGTAGCAGAAAGCCAGACAGACAATGTGCTCACTGACTATCAAAATACCTAGAGGCATTACACAGGGCGCTGGTTCACAGATGATCTAAAACTCAAACCCTGCCAAGTCTTGAGGTCATTAGCCACAAGGGCCAAAAACCCAAACCCCTTGTTAAAAAATTCAAGGAGGGTGTTAGTTCACCCTGCTCAAGTTTTAACTTATCGAGTTTGAAACATTAACATATCAAATTCAGCTTTCACTGGTGAAACAAAAAACCCTTAGCGTAAACTTGACACAACTGAGCTTCGATTCCAAGAGCAATTACTCTGCTTCTATTTGATGCAGTGATGCCTGCCCTAGAGATCTCTCTCTTGGCTCACAAACCTTGTCTCTTGCTGGAAACTCCTTCCAGTAGGATCAGAATTCCATGCTGGGACATAATCCTTTCATATAGGAATTCCCACTTTTATATCCTTTATCCAACCCTGCCCCTTTTAAACACGTAGCCTACTCACATAATGCTAAGAGGGTCCCATGAGATCCCTATAGGTCAGATACCCACATGACCTCACTACAGATACCTTTCCTTAACCATTCATAGGTGAGTCAAGGATGACTACCGAGTAGCTTGACTGTCACCCTCTGTTTGAGCATACAAGGATTAAACGTATCTGGCCCTCCCTCCTTTTGATTGATTGTCTTGGAGGCCAATGAAATATTGCCCCATTTGTCATGAGATTTTTGCTCTATTAGGTGCTGATCTTTCATATTTTTAAAGCTTTTTTATCTAGCCGTGTTATCAAGGTTTTTTGTGGGCCCAAAATAGTAGTAGTAGTAGTAGTAGTAGTAGTAGTAGTAGTAGTAGTAATTTATTATTTATACCCCGCCCATCTGGCTGGGTTCCCCCAGCCACTCTGGGCGGCTTCCAACAAAATATTAAAATACAGAAATCCATCAAACATTAAAAGCTTCCCTAAACAGGGCTGCCTTTTAAAACATATGCATACACAAAATATTCTGGATTGTTTAAAGTTCTAAATAACTTTTCTCAAAACTGTTTTCTCACATAGTTCCCTATCTTTCATAGAAAACATTAACATAAGGGCAACGCACTTGTCACAACTGCCTCTTCTAGTCCAAGCAGCTGTCCGCTCCCCCCCCCTACCCCCATGTTAGAACCATGAGACAATATTCTGCTCCAGGAAAGAGCAAGACAGCAGCAGTCAGAAGGGTAGACAAATGGCAGGGGAAAATGTTTAAAAATCAGCACAAAAGCATGCATTTGCAAAGCTCTTGGCTAACTTTAGCTAAAAAATCCGAGCCTTTTAAAGGAAGAAACAAGCATTCAGAGTCAAATTCCTCCTCTTCAAAATTCAAAGTTGTCAAAAATGTGAGATGGGGAAACAAGGCAGTTGTTAACAGTAAAAGAGACTCTCCTTGGCATGTTATGATAATTTAGCCAATTCACACTTCTCTACCAGGCTTTTCTGACTTCATTGTTCTAAGAGGGAGAGAGGAATAACTTCCCCACCTGTGTAGCTTTTGGCTTCTTTCAATTCCAATATTAATTGAAGCAGTCCTGTTCATCTGAACACCCACAAGTGAAATATAAAGGGTATGAAAAGGGCATCCAAAATGATCAACAGGTGGAAGCACTTTCCCTGTGAGGAAATGCTAAAACATTTGGAGATTTATAAAGGTAATTAGGAGAGCACATTAAAAAAATGTTTTAAGAATTCTGAAAAAGTGGTTACAGAATGTTTTCTTCCACTCATATAATACCAGAGCTTGGGGTCATCCTTTGAAACTTGATTGGCAATATACCTTGGGCAGACTAATAAAGTAGTTCATCACACAAAACATAATTAAGATCAGCATAGAGGGTTCCACCACCCTCACAAGTGCAGAGAATGGTGACCCAGCAGATGTTTTATCTGTGGCAACCTGTAAATTGTCCAACTCCCTCCCTACAGAAGTGGGTCTAGCTTCTTCATTGTAAAAACACCCCGGTCATTTATAGTTAGGGTATTTTGTTTCATGAAACCCGCCTCTTCTGAAATCTTAGTTATAAACAAAAAAGTGTGGTGATGGACACTAGTGCATATGGCTTTTAAAGAGGATTAGACAAACCCGCGGAGGAGGAAAGGTCTATCTGCGGTTACTATTCGCAACACCCCAATGAAGCCTTCATGTTCACAGGCAGTATGCCACAAAAAGCTGGCTGCTTGCACGGCAGAAACAGCAAAGGAGGATTAGTGTCTTCGTGTCCTGCTTGAGGATGCTCAAAGGCACCTGACTGGTCATGATAGGGAAGAGGAAGCTGCAGTGGAGTAGGTTCACTTTTGGCATGTTCCAAAAACTGTGTTCTTTATGCAGCCTATAATGACTCAATAAGCCTTTCAAGTCTGATTTCTGCCAATCTGCATTGATACATGCTTTGATGACAAGACAGACAGACAACAGAATCAACCCTTGAAAGTACCTTGGTGTGACAGCACCTTGGTACCTAAAGAGGCATTTCTTGGAATAAAATGAGACAGCCACCATTTCAGGATCAACAGCTTCAGGCTACCCATTAACTCAGTCATCCAGCTCCTCTTCTCTCACACCTTCTGTATAGAAAGATCTCTCTGCAATATGTTGTTGTTGTTTAGTCGTTTAGTCGTGTCCGACTCTTCGTGACCCCATGGACCATAGCACGCCAGGCACTCCTGTCTTGCACTGCCTCCCGCAGTTTGGTCAAACTCATGTTCGTAGCTTCGAGAACACTGTCCAACCATCTCGTCCTCTGTCATCCCCTTCTCCTTGTGCCCTCCATCTTTCCCAACATCAGGGTCTTTTCCAAGGATTCTTCTCTTCTCATGAGGTGGCCAAAGTATTGGAGCCTCAGCTTCACGATCTGTCCTTCCAGGGAGCACTCAGGGCTGATTTCCTTAAGAATGGATAGGTTTGATCTTCTAGCAGTCCATGGGACTCTCAAGAGTCTCCTCCAGCACCATAATTCAAAAGCATCAATTCTTCGACGATCAGCCTTCTTTATGGTCCAGCTCTCACTTCCATACATCACTACTGGGAAAACCAGTAGTTTTCTGCAATATACTAGTTGCCTATTCTTAAAAGGGAAAGGGAGAAACTGCAGACACTGAAACATTAACAGAAATTATATACATGACACAATGTGTGAAAAACAACTTGCATTACAGTAGGTAATTAACTTAACTTGCATGTCATTTTCATGAACATGGCAGATGCAGAACTATGATCAGTTGACGTGCTGCATTATTATTCAAAATATTCTTATTCTGCAATTGTTGTCTTTGAATGTGAAAAAGTTGTGAGTTGAAAAGATGAAATTTGACCTTCTTCCTTTCAATCCTTTACTACCCATGCTATCACTTTTTCAGATGTTTCTCTCACAATATTGAGAGTTAATTACATTTTATTTTAAAGATTTAGCATATATTTTGCTAAGATCGCTTGAGGCAATGCTAAAGATATAGAATCTATATGCCCAGTCTACAATCAAGAACCATTCTTTATGCAGGACACCATGAAATAATCAGCATAACCATCAATATTAAAATGAGTGAATGTGCAAAACTGGTGAGAATTAACACCAGGAATGCTCTTTATTTTGAGGCCTTCTTTAATGCAATGCTCTTACCTCGGCTGGTTTTCCTGGACTATGTTCTCTCCCCTCTGGTAACCACTGTCTGCCACCTGAGTGGTAGATCTCTTGACGATTTGCTTCAGCTCCTGCTCCAGGCGATCCTGGGTGGCTTTCACGGTCTCTGGAATCTTCCTCAGTTTGGCCAGGCCTTTGATGAGGATGCCCATAAAGATAGAGCTGTTCTCCTCAGGATCCATCTCTAAATCTTCCTTGATCTCCGTCAAGCTAATATCCCTCCCTGGAAAATATGGAGGTGGGGGAATTACTAAAGAGGCAGTTATTATATCCCCATGGCAGTGGTGCATCTAGGTCTAGACCTCAGGTCCAATGTCCAGAGCCGTGCAGCCCAGGCCAGCCCCTCGTCCCATGACTACCCAGAGAATAGAAACAGCAAAGTGGCCTGAGCCCAACATCTCTTCCTTTTTCTCCTATAACATTATTTTATGATTGGGGGGTATGTGCTCATTGGTGACACAACTATTTCCTGGAAGGACAGATGTACAGCAGCCAGAAATTAAACTGCCAAACTTTATTGCCACTGCTGCATTTCCATGTTAGGAAAGGGGGCACCTATTCAAAACTTTTCTGCCACCTGATATTCCCTTGCCTCTTTTCTTATCCCACCTGCCAAAATTTACCAACCTAGACAGATATGTAGGGCACACTAGGGGTTTAATGGCACTCCAGAATTTAGAAAAATCCTCTGGACCATGCATGCATATTCCTGCTTCAATACAAGTTGGTTCAGGGGAAAAAAATAACAGTCTTCACCACTTCAAAGCAGAAACAAAACAAACCTGAACCAAGAGGTGTTTACAAAGAATTTCAACACCCTAGGAATAGAAAGCATTGACCTCTGCAGATTAATCACCCTCTAACTAATGATTTCTCTAAGTCCTTTCCCAAGTCAATGATTCATCCCATAAAAACCAACTTTCTAATTCGATGTCAGACTAATCTGTATGATGCATCATTTAGGCAAGGCGGCATTAAACCACTCGAGTCCCATCCCACTGCCCAAATCATCACAAAGAATATATCAGCTAAGGAACACCCTCTTGGGTCTTGTTTTTTTATGGTCATGTGAGTGATCAAATTTTGCTACTATTTATCAGAGTGTATTTCACTAGCTGCCTGCTTTTTACGAGCAGGTAGTAAAATTTTATGCCACACTCTGCATAATTTATGCTTCTCTGTATTATGCCCTGCTTCTACTGCATCTTTTTATCTCAAAGGACAGAGGTTCATGGGGCCCCACTGGGCTACTTTGAGAGTTTGTGAAACTCCACCTCCGGCAGAATTCCCCTTGCTGAACTTTCCCTTGCACCAATTTGCATCACTAATAAGCAAATAGGTAGGAGCACTGTAAAGACTCTCAATAATTTCTTGTCTTTTCCCACTTCTAAACAGTACTCTGCCCAATCATATGCAAGGACAATCTCTCAAAAAAAATTGAATCATGGAATCAGCTCCATAATATTTACCTTACACAAAATTGCAAAATGAAGAAGGAAATTCAATGGGGCAAATACCCTAAATTTCACACACAGAGATTGATGGGGTCAGAAGTGGTAGTGATTAATCAAGAAAGATATCTTAGGGCTGGGATTACTGTTGTTATTAATTAAATTTATATACCACTCTTCATCTGAAGATTACAGGGTGGTCTGCAAACTGAGAAGACAAAAGGCAAAATAAAATAAAAGCAAGCCAATATAAAGGGTTGTGGAATAATGATCACCCCAAGGCCTGGTTGCAGAGAAACAATTTTGCCTGGCACCTAAAGATACATAATGAAGGCACCAGGTGAACCTCCCTGGGGAGAGCATTCCACAAACAAGGAGCCACCAAAGAAAAGGCCCTGTTCTCGTGCTGTCACCCTCCAAACCTCTTGTGGAGGAGGCACACAAAGAAGGGCCTCAGATGATGATTGAATGGTCCGGGTTGGTTCATATGGGGAGAGGCGGTCTTTGAGGTATTGGGGTCCTGAGCTGTTTAAGGCCTTATAGCTCAAAACCAGCACTTTGAACTGGAACCAGAAACAAACTGACAGCCAGCAGAATAGGGGCAAGATCAGTGTAATATGCTCAAACCATCTTGCCCTGGTGAGCCATCTGGCTGCCAAATTCTGCACCTGCTGAAGTTTCTGAACTGTCTTCAGAATCAGCCCTATGTATAATACATTGCAGTAATCTATATAGAGAGATTATATATAGCTCACTGAACACATCAAATCAATGTGAAGTGGCAAAGCAAAAAGGCAAAATCCACGGAAGGGATTATTAGGAAATTGACTGAAAATGAGCCAGCCAGTATCATCATGCCTTAAGTAAATCTACAATGCTATGCTATACAATACTGAATCCACATCTGCTATACTGTATACAGTGCTGCTCATCCCATTGGGCGGGGGGAAGTGTATTGTGGGGCTGGAAAATGTGTAGAAAGGGACCAACAAAATAACCAGGATGTGGCATTGTGCTTCACTGTTATTTAGTTATTTGTTTATTAAATTTATATCACACCTTTCCTCCCAAAGGAGTCCAGTGGGGGGGGGAGTGAAAAAATAGCATCTTTAAAACATCTCCAAAACAGATGCAAACTGGGAACACACACACACACACACACACCAGACATGTTCTACTCAGAAATTATGAATTCCACAATTTTAACTAAGGTTCTGTTCATTTCTCCACTCTCCACTATTGGTTCTCCATCTCACACACCCTTCCCCCCCCCCAAAAAGGGGGGGTTCTACTAACAACAATGGTTTGGGATTGTAGCATTTGCACCTAATATGTAGCTGCTCCTGTTATATGCCTGGTACTGGGGGCAGCCTTGTAAGCACAACTGAACGTGACTGTAAGCAAACACATGAGATTAGAAAACTGATATCGCAACCCCCTTACTACAGCTTGGGTCGTCTCCAGGCCTGATATTCATGCTTACTTCAACCATTCCTGCTTACTTCAACCACACACACACTTAACGAAAAAGGCATATGGAAACGTCTTTTATTATTTTGCCACTCACCACTGGAGCTTCCAGAAGTGCTGAACTGAGAGGAGTCAAGGTACTTGCGAGGAGTAGACAGGCTAGTCACATCGAGCAGAGGCACAGGGGAGGCATCCTTCACAAGCAAACTGTAGCAGAGAAAAATGAAACTTGAAATCAACTCCTGAAGCAGACATAGTCAACAAATGGAGGTGCAAATGGGAAGACTACTGCTCTTCACCAAGCAGATCCTTCACCCATGGATGCTCCCCACTCATGGTTGAATCAAAAGTAAAAGTGCCCAATTCAGGTACAAAGCTCCATTATCCTGGTCTATGACCAGAACTGGTCTTACCATCAGGTGACATGAAACAGATATTTCAGGCACCAGAATCTACAGTGTGTCATTTTCCTGTCTCCCCTCTCAATCCCATGACCATTAAAATGAGAAGGAGGGCTCTCACTTTGAAGCTTTCTTTCAGTGAAAATTGTCCAGTTCTGCATTGTCTATATTGACAAGGCTATTAACAGCTACCAGTACTAGTCACCGTGGCTATTGTTCTACCTCCATGGTCAAGAGGCATTATGCATCTGAATACCAGTCGCTGGGAATTGCAGATTGACAGAAAGTTACTGTGCTCATGACCGCAGGCATCTGGCTGATCACTGTGAGAACAGGATGCAGGACTAGATAGCTGATCCAGCAGGCTCTTCTTATATTCTTATAATCATAGGATAGATACTAAAACAGTAAAGAGAAAAGGCTCAGTGGCAAAGCAGCTTGAGGAGGAGGAGGAGGAGGAGGAGGAAGAGAAGACAGAGGGTGAAGAAGGGCTGTGAGCTGTGACCTCTTACCATCCTTTTGACTCCCTGGGAAACTCAGCAAACCTGCTGTACCTGGAACTGGGTGTGGAGAGTGAAGCTGAATGGAACACAGCTGTGGGGAGCCTGAGGCAGTACCATCCACCTTGAACCAGCCCATAAAAGCAAGTCTAGAGTAAGAGACTAGGGTGATGTACACTGTTTCCAGGATCTCTTCTCATTAGGAGACTTTTGTGGGTGAGCTGAGAGTTTGATGGACCCTGGGTGAGAACCCAGAGGCTGAGAGGGAGAGTGTGTCAGGGGGGAAATGAATTGACATTGATTTATACATATATGTAACTGCATTTTTGTAATATTTTGTTTAAGCT
This sequence comes from Zootoca vivipara, assembly GCF_965207765.1. Classification (NCBI taxonomy): domain Eukaryota; kingdom Metazoa; phylum Chordata; class Lepidosauria; order Squamata; family Lacertidae; genus Zootoca; species Zootoca vivipara. Next base: position 66,244,610 of record NC_142592.1, on the reverse strand, counting down.
GTCTGTTGTTTCTTCAGTTTTCTGTACACATCTTAGATATATTCTTAATATATTAAGAGGTATAGAAATTAAATAACCAGTCAATCATAAGGTCCCAGCTTCATTCCCTGATATCTCAAATAAAAGGATGAAAAAAATAAGTTTGCCCCAGACCCTGGAAGTCCTCTGCTGGTTTTCATAGACAGGACTAGGCTAGATGGACCAGTGTGCCAGTTTGGTATTAAAGGTAAAGGTAAAGGGACCCCTGACCATTAAGTCCAGTCGCGGATGACTCTGGGGTTGCGGGGCTCATCTCACTTTAATGGCCGAGGGAGCCGGCGTTTGTCCGCAGACAGCTTCTGGGTCATGTGGCCAGCATGACTAAGCTGCTTCTGGCGAACCAGAGCAGTGCACGGAAATGCCATTTACCTACCTTATCTACTTGCACTTTGGCATGCTTTCAAACTGCTAGGTTGGCAGGAGTAGGGACCGAGTAACAGGAGCTCACCCCATCGCAGGGATTTGAACCACCGACCTTCTGATCGGCAAGCCCTAGACTCTGTGGTTTAGGCCACAGAGCCACCCGCATCCCTAAGTTTGGTATTAAGTCGTCTTCAAATATCTTACAGCTTAAAATGGTCCTAGAGCACTTGGCCAGCCATAAAAATGCTTTTCTACATTGCCTCTTGAAAGCTGCAGCAAGCTCATGTTTCTCTCTGACCAACTGAATATTTATTCAGGTTTGACTTAGTCTAGACAGCTCTTTCCCAAACAACGTCCTGCTCATCACAAGAACAAAGCCTTCTCTACTGCATCAGAATGCACTAACCTTTGTTTCCATTTTTCTTTGTTCCGTTGTCCAACCCTATTGGTGGATTTAATGTAAAGATGGCGGTGAAGTTCGTCTATTAGCACCAAGTGCATATTCATCTTCTTACTGTGAAGCTCCAGTCTCAGGTCGCTAAGTCCCTCCACCTGAAGAAGGGGTCCCTCCAGGGAATCCACTGCTGAAACCTGTGAAGAGAATCCATGATATATTTTAACTACTACTCAGAATTCTCAGTACCCAGTGTTCCAAGTTTCTCCTCTGGTCAAATTATTATGCCAACAACAATGATTATGATATTTTAAACAAGTAAAAATGCAGGACCCTGTCCCAGGGAGCAGGAAATGGATGTTCAAGTACAGATACTTAGCCTTAATTCCAGTAAGCGGCAAGGAGTTAAGTCAAGGTTTGATGGGAAAGGTGCATTTTGACAATATATTTATTTGCTTGTCATTGTAAGACAGGGTTGGGGAACCACCAGCCTGCAATATAATCTTGGACCACCATGGAGGTCCAAGATGGCCCATAAGGCCATTTTCCCACCTGCCAATCAACTGTCATCACTGGGTGACACCAACTGATGGATGCAATTCTACAATGGCTAAGCCTGCCCCACCAAGAACTGGCACACAGCCAAAGCAACAGGACTTAACCTGGATCTCCTCCTCCAACTTGAAACTATACTCAGACCTCGTGTCTCTTCCTGGGATCCCAGATCCTTCTCCCCCAGCCCACTAGGACCCTCCCCTACCTCCAGCTTCCTAATCTCCACCCTCTCTTGCTTAATATCCAAGCACCCTCTCTACAATACCTCCACAGGACTCATGACTGAGGGGTAAGGCTTGCTCATACCGCTGAAGAGAGGACTGATAAGCAGAGACGAATACATTGGTGAAGCAGACCCCTCCCCCTATCCCCATAGGTTAATTTTGAAAGACAGGCGTAACGGCCCACCTATCGTTCATCTGACATCATCAGATGTCCTGTGTTGGGGAGGTAAAGATCGAGCCTGCCAGGACAAAAGGTTCCTCCCCCAGTGTAGGCTTGCTCTTAACCTCTACACCAGGAGTAGCTACATGTGGCCTGCCAGATGAATCACAACTCTTATCATCCTGACCACTGGCTGTGCTGGCTGCAGATGATGGAAACGGCAGTCCAATAGCACATGTAGAGTCACAGGTTAGCCACTCCTGCCCTAGAGCTATTTTTGCCATTGGTGCATGCAAATTCAGTTGACAATCAAAGACATCAAGATGCAAAAGAGATTTGTTCACCAACTACAATCTATAGGAATTTCTACACACACTTTGGAAGTAAACAGAAATCTCAAGCGCAGAGAAGGGCCAAACCAGTGGCTACAATTACACTGCAAATGTACATTTGACACAATGTTTAAGGTGCCCTTCTGAGACATGATTTAATAAAACCAATGGCTGATAAATGCTCCAGCAATTCTGTTTAATTTTATCAGTTCATGATTCCCCTGCAGCACTGGAAAGACTTCATCACGAAGCAATTAAAACAAAGGTGACCGGCAACAAAAAAGAAAATCTCGTTTTGCAGGAATTCAGCGCTCACGTCTTAAGAACTGCAAGAGGTAAGCAGAGAGCATAAATAGCTTGAAGCAAATTAAACAATATTTCATTTAAAAATCCAAGGCATCGTTAGTATGAGAAATGAGCTTTGTTTTGACACACAAGTTTTAAGTTCACTGAGCATCAACGGTAAGACAATAATGGAGACAGATACCAAAACTTGGATTTGGAAGCATTTACCAAAACATAGACTGTAGTCTAGAGACTCATTTCTTCATTTTTTAAAAGAACTGTCAAGTCTACCTCTGAGCTGTGACCTTCTTGACAAAAATTCTTGCTCACTAATTTCAGAGGTGTTGGGGCTGGCTGTGATTACTCATTTGGAAGGGAAATATGAGCATCCGCACATGCTCAGAGACAATTCATTATTGTAACACAGATTCTGATTCAAGTCCTATTCAAACTAATTAATTGTAGCATCATCAAGGAGTTCAAGGATGCCAGAGGCTCTTTCATCCTATGAAGTATGATCTACAAGGCCTTACTAAGGGTTCCAACGACATTAAGTCCAGCCTTCTGTTTGGCCACAGATACCAATGCAAAGCTTCCCCTGTCAGGATGGCCTTCTTGGACATTCTGGCTGGGAATGGGTTACTACAGTGCCTGAACATTTTCTTAGTGGCCCTGATTTGGAGGATCAAAAAGGATATGGAAAATCAGAGTTTAAAAGGCAGGTGAGGCTCTCATGGTCTCCCTCAAAAGCGCTATTTAATGCCAACGCCCCATTTTTCACTTGCTTTTCCTGTTTTAAAAAGAATGATGATACACAAAGACTAAACTATTACATCAACATAAAGCTCTCAGGCAAGCCTTGATAAAAAGCAAACAGAAGTGTCAATCATTTACTGTAGTATTAAAATAGGGTGGGGGGACGCCAATGGAGCTTTAATTTTCTCCCTTTGGTGAAAAACGCAGCCATATTTTTTCTAAAAAATTGCCTATATGACACTTCATATTTGTTGAGACACATGCGGGCGAGTTATGGCCTTGGAAATGCCACTTTTAAAGTGATTGAATTCTCGAGGTAAACAGTCAAGGTGCAATGTTACACAGGCTTAGAAGGCTTCTTAAGAATCAAAGCTACACTTCAGCAAACCCCATTTAAACATCCTTTCTTCCCCCAGCCACATATTTCATTCTTCATTACTGCCCATTACCAAGACACTTATGTTTAAAGCAAAACAATTCTCTTGAGAAAACATGGAAAGCCAGAAAAGGAAGCCAAGCCCACTTTGGGAACTCAGGTCATCACACTGAAGTGGAATAATTTAGATCCACTTTTAAATATAGCTGTTTTGGAGCTGCTACAATACCTCCACTCAACATTTCCACAAATGTCATAAGGTATAAAATGGCCTCGTATCCCTGTTCTTTCCAATTATCACATTATGAAGGCATGGGTACTTGTGTTTATTTATGGGTTTATCAAAATTTAAAAAATCAGCTCAACATGCCACTTCAGTTACTGATTCCCCCAGTGTCCAGTACAACTGGTCTGCAGCCATGTGAAGTTGGTCCTAAATATATTGAAAGATTTTATCTGGATATTTATCCTATCCTGAGAACTTAGACAAAGGATTCACATGCTCAACTCATTTACCCTTCTCAGCAGGTGTCCATATTAGAAAAGCACTTCAAAATTCACAGATGGGCACCAGGAATTAACATTATAGGAGCTTCTATCAGAACTGACCTTTGGGCATTCAAGAGTAGCTCTGATAGCAGAATGGAGCATAATCGTCCATTACTGCCTGTGCATACACTTTAATTGCCTCTCCCCAGTGCAAAATCATTTGGCATAAGTATTCAGTTACATGCCCACTTGTAATGGTGTAGGGATAACAAATGCAGCAGATTCTTGACCAAATAATAATGTCCTGGACACAAGTATTTCCCCCTTCACACAGAATGGCAAGTGTTAAGAGCCAGTTGGCTGAGAGTAACCTGCTGTGCAAACACAGAGACACATTGGCCAAATTCCATCAAGATTGCTCTCAGGGTACCCCATTCTTGTACAGAGTACCAAATAGAATGTGCATTGTTCTATTCATCCTGTGAATTAGTTGAGACACAGGGTGTTCCGGAGCAGTGAAGCCATGCATCAGCTGTCAAGGGAATGCTTCTGTTTGGCAGTAGCCCAGCTGTTTCACTGAATGTCTGGACATTTTGCTTAACTAGTCACTGAGTTAGAAGTCTACAGAATGCTGAGTTTCCATTTCTTGAACTTTGCCTACCCAATCTCAAGATAAGACACTTTCAGCCCTGGAAGGAAGTACAAGGATTAGCAACAAGAGCATGTGTTGTCGTCCGGTCCCCCCACCGTTTCAGGAAGTGTTTGCTGCTGCTGCTGCTGCTGCTGCTGCTGCTGCTGCTTCATACACCTAGAACCAATGTATATGGCTTCTAGGTTTGTCAACAGGAAAGATTAACATTAGCCGTCCCCAGCCTGGTGCCCTTCAGTTGTTTGGGACTACAACTACTGCCGGGCTTTTGGGGTTATAGCCCAAAACATTTGGAGGGCACCGGGTTGGGGAAGGCAATCTTATGCCATGAAGGCAAGGTGCAGAGAATCCAATAAAAACGACATGAACAGTACTCAGAGTGCATCAAGAGATCAGTTTGATATGGGAGATAAGCAAATGGAATGGTGCAGAGACCAGGATGGATAGAAGGGAGCAGAAGCAGGTGGGTAGACAGGAAAGGTCCATTAGAGAAAAAGAACCCTTAAGTGCAGCAGAACCTGTTGCTTAGGCAACAGATAAACAAACACAATCCAATTATTTTGAAAGGTACTAGCCGCCACATTGCTACAGTTGGTCAACAAGAAATCACTTTTACTTTGAAGATCCAATGAACAAGGGTGGATAAGATTCTATAATAGGAAGTAAATAGAGGGCGGGTTTTTCTGTGAAGTGAAAAAGTAGTACAGTTAAGACAGAAGACTGCTAAGATTTCCAGTTCCCAACTGGCAGGTACTAACTAACAACCTTACAGACCACATTCAGATTACTGTTTCTGCTGAACCGCTTCAGAGATGTCATATATCCCCGCTCCAGAAGAAAGAAGGAGAGGTAGAATATTTCCCACAGCTCAAAATCAAAAGGAAGACAGTCTTCCTAACAATCCTCTCCTGAAAATCCAGAACCTTAACAAGTGAGCATGCAAGGCAATGGGACAGGAATGCGGTGGGAATGCACCAACAGTGAGTGGTTTACGCAGAGAAGAGCAGGCATAAGGGAATTTTGTAATTATAGCATGAAGTTGAGAGGGGAAAAGCGGGAAGAAAGAATAGCCAAAAAGACACTGCACACAAAAATACACATCTGGAAATGTGCTAAACTTTAGGAATTTCTTCATTACCATAAGAGTAAATCAGCACTGGAAGAAAACATAATGGGTGATGAGGTAATGGAATATTTGCTCATCTAATGATAAATTATTCCTTACTGTTAGAAGAGATTAAAACCAGGCATTTGCACAAGAAACTATCTGCAGCGCATTGGGGTGGCGTGGCCCTGTTTTAAGACAGGGGGCTGGAATAGATGACCCACAGAATCCTCCTTCCAACTGCGATTCTATACATGTTTTTAATCCAACTCTTACTATTTCTCCTGGTCCCTCTGGGGGTTATAAAAACTGCGCAACTTTACATTTAGAAATGCAATCTAGTTTCTCTGGCAGAATTTTGTACTTTGTTGCTCCATTATCCCCAAGATCATGAGCATTTCCTGTCCCTTTGTAAGAGTTTCATTAGTTTACTAGGGACTGAATTATAAGCCCGTAAATCAGAGCTTGAGAAACAATCAAAATAATATCAGAGTTCTAGAAAATGTTATTTTTCGGCTGCACTCTAGGAGAAATTGAAGTAGTTACAAATGTGAAGATGTCTCATAACAGAAGCCTTAACAAATTAACCTCATAATAAAATCTCTCAGAAGTCCCTGTGGCAGAAGGTGGCTTTTCATTAAAAAAAATTCTTATGGATGATGCTCGCAAGCAATCTGACATCTTCCAGCTCAACTAAAATGCAAGTCATCAGCAGTCTGTTAGGAAAGCTTCAGTGCTATGATAGCCAATCCTCTCCAGCATCTGGAATAGAAAAACAGCCAAAGGAAGCTAGCTTCTAAATGATCCACATTTCGAAAACATGGCACAACGTTTTTTCATATTGGTCTGAAGAATACCTGTGGCACAATCCTAAGGTAAGATCCTCTGAGATGAGGTTTAGGATCCAGTGGATCTCCATGTGAGGATTACCCCAGCCGACGTGCTATGCCAGAGCAAGCCCACCCCCAGCACCATTCTAGGTCTGTGGCAGGAGGTGAAGAGAGAGGAGCTTTTGCTATATCCAAAGTTCTGCCCTTGGTATGACCAGCCTCTTCATTTTAAGGGGCCCAGGCCACTTTAGCAGTTGTCAGCTGACAGAGCAAGGGAGATCATGATTCCACTAGAACTTCTGAGGTGGAGTCCTCTGAGTCAGAGGAGAGTAATGCAAAGTCCTCAAGCTGGAGAGATACTAACACCATGGATTCCTCCTCTGGTTGGTTATGTATTCCTGTGGCCGCCCTGGAAAAAATTCATTCTCCCACTTCATATGTCTAGCTTCAACCCTTGAAGAAAGGAAGCCTGGTCCCAGGCTCATGACATCACAACTTTTTTTTTTGCCCCTCTCTCCATGGTGGCTTCTGCCACCATGGGAGGGTAGATGAGCAGGAAACAGACTACTGACACCTGTTTTCCTTAGTAAAATAAAAAAAAATTCCTTCAGTAGCACCTTAAAGACCAACTAAGTTTTTATTTTGGTATGAGCTTTCGTGTGCATGCACACTTCTTCAGATACAGTGAAATGGAAGTTTCCAGGCACTTATGTAGAGAAGGGGTGGGGAGGGGTGGGGATGGGGAGGGGGGATCACTCAGAAGGGTGGTGGAAATGGGTGATTGACTGACTGATAGCTGTTGATGACCGCAAACGACTGCAAATGGTTTTGCATGAAAAAGCAAGGGTTGAGATGGCTGAAGATCGCTTATCATGTATAATGAGATAAGAATCCGATATCTCTGTTCAAACCAGGTCCCTCCATGGTTTTGAGCTTGGTGATAAGTTGCAATTCAGCAACTTCTCTTTCCAGTCTATTTCTGAAATTCTTTTGTAGTAAGACAGCTACTTTGAGATCTTGTATAGAATGTCCTGGGAGATTGAAGTGTTCTCCTACTGGTTTTTCTGTCTTCTGGTTCCTGATGTCAGATTTATGTCCATTTATCCTTTGGCGTAGGGTTTGGCCTGTTTGTCCAATATAGAGAGCTGAAGGGCACTGTTGGCATTTGATGGCATACACAATGTTAGAGGATGAGTGTGACGACCCTGGTCCCACTCTACCTTACTATCCCTGCGACACAGGAATCCAGAGGGGAAAACACCCACCCTCTGGTCCTACCGCCTCAAAAATAAACCCCTTTTACTAATGGGTTTCTAAGTAAGGAGAGCCTTCCAGCTTGCGTGGCCTGGTACCTTAAGAAACTCTAGGCTGTCCCCCCAGGAATAACCTCTTGCCTCCAGTAAAGGGTCTCCCTCAGTTGGATTCCCCCACTGTAGAAGTTTGCCCTATGCACTCTGGCAACTTCTTGGCACCTCAGGTTACCCTTCTAAGCCTCCTCCGTGTAACTTCAGGACACAAACCACCACCTCCCTGCCTGAGGTGAGTTTTGCCCTCTCTTGAGTCACCACGGCTGTGAGTCCTGGTACCTCGCTGGAAAAATACAGACGGACCTCTTGTTGGCAAAAACAGAGATGAAGTTTTATTGTGTTAAAAACATAAGTGATTCTTTAACGTGTCATTTATTAATTAGCTTTGTTCCAGTTGTACAAAATAAACTCAGTCAAACATTCAACTTTAAGTTTTCCTAGCCTCTTAACTGTCTTCATACAAGCCACCTCATAACACCACACCACACCTTCCTCCCGCTCCCTCCTAACTGACCAAACCGACCCTCCCTCCTTTCAAACCGGGCACAGTCCCGCCCCCATCAGAGTTCTATGCCAGTCAGGCTGGAGGTGGGTTAACTCTTTGCCAGCCGGGCAGAAATAAACATTTTAAAAGTGCTTCAATTTGTCACATATCTCCCCCACCACAAAGACATTGCGTCGGCTTGCTCTTAACTAACTAGAGCAATGCCAAAGCAATGGGCTTGGGGTTAAAAATATTTCAATGCATTCTATAACATTCATATTACAAAGTCAACTAAATTAACATCTCATAAACTTGTACACAGATAAACCATGTTTGGCATGTGTCAGACTATAATGCCTAAGCACAAATGTTCTGCTAGGGTTATTACCGTTTCATATAATAATTTGCACCATCCTATACCTCTCAAAAATACCTGGATAAGGCGTCCGCTATGATGTTTTCCTTCCCACTTATGTGTTTGACATCAAAAGTGTAATCCTGTAACTGCATGCTCCACCTGACTAACTTACTGTTGTTACCCTTCATTTGGTTTAACCATTTCAGTGGTGAGTGATCGGTATATAGGGTAAACTTTCGGCCCCACAGGTAAGGCTTCAGTTTACCTACGGACCACAAAATCGCTAGGCATTCGAGTTCTATGGTAGAGAGGTGCTTTTCCCTCTCTAACAGCTTCCGGCTGATATATAACACTGGGTGTAAAAAACCTCCTTCTCCCTCCTGTGCCAGCACTGCACCTAAACCAACACCTGAAGCGTCCGTCATTAAATTAAAAGGGCAAAAGAAATCAGGTGCTTTTAAAATGGGCTCTGTCATCAGAGCAGCCTTTAAAAGTTCAAAAGCTTGTTGACACTGTGTGGTCCAGATAATCTTATCCGGGCGGCTTTTCTTCGTGCAGTCACTCAACACAGCCGCGTGAGTGCTGAACTGGGGGATAAAACGCCTATAATAACCTATAGCTCCTATAAAGGCACGCACCTGCTTCTTAGTTTTGGGAGCCGGCCAGCTTCTGATGGCTTCCACTTTGTTAGTATCTGGCCTGATCACTCCCCCTTTTTGTAACTCTGGAGATAGGCCCGAGGATGTCCACTCCTACTCTGGAAAAGGGCTCAGTAATTACGGGAATAGACTGTAACAAGCCTCGCGTTTTGTCCGCTCTTTTGCCTGCTTTTTGGCAGATCACACAGGACTTGCAATACTCTTTGATGTCTTTGCCCATCCCAGGCCAGTAAAATCTTGCTTGGATTCTATCACTAGTCTTTCTAATGCCTAGATGCGCTGCTGAGGGTGCGTCGTGTGCCATTTGTAGCACTTGCAACCGGTATGCTCTTGGCAACACTGTTTCTTCCTTTCCCAAACAGCAGCAGTTTTCCTCCTCCTAGAAATTCTATACAGTCTTCCCTCAATGGTGGTAAATAAGCAGGGGTTCTCCACAGTTACTTCTGCAGTAGGACTTTGTGCTTTACCCCACAGCTCTTTTATAGTTTCATCCTCTTTTTGATCACTCAAGAATTGGGCACCGTGCTCCTGGACCACTGGCACGCTAATCAGCCCTTCATCCTCACTAGGATCTATGGGTGACTCTATAACTGCAGGAGGATTACTCTCAGTGACTTGAGACTGTGACCTAGTTATCACTTGAATACGGTGCTTCTGACTAGCTAGGTCATTCCCTATTAAAAAGGGTACCTCCAACTCATTTAGGATTCCTACTCTCCACTTGCCACAAAATCCTTTGTAGGTAATATCAACTTCAGCTAATGGTACTTCAAAATGTGGGCCCCATATGCCTTTTAGACTATAGGACTGACCCTTGAGGTACTGCTCCTTTGGAACAAATTGTGATTTGACCAGTGAGACTTCTGCTCCAGTGTCCCTCAAACCTAAACAAGACTGACCATTTAATTCAATTGGCTCCATGTAATCTTGGTTGCACTCCTGCTCAGCCCTCCAGACCTGTAAGACCTTAGAAGTAGTCTCAGCTGGACTGTCTGATTTCTCTGAGCCTTCTGTCTGAGGCGAGCTATTTTCCTGTGACTGCATTACCAGTTTTACTTGTTTAGCTGCAGTAGGTGTAGTTTGCGACTTAACCAGCAGGGGGCACCTGGCACGTACATGGCCCTCACGATTACAGAAAAAACAAGTGATTTTCTTAGACCCTGTCTTGTCAGAAACTGATTCCCTGACAGGAAAATTTTCTTGCCTGTCTTTATTTTCTCTGTTTCTCCATGGATTACCCTTCTGTGAGTGTTTTGGGAATGTTATTTCATTGAAATCTCCTTGTAGTTCGTCTAAGACCTCAGCAACCCGTGCCACAGTTTTCAGTTTTTTATCTCTCAAGAACCAACGTAAATTGCTAGGGATTTGCTTAAAAAATTGTTCTAAACAAATTAATTGTTTTAACTCATCAAAGTCCTTCACTCCACTCCCTTGAATCCATCTGTCAAGTAATTTATCTAAGCGGCTAGCTAGTTGGGCATAAGTCTCTTTATGTTCCTTTTTTGCCTCACGAAAAGCCTTTCTGCTTTGTTCAGCCGTGAGTCCACATCGAACCCTGACCCTTTGCTTAAATACTTGGTAACTTGACAGCTCTTCTTCCCTCAGGTCAGCATAAATTTCACTTAGTATCCCACAAATTTGAGGTCTTAAATAAAGCATCCAGTTCTCCTCAGGTATTTGAAATTCCACACAAACGCGTTCGAAGGTAAATAGAAACGATTCGACATTATCGTCTTTTCCAAATTTGGGGAACCTTTTTAAATTAATTGCGATACTATCATTATTAACTGGGCTACTAGTTAATTCTGATCGCAAACGTATCTCTTCAAGCTTCATTCTGTCCTGTTCTAATTGAACCCTTAACCTCTCGGACTGCATTCTCTCCTCAGCTTCCATTCTAGCTTTTTCCCTCTCACTTTCAGCTTCAATCCTAGCTCTTTCTCTCTCACTTTCAATTCTAGCTTTTTCCCTCTCACTTTCAGCTTCAATCCTAGCTTTTTCTCTCTCACTTTCAATTCTAGCTTTTTCCCTCTCACTTTCAGCTTCAATCCTAGCTTTTTCTCTCTCACTTTCAGCTGCTATCTTTTCCCTCTCAGCTTCAATTCGGGCCATTTCAATTCGTAGTTTCATCAGTTCTACCTCAGAACCTGGGCTTCCCTCAGCCCCTTCCGTTCTTTCATCTCCTTTTGCCTCTCTGGGTTTTCTTACGTGAGTCATTTTCCTCACAGGAAAATCCTGACAGACTCAAACCAAACTAGGCGCGTGAGCTTTGAATTTCGATCCCGACGCTGCCACCAAAAATGTGACGACCCTGGTCCCACTCTACCTTACTATCCCTGCGACACAGGAATCCAGAGGGGAAAACACCCACCCTCTGGTCCTACCGCCTCAAAAATAAACCCCTTTTACTAATGGGTTTCTAAGTAAGGAGAGCCTTCCAGCTTGCGTGGCCTGGTACCTTAAGAAACTCTAGGCTGTCCCCCCAGGAATAACCTCTTGCCTCCAGTAAAGGGTCTCCCTCAGTTGGATTCCCCCACTGTAGAAGTTTGCCCTATGCACTCTGGCAACTTCTTGGCACCTCAGGTTACCCTTCTAAGCCTCCTCCGTGTAACTTCAGGACACAAACCACCACCTCCCTGCCTGAGGTGAGTTTTGCCCTCTCTTGAGTCACCACGACTGTGAGTCCTGGTACCTCGCTGGAAAAATACAGACGGACCTCTTGTTGGCAAAAACAGAGATGAAGTTTTATTGTGTTAAAAACATAAGTGATTCTTTAACGTGTCATTTATTAATTAGCTTTGTTCCAGTTGTACAAAATAAACTCAGTCAAACATTCAACTTTAAGTTTTCCTAGCCTCTTAACTGTCTTCATACAAGCCACCTCATAACACCACACCACACCTTCCTCCCGCTCCCTCCTAACTGACCAAACCGACCCTCCCTCCTTTCAAACCGGGCACAGTCCCGCCCCCATCAGAGTTCTATGCCAGTCAGGCTGGAGGTGGGTTAACTCTTTGCCAGCCGGGCAGAAATAAACATTTTAAAAGTGCTTCAATTTGTCACAATGAGCAATTAAATAGTCCTGAGATGGTATGTTGGATGTTGTTGGGGCCAGTAATGGTGTCCTGTAACCTGTTTTCCTTATAAAACCTCACAGGAAGAACTACAGTAGATGCAAGATTGCTGCTCGGGGGAGTAGCTCTGTAAGAAGTTAATTGGTCTTGTCCCAGACCCCATTAACACCTGCCTTTGAACGCCAAGACGCCTCCACCAAACCCAGCCCACTTTATGGAGAGACTGAAAGCCCTCACCATAAAAAATGAGGATGCTAGCTGGTGCTCCTCCACCACCTTCATTACCGCCCATTTTTATTTAATAAACCTCCATCAGCTTAAATGAATGGTTGTTATTAGTTGAGCTAACAGCCAAATGATAATGCTCCAGAGAGATATCAGTGCTTGTTGATGCATTAACGAAAAGAGGAGAGGGGCCGAGGTCAAGCACGTGTCAATGCAAATGAGGCAATGGGAGGCACTAATGGTTTAATGCAACAAAATGCCTCAGATAATGGAATTTACAAGATTAAAAGGAAAGAGATGAAGTTATTGATAAGTATATTAAAGGAAGAAAAGGCGATAAGATGTTACAAAGGGAAAGAAATCCTCTCTCTGCTTGTGCGCTCCTGCTTTCAAAATATCTTTACATCTCGATGATGAAATTAACGAAACAAAACTTGAACAGGATCAGAAAATGGGATTAGAAGCAATAATGAAAAATCTGGCTGAGCATAATGCTGAGCACTTTAAAGACATACATGCTCATAAAGTGTTGCTTGCTGTTCGTTATTTGAAAATTTAGAGTGTCTCATTAAGAACTATCCCCATTCAGCATATGGGGGAAACTGAGGAAACCTACGTAAAGAAGCGCTTGCATTAAAACAGCAGCAGAGGCAGGAGTTGAAGGTCCACTCCCAGGTTATTATTTCAACTACACATATCTCTCACACTGTGCTTGTTAAGATCCGTTACAATCTCTTTTCAAACGGCTAGAAGAAATGCCACTTTCATATTATTTTCATTGCAGGGAGGTGGCAGTGGCTATGTCCTATGTCTTTAAGCACACAACAGCATACAATAAGGAACCGTGTTGATTGCTCAGTTAAACAGGGTTCATCTCATGTTCCACCTCGTCATTGGGAGGTTTGGAATGTGAGGAGTGGGCTATGGTTGGAAGTTGGTGGGAGTAGGAGATGCTGGAGAAAATCAGCAGTCAGAAAACAGGAAGGGGGCACAGACCAGATGAGGGTCTCTATGCAACAGGTAGGGGAGCAGTGGATATACACCTTGTCTGCCCACATGTGTGCACTCACGGGGGCCAACAAGGGCCCTTGAGGTTAACAAGGTACTATCATCCCACTCCAATCACTCTGGCCAGAACAACCAACACATTCAACAAGGGAGGGGTCAAATTGGGGCCTAGCACCCATTCCCCACTTCAGTGTCGAGGGGCACAATTCACAGCTGATGAAGGGAAGGAGTGGCTGGTCTGAGCCTTACTGCTCCACAGCATCCTTCTAACAGTGGCAGCAAGGGAGGCTCCCCTCCCAGCAGATTCAGGTGACTTGAGGAGCCAATAGGGGCCCCACTAATCTTATCTAAAGAAAGTATTAGGCTTGGCTCAGCAGTCAGAGCAGTTCTTCTGTGTTGACTTGCCCTCTTGTCTGACTGCTCTAGAACCTGACCACCAGGCCATCTTAGATCATGTCAAATCCTTCTGGACTGATTCTCCTCTGCCTGCTCCTGAACCTGAACTGCCTGAACACATTTGTCTCTGACCCCACCAGGCCCAAACAAACAATCCTTTGCCATTAAGAATGGATGAAAGCTTTTGGACAATCCAGCCACTTTCCAATTTCTTTTTCACAGCACCAAGCAAATAGACTCTGCTTGACCCAAACTGTTAGAAATATCTCGCGGCTTAATAAGGTAGGCTCTGAAGCCAAGGTTCAGATATAGCAACAAAAAGATGCAGCGGGAAAATCTGCCATGCTTCAGGGGCTGCCGTGTCAGCACAACAATAGGAAATGAGCTAATTTGACTGCAAACAAGGCTCCCGTTCTGAACAAATTATCTTTGGCTGAACACATTCCAATTGAACGCAATAGAAAACTGATGGCTCCACCTGTTCAGTTCTGAGAACGGAACAGAAGGTGGCAGCAATGCAGGCTTTGGTCCAAGAAGCAAACATCTAACTCAGGGGGGAACTCTGAATGCTATTATTCACCTTCAGATGCAGAAATAAAGAGCTATGTGCTGTTTGTACAGATGCAAAAAAGCCACAACAATGACAGTCATAGAATCATAGAATCATAGAATCATAGAGTTGGAAGAGACCACAAGGGCCATCCAGTCCAACCCCCTGCCAAGCAGGAAACACCATCAAAGCATTCCTGACAGATGGCTGTCAAGCCTCTGCTTAAAGACCTCCAAAGAAGGAGACTCCACCACACTCCTTGGCAGCAAATTCCACTGCCGAACAGCTCTTACTGTCAGGAAGTTCTTCCTAATGTTTAGGTGGAATTTTCTTTCTTGTAGTTTGAATCCGTTGCTCCGTGTCCGCTTCTCTGGAGCAGCAGAAAACAACCTTTCTCCCTCCTCTATATGACATCCTTTTATATATTTGAACATGGTTATCATATCACCCCTTAACCTTCTCTTCTCCAGGCTAAACATACCCAGCTCCCTAAGCCGTTCCTCATAAGGCATCGTTTCCAGGCCTTTGACCATTTTGGTTGCCCTCTTCTGGACACGTTCCAGCTTATCAGTATCCTTCTTGAACTGTGGTGCCCAGAACTGGACACAGTACTCCAGGTGAGGTCTGACCAGAGCAGAATACAGTGGTACTATTACTTCCCTTGATCTAGATGCTATACTCCTATTGATGCAGCCCAGAATTGCATTGGCTTTTTTAGCTGCTGCATCACACTGCTGACTCATGTCAAGTTTGTGGTCTACCAAGACTCCTAGATCCTTTTCACATGTACTGCTCTCAAGCCAGGTGTCTCCCATCCTGTATTTGTGCCTTTCATTTTTTTTGCCCAAGTGTAGTACTTTACATTTCTCCTTGTTAAAATTCATCTTGTTTGCTTTGGCCCAGTTGTCTAATCTGTTAAGGTCATTCTGAAGTGTGATCCTGTCCTCTGGGGTGTTAGCCACCCCTCCCAATTTGGTGTCATCTGCAAACTTGCTCAGGATGCCCTCAAGCCCATCATCCAAGTCATTGATAAAGATGTTGAACAAGACTGGGCCCAAGACAGAACCCTGTGGCACCCCACTAGTCACTACTCTCCAGGATGAGGAGGAGCCATTGATGAGCACCCTTTGGGTTCGGTCAGTAAGCCAGCTACAAATCCACTGAATGGTAGCATTGTCTAGCCCACATTTTACCAGCTTCTTTACAAGAATATCATGGGGCACCTTGTCAAAGGCCTTGCTGAAATCAAGATAGGCTACATCCACAGCGTTCCCTTCATCTACCAGGCTTGTAATTCTGTCAAAAAATGAGATCAGATTAGTCTGACATGACTTATTTTTCAGGAACCCATGCTGACTTTTAGTGATCACAGAGTTTCTTTCTAGGTGCTCACAGACTGTTTGCTTAATGATCTGCTCTAGAATCTTTCCTGGTATTGATGTCAGGCTGACTGGGCGGTAATTGTTTGGGTCCTCTCTTTTCCCCTTTTTGAAAATAGGGACAACATTTGCCCTCCTCCAGTCTGCTGGAACTTCGCCTGTTCTCCAGGAATTTTCAAAGATTATTGCCAGTGGTTCTGAAATCACCTCTGCCAGTTCTTTTAATACTCTTGGATGTAGTTCATCTGGCCCTGGAGACTTGAATACATCTAAACTAGCCAAGTATTCTTGTACTACCTCCTTACTTATTCTGGGCTGTGTTTCCCCTGCTGAATCATCTGCTCCATATTCTTCAGGTCGGGCGTTGTTTTCTTTCTTGGAGAAGACTGAGGCAAAGAAGGCATTGAGGAGTTCTGCCCTTTCTCTGTCCCCTGTTTGCATTTCACCATCTTCTCCTCTGAGTGACCCCACTGTTTCCTTGTTTTTCCTTTTGCTACGGACATACCCATAAAAGCCCTTTTTGTTGCTTTTAACCTCTCTAGCGAGCCTGAGTTCATTCTGTGCTTTAGCTTTTCTGACTTTGTCTCTACACGTGCTGGCTATATGTTTGAATTCCTCTCTGGAGATTTCCCCCCTTTTCCATTTTTTGTACATATCCCTTTTAAATCTTAACTCAGTCAAAAGTTCTTTAGATAGCCAGCCTGGCTTCTTTAGGCACCTTCCATGTTTCCGTCTCATTGGTATTGCCTGAAGTTGTGCTTTTAATATCTCCCTTTTAACAAACTCCCAACCATCATGAACTCCCTTCCCTTTTAGTATTACTGTCCATGGGATTTCACCCAGCGTTTCCCTAAGTTTTCTGAAGTTGGCTTTCTTAAAGTCTAGAATTTGGACCTTAGTATGCTTGGTTGCTCCTTTCCGCTGGATAATAAACTCCAGAAGAGCATGGTCACTCCCACCTAATGATCCTGCCACTTCTACCCCACTAACCAAGTCATCACTATTGGTTAGGACCAGATCTAAAATGGCTGATCCTTCCTGTCAACACAGGAAGGCTGAGGAACCAGTCAGAATCATTCAGAAACCAAATGCAGCAGTGATTATTTGCCCCTCTTCAACCAAAGCAGCAGAATTATGCAAAATATGTGATGGCTTGCTTAGTTTTTACAGTTCATCAAACCTAGCTTCTCTTTTATTTTTATATATAGTCATAACCCTGATTACATTAGCAACTCCACACAAGATTCAGACCCTTTAATCACCTTGGCTGCTCTTGGAATCCTTTCAGATCAGTAATTATCATTCTCCAACTATGAAGCACAAAACAGGATTTCAAAGAAAATATCATCCAGGTTGAAGGGAGTAGTACGAAAGCTTCCTAAGTTCTGGAGCCAGCTCAACTCCGATCCACCCAGTTATGGAGACTTTATATATCATGGTGGTACAGGAGTACTTCTGTGTTTAAAACATCATACAGCCATGCTATCCACCCCCCTCCCCAATTTTGCAAAATATATATTATGCACATTCGTTATATGCATACAGAGATATACATGTTGCTATGCACACAATGGGCAGGGCATATGCATGAGCATGACACATTTCCCTGTATCCCTTGGATAACAAACATGGTGCTCTCTGGATGTTGGAGGACTACAAATCCTTATCATTGGTCATGCTGCTGGGGCTGCTGGGAATTGGAGTCCAACAACATCTGGAGGGCACTACGTTTACTACCCTTGCTGTACTGTACAATATGCATACTGACTATGGATTGAAGATGTTGGGTGAGAAACTGGCTTGGAAACAAATCACTCCCATTGATGCAACTGAAAAAGAAGATTGGGTTTTCATCCAAAGCATCACACTGTTGATTCATATTCCATCTGTTATTCCCCTAGAGCTCCCAAACCCATTTCAGAAGCACTACTTCCTACTCAGTAATCCCTCTCCCCCATGCCCAGCTGCCTTTATGTTTTCTTCTCTTCCAAGTCTGCTGAGAGTCATGCCCTGAGCAAGTATTCTTTTTTGTTCTTGCTTCCCTGCGGCAAAATACAGCACAAAAAGCCCAACACTACACCTGGAATGAGACAGGCCCCTGTCAATGCATCCTAGGCCACAGGGTGTTACAGGGAGGAAATGCACTATGGATAAGTCGTTATAGACACAACAGCCCAAGATGATTCATGCAAGCAATATGCAGAAGAATGCACACACACACACACACACACACACACACACACACACGCATGAACATTGGGTCCAAACAGAGAGTAGAGAGTAGGGCACACAAAATAAGTAAGGAGGTGGGAATAGGCAGGTCTAGCTAATTCCAGCTTCCTCCTCCTCCTCTTCTTCTTCTTCTTCTTCTTTGGCGATCACTCGTATCCGAGTAAGATTGTCTTCCATAAACACGGTTTTAACTATGGGTCCGTAAGTGACCGTGGAGGCCAATTCTGGATCCACACGTCCTTCCACAGTGGGGACATTGGTTTCAGGGCGGGAGTTGATCACGGTGTGGATTTGCCAAGCGTGCCTTCTTCTTAGCATGTTTCTCCCTTGCATCCTGTGTTCAAGCGTCTTCAAACTTCACGACACCTTTGGTAAAGGCTGTTCTCCAACTGGAGCGCTCGCAGGCAAGTGTTTACCAGTTGTTGGTGTGTATACTACATTTTTTAAGATTTGCCTTGAGACAGTCTTTAAACCTCTTTTGTTGACCACCAACATTACACTTTTCATTTTTAAGTTTCGAATAGAGTAGTTGCTTTGGAAGACAATCATATCAGGCATCCGCACAACATGACCAGTCCAACGAAGTTGATGTTGAAGAATCATTGCTTCAACACTGGTGATCTTTGCTTCTTCCAGTACACTGATATTAGTTCGCCTGTCTTCCCAGGTGATGTGTAAAAATTTTCAGAGACACCGTTGATGGAATCTTTCGAGGAGTTGGAGATGGCGTTTATAAGTGGTCCATGTTTCACAAGCATATAGTAAGGTTGGTAGTACAATAGCTTTGTAAATAAGCATTTTGGTTTCCCTGCGAATATCCCAGTCCTCAAACACTCTGCGCTTCAATCAGGAGAAAGCCACACTCGCAAAGCTCAGGCGATGCTGGATTTCGGCATCAATGTTGGCCCTTGTGGAAAAGTAACTGCCTAGGTAGGAGAAGTGATCAACATTTTCCAACGTTACACCACTGAGTTGGATCTGTGGCGCTGCAGGGGGGTTATTTTGTACTTGTTGGTGAAGCACTTTGGTTTCTGGGATGTTGAGTGATAGGCCAAGCTTTTCGTAAGCTTCTGCAAAGATATTTAGGATGGTGCGCACACTACGTTGTCATCAGCAAACTGAAGCTCTATGACTGAAGTTACGGTAACCTTACTTTTTGCTTTCAGCCTGTTCAGATTGAAGAGCTTTCCATCTGTTCGATATATGATTTCTACTCCAGTGGGGAGTTTCCCGTCGACAAAGTGTAGGATCAAGACAATGAAAATGATGAATAGAGTTGGGGCAGTAACACAACCCTGTTTAACACCTGATCCCACTGGGAATGGTTCACTTTAAGAGGCATTGTTATCCGCGATTGTTGCTGTCATATTATCATGGAGGAGCCGAATGATGTTTACAAATTCATCTGGGCAGCCAATTTTCAGAAGGACAGTCCACAGGGCATTATGATTTACAGCAGGCATGTCAAACCTGCGGCCCTCCAGATGTTTTAGACTACAATTCCCATCTTCCCCAACCACTGGTCCTGCTAGCTAGGGATCATGGGAGTTGTAGGCCAAAACATCTGGAGGGCCGCAGGTTTGACATGCCTGATTTACAGTGTCAAAAGCCTTAGTCAGGTCAATAAACGCCATATACAGGGGTTGGTTTTGCTCTCTGCATTTTTCTTGAAGCTGTTGAGCGGTGAAAATCATGTCCACTGTCCCCCTAGAAGGCCGAAAACCATTTTGGGATTCAGGAAGGGTCACCTCGGATATTGTTACCAGACGGTTTGCTAAGATCCTTGCAAGAATTTTGCCGGCTGCAGCTAATAGAGAGATGCCTCGATAGTTTCCACAATCAGTTCTGTCACCTTTTTTTAAAGAGATTTTGGCATCCCTAAAGTCTGCTGGGATTTCTTCTCTTTCCCAGATTTTTTCGATGAGCTTGTGAAGTTGTTGTGTAAGTTCAATTCCGCCTACTTTGAAGATTTCGGCAGGTATCCCATCAGGTCCACAGGCTTTGTTGTTTTTCATTTGGTTAATAGCTGTACACAACTCTCCCAGATTTGGAGATACTGCAAGCTCATCTCTAACTTGTTTTTGCGAAATTTGTGAGAGGACCTCAGCAGCTACGGGGGAGTTGCGGTTAAGGAGATGTTGGTAATGTTCTTTCCAGCGCAGTGCAATAGCTTCTTTATCTTTTAGAAGTGTGATGCCGTCTGCTGAGTGTAGGGGGCATATGCCATGATTTATTGGCCCATAGATGGTCTTTGTGGCTTTAAAGAAACTCTGTGCATCATGAGTGTCTGCTACGTGCTTTTTTTATCCACCAGGTGTTTTTTAGTTCTCTGGTTCTTCTTTGAACCTCAGCTTTAGCGTCGGCAAAAATAAGTAAGGAGGTGGGAATAGGCAGGTCTAGCTAATTCCAGCTTCCCCGTTCACATCCAACTCACCAGGATCCTAACTTATTAATTTCTGCTCCTCCTTGAGGTAATAAAAGATGGGAGTCCCTGTCCCCGCATGCCAGCATAACATGACATTTCATAGTTAGCAAGTTTGTCCGTTCAGGATTTATTTTCCAGCCTAACTACTGGGCATTCAAATTCCCAAAAATATTTGTGCTGGGTCCATTCATTTATAAATGTACAGAACTTTACCCAGATAATCTGCAAAGATCACCCCAATAAGTTTTAAGCTGGTGTCACAAGCCACCAGCAAGCACATATTTTTCTTCATCTAGCTTCATATAAACACCAGCCGTCACCAAAATACCTTTGCTGCTATGCTCCTGCTTCTGGGAAAAGGTTGCCTTTCTTACATTAATAAGTCTTTCCAGAATTAATCATTGTACATTAGAACCAGCTGGAGTGTTTTGAGTGATAATGAAACCTGTAACAAGCCATCTTCAGACGTCTTTGCCAAACAATAAGGGAATTAAAATTTCAATTTAAATGCAGAGGTTGGAAACACGCTTCAGTGGCAAAATTACTTCAATTAATGTGAGTGGAATACAAAGAACAGACTGCAGAAATGTGATGCAGCAACCAGAAATTATGCCATTAATGCGCTTGCATCAAGCCCACACAATGACTGCAAAGGTCTAATTTAGACTGCACATATCAGAGAGCTACAGGCAACAATATTTATCAGCTCTCCCATTTCAACACAAGAGATATCAGTGTCTTTGTTGGATCATTTTGGGCTTTTGATAAGCCAACAGCTGTTTACCTTGAGGACGAAGGACAAGAAACATTATGCATCCCTGACAGTTTAATAATTATTTTATACACCACTCAGATCATACAATGAAAGAGAATGGAACTACCCAACAGCTAGAGCACAATTACCGCATCTTTCTAATGTAGAGACAGAGGTACGCTAAAGAAGGCTGACACCAAGGAGCTCCACTCTAGAGGCATTTAACACACTGATACTGTACAGCAAAAATTATCTGTGCTATCAGAAAAAAGGGGTTGCAAGCCTACACTGCTGAGTCAGTAGAGAGCAAGTGCATTTCCACAAATCAGAGAAGAGTTCAATTTGAAGTCAGTCCACTATAGCACCAAGAGATAAACCAGTCTGAAGTCTGCCTCACTTTTCATAGAATCATAGAATTGTGGAATTGGAAGGGACCACAAGGGCCATCTAGCCCAACACTCTGCAATTCAGGTGTCTTTTGCCCAACGTGGAATTCGAACCCACGGCCCTGAGATTAAGAGCCTCATGCTCTACTGACTGAACTATTTATTTTTTTAATTTCATAAAATTTATTCACCACCTGATTATAAAAAGCTTCGAAGTTTACCAAAAGATAAAACAATAAACTTGAGGGGGAGGAGGAATCACAACTGTACTTTAAAACATACAAAAGTTAACCTACTAAAAATTACCTCGACTTTCTAAGCATCTGGGTAGGTTTGTATAACAAGAATGTTTTTAGCAGGTGCCAAAAAGAGTACAGTGAAGAAGGATACAGGCAAGCTGGAACGTGTCCAGAAGAGGGCAACCAAAATGGTCAAAAGCCTGGAAACGATGCCTTATGAGGAACGGCTTAGGGAGCTGGGTATGTTTAGCCTGGAGAAGAGAAGGTTAAGAGGTGATATGATAGCCATGTTCAAATATATAAAAGGATGTCATATAGAGGAGGGAGAAAGATTGTTTTCTGCTGCTCCAGAGAAGTGGACACAGAGAAATGGATTCAAACTACAAGAAAGAAGATTCCACCTAAACATTAGGAAGAACTTCCTGACAGTAAGAGCTGTTCGGCAGTGGAATTTGCTACCAAGGAGTGTGGTGGAGTCTCCTTCTTTGGAGGTATTTAAGCAGAGGCTTGACAGTCATATGTCAGGAATGCTTTGATGGTGTTTCCTGCTTGGCAGGGGGTTGGACTGGGTGGCCCTTGTGGTCTCTTCCAACTCTATGATTCTATGAAGATGTCTGCTTGATCTGAATAGGCAGGGGGTTTCAAAGTGTAACTAAACAATTGAGTTCTTACAAATGCACATGTAGCAGCGCCAATTATGCAGCTCAAAGGGGCCAAGTGGGCACATATAGGGTAAGGCGATATATAGCTACGAAATGCATAATAGTTAATGACTGTGGACTAAGGCCAGGACTTAACGCGGAAGATCTGCATTTCACCTAAGCAGTCTCACTGTGAGATGCAATACAACATCTTCATAGCTTCACAGTTGAAGGGAAACAGCAACATATGAAAAGAAACTTTGGAAATTAAAAGTGTTATTTAATAATGAGTAAACTGAAGATGTCAATTGTTGACTGGTCACAAATAAAACCTCAGGGCCATCTTGCATATTACACAGGTTTGCCATCAAGGTTACCCTCAACAAAGACTTCAGCCAGTCACTGTTCGCTGGTCAATCTACTATGATCAAACGTCTGCAAATCTGTGTCAGTTGCAGCCACATATTACATTATTAGCTGCACATTTTTAAAAGTATTTCCCAAATGAAATGGCTGGAGTGACCCACAAAACTGTTTTTGAAGGAGAACCCAAAATTAAATAATTTATCTGATGCTTCCCAATATGTCAAAAGCTGAGAGTGCTATGACTGCTCTCTATTAGGAAGCTGGGAGTTCTTCAGCCATAATTTTGAACAGCATAATTTTGTGCAGCTTAAATTCACATAACAGCAGTGATAGATGATCTTTAATAAGGCACTAACACATAAGGGATAAGCAGAGGTTTAATTCTTTGAGCATCATATTCTTTCAAATGCTTTGAAAGTTAAGGTAAGTTAATTTTGCAGAGGAAGGGAGCATCACGCAAGGAGAAAACAGGAGATGTGAACACAGAGGGGCAAATTGAGTAAAGAGGGGAGCAAAAATTTGTGCACCCAAATTACTACTTTTCCCCTTTTCACAAGGATACCTGCAGCACTGAGGAACTGGATAATCAATAAAAGGTTTACTTCTCAATGGCCCATGGAAAGCACCAGATTTCTGATCAACCACAACAATCTAGTTTTCTACAATAACACTAGACTTCTTCCATACTTACTAAGGACATCACTGAGGGAACATACCAGTAATTACAGAAAGCCTGTTGCATAAATATATCCTGAGTTAAAGGCCAATACTGTTCAAATGAGGATCTTGGGACAAACAAGGAAAGCAACAGGAGGGAGTGCAGGGACAATGCAGATGTGATCATTACAACTGCAGAAGAAGAGTCATTCTGAAATTACAATTCTGGCAAAGTGAGAGGTAACAAAATGGAAGAGTCTGTAATAGTCTATTAGAGTGACACCTGGAATATGGACACAAGTGAGACAGAAATTTTTAAAGCAGAAACAGCAGCCAAGGGCTGAGAAGGCATAAATCAAGGTTAAGGACACAGGGTCAAAGTCAGCAGAGCTTTCAAAGCAACCAAAGAGGTTAATAGACTGAAGATAAAAAAGGAGTGAGTGACAGAAGAGGGCAAAAGAGACAGGCAGAGAGAACAATACAGTAGGTGAGTAAATGGCAGATCTAATTACTCAGACCCAGATAGCAAATCTAGCAGACACTTATCGGACAGCTGTCTGTCAAGCACCAGCTATCACTTCTTACCAGCATATCCGTGGCCGTGAGGTAGTGCTTGCTAGCCATGCACTGCTGCAGCTTCTGGGGCACTTGCTTGATGTTCTCAATCTCATCCAGCAAATTCAAGACATGCTTGTGCTCAATGCCTTCAATCCACAACTTGCGCAGCTCATCCCGCTTGCAGTGCAGAAGCATCTTGCAGGAAAGCAAATTCTCCTTGACCTGGAAAAAAAATACATCACAGCAGCTCAAGTGAATCAATAGACTTCTGGTTAGTGCCAGCCTGCCCATGTCAAATCATAGTACTAACATATATGTTAATAGAGATTTTGGATTTACGATCCAGCCCTTATATAGCCCTAAAGGAACCACCATGTGCACAAGGGGGAGGTATGAGCATGCTTGGGGGAACCCCAAAGTTTGCAAAGGTACAAAAAGGTATTGGTGGGCTCTCAAGCAGGGGGGAGATCCTGTAACTGAGCATGCCCATTGGTCATGGAATACTGACTGAGTTTGTGGTCCACGCTACAGAAAACCAAGAGGGAGGGTGAATGAAATGGTATATCCTGGAAAGAGTTCAAGCTAGCCATGAGCACTTCATATTACAACATGATTTTTCAAGCCCCACATGTAAAGTATATGAAGGCCATCAAGGTTGACTTGCCACTACAAATTAGAATTATCTACGCATCAGCCTCCACACTCCATACCACGATATGCTGCAACCTAGACTAACAGGGAAACACACACACACACCCCTACCTGATACTTTTTTCAAATCTATAGCCTGCCATTCCCAGAAGGTTCAGGGTAGGTAGCAATGGATTAAAAACTGCCAGCAATTATGGATTAGGTGAGAAAGGTGAAACCAATGGTTGGCTTAGCTGCCCTTACGTCAGAGAGATGGGGCAGCCTTTGATTGTCATTGTCCAAGTTCCTCCGGTCCTAGACAGGCAGAACAGGCAAAGTCCAGATGGAATGGGGAGTTGAAGCAGCGGGAGGCTAGGAAAACAGAAGCTCAGAGTGACCTGAGAAGGCAGTAGACCGAGGACCAAGGAAGTTTTAAGAAATGAGGGGTAGGAATTTAGCTAGATAGTTCTTCAGAAAAATGGAGGTGGCTTCCATTTCGAAAAACAAAGTTACTTTCTAAAATGAGGTCAGAGGAAGGCTTCAAAGAAGGAGAGAAAGAAAACAGAATAAGAAAAGAGTAGAGATGTACTGTAGATCTGATTAACTACACATCAATTTATAGCCTGAGGCTGCAAGCTTCTGGTCATAACTGAATTACAAAAACCTGAATGAAAGTGTTAAAAAAAACATTATGCTAAAACTCTCAACCTTAGATGCAGATCTCTCAACCCTTCTCCCTAAAGCCAGTCTACACAGAAAGATTTATGATACATTCTTGCAAATTTTCATTGGAGGGATTTAAAACACACAGAAACACCAGAGATCTCTCTGCAAATTCCTGTTCTCCAAACACAGATACAGACAACTGACTTCTGGAAGCAGCAGCTATACATTGGTATATCCCCAACATGGTACAAACACTTTTTCTTACAAACAGCAGTGAACAGCAAAGATGGTTGGTTGTGTATGTAAGAAAAGAAGCAGAGTTCTTACATATTAATTAAGTAGCAGCAACACAACGTACACAGCTCAGTAAGAATTAGTACTAAGCCCAGCTGAAAGCAATGGAATTGATTTCCCTAACTTTTGTTGGATTGTGTCCAATTCCTTCTAACTCAGAAAATCCAGTTCTCCCCCTTCTGGTCTTGCATAGAATGCATATTTCCTCCTCTTTAACAGGTGGCTGACAGGCAAGCAACACCTCCCGAATGGGGTTGTTATCAGTAGGCGGGAAATGAAACAGGTTGAAGCACAAATATGGAGACATGTTGATGCACAAAAATGTCTTTTAAGGGAATCTGCTCTTGTACACCTCCACACTGCTGCTGCTGCTGCGAAAGCCTGCAAAATGTAGCTTGCTTTCAGTGGAAAAGGCCAACAATAAAAACAAAAGGCCAGAGCTTTTCCTTGCATTGGCCAGGATCCAGATAACTACACTACTTCCAGAGAACTACTCTACAGTACTACAGTGGTACCTCGAGTTACAGACGCTTCAGGTTACAGACTCCGCTAACCCAGAAATAGTACCTCGGGTTAAGAACTTTGCTTCAGGGTGAGAACAGAAATCGTGCAGCGACAGCGGGAGGCCCCATTAGCTAAAATAGTACCTCATATTAAGAACAGTTTCAGGTTAAGAACGGACCTTCACAATGAATTAAGTTCTTGTCCTGAGGCACCACTGTAGTTTTATACCCACAAAAGGTGAGCCATCCCACATGGCCAGCTGCTTTTAACACTGCAGGAACATGCAAAGCCAGATTGTTGCTAGCCAGAGGACACTGTTATCTAAAGCGAACTTGGGGCTGGGAGAGTCACATATCCCACTCAACATTCCTGAAGTAGTTATTTGGATTCCAGCCCCTGGATTTTACAGCAAGGGTGAGTAATCTCCAACTAGATGTTATTGGACTCCAACTCCTGCTAACATGGCCAATGGTCAGGGGTGATGGGTGTTGTAACCCAGCAACATCCAGAGGACCACAGGTTCCCTACCCCTGAATGCCACTATAGCACCAATCATACAAGCCCCATATATGTAACAGAATGCTAAATCCAAATGCCCACACAATGCTAACACATAAAGGGGAAACAGGTCCAGAGATCAACCTTAGAGCTGTTGAGGATGTTCTCTTCTAATCTGGCTTCAAAGTTTTGTACCTTAGCCGATGCATATCTATCAAGACTCAGGTGCCAATTCCACAACTGCAATGAATCTTTTGAGTGGTGTGCAAACTGTGGCCTCATTTATGGAAAGAAAGCTTAAACCAGTGGGGGCCAATCTTTTGGTATGTGTGGAAGGATATCAAGTGGACTAGGAACTGTGAAGGGATATCAAGTGGACTAGGAAAAGCAGCCACCAATGTTCTTAACAAATATTAATCAAAAACAAGCTGCTTAAAGTAGCAATCACACCCTTCTTGTGGCTAGATACAAAGAATGTGGTTTGATATGTTTTGAGGTATGGTCTTCAAGGGAAAAGCTCTGAGCATACAGAGGTTGAAATTGCCCTCATAACAACAGGAGGGAGAAGGAACCTTCACAACAAGGGCTGGAAAACTAACTATCCCAACACTCAAATTCCACATCATTTTTTCTGACCAGGGAAGGACCTCTTTGTCATACTTTCGGATTATTATTGTCTAGGTGGTGCAGACCAGTAGACTGACAAAAATGTCTGCAGAGCTCCTCTGAGTTAAATGTAGTATTAAAATGTGTGTGGAGTAGGAAAGAGTTTGTGGCTGTGAGATTTTGGAGAAAATGTTTTCTTTTAAATTGCTTGGTATTCTTCTTGAGAGAGCTATGCCCTAGTAGCCCAGCCTCCACTGAGTGTTGTGCTATTTGCATCCTTGTTGCTAGTAAGAGAAAATTCTGAATAAGAACACAACCTTTCTCAGATGTTGCCCTTGGTGATCTGAGGGATCATGTCCCTAATCAAAAAATGCCGAGTTCTGTTCAAAAGAAAGCCAGGTGTTATAATAATTGCAAAGTAAAGTACAACAATATTTTGAACAAATTAACCAGTGCTTTAAAAAAATATTTAGGGGTACTCTAATTTTCTTACACCTGGTGTGCTATGGTCCATGGGGTCACGAAGAGTCGGACACAACTAAACGACGAAACAACAACAATTTTCTTACTCATATTGAAATACTGCCCCTCAATGAGGCCAAACTTAGATTCACAGAATGTTTAGGGTATGTGTACACCTCTGTCCCCTCAGGAAAAAAAGCACTGAATTTAACCAGTTCACAGATCATTTCCCCCCACCCTGGTTCTAAAACTTAGACATGAGACTAGAGAATGCTTTGAACAAAGCATCAACCTTTAGCTCTTGAGACATGGTTTGAAACTCTCTCTCTCATACACACAACTACTAACCTACCTCTCAAGGCTGATGAGCAAATTAATAATGTAAGAAAAGATTAATAAGCCTCAATGACCTTTGGGTGATAAAGCAGTGTACAATTCTAAGAAAATTCAAAAGGAAAGAAAAAGCTGTATCAGAGTTGTTTTCAATCCCAAACCAATCGCTCCAAGACAAAGGCAGACAAAAAAAGTCTGAATCAAGTATATATTATGATGGAAGAAGTCTTTCCAGGTCTATAAAATCTGTCACCTTATAGCTGCGAGGGCGAGACAGGGGACACAAAAACAGTAAGACTGCTAATTTAACAGGACAATCAGGAAGAAAATGGAGGGAGGAAAAGAAATCAGACCTAGTATGCTGACTGTCACTTCCCAAGAGGTTAAAGGAAAGCTCCTTCAATACATGTTGACTGAATCTAATCAAGAACAGTAAATACCAAAAGGTCCTTCATCCTCTGTGGTTTTTTTAAGGTGGTATCTCAAGGTCACTACGCCTATACATTTGGTTTTGACCTGTGCAGAGCTTAATTGTATTGAGTAAGCCTGGACTATGGTTTATTTCAAATTTCGTGTAATTGATCTCTGCCTTCACAGAGAGCTGAGCTTTGTACATAAATCCCTGAAATGAACTCCTACCCTTGGAAGGGATCAGGCTAGCCTCACTCCTCTTTGAAAATACTAAATGAATTTTAAAGTTCAAAAGGGTTGCCATTCACAGTCTCCAGAGGAGTGATGCCCTTCTCTTCACAGACTGGCAGTTTGAAAGGCGCCCTCCTCTCTGCCTGGGAAGCAGGACATTCCATTTTATGCATAATACGCTCAGCCCAGCCTTTACCTACTCAGGTACTCCACCATGCATGCCTATGCTTCCAGACAGGGTTCACTCCATTCTGCACACCTGTATATACCCATCCATCTGCTTTCTGCAACAGATGGATTTTCTGCAGGAATATCACAATCCTATGGATTTTCCGCAGGAATCTCACAATCCTATTTCTTGTTCACAGAAACCGATGCACATATATGTAAATGCAGACACCCTAAGCTTCCAGGAAAGACTGAAGAAATATTGCCATCACTATTTAACAAATAGTGTCACATTTTTATTCACAAGCCCTATTGAGGCTGAAGAAGTAATTCTACAATTCTAGAAGCCACCACCATGTTGTTGAAGAGCTGGATGATAATGTGCCTGAGCTGAAAAGTCAGGCCTCCTGAACTATTTGGGCAAACATGCATATAAACTTCCCGCTGCAGCGGAAAGGTAAACAGTGTTGCTGTGCGCTCTGGTTTCTCTCACGGTGTTCCTTTGCACCAGAAGCGCTTTAGTCATGGTGACCACATAACCTGGAAAGCTGTCTGTGGACAAACGATGGCTCCCTCAGCCTGAAAATGAGATAAGCGCTGCAACCCCATAGTCACCTTTGACTGGACTTAACCGTCCAGGGGTCCTGAAGTGTATCTGAAGAAGTGTACATGCACATGAAAGCTTATACTGTACCAAGAACAAATTTAGTTGGTCTCTAAGGTGCTACTGGACAATGAGCTCAATGAGAGATCTTTCCCAAACAATGCTAACTGTGCTCCTTTAAAATCAATATTAGGCAATAAAACCAAAACTTTAAAGATGCAAGACATGTTCTTGCACACCAAGGTATGGTTCCCTCCCTCTTATGAATTCCAAAGCTCAACCAAGGACACAAAAAGTAATAATGAAATGGGCAACTTCCAACATATGTGCGGGCTCTTTCCCACACTACTGAGTAACCACAGACCACCTGACAACTCTTAAGCCAACGTAAGCACTGCTCACTGGTCTATAGGAAGTACTATTTTAGAAAACGCTGCCCGGTTTTTACACATGCCTGTGATATGCAGATCGGTTCCATGTTGATGTTTTCAGTATAATTCTTAACCATTAAATTCAAATGAATTATGAAACAATAACCAAGCTAAAATTTCTTCAGACACCATTAAAGTATTTCAAGCAGCTAGCAAGAAAAGAGGAAGTTCAAATTCCTTGTTCAGTGATTATCCACTGGAGAAGCTCTGCGCACAAATAATATTTGCAATGGCGAGGAGAAGGGCCTTCTCTATCATAGCACCTACTTTATAGAATTCACTCCCAAGGAAAGTCGGCCCTAACTAGTTTCTGTTGCCAAGTAAAAAAAAGTTCAAGAAGCCTTCTCTGCTCTCTGAAGGCTGTTGTTGGGTTTTTTATTCAAGGACTGGACCTGCTACTGACTCTAGAGATGAGTTTTGTGTTTAGGTTGGTTTTCTGAGTGTAAAATTTCACACTGCGACAAAACCCTTGTGTGAGTGAAATTCCTGCTCTCTGGCTTCTCCTCCACCACCAGCCCACACCCACAAAAGCCAAGAGTCAGGATCAAGGGGCAATACAGAAAGCAGAACCAGTAGAACAGGCAAGGGAGGAGGAACTAAGAGCAAGATCAAAACAGAAGATCTTATCACTCAAGCAAAGCACCACTGAGACAATAACCAGTCTTACACTCCTTTCCACCCAGGAAGGGCCGATATCCAGCCTGGGCACAGTCAGTCCTAGATAAGAAGTAGTTTGCCACATGAAGCAATGTTCAGCAGCTCCTGATGCTTTATTGCAGTGCTGGATAACAGAATCCATCTAGCAGGCCAGATCCTGAGCTTCTTCCTGTTGGCTCCTTTTACAAGTGCGCAGAGCTGCCTACATGTCAATCACCTGATTCACAATGACATTACCAAAAGAATTGGGAGAATACTTAAGTGTGCTTGCTATTCTTCCTTTGCAGGTACAGTGGTGCCTCGCTTAACGAATGCCCTGCTTAACGAAATTTCCGCTTAACGAAAGGATTTTTCGAGCGGAGGTTGCCTCGCTAGACGAATGCGTTTTACGCAAAATTCGTCTAGCGAATCGCAGTTTCCCATAGAAATGCATTGAAATTCAATTAATGCGTTCCTATGGGCAAAAAAAATTTCAAAAAAAAATTCAATGCATTCCTATGGGATTCGCTAGACGAATTTTTCGCTATAAGAAAAGACCCGTGGAACGAATTAATTTCGTCTAGCGAGGCACCACTGTACAGTTTCTTATGAGTTCAAGCCATGGCTGAAAAGGAAATGTGCTGCTGCTGCTGTTAATTAAATTTATATACCACCTTTCATTTGAAGATCACGGGACTGTTTACAATATAAAAACACAAGCCAGGGATGTAAAGGAAGAATCAGGGGTACATTTAAGAGCATGCCCTCAATTCTTCTTCTGTTTACCCTTGGTTAAACTTTCCAGCACCTGACAACTTATAACATCAGACCCAGGAAAGGTAGATCTGGTCAGTCTGGTGGGTGAGCCTCTAGGGCTTAACAAGCCTATTTAAGCAAGCAGACCAAAGCATTGGGACTCACCCCTGAACTGAATAGGGAATTGTGTTGATTTCACTATGATTAACGGAGTGCTTCATGATTTTTGTAGTGCATATAACTCTGGTTACTTGTAAAAACAGAACAGCAGGTAAATAAGTACGGTAAGTAAATTAAATCCAGGCTTGCACTGTGTGGGGAAAACCATATGCATATTGGCAGAAATAAAGCATTTTCTCTTTTGCATTGCACAGCCCTTCACCTGCTTGATCTTGTTGCGTGAGTTGGTGATGCGCTCCGTGATGCTCTGGTAGGTGCGGATGGCAGTAGTAAGCTCAGTGTAGTGCTGAACAATCAGCTCATCCAAATCATGGTCACACTTCTCGTATGCTTCTTCCAGGCGCCCCTTCTCATTTTCCCTGTCCTCAACGTCATCACTGGTGGACAGAGTCCTTAAAAAGGAAGAAAAAAAGCAATTGAAGAAATGGCTTCACAACAAAGAAGGCCTCCATCCTGGAAAGCTCCCACTACTTTATTGTTCCTTATAATTCACTGAATATTATTTTCAGATCACAGAACTGCACGCAGACGACCTGTCACTAGCATCACACACAGCATAAGCCAGAGGTCCTTTAAAATCCTCATTAGCTATTGTAAGAAAGGACTAATGAGGTCAGCACTCATCGGATCTGAAAAGACCTCCCACCATCATCACCTGTGTGCATCCTATTATAATTTATGTATTCATTCTTATCCTACTCCATCTCATGATTTCTGGGTTTTATTAGCCCTATTATGTGAAATGGAAGACTCAATATCCAGCAAAGAGTTCATATTGTACAACAGATAATCAGATCCTGGGAAAACAAAGGGGAGAACAAAGGAAAGCCTGAATCTGTACCCTATATTCAAGCATGCAGAAAGACTTTCACTCTGGAGCAAGTGGGGCTGATCAGACAAATTTAGGGGCGTTCTCTTGCCATGCAGAAATATATTGCAAATGTTAAGAGCCCACACACATGCCTGCTCCTCCCTAACAGTCTCATTGCTACCATGCAGGTTAGTTTCAAAGCATTAAAGACTGTCCCCATCAGCTTAATTATTAGGCATGAACTTTCAAAACAAATATAGTTTCTGAGTAGAAAAAATGAACATAGGCAGCATATTTATTTTGTCACAAGACTAGACAGCAGAAGGCTTTTGCTGCCTACATGGTACTGACTGTATGTAACAACATACAGAGTGCCTAAGTGACTCTTGTACTGGTTGTTGTTTTTTTCAAATTGAACCTCGTTATTTTAAAACCTCTATAATGATTTTTCCCCTCCCCAAAGTTCACTATAATCCTGAATTTTTGGAACTAGCAGTGGCAGCAGGTCTCAGCTATTCCAACTATTTTTTAATAGAATGTCAGAACAGTCCTGGCTCTCACCTTTCTGACTTGCCAATAGCCTATGTGTGGAAGCAAAAGTGTTTGTCTATTTCCTTTTCAAGGTCTGCTCAGATAGTTTTGAGCAATAGGTCAAGTGGTTTGAAAGGAAAATCACTGAAGGTCAACATAGCTCTCCATTCTTGTGCAATTTGCCTTTCAATTCTGAACTTGTTGAAACAACTGAAACTATGCCCACCTAAGACTAGGGACTCAGCTATACAGCTGCAAATAAAACATTTTAAACATGTCGTAAAGTACAATATACAAATGAGACACTAGATGGCGAAAGTGAGCTATGGCAAATTCAATGTATTTCCCCCCCCCCCAAAAAAAAACACACAAATGTTTTTTTTAAAAAAAAGCATTTTCACAACGTTGTTTATATGTGTGTAGATTTCACCTCTGACAGTGAAGAAGCACAGGAGAAAGTGAGAATAAATTACAGTCAAATAATAAGTCCTTTTTTTTGGAAGTAACAGTACCTGCAGAAATGGAATGGGCCTATAATGGAATGGGCCTATAATAATTTTATGGTTGAGAAAACAGGAAGGAAATTATTTCTCAAGTGTGCCCAAAAGCTTTCAGTACAGACACTGGGAAGAAGAACAGTAGGAGCAGAATGCAAGACCTTCTTAATAATAAGTCCCAAATCAGAAATACTCAAGTGCACAAGCCTCTCTTCCAAAGTGATGGCTTTGGACCTATCACATTCATAAGAAAGCACTGACCAGAGAACTTAGAACATTAAAAATACCAAGAAAATAATAAACACTTATATATAACTAATTAACTCATGCCACTAAATGCTGACCAAATGATAGGAGGACACTCATATCTGGATAATCATCTTTTGTGTCTTAGCAAGACTTAAAGTGGAAGTAAAAAAGTTGTGAAAAAAGTGTCAATAACGTTCCGCTACTGTGGGTGCCCATTTTTTTACACAGGGAGGGCACTTTCAAACAGGTTTCTGACTATTAAGCAATATTTCATAGTAGCATATGTTATAAAGGGAGAGGAAGCCTTCAATATATGTAGAAGCTGAAAGGCCTCCAGTCATTATTCTGTAGAACAGTCCCCAAAAGAATACAACAAAAACACACACTTTCCTCTTTTCTTTGGCAAGAGGAAGTTGTGAGTCAGAGGCCTCTGGTTTCCTGATTATGTAGTGTCATCAGCATCCTGGATCTCCTCATTAGCACCATTAATATATAGACCAGGCAGAGGGCTTTTCTCAGCCTGAGAGCCACACAGTAAGCTTCTGGGGACAGACTTGGATCAGGCAGTGGTAACAACTGCATTGTTGCAGCCTCTTTCCTTGAATTGAAAGTGTGCAGCTTGGGCAATAGGACTGAAGCCCAGTTCTTCTCCCCATAGAATCCTTTAAACTGTACGAACTACGAACCTTTTTCACAAGACTCTTTTTATTAGTCCACAATATTTTTTTCCATATTAATAGTTATTCGTCTCCTCGATGATATAAATCCTCCCTCAATCTAGCTGGGAAACATTATTATTATTATTATTATTATTATTATTATTATTATTATTACAAATGTTTTTCTTCACATTCAGACTGTTACCATGCTCTTTTCAGACAGAGTCTAGCAAAAAGCCTCCGAAAAAAATCACCAGGTGTGCCTAAGCAAATCCAAACATTATGTTCCTTCAGAGGAAGGCAAGAGATACTTAATATTCTCAGGACTCTACATACATTCCTGCTGAGATTGCAGAAAAGTAAATGAAGGGAATCTGAACACTCACTGTGGTCCCATTAAAATGTTTGTTGGAGCAAAGTCAACAAAGTGTTTGCAAAGGAGGTGGGGAGGGAGAGAAATGAAGTGTTTGCCCTAGCAAAAAAAACCCCAAAACTTTTCTGCTTTCAAACTTCTGAAAACACTACTGCAAACAGAAGGCAGGATAATAAATACATAAATATTAAAAAGCTGGTGTATGTTTCAACTTGATCTGCTGGCAACCACGCACCTCAGAAAATAACAAGCTATACAGTACTGCATTAATTACCTAGATAAAGGGTGGGCAGCCTTCAGGCTTGTGGGATCTATGGGGGGGGGCGTTACTAGAACCTGCAAAAAAACTCACCAGCATGTGGTTCAGAGGTGGCACCATTAAGCCCAGGAATTTGTTTTCAGTATCAGAACTAAGCTGACAGTCCTGTCACACAAAAATCCACTCTTGGTCTTTCCTCCAAACCTTCATGATCCCTCCAGCCCAGGGGTCCCCAAACTTACGTCGCCGAGGGCCGGTGCCACCAGCGCCAATCGCGCTGTGGGCTGGAGCATGCAGGAGCGTGCGCCCATATGCGCATGCACACATGATTTCCAGCGCACTTCCGGGTCACCGGAACACCAGAAATAGCTTGTGCACATGCACATTGGCCTCCTCCGACTCAGAAGCACAATGGAAATGACCCTTGTGCATGCACACGAGCTATTTTTGACGCTCCGCCAACCCGGAAGTGGGCAGCCACGCCGTTAAGAGCAGGTGGCAGCAGTGGGCGACGGAGGGGGCCGGGGGCCGCATAAAAGAGCCTCACGGGCCGCATCCGGCCTCCGGGCCTTAGTTTAGGGAAGCCTGCTCCAGCCCATGGGGGACATTCCCTGACACTTGCAGCGCCCTGTCTCCCACCCACTCTGCTGAAATTAGGCTTGAAATTAGTTTTCTCAAGCCCAACTGCAGCATAGGTGGAGGGGAACAGTAATTTCAGGGGTTGCAACTGGAATGGTAAGGGTCAACCCGTTTCATTACAACAGTGATTCCCCTCAAAACCATTCCTCCCACACTCCAGTTAGTTACAGGTAGGTAGCCATGTTGGTCTGACGTAGTCGAAAGAAAATAAAATAAAAAATCCTTCCAGTAGCGCGTTAGAGACCAACTAAGTTTGCCATTGGTATGAGCTTTCGTGTGTACATGCACACTTCTTCAGATACCAGTTAGGTAATTGCTGATGTGCAGGGAATGAGTGTGCAAGGGAATCTCAACAGTACCTCTTGTTTTGCCATTGTGTAGACTGGATAATCTATATGGGTTGCATCCAAAACTAGTCAGAGTAGACCCATTGGAATTAATGAGAATGACCAACTTGGGTTCATTAATTTCAATGGGCCTACAAGCAGAATTTAGCTAGATTCAACCCTATGTTTTTATATGCCTGTTGTCTTTGTCCATAGAGTTTTCTTGGCAGAGATACTGGAGTGGCTTGCCAATTCCTTCTCCAGGTGGATCACGTTTGGTCAAAACATAACTTCTCTAAGTTATTTAAGCCCCTTCGCCACGACAAGGCAGTGATCCATGAAGGGGACTGCAAGAAGATCAAACCTATCCATTCTTAAGGAAATCAGCCCTGAGTGCTCACTGGAAGGACAGATCGTGAAGCTCAGGCTCCAATACTTTGGCCACCTCATGAGAAGAGAAGAATCCTTGGAAAAGTCCTTGATGTTGGGAAAGATGGAGGGCACTAGGAGAAGGGGACGACAGAGGACGAGATGGTTGGACAGTGTTCTCGAAGCTATGAACATGAGTTTGACCAAACTGCGGGAGGCAGTGGAAGACAGGAGTGCCTGGCGTGCTATGGTCCATGGGGTCACGAAGAGTCGTACACGACTAAACGACTAAACAACAACAACAACCCTATGTTTTAAATGTTTATTTTGGCTGCACTACTGTGATTTTATTGTATTCTTCTGTGAAAGTTTTTTTTTAAAAAAATGATATATTCATTTATAAATAAAGGGGGACAAGCCTGCCAACTCAAGAACTGCAGTAAGATGCAATGTTTTAAAAACACAAAGTTACTTTTAATGGGAGTGTAAGAGAACATGCAAACAGCCATGCAATTACCCACTTGGCTACTCATCCAGGCTGAGCAGCAACAAAGAAATAGAAGGTTGAGAGGTTTTTTTGTTTTGTTTTTTAAGGCATTAAAGTGTGTACCTTTCATTTGGGCTTCGTTAAGGGCCAAGAAATTGACAATAAGCTGAAAAGGCAGGACAGGGTGTTTCTAGGTTTCAGCTACCAAGTAAGATCAAGGAGGAATGGGTGAGATCCAGGTTATGTGCCTTATGTGCTTCATGCAAATAGAGGGAAGTTGCAAAACGACAAAAATGATTCCTCACTCTCCATCCCTGCTTTTTGCCATGACAGAAAATACTAGTGACAAGAAGATTCACCTAAAATAACAAATGAGGGTAAATGTACTGAACCAGCATTTCCATAGAGAGCAATCACTCCCTTCTAAAAAACAGCTCAGGTGGTTGAGTGCCTATCAATTTATGTAGAAGCAAAATGCTTGATACTTTATGTGACTGGCACTTTTTGAAAAAGTCTAATATTGGCTTCTAAGAATTTTAACTCTTCTAAGAATTTCGTGAATCTGAGGCTCCAATACTTTGGCCACCTCATGAGAAGAGAAGACTCCCTGGAAAAGACCCTGATGTTGGGAAAGATGGAGGGCACAAGGAGAAGGGGACGACAGAGGATGAGATGGTTGGACAGTGTTCTCGAAGCTACGAACATGAGTTTGACCAAACTGCGGGAGGCAGTGCAAGACAGGAGTGCCTGGCGTGCTCTGGTCCATGGGGTCACGAAGAGTTGGACACGACTAAACGACTAAACAACAACAAAGAATTTCAAACTACAGTGGTACCTCAGTTTAAGTACTCAATTGGTTCTGGGGAGCTGTTCGCTCCCAGAAATGTACCTAAACGGAGCGAGGCTTCCGCGCGTGCGTGAAGCGCCAATAGAGCGCTTCTGCGCATGTGCGCGCCGCAGACCTGTAATCAGCCCCTAGTACAGTCATACCTCAGTTTACGTCCGCTGTGGTTTGAGTACTCTTGGTTTGAGTACTCTACGGACCCGGAAGTGTTTACTTCCGGGTCCGTGGAGTATTCAAACCAAGAGTACTCAAACCGCAGCGGACGTAAACTGAGGTACCAGTATGACTGTATTAGGAGCTGATTACAGGTCTGGATCTAGCAGAGGCAAAAAGAGGCATCTGCTCCAGGTTTAAGTTTAGAGGGGGGCAGTAAAACTGCCCTCCCCTGTTCTTCTAGTGAAGCAAGCATTAGAGCCTCTGAGGGAACATTTTGTCCTTGGAAGCCCCCTTCCCACAGCCCTGTAGAAGGCAGGCAGGGCAGACGAGGGGTCCTAGGAAGAAAAGATAGGAGCACACTGCCCCATACATCCTGCCTCAACGGTGTAGCCGCTAAAAGGAGCGAGGTATGCAGATCGGGCAGAAAGGAGCACTCTGAAGCATGCTCAGTTGCACTGGTGGAGGTGCCCCCACCAGTCCACACCTCTCCCTGGGCAGGCTCCATGGACTCCCAGACCCAATCAAGTATATGGGGAAGGGTGTCCTTGGGTGGGTCTCTGCTGTAGGAGGAGGTTCCTTGCTACCCTCGGGCTTACTTGGGAGTAAGTCAGACACTCCCATTGGGCTAAGCAGTAGGGCTGCTGGCAGGGAATGGTACCATCACCACACTCGGGAAGCTGAGAAAGGAAGAATATGGAGAGACTCCCAAAGGAATTGGGCAGCACTTTAAAAAAAAACCATGATATTTTTCTTGGTTAGCCTCTAATTTTCTTTTTGGTCACCTTTATTAGTTTTGAATGGCATGTTTTATTGTGGACTACCTCTGAAGGTGGTGGACTATCCTTCATTGGAGGTTTTTAAACAGAGGTTGAGTGGTAGCCATCTGTCAGGGAACATTTAGCTGTGATTGCTTCATAGCAGTGGGTTGAACTATAAGGCTTGGGGTCCCTTCCAACTCTACAATTATATGATTCTATGTGTTTGTGTATCCTGCATAGCTGAAAAGCCAGCTTTAATACAATTAATTTTATTTATTGAATTGGGGACAGCAGCCCTTATCGTGAACTTCAGTTACTGAAGATTGGCTATAACCATCATATTCCCTGACTGGAGTTCATAACTAGGGAGAGTGGGGACAGCAGCGCAGACCATTGTCCCATGGCAAAATCTGTAGATCTAGCACTGGCTGGTTAGATCAATTCTTGAACAAAGCTCACAAAAAGACTACCTAGCTAAGCCAGCACTCACAATTAACTCTAAATTGAGCTGGGCCTGAATCCATGGAAGCAGCTCTGCCCGCTGCAATAGTGCTGTGATGCAGCACAAGAAGGACTGGATTGCTAAACTTGTTTGTTGTTGTTTAGTCGTTTAGTCGTGTCCAACTCTTCGTGACCCCATGGACCATAGCACGCAAGGCACTCCTGTCTTCCACTGCCTCCCGCAGTTTGGTCAAACTCATGTTCGTAGCTTCGAGAACACTGTCCAACCATCTCGTCCTCTGTCGTCCCCTTCTCCTAGTGCCCTCAATCTTTCCCAACATCAGGGTCTTTTCCAAGGATTCTTCTCTTCTCATGAGGTGGCCAAAGTATTGGAGCCTGAGCTTCACGATCTGTCCTTCCAGGGAGCACTCAGGGCTGATTTCCTTAAGAATGGATAAGTTTGATCTTCTTGCAGTCCATGGGACTCTCAAGAGTCTCCTCCAGCACCATAATTGCTAAACTAGATTGCACAAAACAAGGTAGCTGGGTTGTGTTTTTTAAAGGTAGTTTAGTGCTGCCCTGAACCATTTTTATACATCTCAGAATTGATTCATTTTCCTGGGAATAAACAATTTGTCAGTTTTATTTACTTGAAAGCAACTGCTGTCTTCATTGCATGTCCTCAGAAATATCACTTTCATTGAGGTAATACAATATTTACTTTGATTAATGAGTTAAAGCACGGCACTTAATCGACTAAAACATTTGATCAGTTGACAACCCCAATTCATAGCAGTGCAGAGAAGCAACACTGAATTAAGACCTCACAAGAAAAATCTACAGACTCCACTCTATTGCGTGGTAGAGGAACAACAGATAATTACTGCACCAGTCTGCAATATTAGGCAATCAATCAGAAAACAATTTGATAATTCACCAGCCCTGACAACCTGCTACTCTAAAAAACACATACTGGAAGTGAACTTCTGCCATAAGATTGTCATCACAACAATTACATGTGGAGAAAGATACCACACAAAGAACATAAAAGAAGCATCCTCAGACTGACTACATGTGCCATACATGTGATGTCATCTGTCCTTGTGCCATATTTTTCCTTTCCATTCCACATCTAAATGGGAAAATTGGGGAGAAATATGATTCCTTAGGCTTTTTGTTAACTTGTTTTCACATATTTTACCATAGAGTTTCATTAAAGTTCAATTTTAAATATCAGCTAAAATATATTTATTCTACAAGCTACGGTATATCATTGTTTTGTTGAGTTAAATCTGCTCAATGTTCAACTTTAAACATGAATGTGTATTTTTCAAACCTTACTATTCTGCCAGAAAGACACACCTAAGGTTTCAGCAAATGCCTTTGGCCATGTTAGATAGCCATTAGAGAAAATACATTTTTGGCTAGAGGCAATGTACTGTACCTATGTCTCTGATTCCACAAACGATATTCCTCATTCTCCAAGACTGTCCCATTCACAAAGCAGTTACAGCTAAATTCTTTCCTGTGCTACCTGAACTCTGGCTCATGGTTTAATCTGCATAAAATCATTTTTTTGCTTAGAACAGAAAGATCCATCATGGACAGGGTTGCTTCATTTGCATTAGAAGCACAGAGATCTGAACAACTTCACATGAGAACAAATGTTTCAACATTATCTGAATGGGCTTATTTTTCTTTGCCTTGTTACATAATTCTGAGCATTTATAGTACTACTGTACGTAGTTCAGATACTGGGCCTGACAAGGCTCTCTGGCCATGCACAAAAAACTGGAAACCTGATGAAACTGTTAGATAAAGAACAGTGGACTAGATGGAGCTTTTGCCTAATCAGGTAGTCCTAAGGATCACTTCACATACAAGTTTGTTGGAATCATCTAAAAAAGGTCTACTTCAGGCAACATTTATTCACGCTGTAAAATCCAAGAGGAAGCAGAACAGGATTCTTTCTGTGGTGGCCTCTCTTGGGAGATAGCCTTCAAAGCCCATCTAGCAGTTCATTTTAAAAGGATGAAGATCCACCTTTAGCTTATCTATAAAAAAGAAATTTATTAAAACATACATAAGGAGTTACGTACCATAGCACATTCACTATGCTAAAGCTGTGCTGAATGAGAATGTGTGAAGTGAGTTGAATAGAAAGGAAAACTAGGAAAACACTGTTCCTTCTCTATTGTCATTGGCCTCTGAAAAAGACACTCCTCTTTCAACAAGCCTTCCAAAATCTTTATCTCAGCTTATATATGTCTAGGGACCAGGGCTGCATTTCACGCTGTCAACCCAAAACAATAAAAGTGTATTTGATCACCAGTCATCACTGACAACAGCCACTGGTTTGCATCCAAAAAGAGTAGCATCGCCACAGGTTTTCCACTGCATGCTTTTTAATTTTTATGTGCACTGCTTAGATAGAAACCTTGGTAATTAAACATTCTCTAATAAATAATAAATAAATGTTATATAAAGCCCAGGTTTGGACACGGAGTATATTCTAGTAAGTGTTCAGAGGTTTGTGTGTTCACTGCTTTCAGAATGTAAGAAATCTTATTTGAATGTTATAATTGAAAAGTTATTTTTAAGGACAACTCCCATATGAAATTATCTACAGCTTCTGGCAGTACTTAACCTCAAAATAGATATCTGATAATACATTCTGAAATCCCATTGAAGCAATTACACAAATTGGCGGGGGGATAAGCTAAAATATACTCAAGATAAATGAAATAGGGATATTTAGTGATTTAACCTAAAATGCATTATCTCATTATTTCTTCAATTTCGCTGAGCACACCTATTTAGAAAGCAGGACATGTGGAACAAAAAAGGGGAGCTGAAAAGGCTACAGATTAAAATATATGGGAGATAAAATATGCACCTGGGGAACCAGCCATTTGCTGGAAGGTATATCAGTTTGTACCTGTTAATAGAGATGGACTGTGGGAACAAGGGATATCAACAGCAAGAACTGACAAGTGCCCAGACACAACTAAAATCCTTCCCTCAGTGGAATTTGTGATACAGCTCTAATTCTCAGAAAGGAGAATGTGCTGTCAACTCTTATCACACTGCCAAACTAGGAAGCTCTCAGTTCTTTGCATCAGGCTCAATGGGAGAAGCTGATTTGCCAGTAGAGATGGACTTGAATTTTTAGTTCTATTATAAGACACTAACTATGCTTGTTTGCTGCTCTGAGCAAAGCAAACCCAGCTTAACCACAGACTCAACAAGGTACCTCAGGAAAACCCCTCTTCCTTCAGCCTCAGCTTCCAAAATATCCTTACCCCAACAATATTGGAATGATAAGATACGACTGTTATCCAAATTAAGATGAGGTACACAGAACACTCGAATTGTATTACAGTGGTACCTCCGGGTACGAACTTAATTCGTTCCGGAGGTCCGTTTGTAACCCGAAACCGTTTGTAACATGAGGCACACTTTCGCTAATGGTGCCTCCTGCTGCTGCTGCGCTGCCGGCACACAACTTCTGCTCGCATCCCGGGGCAAAGTTCACAACAAGAGGCATCTACTTCCAGGTTTGCAGAGCTCGTAACCCATAGCGTTCGCGAGGACGGTACGTAACACAAGGTTCCACTGTACTGCTATTCTAAAACCAAATTACTAAGCATTTGCATAGTACATTCACAAGCATTCTCTCCCCATTCCTTACAAAGGCAGGCCAGATTTTTTGGGGGGGGGGGTGCTAGTGATGAGAAATAGTACCGTAGCTCACCATAAGGCTACCACATGAATTCATGGTTGACATATCTGAACCAGAGATTGCTTAGCTTGCATCTTTAATCATACTGCCACACCACACCAAGCACAAACAGGCAAGCCAAAGAGTGAGTTAACAATGTGCTTTTGGAGCAGCATGGGACTCTTAATCTCAGGTTTGAGGGTTCAAGCCCCACATTGGGCAAAAGATTCCTGAATTGCAGGGGTTGGACTAGATGATCTTGGAGTAGATGAGAGCTTGCGCCTTATCAAAACACATTTAATTCAACTGCCTTGCTAGTACCTCTTAGTAAATGTTCCTGGTAGTTTGAAATCACTGGGCTGTTTCAGACCTTATGCTAAACCAAACCAAGGCTAAGTATGAACACATGGGCACTCACGGGGGGGGGGGCATGGCTGCCTTATTCTTCTGCTCCTGCTGCCGCCACCAAGAACTGTCATGGTGTATGTAGCTTAAGTGTTAGGTCCCAACCTGGATGCATGGTTTATTTCCCACAGACTAACCTCAAGTGGTAACTGGTAAGCCAAGAACAAGCCTGGGTTATGGCTCATGCTTTTTCTAGAGCAAGACAAACTATCAGCCCAGCTTAAGATGCAACAGTAAGCCAAACTATGACTTAGTGTGGGGTAGTGAGGTGGCAGCAGAAATGAACTAGGAACAAAGAAGCTGCATTTTTTCCTGTGCATCCCTGCATACTCATGCACTCATGCTCAGCCATGGTTTAGCCTAGTGAACTGGGCCTCTACTGTACTACTTTCACTATCCTATAAGATAAGAACATCCATCAGTATTTGTAAACTATGACTACCTTCTCCTTCAGTATTTACACACACACACACACCGTGTGTGTGTGTGTGTGTGTGTGTGTGTGTGTGTACAGTAAACATAAACTCACTCATTACTTACTAGTACTGTAAGTCCAAATTAGTTCAGCAGGATTTGCTCTCATGTTAAGTGTGCATTTCAGTATTAGTGGATACCTTTCTATACTATTTCCCTACAGTGGTACCTCTGGTTAAGAACTTAATTTGTTCCGGAGGTCCGTTCTTAACCTGAAACTGTTCTTAACCTGAAACACCACTTTAGCTAATGGGGGCTCCTGCTGCCGCCGCCGCGCCGCCAAAACACGATTTCTGTTCTCATCCTGAAGCAAAGTTCTTAACCTGAGGTACTATTTCTGGGTTAGCAGAGTTTGTAACCTGAAGCATTTGTAACCTGAAGCATTTGTAACCCGAGGTACCACTGTATTTCCTTTCTGAAATTCGAACTTTATTGAAGAAACAAAGCATAACCACATACAAAAACTAGATAATCCTTCCTGACATTCAGAGTGTGTCCCAATGACAAAAACAGTCTCATTACGTAACAACCAAACTTTGTTTTCCCAATTAAAGGAGGCCTTTAAGATAGAAGGTTGGTGGGGTTGTCATTTTTAAAGAAATCCTTACGAGTCCAGCGTTACGCAAGTTTACTCAGAAGTCCCACAGTATTCAGTGAGGCTTACTTCCAAGTAAGCGTGCATAGGACTGCAGCCTGAACTAGATAACAAAAATCCTAACAATAAATAAAGGCAGATACATTCACCAATTAAAAAAATTCTGACAAGCTCTCACCAAGATATAGCATTTGCTAAATGCCAGATAGCTTGTTTCAGAATACAAAAGCCGTTCCAACCAAGTACTGTATGGGCAAAACAAAAGGTTAGGAGAAGGAGGAGGGGAGAGAAAGAAATCAATAGAAGCACATAAACAGTTTGTCCAGTTTGTCCTTCACCAGTTGGCTGGATTTCTCCACCCAGGACACTACGTTTTAAAGATACAAATACAGATTGAGTTGCATCTCAAACATTCAGTCCACCAAGAGGTTTTTAGACAGCAGCTACAATTACGGCCTTTAGAATTTTTACATCCATTAGGTAGTTGTCAACCATGCTTTTAAAACTATACCTAGTGCACTTTTATTTCACTGTAAACTGGTGCATTAAAAAACCCTGAAGAAATGTTGATACGGTA
This sequence comes from Zootoca vivipara, assembly GCF_965207765.1. NCBI lineage: Eukaryota > Metazoa > Chordata > Lepidosauria > Squamata > Lacertidae > Zootoca > Zootoca vivipara. The sequence goes on along the minus strand of NC_142592.1, from coordinate 66,199,774 downwards.
CTTTAACAGATACCTAAGAAATGGTTAGTGGATTATTCACTAGCACATTACAACTAGGGAGATAAACTAGAAAAGGAAAGCAGTCTATAAACATTGCTAAGGAAAAGATGCATTTTTTTCCTAATTCATGGCAACACTTTAAAGACAGGAGGTCTATGATTTTCTATTTTCCCATACATTAGTTTTGCAAGTGACACAGAATGATGGATCTAGACAGCTAGGCAAAATAAAGGCACTAAACCCACGGCAGCCTCAGGCAGCCTTCCCATCAAACCCTCTGTGTCTGCTGAAGGACTGGGCAAAGAGAAGGAGTCTTACTTCTCTGCAGAAAGATTGGGGTGGGGGCACCTGTTTCAGTTCTTATCCAAAGCTGACTGGGTAGGAAGAGACACACCTCTTTCCTGAGCCTTTTTTGCTTACCAGAGTGTTAAACCATCTCAAGCCAATTAGGATGGCAAGATGTTTAAGTAGTAGAGCATCCACTAAGAATGACATGAAGAAGAGGCTTATGAGGTGGATATGTCTTCTGGTGCTGCTTGTTTGGTCAGAAATTGTTGTCCATATTAACTTTGATATTTGTGGATTCTTGTGATGAGGGGACTAAGGAATGGACAACAAAAATGGATCTGGTAAGTTTTTATTGCTGCAAAAAGATCTATACAAAGTTCAAGGTTGGAAAGACAAACACCCACTATCCATTCCTCAATAGTCTGAAATTTTTACCTGATTTTATTTGAATGCATTGTCAATTTCCTATTTGGACTTATGGAGAGCTTATGGTAATATATATGTTTACATTCAGAATGATATATTATTTATCTTTTTGATGGGTTATTCTTATTGTTAAAGTGAGATGACTTTCTTTCTCCCCCTTACTTCTGCCACACTTGCTATTTCTTTTAAGAGTAGCATGACTACCGTATATCCTCCTTGGGACTTGACAAGTGGCACATCTGCAAGAATCTCTGTCTATTCAGAAGTTCTGTCCACTAAAAAAGGGCCTGCACTATCTGAAATAATTTAAAGCAGGGGAGGTTAAACATCAGTCCTGGAAGCTGAGCTGATCCCCCCCCCCCAAGCATTTTTTTCTGTCCTCCCTAGCCCCCACCATTTTTGGTAGTAGAAATAAATAAATAAATATGTACACCTCTCTGCCAGCCCAGCACCCCAGTAGGGATACAGATCAAGTTGATTATTTAATTAGTGGAGTGGGACAATAACCCCCTCCTCAGCTGATCAGTACAGATCAGCTATGGGAGGTGAGGTGCTGCTGTGAGTGCCTGCGTGCACGAAGGATTATGGATTGGAATGAGGTCCCAGGGGGGGCTGGAGATTGATGCATGTAGCCCTTGGACCAAAAAGCAGGAGACACTTCTGACTTAAAAGTCTCAGCTACGGAAAATACCCTATTATGGTTTCCAAAAAAAAAGTCATTAGTGGTTTTCCTGAATGAAATGCTAGGCAATAAAGTCAAAAGTAATGGGCCTATTTGAAGAAGCAGTGGCATCATTCATTCAAAATAAAAAAAATCCTTCCAGTAGCACCTTAGAGACCAACTAAGTTTGTTATTGGTATGAGCTTTCATGTGCATGCACACTTCTTCATTCATTCATTCATTCATTTAGCTACTAGCTATTTCTATACTGTCATATCATAAAATACTAGGGTAGAGTGTAACAATAAAAACACCATTAAAAATAATGCAAATACTAATTAAAGTGACTGGTTAATCAATAAATTAAATATTAAACAACTGTAAAGGCCTGCTGGCATAAAAAGGTCAAGAGACGCCTGAAAGTCAAAAGTAAGGATATGTGCTGAATCTCTGCTGGAACAGTTTTCCACACCAAATGCCTAACTTCTAGCTGAGACCATTCAAGCCTCTATAACACTGATGACAACTAATAGCGCTCCTCTGGATTATCTCTGCAATCAAGGTGGGATATAAGGGCTCAGGGTACATAAGGTAACCTGGACCCAAGTTGCTCAAGACTGTGTATATCAACATAAGAAGCTTGATCCTGATGCAGTAGCATACGGGCAGCCAGTGCAGATGTTTTAGACCAGAGGTGTTGTATGTTGCTTGGCTGGTTGCCTCACCAGCAGTCTAGCCACATCTATGAATCCAATTTGCAGTAAAGTTTAGCAAAAGATACGTCATCCTCAAGTCTCCAGAATATGTTCGATTTCACTAAGGCCCTCAGCGGCAAATAAATTCATTCAACTCCACCAGAAATCCAATCATGATTGAGAACACCCTTTTTTCAGAATTTCAGAATAGGAAGGAAAAAATGGTGCAGTCTTTCTTTTCTTTTTTAAAACCCAAGCTTCTGCTAAAAGTGCATCCACTTTAATTTCCTTTGTGCCATTTACTTTTTGCAGTCAGCTTGGACAATAAAATTAATAGGTCACCTTTCATTTCCAGTCAGTTTTACTTTCAAAACCTCATATTGTAGCTCAGCACCGCAATGCCTTGATAGCAAACACGGCAGGAGCAAGCTCCCAGTGCCCACACAAGAACTATTTCAATCGATTTCTTTTGTATCCTAAATGTCAGAACTCATGAGATCAGTTTTCATTAACAGCTCTGTTGTATAATCTTCTAACTTACATTTACTACATAAATGAACTACCTTAGATTAGGTCTCTCAACCCCACATTCCGGAGGGTTGGCAAAATACAAGGTAATTTATCCATTTATAAAAAAAATTCCTTCAGTAGCACCTTAAAGACCAACTAAGTTTTTATTTTGGTATGAGCTTTCGTGTGCATGCACACTTCTTCAGATACAGTCGTGTGCATGCACACGAAAGCTCATACCAAAATAAAAACTTAGTTGGTCTTTAAGGTGCTACTGAAGGAATTTTTTTTATTTTACTTCGATCCAGACCAACACGGCTACCTACCTGTAACCTTATCCATTTATGCAGTTCACAAATCACCGTCTGACCATTGCTGTGAGAATAAAACAAGGTAACTGCAAGCAGCACCCTGGTCTCCTTGGAAAAAAGGGCTTGTGTGAGCTCTGGCTCTCATGCAGTCCTTCTTTAAAACACAATATGGCTAAATAAAACTTAAATAATAAAATCTAATGATGAACAGCAAAGTTATTTGTATCACTTGATAAGATGATATACCAAGTTATTGCAGAATAAAGCGTTCACCCCAGGAATGTTTTTTTCACTTGTATGGCCTCACTGATTAAAGTTAGTTCAGGTGATATCATCTTGTGGAGGCAGAGGAATGTATCCAATGCTGCAGCTCCATTTACACAACAGACACACTCCTTCTGCTTCTCCAGATCCCCACCTAACCTATAAAAAAGCTCCAGAGAGTGGGAGACCCTTTTAACTCTCTGGGATATGATTTTGGAGGCATTGTGGGGGAGGGGGACCCTATCCACATCAGTTTAAGATTCCCACTTTATTGCATTCCAAAATTAAACAGAGTGAAACTTCACAAGTGCAAAAAAAAGATGTTACACCAATCCATCCCCATTCATAAGAGATTCTGCATAAATATAGGCTGGCACATGAATTTATTCCAACCAAGTGTGTGATCATAAGTGCCATACCATCTATCTGTATTTTAGAAAGGAATGTGAACACAACAGCAACACAGTGCAGATGGAAAGTTAAGAAGGTAAAGGTAAAGGACCCCTGACAGTTAAGTCCAGTCGCGAACGACTCTGGGGTTGCGGCGCTCATCTTGCTTTACAGGCCGAGGGAGCCGGCGTTTGTCCGCAGACAGTTTTTCCGGGTCATGTGGCCAGCATGACTAAGCTGCTTCTGGCGAAAGCAGAGCAGTGCACAGAAATCCCGTTTACCTTCCCGACGGAGCGGTACCTACCGTATTTATCTACGGTACTTGCACTTTGACGTGCTTTTGAACTGCTAGGTGGGCAGGAGCTGGAACCGAGCAACGGGAGCTCACCTTGTCATGGGGATTCGAACCACCAATCTTCCGATCGGAAAGCCCTAGGCTCAGTGGTTTAGACCACCGCGCCACCCCAGATGGAAAGTTACAATACTCCAAAAGTGGGCAGGGACAACAAATTGGAACACTACCAAAAAACAACATTGGGGAAAGGCTGATTTCAGAAAGTAACAATGTGGGAAGGCTCCAGCCAGCCTACGGAAAAGCTGTAGGCAGCACAGATTAAATCAACTAATATCAGCTTCCCTCAAAGAGGACCATTTAATCTCATCAATAACTGTACTGGATATGAAATTGTTTTTATATATATGAAATTGTTTTATATATGTTTTTATTGTTGATGGTTTTATTAAATTGTTTCAGGATATTTCACAGTGATTCATAAATGTAATTGAGGGTGGGATTCAACAGTGCAAGCATTTCCGCTTGCCAGATGGAACAATATCTACTCTCCTCCTCCTACACTCTGTCCTGGGGGTTCTCCTGATCCCCTCCCCTGAGCCAATTTGTAGGGGGAGCACAGGAAGAGAAAAGCGGAAAATGGCCAGTTACATTTGTGGGACTTGTTGGACTGGCTGCCGCTAATGCACCTATTTAGTTGAATCTGGGCCTAAAGAAATAGATAAAAGAAAGCCTGACAGACCCATATACAGGTGAAACTCAGAAAATTAGAATATCGTCAAAAAGTGCATTTATTCCAGTAATGCAACTTAAAAGGTGAAACCAATATATGAGATAGATGTTGTAATTGTAATTATTTGTCATTAGGCGGGTCAATTATAAATGGAATGTAATTCATGAAATGTAATAGCGATGTTTATTTATGTTTATTCTTGTATGATTGTAACTATTTGTTTTATTACTGTGGAATTTCCAAAAGAAAGCATTTGTAAAAATTAAGAGAAAAATAATAAATAATAAATTGTATTACTGAAATAAATGCACTTTCCAACGTGGCGGAGGCAGGAGAGCCAGCTGGGCCTTGGCAAGGTGCCCCATGATATTCTTGTAAAGAAGCTGGTAAAATGCGGGCTAGACAATGCTACCATTCAGTAGATTTGTAACTGGCTGACTGACCGAACCCAAAGGGTGCTCATCAATGGCTCCTCTTCATCCTGGAGAGTAGTGACTAGTGGGGTGCCACAGGGTTCTGTCTTGGGCCCAGTGGAATTTGCTGCGAAGGAGTGTGGTGGAGCCTCCTTCTTTGGAGGTCTTTAAGCAGAGGCTTGACAGCCATCTGTCAGGAATGCTTTGATGGTGTTTCCTAATTGGCAGGGGGGTTGGACTGGATGGCCCTTGTGGTCTCTTCCAAGTCTATGATTCTATGATTCTTTTACCTCTGCAGATGTAAAGCCACTCTGATTTTGATTCGGAACATTCACTTCTACACAAACAGTCTCAGGCAAGGAGGGGTGCTAACACAGCCCTGTACTTTTCCAGGTACAGTACTTATCTGTACAATTGAAGTGTTTGATGTAGTTGCATCTAACACAATTTCCCCTTAATCCAGCACAGAAGAGTCAACATGTGCCCTGCTGCACCTAGACAGAGTATTAGACAAGCCTGGAGAGACCCAAGTTCAAATATGCAGTCAGTCTTACTGGGTGACCTTGGGACAGTCACTCTCTCTTTCAAACTAACCTGCCTCACAGGGTTGTTGTAAAGATAAACTGGAGGGAAGAGGATCATGAATACTGTCTTATTCTTCCTGGACTCATAGAAATATAGAGTTGGAAGGGATCCCAAGGGTCATCTAGTCCAACCCCCTGCAAAGCAGGAAGTCCAACCCCTCTGCAATGAACTCCTAGTCTAGGCATTAATATTACACTTTCCTGTGGGCATAAGGCTTCACTTCCACCAAGTAGAAATACTGCTAGAACAGAGCGGACAACTGCACCACCCTTTTCTGAGACACCCCCCCCCCAAAAAAACAAAAAATCTAGGTAGAGCTGCTCAAGTGGCCAATTGTTGGGCAGAGTATCTGATCAATGGTAGGAACATCTTCCACCAATTCCCACCAACCCTAGCCAGCAAGGCAAATGGCCAGCAACGAAGGGGAGTTGTAGTCAAGCAACTTCTGGACCAACACTGGATAAGGGCCCAGTATTTCTTAAGTTCAATCCTTGGCATCTCCAGGTAGGGCCAGGTAAGACTCCCTGTCTGAAAGCTTGGAGAGCCGCTCAGTGTAAACAATACTGTTCAAGATGGACTGCTGGTTTCAGCACAGGGCCTATGCTCCTAAAACCATGTTAAATGACATCATATCAAACATGACTTATATTTGCTTAGCTGTTTTACTTGGGGAAGGGGCGGTAGCTCAGTGCCCTTACATGTGGGTGGATCCCAGTTCAATCCCCAGTGGCATCTCCAGGTAGGGCTGGGAATGTCTTCTGCCTGAAAGAATGAGCCGCTGCCAGTCAGTGCAAACAATATTGAGCAAGGTGGACTAATGGCCTGATTCTGTATTAGGCAGCTTCCCACCCCACCTGCCTTCTCAGTGTCTGCTCCCACATGTTGGAACTCCCTCCCTACAGAAGCCACACTGGCTCCTTCCTTGTTATCTTTCCACTGGCAGCTTAAGAAGACCTTCTTGTTTCAACAGGCTTTTGAAAACTGACTGTTTTTAATGAAGGAGTTGGTGTGGTGTTGTTTCTATTGTAATTTTCTGTATTGTTTTAATAGGTTTTACATAGATATATACAGTTTAAATTGTAGCCATGTTTAATTGTTTTTAATTATTGTTTCCTCAGGTTTTTAGCAGTTCTTATTTTTATCTGAAAGCCGCCTTGAGTCCCTGTCAGGGGAAAAGGTGGGATATAAATAAATACAGTGAAACCTCGGTTGTCAAACGCTTCAGAAGTCGGACATTTCAGCTTTCGAATGCCAACACCCCGGAAGCGAATGCTTCTGTTTTCAAACGCGCTTCAGAAGTCGAACAGTTTCTGAGGCGCATTTCTCCATTTTTTCAATGGATTTTGCTGACTGGCAATTGCGCCTCGGTTGTTGAACGGTCTTCCGGAACAGATTACATTCAACAACCAAGGTTCCACTGTATGTAACAACAACAACAACAACAACAACAACCAACCAGGTGGTCACATTTGGGAGACGGTAACACAAATATACTCATCAAACCAGGTTTCGGTGACAAATGCCAGACCCAGGTATCTCTAGAGCAGAGTTAAAGGGGGAGAACCCCAATAATGCAAGGGTTTCCGGGGATCATTGTGTCTTTGGAACTGACACTCTCCATCACATACAGTTCCTCACCATAGCTGCCAAGTTCTCCCTTTTTTAAGGGGAATTCCCTTATGCTGAATAGGCTTCCCCGCGAGAAAAGGGAAAACTTGGCAGCTATGTTCCTCACAGACCTACACTCTCTCGCACACACACAATCTCCCTCTGACACACACATCTGCCCCTCCCCTTGTTCTCACAATCTCTCTCTCTCTCACACACACACACACACACATACAAACAAACACACTCGCTCCTTCTCTCTCTCCCTCATACAAACTCTCTTGACCAGGCATAGGCAACCTCGGCCCTCCAGATGTTTACCGTTCCCATCATCCCTGACCACAGGACCTGTTAGCTAGGTATGACGGGAGTTGTAGTCCCAAAACATCTGGAGGGCCGAGTTTGCCTATGCCTGCTCTTGACACTCTCTCACTCTCTCTCTTTCTGTCACACTTACAGACATTAATCCCTCACAATCTCTCTCTCTCTTTCACACACACACTCACACCCTCTGAGACACAAAGGCACATTCTTCCTCAAACACACACAAACACACAAACACTCTCTGTCACACATACACGCATTAACCCATCCCAATCTCACTGTCTCTCACAGACACACTTCCTCCTCTCAGAGGCACACACTCTGACCCCACAGGTGCCAACTCCCTGGGGTGCCCGAGCACCCACGACACACACACCCATGAAGGGGCCGGGCACCCACAAATGCCATTGCCAAGGCCCAGCTGGCTCTCCTGCCTCCGCCACGGACACACACACCCCACCGAGCATCTCTCCCTCACGCGCAGGCCCCTTTGGGGGGCTTTCAAGTGCAGCAGCGAAGGGGAGGGGGAGGGGCGGGGCGGCCCCCCCACTCCCCTCAAGCCCTGGGGAGAGAAGCCAGCCCCGCTACCTGATGACGGAGATGAGCAGGCCGGAAGGGTCCTTGCTTTTGCTCATGCTGCTCCTGTACCGGCCAGTCGCCTCAGACGCCGCCATCTTGGGCTCAGCCTCCGACAAGGGTCGAGCCCACCCCTTCCAACCAATCCGCACGCTAGCTGCCAATCGCCCTATGGCGGCCGAGCAGAGGCGGGGAGGACGCATGCCGGGCGCTGCGCGTCTTCGCGCGGTGCACTCTGGGGCTTGTAGTTGCCAGCGGCTTCTCAGGTGGAGGCTGACAGGTGGGAGGGAGAGGCGAGGGAGGCAAATGGACCAAGGATGGAGGCGGCCGCAGCGAGAGAAGCGGAATAGCAATTTGGGGTTGATGTTTTTCACATATTGCAGTTGACAGCGCTGGTGGTGATGCGGGCATTTGTTGATTTTTTTTCCATTTATTATGATGATAAATTCATAAAACACCTTGATGGAAAAGATGAGACCCCTCGTGATCATAACCAGAAAAAGGCATCTCGCAATTAACGTTATTAATAATATTACATTTTTATTAATTTTAGGCAGCTGCCTTCATTGTACCTTTCCTGACGCTTGCTAAAAAACTATTCTGTTTAGGCAAGCCTAATGCTGGTGGTCAACAAAAGAGGTTTAAAGACTGTCTCAAGGCAAATCTTTAAAAATGTAGTATAAACACTGACAACTGGGAAACACTGGCCTGCGAGCGCTCCAGTCGGAGAACAGCCTTTACCAAAGGTGTCATGGACTTTGAAGAAACTCGATCTAAGGACGCAAGACAGAAACGTGCTAAGAGGAAGGCGCGCTTGGCAAATCCACACCGTGATCAGCTCCCACCTGGAAACCAATGTCCCCGCTGTTGAAGGACGTGTGGATCAAGAATTGGCCTCCACAGTCACTTATGGACTCATTGTTAAAATCATGTTTATGGAAGACAATCTTACTCGGATACGAGTGATCGCCAAAGAAGGAGGAGGAGATATTTATATATATATATACCCCACCTGTTTCTCTGAAAGGGACTCACAGCAAGGAGTCAAGGCAGCTTACAGATAAAAGTCAGTTTTATCACTATTTATTATCATCAATGTTACAATTATAATTTTATATATTTATTTATAACCCACCTTTTTCCCTGACAGGGACTCACAGCAAGGACTCAAAGCAGCTTACAGATAAAATAAAAGGTAAAGGGACCCCTGACCATTAGCTCCAGTCGTGACTGACTCTGGGGTTGCGCGCTCATCTCGCATTATTGGCCGAGGGAGCCGGCGTATAGCTTCCAGGTCATGTGTCCAGCATGACATAGCCGTTTCTGGCGAACCAGAGCAGCACATGGAAACGCCGTTTACCTTCCCGCTGTAGCGGTTCCTATTTATCTACTTGCACTTTGACATGCTTTCGAACTGCTAGGTTGGCAGGAGCTGGGACCGAGCAACGGGAGCTCACCCATCGCAGGGATTCAAACCGCTGACCTTCTGATCAGCAAGCCCTAGGCTCTGTGGTTTAACCCACAGCGCCACCTGCGTCCCTACAGATAAAATAGGAACAGCTAAAAACAGAGGGGGGAACAATGAATAAAAATAATAATAATAAACATTAATAGAATTAAAACTATATATTTTATTGAATACAGTACTAAGAGGCTTTTAAAATTACCACTTGAATAAGTAGCATATAAATTTTGATGAATAAAAAAATAATACTGTAAAAGATTATTGTTCAAATGGTTATAAAGAAATCTTTCAAATGTGACTGACTAGTTTCAATGTACAGCATCAAGTTCATCTTGAGAGCTGAGGCGGAGGGTAGCCTTGGTCCAAATGTTGCTGAACTACAACTCCATCAGTTTTTACACCATCAGCTTTTGCACCCTTGAACTAGGGAAGCAGTGAGTATCAAAGGATTGATGGAAGCAAAGTGGGCCAAAGCACACATTCACACACCCCTCTTTATCCTCCATTCAGGCTAGTAAGAAGCATTATCAGAGTTCAAATCCACATTCCAGGCAGGGAAAAACATTCAAGGAGGATGCAAAACTAGTCTGGGAAGAGGTGTGCCCGAGGAGAGGGGATGTGGTCTGAGGAAAGTCCCAAGGGCCAGACAGAGAGACCTGGAGGGCCGCATTTAGGCCCCAGGGCTGATGTTTCCTGTCCCTGCACTACAGCATCTGACGGAGCCATAGTGATCCCCTGGATTTTCTATCTATATTATTATTATTTATGCTTTAGAGACTAGCCTTGCAAAATCCATCAGGGATGCATAAACTGAGGTGTACTTCTTCAGATTTTACAAGCGATTGCGAAATCCACCAGAGATCATTTATTTATTGTATTTTTCCTCCTTGCTCTTCCTCAAAGGAGCTCAGGAAAGCACAAGGGATTCCCACAACAGTTTTTTAATATTTCTATTTATTTATTTAGAGCACTTGTTCAGGGCTCTTCAGCCAAAAGGGCTCCCAGAGTGGCGTACATAAAATCAATTAAAACAAGACATTCCCTGCCCGCAGGCTTGCAAGATAAGCCTTTCTAAGGTAGGCTTGGCTATGAGAAAATGACTGGCTCCAACTCACCCTGTGAGTTCCATGGCTGAGTGGAGATTTGAACCCAGGCTTCCCTGACCAAAGCCTGACACTCGTAACTGAGTGGTTCCCCAAGGGTTAATGGGATAACCTAGGGGGGTGCTAAGAGGCTAGGGGGCAGAAGAGGGGGGGTGCCTGCAGTATAAAGACTTTCAGACTTTGAAAAGCTGGTAACACTGGATGAAGTTAATCAATTTTGTTGAATTACGGTAATTAAAATAAAGAGTTTTAATTGGATTTTGAATAAACGTGCAATTGATTCTTACTGTTTTGATTTTTATTGTGTTATTGTCTTAATATGTCATGCAAACCTATTATGAATAATGGGGATGAGCCCAAACAGGTTTGGGAACCACTGCTCTAACCACTGCACCATACTGTTTATCAGTGCATTCCCCTCCCCCCCCCAGTGCTATAATAATACAGGCACTTTTTCTTCACCTGGTGGCCAGTTGCTGTTTGCTCTGAGGAAGCAGGGAAGTGGCAAATTGCACTCCCATTTCAGAGATAGGTTGGCCCAGGGGAAGCCAGTATGTGACTCCCTTAGGCTTAAGCTGCCATTTGATGGAAAGGAAGCATCCATCGCAATGCCTTCCTCCTCGCGGGCTATTTGGGCCTTGCAGCATCCAAGCAAGCAATAGATCAGATAAGCTGCAGGTAACAGACCATGAATCCAAGAAGATAAACAGAAAATAATCAATAGCAGCACAAGGGTGAACAACACGACTGTCAGTGTGATTTTTACCCCCTTCTCAACTGAGTGAGGAGAAGAGGGACTGGAGAGGATGTAATAAAACCTATATTGACTTTTATTTTCCACGGGAAAAAGCAATAAGCGCATAGCCCTGGACTATGAACATCTCCTTGATCGTTCAATTGCGTCTTCGTCAATTGGCTGCAGACATTACAAGCCAAATATGCTACAGAAACCTTTGGAAAAAATGCTGTGGCTAATGGAGCTTTTTTAAGTGGGATGGGCGAGCAGAGAACTCTGTCTGCAGCAGACTCTGTTGCTGCTTAATTCCATCCCTCTTTCCAGTAGTCCCGGGGCACATATTCTAATAAAGCAAAAATATAGGTGTAGCTATAAGCATGTACAGAATGCCTTCCCATCACTATAGAATAACTACAGCCTGCCCACTCCACCTCGGCCAATAAGAGCAGGCGTTACCAAAAAAAGTGTGCCTTTTCAAGCAAGCATTTGCTTCATTCTTTCTCTCTTTAGAGATTAAGCTCTGGTGATTAGATTGGCTCAGGAATCACAGGGAAGAGCACCTTTTCCCCCTGCTCAGGCCAACCTGTTGCCACTGCCTTTGCAGAGATTTGCACCGCGGAGAAGGTTCCTACTGTCCTTAAGAAGACAAGTATGGGGTGTGTGACGTTAATGGCAGAAGTGGGACTTGGGTCCTATTCATTTTTGGACTTAATAAGTTGTATCTGTGACTGTTTGGCATGCATTTAATTTTTACTTGATCTACACTGTTTTGTTATTGACTTTCACTCTGCTGTTTCGTGCTGTTTTCTGCTTTGCTGTTAGCTGTTTTGGTCTCCCCTCAGGAACGATAGGATGTGAAGAATAAATTGAATGAAGCCCAAGGGCCCTGCTCCATCACAGCAAAGGCCCATCTAATCCTGCAACCTGGTTTCCCACAGCGACCTACATAGGAAGCTCTTACACTGACTCAGACAATTGGCCCATCTGACATTGCACATACTTTTGTAAATCAAGAAGCCTTTTTTTGCCTGCCTTGACTGACAGCGCCTCCCCTTAGTTTTCAGCCAGGAAGTCTTTCTCAGTCCTACCTGCAGGTAAAGGTAAAGGGGCCCCTGACCATCAGGTCCAGTCGTATCCGACTCTGGGGTTGCGGCGCTCATCTCGCTCTATAGGCCGAGGGAGCCGGCGTTTGTCCGCAGACAGCTTCCGGGTCATGTGGCCAGCATGACAAAGCTGCTTCTGATGAACCAGAGCAGCGCACGGAAACACCGTTTACCTTCCCGCCGGAGCGGTCCCTATTCATCTACTTGCACTTTGATGTGCTTTCGAACTGCTAGGTGGGCAGGAGCTGGGACCGAGCAACGGGAGCTCACCCCATTGCAGGGATTCGAACCGCCGACCTTCTGATCAGCAAGCCCTAGACTCTGTGATTTAACCCACAGCGCCTGTATTTGCTTTACCACCAAGAAAGGTGTGAGTGTGCACAGGATTGTTCCCCATGGGTGGGAGAAAGCAAACACTCCAAATAAATAAATAAATAAAGAGAGGCTGGTTTGTCACAAAACAAAGGGTGAGAATATAGTGTCTACACATTTCACTTCCTATCTCATCTTGCTTGGGAGGCAAGACCAGCTCTGGAAGGCCAGGGCTGGGTACACAAGATATCACAGGAAATCAAGAGGGGCCCACAAGATCTTGCAAGAGCTTCCCAGAGCCAGTGCGCTGAAAGGACCTTGCCCTCTACTCCCCAAGCAAAGCAGAGAGTTGTTTTTTTTAAAAAAAACTGTTTCCAAAACAGGTAACCACAAGTGGACTTGGCGCAAAAAGAACTTTTAAGCTCTCTGCCTTGCTTGGATTTAACTTGCGCAATTTCAACCAACCCACATACGGTTGAAATCAGACAGGTTAAATGAGTGCAAGATGCGATCACACTCTGTTTTGTCTTCTTTTGGCTTTGCGTGAGGAAATGTGCATGAACTTGAACATTCTGGATCTTTACATTTCCACCAAGCTGTTCCAATTGAAGCAACAGCAACAGCCAGCCAGCTAGCTGTTCCGTGTCTCCCCGTGATTCCAACATGATCAAGGATTGCATTTGCTCTCGGCACCTGAAATTTTACAAATGCCCTTGCTTCAAGGGAACCAAAGCCCAGTGTTGGTGCTAAGCAGCTAGGTCAATGACACGCTGTAGTAACCTTAATTATTGCTTCGTTTATTGAGCCCATATGCTTTGGATCACCAAACAGGGTCAACGGGTCGCTTGTCCTGACCTTGTAAACTGCCTGATTCCCCCTACACATGTAACCTTGGCAGATGGTGCTAGGATTGATTGAGCCATCTTCTCTGTGCCTGATGTGGCTGAAATGACAGCTTGGAACATTCCACTGCTCTCTCATGTTTTGGTCAGCTGCCTCTCACCAGTCATGCATCCTTCGGTATCTTGGATGGCTTCTCTGTCTGCGGACAAAAGTCAGTTCCCTCAGCCTGAAGCGAGATGAGCGCTGCACCCCATAGTTGCCTGTGACTGGACTTACTTAACAGTCCAAGGGTCCTCTAACCTTTTTACTTTTTTACCTCCCCATCCCTGCTCTAACGCTTTCAGCTAGACTAGTGGAGTGACACTTGTAGAAAGAAAATGAAAAGTTGGCCACCACCGATTTCATCTCTTTCAGTGCCATTTGCAGAGCCGGAATAATAATGATAATTATTATTATTATTATTATTATTATTATTATTATTATTATTTATTTCTACACAGCCTATCTGGCTGGGTTTCCCCAGCCACTCTGGGCAGCTTCCAACAAAATATTAAAATACAATAGTCTGTCAAACATTAAAAGCTTCCCTAAACAGGGCTGCCTTCAAATGTCTTCTAAAAGTCTGGTAGTTGTTTTTCTCTTCGACATCTGGTGGGAGGGCGTTCCACAGGGCAGGTGCCACTACCGAGAAGGCCCTCTGCCTGGTTCCCTGTAACTTGGCTTCTCGCAGCGAGGGAACTGCCAGAAAGCCCTTGGTGCTGGACCTCAGTGTCCGGGCAGAACGATGGGGGTGGAGACGCTCCTTCAGGTATACAGTACTGTATCGAGGCAGTTTAGGGCTTTGAAGGTCAGCACCAACACTTTGAATTGTGCCCATAAATGTACTGGAACACAGTAATCCCAGAATGCAACAGAGAAGAAGGTGTCTGTCAACTTCTACAGGAATCCCACCTTTGCATCAAACTGCTCCCAAGCAGACGCTAGTTGCTGTCATTAAACCTTATTGCAACGGTAGTGGGGGGTTTGAAAAGATCTCTCAATGATAGATGGTATCTGACGCCGGTCAAGCTAGCTAAAATGTACCACAAAAGCGACAATAAATGTTGGAAATGTAAACAGGATGTTGGCTCATTCTACCATATGTGGTGGACATGCCCTAAGATAAAAGGCTTCTGGGAAATGATTTACAATGAATTGAAAAAGATGTTTAAGAACACATTTTCGAAAAAACCGGAAGCCTTTTTGCTTGGAATAATTGGGGAAGAAATCCCCAAGGATGATGTTAATCTGTTTATGTATGCCACCACAGCCGCTAGGATTTTATTAGCAAAATATTGGAAAAAAGAAAAATTGCCTTCGAAGCAGGAATGGCAAATGAAAATGATGGACTATATGGAATTGGCAGAATTGACAGGAAGACTCCGGGACCAGACAAATGACAAAGTTTCAAAGGACTGGAAGAAATTTAAAATGTATATAGGGAATGTATTCGATAATTAGAGTTTGAAAATCCAGGAAAGTAAAGAGGTTAAGGCATTAGGGAAACAATAGAAGATTTAAAGTTTGAAATTAGGGTAAATGATATGAAGATGAATTAACTTAGAAGTTTTAAAGGGATTGCATGATGGGAAAGAAGATGATTTAGAAACTGCTATAGAAGTTTTAAAAAATGGAAAACAGATAGTAGGGAATTGGGGAAGCCTGAAGACAATGAGTATTATAATGGATGAGAAATGATATATTTTTCTGTTATATTTTTGTATTTTGTATTTTGATGTTTTTGATATGTTTTTGTATTTTGTATTTTGTATGTTTGTTGTATGTTTGTTGAAAAAATGTTCAATAAAAAATATTATAAAAAAAAGAAAAGAAAAGATCTCTCAATGGCTTGTTTGTTGGGCGATTTTGGCAGATCTGGACTTCATTTCGATCTGCCGCACAACTGCTAGCTTCACACTCGGAGACCGCGGCATATGTTCTCTCTGCAGGGTGCTGTGGCAGGGATTTTAAAAATCGCATTTGCATACCAGGTAAGCTGGCACAATGGCACAGCAATTGCTTTGAAAGAAAAGGGAGGGGGGATAATAATGAGATTTGTTTCCCTTCACAGTTCTGTGGAAGTGTAAATTTGCAGCGGAAGTGTTGGCAAAATGATGCGGGGAACATTTGACTGGGTTTGGGGTGAGGGGAAGCAACACGATAATTTAGGAATTATTGATTTGCGTTAATGAATTGGGAGTGAGTTTGACAGGCATTTTTTTTTAATTTGCAAAACAAATAACTCAACATTCCAAGGGGGAAGAGAAAAATCATTTAGAAATGTCCCCCCCCCCCAAATGTAACACATGCCCAAACTGCAAACAATAGACCTGCCAAGATTTTATTACTCCACAGCCACCTACTTATCTAGTTGCAAATTAGCTATTGGAGCTATAATTCTATGAGAGGGTTAAGGATTCCTAAGAAAGAAATCCTTACAGGTGGTTTAGAATCAGTGCTGGATTTACGTATAAGCTTTGGGGGCCCCCCAAAAAAATTCACTATTAATATACTTATTCTTAATTGTATTTCAGTTCAACAATTACTTTGATAAAATACATATTTTGTTATGTGCAAATGGCTTTAGATACTTATTAGGTCCATAAATTACCATATAGTATATATTCAACACAAAAAAACAGTGACAATTTGCTATTGACAAAGGACAGCTGGACGAAAGGGCCCTTCAGTACATGAGGGTCTCATCAAACCTAAATGCGGCCCTGTTTAGAATCATAGAATCATGGAATTGTAGGGTTGGGAAAGACGACAAGGGTCATCTCGTCCAACCTCCTGCAATGCAGGAATATGTAGGGAGCCTATATGGGGATTGAACCCACAACCCTGGCATTATCAGCACCACACTCTAGTCAACTGAGCTAAATGTTTGCTTTGGAGAAAAGGAAAGACGTAGTCATAAAATAAGCCATAGCAGGATTTGTAAGCACTCAAGGAATAATAAGCCATACCCCGAAAATAAAATATGGTAGTAAGAGACATGATAAAGGTTTATAAAAAAAAATTATGCATGGCATGGAGGAAGTGCATAGAGAAAAGGTTTCTACTTCTAGATTATTCTTATGGTCCCTTCAAACTCTATGATTCTATGATTCATAACACTAGGGGTGATATTCAACTATGTTTTTCTCAGAGTCCTCCCCCCCCCAAAAAAAATTTTTTTAATAAACATAACTAAAGTTAGTCGAATACCGTCCTAGAAGTAGTAGATATCAAACAAAGCTAAATTTTGGGTGATTTGGGACAGGTTAAAAGGAAGGATGTTTTCACAAAGTGTGTTAAAATTGTAGTTTGGATTTGATATCCTGCTTTATCACTACTCAAAGGAGTCTCAAAGTGGCTAACATTCTCCTTTTCCTTCCTCCTCCACAACAAACACCCTGTGAGGTGAGTGAGGCCGAGAGACTTCAGAGAAGTGTGACTAGCCCAAGGTCACCCAGCAGCTGCATGTGGAGGAGCAGAGACACAAACCCGGTTCCCCAGATTACGAGTCTACCGCTCTTAACCACTACACCACACTGGTAGCTATGGGCAGCTACTTGGATGGCTGTAAAAGAGGGTTAGACAAATCCATGGCTGCTAGCCACAATAACAATGTTCTACCTGCACTGTCAGAGTCAGTATGGCTCTAAATGCCAGTTGCTAGGAATCACAAGCAATCACAATCTATTGGACTAGAGCCATTGGCCTGGTCCACCAGACACTTCTTAGGTTCTTAAATGTGTGCATCTACCCAAAAGTACAATTTCCAGGGTTCTTTGGGGGGAGCCAAATAATACTTCTTGGGTTGCTTTCTGAATCATCAGATCATCCAGTCTAACCCCTTACAATGCAAGAATCTCAACTGAAGCATCCATGACAGATGGCTGTCCAACCTCTGCTTAAAAAAACTTCCAGCGAAGGGGAATCTTTTTAATCTCTGCTGGGCTTCTCTCACCAAAGAGTACTTGCCCCAAAGCTGGATCTTGGAATCCAGGAGTTACAGCAGTCATAGCCAACCTCGGACCTCCAGATGTTTTGGGACTACAACTCCCATCATCCCTGACCACTGGGCCTGTTAGCTAGGGATGATGGGAGTTGTAGTCCCAAAACATCTGGAGGTCAGAGGTTGCCTATGCCTGAATTATAGGGTTGCCATATTTTGAAGAGCAAAAAAGAGGACACATTTGCCAACTTCTAACTATGGGTGGCTATGACGACTCTCATTTTACATACCCATGAGAAAGAGGACATGTCCTGAAAAAAAGAGGACATATGCCAACCCTAAATGCACCAACACTCTTCACATCGATGAAGGTGGTCCTTCATGACTACTGGTCCTAAGGACGGTTTGCTAAGGTAAGATATCTTTATTGTCATTGTCCCCTTGCGGGAACAACGAAATTACTTGGTTGCTACATCCACTCAGATAAAGCATTCCGCATAATCCAAAATTACAAAACCTAATTAAAAACAGTAAATAAAGTACAAATAACAAATAAAATAAGATGACTTCAAAGTCCAGGCTTTCCATTTAAGGCCAAAATCGCTCTAGAGAAGAAACTGTTCTTGAGACGGCTCGTTCTTGCCTGCATAGTTCTATATCTCCGTCCCGATGGCAGGAGCTGAAAGAAATGATGACCAGGGTGCGTTGGATCTCTTGATATGTCTAGTGCTTTTCTATGGCACCTGGTGGTGTAGATTTGTTCTAAGGTGAATAGTGAGCAGCCAATAATGCTCTCTGCTGTTTTAATAATTCTGCACAGCCCTGCTCTATCCTGAGAAGTACAGCTTCCGAACCACACACATAAACCGTACGTGAGCACGCTCTCAATGGCACAGTGATAGAAGGCAAGCAGCAGCTTTTGTGGAAGAGGGTTTTTCCTTAAAATTCTCAAAAAATACAGTCTCTGCTGCGCCTTCTTCACAAGCCCCCTTGTATTAACACTCCAGGACAGATCCTCCTGTAACTCAATGCTTAGAAATCTAAACGTTGTTACCCTCTCCACACAAATTCCGTCAATCAATCCAGCGAGTGAGAAGGACTATCAAACCTCCAAAGTCCTAAGACTCCTATAGAAGGGCTGCAGTAGCTCAGTAACAGTGCCTCTGCTTTCTGTGCAGAATGTCTTGGGTGCAATCCTTGACATCTGCAGGTAGGGCTGAGTATGGCCCTCACACCCTGGAGAGCCGCTGCCAGCCAGTGTTTACAGTACAGTCGTACCTTGGTTCTCGGACAGAATCTGTTTTGGAAGTCCGTTCAACTTCCGAAAAAGTTTGAAAACCAAGGCGCGGCTTCTGATTGGCTACAGGAGGAGCGTCCTGTGCTCAATCAGAAGCCACGTCAGCCATGTCAGACATTCGGCTTCCCAAAAACATTTGCAAACTGGAACACTCGCTTCCGGGTCTGCGGCATTTGGGAGCCAAAACGGACAAGTACCAAGGCGTTCAAGAACCAAGCTACGACTGTACTGGCATAGATGGACCAAATGGTCTGACTCACCACCTCTGTTCCTATATGTACATGCTGTTGTATGGCTTGGCTGTATGCCAGTCATTTTAAATGCACACATCAGTTTCCTGGGCGTGGGTAGGGTAGTTCAAAGGCAAATCTGGACACACTTGGATGCAATCACAGGGGCGGTTCTGTGCATTATAGCCACTGGAAAAACTAGACTTTAATGAGCCTAGATAAACTTGCATTAATTTTGCTGTTTTTGTTTCTCATGTTTTTTGTTTTTTAAGATTGTGTAAATCAGCAAAGATAACTTGGGTCATCAAGGCTGGTTCTTTGCATCAGCAAGCAGCTATTTTTTTTATTTAAAAAAAGTACTTCTGATATTTTTACTAGCCTGTCTGAGAGTTTTGAAAATATTGCCAAGTTAGCCTAAGATGTCGTTAATATTTCTGCAAAGTGTTGGATACCAGCCAGTGGCAAGAGCAGACTCCTGGGCTCGTGCCAGGATCTGATTGAATCAAACGGGGCCAGAATTCCAGAATTACTCACCTTGGAAAGCAGCTTGCTCAAAATACTTGCAGCCGAGCAGCCCGCCCTTGTCATGCTTGCTTGTTCTAGGTGGAGAGATCTGTGTACATTGTGCATAATTAGGTGATTGAATCAGCTAATTTAACGTTAATAGTGAAACAGAGTGTTCCTTGCCAGCGCCCCAACTCATTCAACAGCAAAGGTATGCTGCTGTTTGGTTTTCCCTTTATTTCCTCTGTTTTTAATCTTTCGTACTATTAGATGTAAGCTCCAGGAAAAAATTAGGGTGTGAGGATTGGCTCCAGTTTTTCCGAGGGCCTCATGGTTGTCCCGATAGAGGAAACACGGTCCAAGTTATGTGTGGGTTACACAAAGTTAAGGGAGTTATGCATTCTCCTACAAAGAGGCAGTCACAGCACAAGAAGTAGAATCATAGACTTGTAGAGTTGGAAGGGATCCCAAGGGTCATCTAGTCCAACCCTCTGCAATGCAGGAAACTTTTTTTCACATTCATATTTATTTATTTATTATTATGTTACTCCATACACAATCTTTTATACATGTATAACCTTAATTACAAGCATTATTAAACTTCAAGTTACATCTTAAGAAGACATGCTTGTTGATTTCCTTAAGAATGGATAGGTTTGATCTTCTTGCAGTCCATGGGACTCTCAAGAGTCTCCTCCAGCACCAGAATTCAAAAGCATCCATTTTTCGGCGATCAGCCTTCTTTATGGTCCAGCTCTCACTTCCATAAATAACTACTGGGAAAACCATAGCTTTAACTATACGGACCTTTATTATTTACATTAGACTGTTATATATTCAAGTGTTACATTCCCTTCACCAGATTCCATTAACCTAACTATATTAAATAAACAAAAAATAAACTAAATAAGTAGACTTCCCGTCATTTCCCAAAATACTTTACATTTGTGGGGGGGCAGACTTTTTTGGGGGGGGTGGAACAAATTCCTATGCCCCACACATGACCCAGAGATGCATTTTAAATAAAAGCACACAATCTACTCATGTAAAAACACCAAGCAGGCCCAACAAATAACCCAGAGGTGCGTTTTAAATACTGTAAAAGCACACATTCTACACATGGAAAAACACGCTGATTCCCGGACCGCCCGCTGGCCGGATTGATTGGGCCGGATCCTGCCCCCCCCCGGGCCTTAGTTTGCCTACCCATGGGATAGATGGCTACCCATCTTAAGAAAGAGGGACCGCAACTCTGAAGAGGTGAAGATATGCAAATGAAAGGGAAAGGGCTATGCAAATAAGGACATTTGCATTGATTGTGTCAACTTGCAGAGTTCATTTAGCACAGGGGTCCAGGCTATAAAGTGTTTGGAGCTCTGGACTCTTTGAGAACCATGCTCCGCTAATACTAAGCTCACACCGCAGGCTATGCAGACTGCTGCGATCTCCTACCTGGGGGGGAAATGTTCTCTTCTGCGGCCCATCAGGATGTGACTGGTTGATTACCTGTAAAGATGCCCATTTCTATGCATAGGCTATTTCCTCTGCTATTAAAAACATCTCTAGGCTATGTTTCTGAAAGAAATCTCTCCCTCCCAATTCCGCTTCTGCTGTGTGTGACCTTTGCAACACAGCCAATTTGATGGGGGGTGGGAGGTCGCATCAGAAGAGCTCTTCTGAATCGGGCCAAAGACCTTTCAATCTACCCCTGGTTCAGGAAGACTTTACACTGCCACTTGGTTGGAGCTGTGGCTTCAGCAGCAAAGACTGCTGTGGGAGCTGGAGGCTCCACCTCTCTCAGGCAGGCCTTGATCCATGACAATTCATTATTGATTTTGACATTTATGTCCACTAGTCGGGTCCTGAACCCTCCAGGAATTAAAAACTTCCTCTGCATGCGGAGAGGGTGAGACCAAGAGTGGGTCCAATGGCCAAGAATGCAGTTTCTGCACAGGGCTGGATGAGGCCAATCAGCCTGGGAAGGCAGCCCATCCAGGAGAAGGAAACTCTGATCCTAAACCTCCACTGCCTTGCGGGATATCTTTGGGAGAAGCAGCGAAAGAGTACACCCTACGCAAATCGGGAGTGGAGTCCCTAATGTGGTTGGATGGTGCCTTGTGCGCCTCCTTCCAGAAACTCCAAACCGCTGCCAAATGTATTGCTCTGCTTTTCTTTAGACCACACATGGGCGTACCCACCGCGGGGCAGGGGGGCAGCTGCCCCTCCCTAGAAGCAGGGCGGTGGGTATGCCCATGCTTCTCTCCCCCTGCCTTCTTCTCGGCGGAGCTTCTGAGGTGACGCTGCTTCGCGGCACGATAGGAGATCGCTGGGGTCGGCGGGGACGCGGCTGAAAGCAAGCCCCCCCCCAGGAGCACAGCAGCAGCGGGCCTAACCGCAGAAGCGCGGTGGCGCTTCAAAAGACCGGCGGTGGTGGAAACAGGCGCCCCCCGTGCTAGGAGCTGTGGGGCGGGGCGGGCTCAAACAAGGCTGTGCGCACCCGCTCACAGCTGATTGGCGGGAAGCACCCACCCATGCACACAACGGAGGGAGTGCAGCAGCACCACGGCAAGCCCAGTGGCCACGGAGGCGGCTGCCGGAGGCAAAGGGAGCGGAGCGGAGCCTGGTATCTCGGAGCGCACAAACGGCGCACACCCCTTGGCCAAAAAAGTGCTGCTGCCGCCACTCCCTTCCCGTCAAGTCGTTTCCTAGGCACACTCCTTCGCTTTGCTTTTCAGTTTCTGTCGGCGCTGCTGCTGCTGTTTCCCTCGCTGTGCAGAGTTCAGGGGGGGGTCCTGTAGCCCCGCCCACATTCCCATTTGTGGCCCCTCCCCACCCCTGCCTTGGCCCCACCCCTGAACGACCATGGCTTGCCCCCTTTAGATTTGCCCCTGAGACCACACCAGTGAGGCCAGGCCGAGGGGGGGGGTCTTGTTGTCTGGGCAAACCAGGACCTCCACACACACTAGCCAGTCTTGTGCCCCAGGGAGGTCACTCTGGTGCTGCTAACTAATGCAACAGTTTGACCCCCCAGAGGTACACTCCATTGTCTCCCGAGACAGACGATGACAACAGCATGCCTCACCTTTCCTAAGCAAAAAAAACTGCTGCAGTTTGTGTTGCCTCTCATTTGGGGGAGTTCCCAGCTACGAGAGGCATGAAAAATTCCTTTTAAGGGAGCTAGCCATTAAAGCCGAGAGTTATTTATCAAATGAAAACCTTCATTTACATGGATTTACACCCCAGCCATTCAGCAAGAGGATGCGCCGAGGAGAACAGAGCGATGTCTTCACATTGTGGGGGGTAAAGATAAATTAAAGAAATAGAATGGTGCCGTGTGAACAGAGCAATTAAATTGCTCACCGTACCTCTTGCACAACATTAATGCGGTATGTGATTTACTTACTTATATCGTCGTCCCCCGCCCACCCCTTCCTGGAACCATTAGCATGATGACTTAGCCCAATAACAAAAGACACTCTGCTATTTTCATCAACAAGTCGTCTCCCCCCCCCCACTTTCCTTCCTTGACAAGAACAATGCAACCGATGAACACCTTCTCAGTAGCTTCTATCAATCAGGCATTCTTTGGAAAAATCAGAAATGACAATCCAACCTGCGGCGTTAAATAAAGCCCGGGCGCTGGAAATTAATCAGGGATCTGATGCTCTCAAAGACAAATGTGTTTTTAATAAATTAGATTTGAGAGGCGCTTACAAGACACACATTGCAAGCTGAAGGGCAGCTAGTTCTGATTCGCTCTGACAAGTCCCAGAAGTGCTCACCCCAATCTAAATATTCAGGGAGAGATAATAGCATCGCTTGGGAGGGAAGCAGCCAAGACAGATGCAACAGAACTTTGGGGAGGGGATGCAGAAACGTACTGTATAAGCTTTCTCAGGTGCCAATGTTTGCTTACGATGGGAGCTCTCTGGAGTTGGAAGGAACAGTGCACGTCATCCACCCCATGCCCAGTGTTGGAATCTTGCAAGCACGGATGACCACCCAGGCTCTGCTTAAATAGCCTTAGGGAAGGTGAGCCTGCTGGGAGCATAGCTCAGTGGCAGGAGGCCAATCCCTGGCATCTCCAGGTAGGGGTGGGAGAGACTCTCTGCCAGAAACCCAGGGAGCAGTTAAGTGAACAGATCTCAGAAGGGCTCTAAACTCATCTGAGGGCTTATGCACACTTCCCTGTCGATTTTTAGACGTGGTCCACACTTTAAAGCTCTGTATCTGAGAACCTTCCCCCCCCCTTTTAATAGCTCCAGAGCTTTCCTTGTGAAAATTTAAAGCTCAGTTGGAGCAAATGGCTACTGGTTGAAAACCTGAATTGGCATTTGTGTGGGATATGGCCTTATATAACCAATAGTGTCATACCTCGAGTTACGGCCGCTTCAGGTTGCGTGTTTTCAGGTTGTGCACCGTGGCAAACCCGGAAGTCCTGGAACGGATTACTTCTGGGTTTTGGCACTTGCGCATGCGTAGAAGTGCCAAATTTTGACCTGCGCATGCGCAGGTGAACACTGCGGGTTGTGAACGTGCCTCTCGCATGGATCACGTTCACAACCCTAGCGTCCACTGTATGCTTAAATGTAGTTAATGCATGAAGGGGTTAATGCCATAGAGTAAGCTGTCCTGCCAGGCTTAACTAAGTCACTCGCCCTAACATTGGGAGGAAGGTAATCAAGCATATTGTTGTACCTCAGTCTACCTGAGAAGCTCAGTGTGTAAAGAGCTTTGAGCTGGTTACTCTAAGCTCAGATTGCACGGCTTTTGCAAGCCATTCTTATGTACCTATTGTCATGGTCCGGTTGGCGGGCGTCAGGACCAGAGGCAAGATGGTGGTGTAGAAGCAGGAACAGGTGCAGGGCTGAGGGTCCAGCAGCAGGCAGTCACAGGGTCAGGGAGCAAGGCAGAGGCGAAGACGAAGGTCTGGGAGTCAAGGAGCAAGGCGTTGACAAGGCGAAGGTCCAAGGAGCAAGGAGCAAGGCGAAGGCTCAAGGAACAAGAAGCAAGGCGAAGGCTCAAGGAACAAGAAGCAAGGCGAAGGTTCAAGAAACAAGAAGCAAGGCGAAAGTTCAAGGAACAAGAAGCAAGGCGAAGGTTCAAGGAACAAGAAGCAAGGCGAAGGTTCAAGGAACAAGAAGCAAGGCGAAGGTCCAAGGAACAAGAAGCAAGGCGAAGGTCCAAGGAACAAGGATCAAGGCGTCGGCAAGGCAAGGGTCCACGGAGCAAGGATCAAGACGTCGACAAGACAAGGGTCCAAGGAGCAAGGATCAAGACGTCGGCAAGACAAGGGTCCAAGGAGCAAGGATCAAGACGCCGGCAAGGCAAGAGTCCACGGAGCAAGGATCAAGACGTCGGCAAGGCAAGGGTCCACGGAGCAAGGATCAAGACGTCGGCAAGGCAAGGGTCCACAGAGCAAGGATCAAGACGTTGGCAAGGCAAGGGTCCACGGAGCAAGGATCAAGACGTCGGCAAGGCAAGGGTCCACGG
This sequence comes from Zootoca vivipara, assembly GCF_965207765.1. NCBI lineage: Eukaryota > Metazoa > Chordata > Lepidosauria > Squamata > Lacertidae > Zootoca > Zootoca vivipara. The sequence goes on along the minus strand of NC_142592.1, from coordinate 66,174,630 downwards.
AGCAAGAGGCCAGATGCAACCAGGCAGGGATAGCGTTGCTGTGGCCAAGAGCTGAAGGGAAATGCTGGGCTTTTATCCCTCCCAGCTCCTGCCACCAGGTGCAGTGGGATCTCAAGTGGCCTCACCTGGGTGCCTACTCCTTGCCTCTCCAGCACAAGCTGAGGTCTTCACCTGTGTGGCCACGCCTTGCTTCCCCAGCACAAGCTGAGGCAGGCCCCAGTCCTGCAAGGCACTACAGGCCCCAGAGCCTGACTCCTGCCCATACTCCTGACACCTATACCAATAATTTAGGATCTTTCACCACTGTAAATAAGTCAAGTTTTACTGCTTGTGTTTTCTGACTGCTGTATGGATAAAGCACATGAATCTGACCTTTGGAGAGTTTGTAAGTAAACAGTTGTTCAGTTTCAGTTACAGGTAGGTAGCCATGTGGATCAAACCTACCCATTCTGGAGGAAACCAGCCCTGAGTGCTCACTGGAAGGACAGATCCTGAAGCTGAGGCTCCAATACTTTGGCCACCTCATGAGAAGAGAAGACTCTCTGGAAAAGACCCTGATGTTGGGGAAGATTGAGGGCACTAGGAGAAGGGGACGACAGAGGACGAGATGGTTGGACAGTGTTCTCGAAGCTACGAACATGAGTTTGACCAAACTGCGGGAGGCAGTGCAAGACATGAGTGCCTGGCATGCAATGGTCCATGGGGTCACGAAGATTCGGACACGACTAAACGACTAAACAACAACAGGTAGCCATGTTAGTCGAAACAAAATAAAAAAATTCCTTCCTTAGCACCTTAGAAACCAACTAAGTTTGCCATTGGTATGAGCTTTCGAAGTGTGCATACCTATCCATTCTGAAGGAAATCAGCCCTGAGTGCTCACTGGAAGGACAGATCCTGAAGCTGAGGCTCCAATACTTTGGCCACCTCATGAGAAGAGAAGACTCCCTGGAAAAGACCCTGATATTGGGAAAGATGGAGGGCACAAGAAGAAGGGGACAACAGAGGACAAGATGGTTGGACGGTGTTCTCGAAGCCAGCAACTTGAGGCTGGCCAAACTGCAGGGGGCAGTGGAAGACAGGAGTGCCTGGCGTGCTATGGTCCATGGGGTCACGAAGAGTCGGACACGACTAAACGACTAAACAACAACAACACTTTAAAATGTGGCTCTTGGGGGGGGCATTATTGTATTGTTTTTATTGTGATTTTATGGATTATGATCTTTTTTATCAACTACCCTGAGACCTCTGGGTATAGGGCGGTATATATATTCAAAAAATGAAATGAATGAATGAAATAAAATGACTGAAGAGCACTCCACAGGGCAACTTCACTACTTGCAGTGAGGGAACGCCAGAAGGCCCTCAAAGCTGGACCTCAGCATCTTGGCTGAACAATGGGGGTGGAGATGCTCCTTCAGGTATACTGGGCCAAGGCTGGTTAGGGCTTGAAAGGTCAGCACCAACATTTTGAATTGTGATCAGAAATATACTGGAAGCCAATGTAGGTCTTTCAGGACCAGTGTTATATGGTCTTGGTGGCCGCTCCGGTCACCGGTCTAGCTGCCACATTCTGGATTAGTTGCCTTTCATGGGCAGTTTATTGCCTATTGCTGAGTTTCCCATTGAGGAATACAGGTAAGCATTCTATGGACCCCAGCACAGTCCAGTGAGGACCACTGCCTTCGCTTTGCATGCATACTCAGTGGATTTATGTCAGCTTCCAAGTTTGTCCAGCCGAGCTCATCTGCTGGTGCAGTGGGCCAGCTCCCTCACAATTAGACAGCTAATTAAGAAATAGCAGTGTATTCCCCCCCCCCCCGCATTATAAATTGATAGATGTGGTCTGGCACTGTTAACATCGGGGATAAATTGAGCAGCAATGTGCAAAGGATGTTATTGCTATTATAAAAATAAAGATCTGTCTCCCCAACCAATCAATTCAGCAGATATATACCAACAATCAAATTGTTAAAAATGACTTCCATAAATTACCCGGTCTTCCGTCTAATGGAGCCAGAAACAGCTGTGAGACAATTTAGAGCCGATATAACCATAAGCTGGGTGTGCTTCTTCATCCTGAGTGCGCCCCCTTCTCCTCCTCCTCTTCCATCCCCTCCAAATCCACTTGCACAGAAGCAGCCTTCTTTGTTTAATGCACCCCCAGCGAAAACAGCCTATATTTCACACTGCGGGTTAGCAAAGTAATTTTGGCAGAATTGCTCAAGAATATATGCATTTAATATGGGGAGAATAATTCAATTTCCTTCCTATTATTTCAGCTGTGCGGTTACAACCGCCTTAATTCTTCATTAAACCCTCTGAGCTCATGGGATGTTGCTGTGGTTTATTATCTGCCATCCCTTTTTTCAAAATGGAAATGGAAAGACACACTAAGGAGCTGTTACAATCATGTATTTTTGAGTCGGATATACTGGCAACTCCAGTTAAATCAGAACTATTTAGTGTTTTGCCTTGGTCCATCACATGCTCAAGTATGCACATTGATTCATCCCAATGCCTTGTGCCCCTCCCCACCATCCACAGTTTGTGTGTTGCAGGCAAATATCTACTGTATATATTTATATCCCCTTCCTTTCTTCATTTCAGCCATGTTTGTTTGCAAATGCCCAGTGCACTGATAGCAATTTATTCAACCATTAGAGGCCTTTGTGCAATGGAACAGCCTTGGTATCAGGAGTTGCTTGCTTATTGCAAAGCAGGATGAATAAATACTTTTGTCTCTCTTACTCAGTCTTAGTCCCAAGTTCACAGTTTTTGAAATGAACCAAAATCTTGAGGGCACAATTGGCTGAGAACTTCTGCTGTGCAGGGCTGACTGAAATTTAACAGGAGCTTTGCCAGAAATGTTCCAACAAGCACCTCAGTCCCCGAATGTGTGTCTGTCTGGAAGGCCAGGCCACAACCACACACCCTACATTTAAAACAGTATTACGGCTTGTAGTGGTGCTGTGGTCTAAACCCCTGAGCCTCTTAGGCTGGCCGATCGGAAGATCAGTGGTTCGAATCCACGCGATGGGGTGAGCTCCCATTGCTCTATCCCAACTTCTGCCAACCTAGCAGTTCGAAAGCACAGCAGTGGTAGATAAATAGGTACTGCTGCGGCAGGAAGGTAAACAGCATTTCCATGCACTCTGACTTCTGTCACGGTGTCCCGTTGTGCCACAAGCGGTTTAGTCCTGCTGGCCACATGACCTGGAAAGCTGTCTGTGGACAAACGCTGGCTCCCTCGGCCTGAAAAGCGAGATTAGCACCGCAACCCCATAGTCACCTTTGACTGGACTTAACCATCCGGGGGTCCTTTACCTTTACCTTTTATAGCTTGCTTAGGATGTTGAACTTAGTGAGGAGACCACTATTCCCCCCACAGAGTTACGATTTCAATAATTCCTTGGGAAGAAGGGTGGATTGTTCAAACCATTGTGTTTTATGTGGATGATTTGGAGATGTGTTCAGCCAAACAGCAAATCCATTTTGCCCGCACACAGTCTCAACATCTCAGGTTCAGATCTGGGTGTGGGCAGACACAGAGCACCATGATTTGAAAGCATGACGGAGACTGCTGGATGCAGCCAAGACACAACAAAATTCATTGCTGCTTCTCTGTTGTCATGTATGTGCAGAATGGTTTCTGTAAGTCACTTTGAACCACTTTTGTGGGAAAGCGGCATTATTTATTTATTGCCGATTTGGGTCTACGTAATGCGGGAAAGTTTCTGGGTGCCCCCACATCTTCATGGAAGGCAGAACCTACCAGGAAACCTTGCCTTCAGAAGTTCCCAGGTTCAGTACCAGCCATCTGCAGCAGAACTGGGAGTGTCCCCAGTCTGAAACCCTGGAGAGCGGAAATCAATCACTGCAGATGATGCTGAACTAGGTGGTCCAACAGCCTGATTTAAACCAAGGAATTTGTTACCAAGGAGTGTGGTGGAGTCTCCTTCTTTGGAGATCTTTAAGCAGAGGCTTGACAGGCATATGTCAAGAATGCTTTGATGGTGTTTCCTGCTCGGCAGGGGGTTGGACTGGATGGCCCTTGGGATCTCTTCCAACTCTACGATTCTATGATTCTATGGAGCCTTCCTATCTCCCTATGCTGTTAGTATCCCCAAAAATAAATCTCTCGATGCAGACAAGGGTGTTTTGGTTTAACAATAACTGCTCCAGTGTCTCCCCTTTTCCTTTTCCCCTTCACAGCTGCTCCTCAAAGCAGACAAGATATTCTTAGTTTGCAACCCAGCTGTGAAATGCCTTTTCTCTCTTTGAACGCTCACATTAGATCTAATGCAACAAATATTTGTTCCAATTAATTAGCAATGCCTATACAAAATCCACATTATTTATTGTCAAAAACATGTGGTATGGGTACCCTTGTGGCTATGCGAAAAGATGCATTGTCCCTTAATTATCATGTTAAAATGACGCCGCTTTGAATTTGTTTTTTTGTTTTGCCTCCCTGCAATTTCTCCCTCCCTGAGCTGCTCCTCTAATCACTGGCGAGCATTTCCCCTGGAAGGATCCCATGGTATAATGGAGGGTAAGCAGGACACCAGTGGCCAGCGCTATTGGATATTCTGGAAGTGAGAGCTGGGCCGAAATCCTGCTCTTCTGCTTTCAAGCAGATCGCCCTGTAGACATGAAGGCTATGTGGCATTGTGCTCACCCAGCACTGTGTCTAGCCTGCGTTAAAATGAACAAACACTACACTTAATTATAGAATCATAGAACTGTAGAGTTGGAAGGGACTCCAGGTCATCTCGTCCAGCAGGAACCTCAACTCAAGCATCGACAACAGGTGACCGTCCAACCTCTGCGTAAAAAAACCTTCAAGGAAGGAGAGCCCAGTTGGCATTGACAAAATTCTCACGATGGAGAAAGTTTTCAGTGCCTACAAATCACGGTGGCAATAGGTACAGAACATAGAAAGCTTCCTTGTACCAAGTCACTAAAAGATCACTAAAAGTCAGCATGGGTTTCTGAAAAATAAGTCATGTCAGACTAATCTGATCTCATTTTTTGACAGAATTACAAGCCTGGTAGATGAAGGGAACGCTGTGGATGTAGCCTATCTTGATTTCAGCAAGGCCTTTGACAAGGTGCCCCATGATATACTTGTAAAAGTAGCTGTCTTACTACAAAAGAATTTCAGAAATAGACTGGAAAGAGAAGTTGCTGAATTGCAACTTATCACCAAGCTCAAAACCATGGAGGGACCTGGTTTGAACAGAGATATCGGATTCTTATCTCATTATACATGATAAGCGATCTTCAGCCATCTCAACCCTTGCTTTTTCATGCAAAACCATTTGCAGTCGTTTCCGGTCATCAACAGCTATCAGTCAGTCAATCACCCATTTCCACCACCCTTCTGAGTGATCCCCCCTCCCCATCCCCACCCCTCCCCACCCCTTCTCTACATAAGTGCCTGGAAACTTCCATTTCACTGTATCTGAAGAAGTGTGCATGCACACGAAAGCTCATACCAAAATAAAAACTTAGTTGGTCTTTAAGGTGCTACTGAAGGAATTTTTTTTATTTATCTTTATCAATGACTTGGATGATGGGCTTGGGAGCATCCTGAGCAAGTTTGCAGATAACACTAAATTAGGAGGAGTGGCTAATACTCCAGAGGACAGAATCACACTTCAAAATGACCTTAATAGATTAGACAACTGGGCCAAAGCAAACAAGATGAATTTTAACAAGGAGAAATGTAAAGTACTACACTTGGGCAAAAAAAAATGAAAGGCACAAATACAGGATGGGAGACACCTGGCTCAAGAGCAGTACATGTGAAAAGGATCTAGGAGTCCTGGTAGACCACAAACTTGACATGAGTCAACAGTGTGATGCAGCAGCTAAAAAAGCCAATGCAATTCTGGGCTGCATCAATAATAGTACCACTGTATTCTGCTCTGGTCAGACCTCACCTGGAGTACTGTGTCCAGTTCTGGGCACCACAGTTCAAGAAGGATACTGACAAGCTGGAACGTGTCCAGAGGAGGGCAACCAAAATGGTCAAAGGCCTGGAAACAATGCCTTATGAGGAACGGCTTGGGGATGCGCAGCATTTTGCCTTACTTACGTTTATTTACATACTCATCTCCTTCCTCTTTAACATCAGACAGCAAAGAGAAAGGACAAAGGACAAATGTCCTATATCACAGTAACACAGTAATCCAGACATCCTCTCTCCGTCACTTCCCACAATGTGGAATGAAAACATACACCGTCATGTGATCAAAACAATCCCATGACTGCAACACAGGAAAAGAATAATAGAATCATAGAGTTGGAAGAGACCACAAGGGCCATCCAGTCCAACCCCCTGCCAAGCAGGAAACACCATCAAAGTATTCCTGACAAGGAGACTCCACCACACTCCTTGGTAGCAAATTCCACTGCCGAACAGCTCTTACTGTCAGGAAGTTCTTCCTAATGTTTAGGTGGAATCTTCTTTCTTCTCGTTTGAATCCATTGCTCCGTGTCCGCTTCTCTGGAGCAGCAGAAAACAACCTTTCACCCTCCTCTATATGACATCGTTTGATATATTTGAACATGGCTGTCATATCACCCCCTTAACCTTCTCTTCTCCAGGCTAAACAGAATCCTAACAGAATGCAGCTGCCAGGTTGGTAAGTGGGACAAAACGTTTTACAACCTACCTTTCTAGTGGTGAGACGGGAGAGGGGCATGTGTGTAGCCAGGATTTTTGTTAGGGGGGCAGACTTTTTTTGGGGTGGGGCAGAACCTTGGATTTGTATTGATTTGTATTGATTTTTACTTATTGGGCGACAGATATGGCAGGGGGCAACAGGAAGGAAACAAGGTCGGAAGAGGGCCACGGTCGGGAAAAGTTTGAGAAACACTGGTCCACTCTTGCCTGGTTTCTGTTCAGAGTCACTCGTCGCTCTCCATGGTCCTGTTTCCTTACCTTGCCCAGAATATGATAAAAGGAATTCCCCTCCTTTTTTCTTTCTTTATTTACAGACATTAAAGGTAAAGGGACCCCTGACCATTAGGTCCAGTCGTGTCCAACTCTGGGGTTGCGCGCTCATCTCGCATTATTGGCTGAGGGAGCCGGCGTACAGCTTCCAGGTCATGTGGCCAGCATGACAAAGCCACTTCTAGCAAACCAGAGCAGCACATGGAAATGCTGTTTACCTTCCCTCTGTAGCGGTTCCTATTTATCTACTTGCATTTTGATGTGCTTTCGAATTGCTAGGTTGGCAGGAGCTGGGACCGAGCAATGGGAGCTCACCCCGTCACAGGGATTCAAACCGCTGACCTTCTGATCAGCAAGCCCTAGGCTCAGTGGTTTAACCCACAGTGCCACCTGGGTCCCCATTTACAGACATTAGGGTACCACTTTTAAAAATTTACTCTGCTCCTGTGCCTTTGGCCACAGCCCATCACACATGCTCCTAGTAGGGTGATTAAAAAATAAATAAATCCCCTGTTAGGTGTCTGTCTGGTTTAGCTGCTGCTAAAGGCACAAGATCAGGGCCCGTGAAAATAAGCAGCTCTGGAAACAGGTTGGGGGGGGGGTTAAGGATTCTCTGTGCACAGAAAAGGGAAGGAGGAGAAAACACCCTCAAAGGGAAAATGGTTGATGAAAATCTTGGACGATGCAGAGATGGCAAAACTGATGTCACTGGTAAGAGACACAAATTTAGAATCCTGTAAAGAAACGCTTTATTATAGCCTATTAAAAAAAGTTATTTCCCATATGCGAAGACCACAGCGGGGTTTTAAGTGTAAGAAAATAGCAGAATATATTAAGAAACATGTTGAAGAGGATGAAATTAGATAAGGCGTAACCTTCAAACACAATTGTATGTAATTTGGGTTATAAACATTGGTGTTGGGGGAGTGAGAAGTCTCCAGTTTTGTTGAATCGGGATATAACTGTTGAGTAACAAATGTAACTTTCAATATGGAAAAAGAATAAAACATTATTGTTGTTATTACTTACAATTTTTAAATTAGTTTTACATAGAGATTATACATCACAAGCATAACAATTCCAAAGGAAAAACAAAAAAGAAAGGGGGGGTTCTCTCAAACCTCCTTCCCTCCCTCCCTGGGTTCCATTTCTAAATTTTATTCCTGCATGTTTTCCTGTAATCTATCAATTATACATCCATAGTATCCATGTTCATGTTCATGTTCCAAAGTTCATGTTCATGTTACTTTACAAGTGCCATTGTATTCCTGCCAATGATTTCAACTGTTAACAGTGGTCTCTCAAAAACTTAAAAAGCTATTCCAGTCTTTCACAAATATTTGGTCTTCCTGGTTTCTGACCTTTCCCATCAATCTTAACATTTTGGCATATTAATGCTGTATTGTTTTAATATTCAATTGGGAGCCGCCCAGAGTGGCTGGGGAAACTCAGCCAGATGGGCGGGGTATAAATAATAAATTATTATTATTATTATTCCATCATCTTAGTCTGCCACTCTTCTCTGATCGGTACTTTTTCTCTGGGCTAAGAGCATCCTTGTTGTTGCCATTGCAAAAATGTTGTTGTTGTTGTTGTTGTTGTTGTTGTTGTTAGATTTTGGGGGCAATCCCTGCCGAGACCTATGCATCAAGCCCAGAATTAGCCTAATTAACATTGTTGGAACTAGAGTTTGCATAGCCACCTGTCAGGGATTCTTTAGTTGGGATTCCTGCATTGCTGGGGGTTGGACTAGATGACCATTGGGGTACCCTTTCAACTCTACAATTCTATGATAGTGCTGGATAGCCAAAGAACATGAGAAGTGACTGAGCATTTACACCCCATTTTCCTCCTCCCTGCCCCTTCACACTGCCTTGTTAAATGCTGGCTAAAAAATTAAGCAGGCTAGTGGGTGTTCTGCTGCAAAGTTTGTTTATTTTACATGGTGGTTTCTCCTTGAAATAGGGGAAGGGCAAAGTAACCTTTGTACTTGTGAACAGCTCTGCCTGCTGCTGCAATTTCTCCGAGAGGAATTTGTATATTGTTCGGCCGGCAGCGCCCACCTTTTGATCTTGCAGGAGGTTCAGCTATTAGCTTGCCCGCACTGGGAAAAATTCCATGTTCTTTTGGATGTTTCCTTTACAGCAGATCTTTAATTAATCTAACACAGATAGGCGTTTGATTCCCCCCTCCTCTTTAATAAAACTCTGTGTTTATTCGCTGCCCATATAATCTTATCAACCTGACCTCCACAGAAAATCAATTCACGCAGCCCGCCTTATTATATTTAAATCTATGTACTGAACTTGATACGGTGCAAAGCAGCGGAGTTCAAAAGCGGGAGAAAAATATTAGCGGGAGACCAGGGGAAGGAGAACGATGCTTGGTGCTAGTAGAAACGTTTTTCCTCTCCTAATTATATCAGGCTGGAACAAGAATCAGCAGCAGGCCTTTCTGTTGAGCCATAACATTGTTTCATCAAGGCTGGGGCTGTTTATTCTGGCGGAGGCGGCTGGGAGTTCCAGCAAGGGGGCAACCTAGGGAAGAACTCTAACTTAAAAAGAGAGAATCTGGCTTGGATGCAGAAGTTTCCTGGTTCGTTCGCCAGTTAGGACTGGGAACGCACCCATCTGAAACCTCAAAGAGCCACTGCCAGTCTGTGAAGACGATGCTGAGATACATTGACCAAGGGTCAGACTTGGAATAAAGAACCTTCCTGTGTTCCTATATGGAGAAAGCCATCCATCCTGTAGAAACGACAACGCATCCAGAATGTGGCTGCCCAAGTGGTGGCCGGGACCATATAACACCAGTCCTGAAAGACTTCCATCACCATCATTATTATTTATTGAATTTATATACCACCCAATACCCAGAGGTCTCAGGGTGGTTCACAGAACAAAATCAGAACATAAAACCACAAAATATATAATCAAAATAAAAACAACAACCCAATAACACCCCCCCCAAAAAACCCTCCACCATATTTTAAAAGGGCATAGGATTTCAATCAAATCAACCAAGGGCCTGGTTAAAAAGGAAAAGTTTTGCCTGGTGCCTAAAGGTGTATAATGAAGGCGCCAGGCGAACTTCCCTTGGGAGAGCATTCCATAATCGGGGAACCACTGCAGAGACACATTGGCTCCCAGTACGTTTCCGAGCACAATTCAAAGTGCTTAAAGCCCTTAAGTGGCCTCGGCCCTGTAGACCTGAAGGAACTGTAGAGTTGGGAGCAAGGCTCTTAAGCATATCCGGTGCCATGGTGCAAAGCTCCATTCTGGTGCCCCCCCACCCATTTCCCGGAGTTTTTTTTTAGGGAGGATGGGACTGCCGGCGGGGCTGGAGGAGGCGGGCAGCGGCTGGAGGCTGGCTCCTCTGGTGGGGAAGAGGCGGAGGCTGGATGCGGTGCCTCCCGGCTCAGCTGGCCGCTTTGTGCCACGGTGGCCACAGCAGATGGAGGCTCTGGGCGTGGCGCTGCTTCAACGCGGCATGGCAGAGGCGGGCGAGGGTGGCCAGCCTCCGCCTCTTCCCTGGCACCCTCCAGAACTTGGCACCCTGGCGCCCCACGCCACTAGCCTCTATGGGTAAGATGCCCCTGGTTGGGAGGGTCCATGCGGGTCATCTAGCCTGACCTCCTGCAATGTGGGAATCTTCCCCCCCCATGTGGGCCTCGAACCGCAAACTCTGAGAGTCTCATGCTCTCCCGACTGAGCTATCTCTCATGGTAGGTGAGGCTGAGAGGCAGTGGCTGGCCCAAGGTCATCCAATGAGCTTCATGGCTGAGTGGGCATTCGAACCCAGGTCTCTCCCAGGTCCAACAGCCTAACTGCTCCACCACACTGCCTCTCTATGGGGGTGCTGCCTTGGGGCTTCCAGCACCTGAGTCGGCAGCCCCCCCCCCACCTAATGGCTGGGCCAGCCCTGGGTCCTGTCTGATTCAGGCCTTGGTAGCTGACAGGTCCTGACAGGTATCCGTTTGCAAGGCATAATCTCTGACAGGCTTTTAAAGCTGCAGGAAATCCAGAAAGAAAAGGGAGTCTTTAAAATCGAGCAGGGTTCAGAGGAGGTAAAAATTAAATATGGCATACTTAGAAGCACTGACAAACTCATGGTGCCATAAAAATCAAGGAGAGACAAAAGAGATGGAACAAAAATGGCAAGATGGTGCCTTCTTAATATACGTGGTAATTACATAGCATTCCTTCAAAAAGCGAAAGTGGTAAGATATGAAAAGCCCAGCATCATCAAGCTTCATGCAACATTTTTAATTCCAACATATACAGTGAGTGTTTGATGCTTAAAAAGTATATATGGATACAGCATTTCTCCTTTTCCTGTCGTAGCATTCTTTAAATGTTTAATGGCATAAATTTATCACTTTAATATGGAATCGTTGAGGCTCGTTGGTGGGAAGGGTGAGGTGATTTGCACGAGGCATGTGCGAGAAAACAGAAGACAGAAACAGTGAGGTGTTGGCAGACGTTTGACAGGGTTTCTGTAGAGACGTAGCCTGAGCCGCGAGGACAATTGGATTAGCAAGGAAACCAGGCTGTCAGGTAGAAGCTGTTAAAGGGCACAAGGACCCGAATTCATTCTATGCCGTGTGGCAAGACCTTATTTTATAAGTGTGTAGGGAAGATTAGGCAAGGCAACCACCTCTCAGGTGCATGGAGACACTTACAAGAATGATGGGCGGTTGTGGAAATTGCACAGATATGACCCCATGGTGCGCAGTATGCTTTCAGATGAGATACGCCTGTGGCACTGCACAAAGTTTTGGATTGGTTTTGGGTTCGCGCAAATGTTTTGTGCCTCAAAAATAAAAAGAGCAAACTGAAGCTGCCTTGAATTTGGCTTAGCTGCTTAAAGATGAAAACAGGAATTGCGTCACAGAAGTGAGCCGTAAATGCCAAAAGGGATGAATGTCCGAACACCTACCGTGCTGTAAATCTTGCCTTCTCGGAATTTATGTTTTTGTAAGTCAATGTAAGTCACTGTACAGTAAGTCCACAGAGGTGTATTGCTGATAGGCAGATACTGAGACCATAGACGTACAACTGGTAGAGAGGGCTCTGTGTGATGTCATTTCCCCTCCTCTCCTGAAAGGAAGCAGCCTATAGCACTTCCTGTTCTTCTCTCTTCCTTTGACCGACATTGAATGCAGATGTGCCTTCTTGCTCCAGCTTGAGGCACATGCCTGAAGCTTGTTTTATACTGTGTATATAAGTATTTTGCCTGCGTGGTTTTTACTGCTGCCTTTGCTGCGAACCAATTCATGATCGTAAAGTAAGCAAATATTATTTCTGAACTTGCTTCCCAAGTTGTTGCCTGGTTCTTCGTTAAGTGAGGTAAGCTGGACTTCGTAGCTGGACTTGCTCAAAACAAAGGTTTTGTGATAGCCTGGGATTCGGACTCAGGTGCTGAACCTGAGGTATCTCAGCCTGCACAAGGTTCCCTGCCTCCAGAACCAGCTGAGCCGGGTCTAGGGCCTGAGCTTGAAGGGTCCTCAGCTGCGCAGGATCCTCAGGTGCAGTCATCTGCTGAGTCTGCTCTGGGCCCCGATGTGATGGAGGACCCATTGCCTGCAGCTGTTCCTCTCCCAGCCCCATCAGGGGAAGCCGAGGCTGCCCCTGGGTCCGATAACCCCCCAGCCTCTCCTGAGCTGCGGAGGCTCAGGGCAGGGCAGAGGCGAAGGGAACTAAGTTCTTACAGGAGGAGTGCTCACCGGAGGATTGGAGCCACCCTGCCGGACTGACCCCTTGCTGGAATCCTGGACCTAGGACCAGACTTTGACCCTGCTTTATAGACAAACCCTTGGCGTGTTCCTGACCTCTGGCTACCTGGCTAGACCCACGGACTGTTTCCTGACTCTGCTTTTGCCCAGCCCCTGAACTTGGCTGCCTCGCTTGGACCTACTGCTGCTGACCTGGACTGTTAACCATGCCTCTGCTCGACCCCAGGTGAGTTCCTGGTCATCCCAACTCCGGGGCCAGCACAGGTTTTGCTGCTCAATCCCTCTGCTTTTAATTTTGCTGCCAAGGATGGGATGTTGAAACTCCTGGATGTTGAAGGATGGGATGCTGAAATTCCTATATATCCTCTTCAACCCCTTAAAACCCATCCCACACTTTTGCCCCTCTTTTGGGGGTGCCAGGCATTACTGGGTGGCATCGATGTGGGCAGGGGTGTCATCCTCAAGGCAATGGCAGCCATTTTTAAATGGAAAGGAAATTCCAGCACAGGGCCTGTTGCCATTCACAGTGATGGTGTAGAGAAGGAAAGGGATATGGAGTATGTGGGCTTCTCTGTTGTCCCACCCCAGCCTCATTGGCGGAGGAAGCGGAGGCGGGGGGAGTGCATTCCCCCCGGCAGCATGATCCCGGTGGGGTGCTGTAAGGGGGAGGGCTTATACAGAACCCCCCCTTCATCTGAAGCAGCCCATCTCCCAGCAGTCATGAGAGCGAAGGGTCTGATGGAGGGAGTCAGGAAACGGAGAGGGAGTGCCAGGGCTCTGGAAATATCCAAGAGCCCCTGCTCCATAGGCAGGAAGAGAGGGAGGCGGAAAGAGAGGACAGGAATCGGTCTGACAGAAGACCCGTTTCCCCGACACCAGAATTGAGGAGGAGGAGGAAAGGGAGGCGCTTCTCAGTTCCGAGGCTTTTATGCTGGTCCAAAATGCGGAGGGGGGCAGTGCAGGAATCTGACTCGAGCGAGTAGACATGAAATCAGTTCGTTACACTGTAAATAATGTGCACCAATAAAAACGTCTGAAAGACAACCATGTGGAAGGTCGTTACTCAAGAGTAGTCACCACAACCCTGACAGGTGCCATCACAGCTGTCCCCTCCGCGCTGGGCACCATGCCCCCAGGGCGTGCGCCACGCCCCTGCCCAGTCCTGCCCCCTTTAGTCAATATACTGGCACACTGAGTGTGTTATGTTGGTGTTTTGCTCGTGCTGCCATCGTAGCTGGTGTTGCCCCAAAGAACTGGCACCACTGATTCCTAAAGCCCCCTTAGCCAGAATAAGTCTCATATAGGATTGCTCCCACAGTTAACTAAATAATTGCATGCTGGAGAGGGGAGCAGAAATATGTGTGTGTGTGTGTGTGTGTGTGTGTGTGTGTGTGTATTTTAAACAAGAAACTTCTGTTCCCCTCCTCCCTCTTATGGGCACATGGAATTAAACACATGCCTGTCACTTAGATTTTAGCAGTGAGCAGCACAGAATAGATGCTAGCCCTGGAGAACAATCATCTCTCGTGATAAAGACCCTGCAAACTATAATTTGGCTGCCAAAGTCATAATCAGGTGTTGGCTTAATTAAAACCCCTTGAAGTGATGTGTAGGAAAGGGGGGTGGAGGTGGGCAGAAACACAAACATTTCTTTTTTAAATAAAAAATAAAAAGCATCTCTCATCTGCGATTACTTCCAACTCTCCACCGAGCGTTCCATGCGGAATACAAATCAGTTTGCCATAGTGACGCATGTTTGCTGCTTTCTCGCTGTCGGAAAACAGTGATCCAAAGGCGGCGGCGGCTGCTAAGAATCTGTACGTAAGTCAAAGTCTCGGAGTTTGTGCCCCTATTATATCTCTATGGGCCCCTTAGAGCTATTGTATCGATTGATTGATGTGGCATCCACCTCCCAAGCAGCTGAAAAGCTAGGTGGAACTCACTCTCCTTGCATCTTCCAGCCTGGCTGGCATGCAAAGATAATGTGCTTTTGCTTCCACGGGAGGAGATGGGACAGCTAAAACTGGGCTGTAATACCCCATAACTGATTTTCAAAACAAGATGCTACACCTACAAGCTCTGCCTTCATTTACTTCTTCCACCTCTGCTTCTGCTGTGAATGCAGAAGGTCCCTGGTTCAATCCCCAGCATCTCGGGTATGGCTCGGAGAACATCCTGTCTGAAATCCTGAAGAGCTGCTGCCAGTCAGTGTAGACAATACTGAGCTACATGGATCAATGGTCTGACTCCATACAAGACAGCCTCCTACGTTCCTAGGATCACGCCACCTGGGAATTCTTTGCTGTCAAGTAGTTGCTCCATATTGTAGCCCTGCTGTCTTGCTCCCTGCTCGTTTATTACTTGGGAAGTGCTTTACAGAGTTAGGAAACGGTGTCGTTCAAAACCACCGACTTTTTGTCTCTTAGTTCCGGTGTGCTCAAAATATAGCAGTTGATTCAGACAAACACTTCCCCATTGCAGAGACTGTCATAAAGAAGTGTGGCACCGACATGGCAGTTTCTCTCTCCTGTCGGGAACAAGGGCTGCAGGCACCGGCCGTTGCGTTTCATTATTAGGGATTATTAATAGCAATATATCTAATCGTAGCACGCTAAAGAAGACAGTTGGTAATTGCAATTCCACTGGCTAAAATTACGAGCGTTTCAGCACACCATCTGCTGATGGCTACCTCAGAAGTATTAAAATAGAAGCAGAATTTACATAACGTCTGGCTACGGAGTCTCTGCAGACCTCCGTGATGGAGGAGATCTCTCTCTGGGCAGCCGTTACACAAAGGAGGATAAAATAATGGCACCTGTGAGCCTCCCCAATGTAGGCTCTTCCTGGTCATGGAATACTAGAGTCCTCATTGCTTCTAGCTGAGTCAACGGGAATCCATGAGCTTTTAGCAGATGGGAACATTCCTTCGTGGAGAGTTTGCAGGCTGAAGAGGCTCAGGGCCACTTGACTAGCTGGGCAATGGTGAAAATCGGGCAGGCAGTTGGGAGCAGGTAGGGAGGTAGTCTTCCCACAGCTTGGGCCCATGGGGAATGGCAAGTGGCCAGGTAAAAATCAGGGGCATGTTCCAAAGCATGACATTTGACTCAGTGTTATGTGTCCAATAATGCCTCCTTTTGCTCAAATCTGACATCAGGAACCAAAAGACAGAGAAACCAGTAGGAGAACACTTCAATATCCCAGGACATTCTATACAAGATCTCAAAGCAGCTGTCTTATTACAAAAGAATTTCAGAAATAGACTGGAAAGAGAAGTTGCTGAATTGCAACTTATTGCCAAACTTAAAACCATGGAGAGATCTGGTCTGGATAGAGACATTGGATTCTTGTCTCATTATACATAATAAAGCTACCGTATTTCTAGCCATCTCACCCCTTGCTTTTTCCTGTAAGACCAATTGCAGTCGTTGACAGTCATTAACAGGTTTACCACACCTTTCAGCCAATCACCCATTCCCACCACCCTTCTGAGTAATAGCCCTCCCCACCCCACTATATATAAGGGTCTGGTGACTTCTGTTTCAGTGTATCTGAAGAAGTGTGCATGCACACGAAAGCTCATACCTATGACAAATTTACCATAGTTGGTCTCTAAGGTGCTACTGGAAGGATTTTTTTTTGTTCCTTTTACTCAGTTGTCTTAGCTATGTCCAGAAATGGATTGCTGCCTTCACTGCACTGTAGCAGTGGCTCCACATTGCAAAGCAGAACACAGGAAGTTGCCTTTCACCCAGTCAGGTGCTGGGGTCCATCTAGCAGTGGCTAGATCTACACAGCTATATTAAAAAAACGCTCTAGAAACGCTCTGCAAAAGAAAAACTGTTGTAAAGTTCACAATTGAAATATCATTGAGTTGCGATTTCAGCTCTGCAGCGCCATCTGGTGTCACAGTGTTTTAACGCATTTGTAACGCTGTATTTTGACTAATGTAGCGGAGTCCTTCATGTTGTCTACACTAACTAGCAGTGGCATTAGGGGATTCCTAATCCTGCCTTGAGGGACATGGGTGGTGCTGTGGGTTAAACCACAGAGCCTAGGGCTTGCCCATCAGAAGGTTGGCGGTTCGAATCCCCGCGACAAAGTGAGCTCCCGTTGCTCGGTCCCAGCTCCTGCCAACCTAGCAGTTCGAAAGCACGTCAAAGTGCAAGTAGATAAATAGGGACCGCTACAGTAGGAAGGTAAACGGCGTTTCTGTGTGCTGCTCTGGTTTCACCAGAAGCGGCTTTGTCATGCTGGCCACATGACCTGGAAGCTATACGCCGACTCCCGCAGCCAATAACGCGAGATGAGTGCCGCAACCCCAGAGTCGGTCACGACTGGACCTAATGGTCAGGGGTCCCTTTACTTTTACATTTAATCCTGCCTGGGACCTTCTGCATGCAAAGGACCTCAGAAGCTCAGGCACTGCAACCTGTAAAGCTTTCCTATTTCCCATTTTGCCTGCAAGCCACATACCATCGCATCATTGTCCATTTGTACTTGCTGTTTGTTTTTTTCTGCTGGCAAGAGCGTGGAAGAAAAAGAGGTGCCATCTGCTCTGCATTTTGCATGATCTGCTGTCACTGTCACACAAGCTTCATATTCTCAGATCGCATTAACCTGTTGTTTGTTTATCAAAGTGCTGGATCAAAGAGTCTTAACAATGCTTCTGCAGAAAAGAGATAGTGATCGCCATGCTAGTTCCTTACTGAGTAAATAACCTGTGCTAGTCACATACAATTAATCAATTTGCTGTTTCGCAAGGGAATTGGCAAACCCTGAACTTCCCGTAGGCAAGGAGCGAGGAGCCGACTGGCTGTTTTCTGTTCACGCAAGCAGTTAACCGAACTCCTTGCTTTCCCCGGCAGTGGAAGCCGATGAAACTGCTGGAATTACACCTGGAGCGGCAAAGACTCTGTCAGCACAAACGTGAGAACCCCAGTGGGTCAAAAAAGAGCCGTGCAGAGAAGTTTGCTCCTGGAATTGAGCAGAACTGTGCAGTGAATATAATATCCCATAATAGCTGTACTTCAGCATCTGGTCTCCTATTCTTCAGCACAAATCGCTGGCATAATTCAAGACCCTGGAATGAACCGATAATGTTCTTAAACAGCTCGACTTACCTTTGAAACCTCCTCCCCTATGTTGGGGAACCGTTGGGTTTTTGTTTGTTTGTTTGTTTGTTTGTGCAGCTCATGGAGACTTTCTTTCCTGGGCAACAGGATTGCCTTCAGGAGGCTCAGGGCTTGCATAACTCCACAACCTCCAACATTTCACTGATGAGAATAGGGACGTCCTAAGGCAAAGTGGGGCGACCCAGGTGGCGCTGTGGGTTAAACCACTGAGCCTAGGGCTTGCTGATCAGAAGGTCGGCGGTTCGAATCCCTGTGACAGGGTGAGCTCCCGTTGCTTGGTCCCAGCTCCTGCCAACCTAGCAGTTTGAAAGCACGTCAAAATGCAAGTAGATAAATAGGTACCGCTACAGCGGGAAGGTAAACGGCGTTTCCATGTGCTGCTCTGGTTTGCCAAAAGCTGCTTTGCCACATGACATGGAAGCTATACGCCAGCTCCCTCGGCCAATAATGCGAGATGAGCGCGCAACCCCAGAGTCGGTCACGACTGGACCTAATGGTCAGGGGTCCCTTTACCTTTACCTTTAAGGCAAAGTGAGACATTCTGGGATCAAATCAGAAACCGGGACGGCTTCTCTAAATCAGGGGTGTCCCAGGAAAATAGGGACACTTGGAGGGTCCTCAATAAAACGGTCACTGAAAAACTCACAATAACAGTCCTCTCTCTCCCCTCTCCATTTGTGCAATAGGCTGTTTTTCTATACTGTACACACCCATCTCTTAACTCCATCCAGGTGTAATAAGCAAAAATCTGCCCTTATTGGGTTCTCCATTGGTTGGGAGAATATAACAGAGGCCAACCAGAGAAGTTTGAGAAGCAAAGCCATTATTTTTGCTGTTGCAACAGGGTCCTTCCCCCCACGCAGGAGAACAAGGAAGGAACCCAGAACAAAAGAGAACCTCCACTTTTATCAGTTTTCCCATCACCAAGAAACGCCCCCAAAACACATCATTCCTACATCACAGCTATGTAATCAATACCTCACAGAAAAGGAGGGTTCAAGGTAGAAATCTGAGCACCTTTGACACCTCTCCCAGTCCTCCTCTCACCCCTCCCAGGTGTGAATTCCTAAACACAAAGAAACATTTTCGTAAGAGTTGATCACTGTCTTTTGTTCAGAGGAGTCTTCCATTGTGAATGAGATGGCTAGCAGTCTGGCACCATTGATGGGGAATTATGGCTCCCAAGTAGTGTGGTTGCTGACCTTGAGCCAGACATCTTGGAGAGTGAAGTCAAATGGGCCTTAGAAAGCACTGCTAATAACAAGGCCAGTGGAAGTGATGATATTCCAGCTGAACTATTTAAAATTTTAAAAGATGATGCTGTTAAGGTGCTACACCCAATATGCCAGCAAGTTTGGAAAACTCAGCAATGGCCAGAGGATTGGAGAAGATCAGTCTACATCCCAATTCCAAAGAAGGGCAGTGCCAAAGAATGCTCCAACTACCGCACAATTGCGCTCATTTCACACGCTAGCAAGGTTATGCTCAAAATTCTACAAGGCAGGCTTAGGCAGTATGTGGACCGAGAACTCCCAGAAGTGCAAGCTGGATTTCGAAAGGGCAGAGGAACCAGAGACCAAATAGCAAACATGCGCTGGATTATGGAGAAAGCTAGAGAGTTCCAGAAAAACGTCTACTTCTGCTTCTTTGACTATGCAAAAGCCTTTGACTGTGTCGACCACAGCAAACTATGGCAAGTTCTTAAAGAAATGGGAGTGCCTGATCACCTCATCTGTCTCCTGAGAAATCTCTATGTGGGACAAGAAGCTACAGTTAGAACTGGATATGGAACAACTGATTGGTTCAAAATTGGGAAAGGAGTACGACAAGGTTGTATATTGTCTCCCTGCTTATTTAACTTGTATGCAGAATTCATCATGCGAAAGGCTGGACTAGATGAATCCCAAGCCGGAATTAAGATTGCCGGAAGAAATATCAACAACCTCAGATATGCAGATGACACAACCTTGATGGCAGAAAGCGAGGAGGAATTAAAGAACCTTTTAATGAGGGTGAAAGAGGAGAGCGCAAAATATGGTCTGAAGCTCAACATCAAAAAAACCAAGATCATGGCCACTGGTCCCATCACCTCCTGGCAAATAGAAGGGGAAGAAATGGAGGCAGTGAGAGATTTTACTTTCTTGGGCTCCTTGATCACTGCAGATGGTGACAGCAGTCACGAAATTAAAAGACGCCTGCTTCTTGGGAGAAAAGCAATGACAAACCTAGACAGCATCTTAAAAAGCAGAGACATCACCTTGCCGACAAAGGTCCGTATAGTTAAAGCTATGGTTTTCCCAGTAGTGATGTATGGAAGTGAGAGCTGGACCATAAAGAAGGCTGATCGCCGAAGAATTGATGCTTTTGAATTATGGTGCTGGAGGAGACTCTTGAGAGTCCCATGGACTGCTAGAAGATCAAACCTATCCATTCTTAAGGAAATCAGCCCTGAGTGCTCCCTGGAAGGACAGATCGTGAAGCTGAGGCTCCAATACTTTGGCCACCTCATGAGAAGAGAAGAATCCTTGGAAAAGACCCGGATGTAGGGAAAGATTGAGGGCACTAGGAGAAGGGGATGACAGAGGACAAGATGGTTGGACAGTGTTCTTGAAGCTACGAACATGAGTTTGACCAAACTGCGGGAGGCAGTGCAAGACAGGAGTGCCTGGCGTGCTATGGTCCATGGGGTCACGAAGAGTCGGAAACGACTAAACGACTAAACAACAACATGGCTCCCAAGTTGCTAGTCATGTGGAAATGTGTGCATATGCTGATCCTTAAGCCTTCCTTAAGGCAGGGTTGAGTCCAAGTGGGAGGGGTGAGGGTCTTTGAAGCGGAGCAGAGATGGGGAAGATGGCGTTGAACAGGATTCTGGGTAGCTGCAGCTGTCAAATTCGGTCACCCCTCTCTGTTCCTTAATAATGATGTCCTGTTTCTCCCCCCCCCCAATATAATTTTCTATAACACAGGGAAGCAGCAGTTAGGATGTGAGTCCAGGGATGTCTATGAGGCAGAGCCATGGAGGAGTTTGGCTGGCAGCGAGTGGCGGCGGAGGTTTGAGAGCTAGAGAGAGAGGCCTGGAGGACTGTATTTGGCCCCCAGGACCAAGATTCCCCACCCCATCGTAAGACTTTGCAGGGTAAGTCTTGTGCACTGTCACATTCAAGCGCAAGGGTAGACATGTCGCTTCAAAAAAAACCCCCCAAAAACCAGCCAAAGCTGTAGGCTGTCTCGCATGCCACCACCCCTCTTTAGCCCAGCATTGTCCTATCATTTTGTGAATTATTCCCCCTCTGTTTGTGGGGTTTTCTTTTTCAAATGCCTCTCCCCTTTTCCCTCTCCAGAAATCACATCTCTATTTCTGTGTGTGTGTGAG
The DNA here is from genome assembly GCF_965207765.1 of Zootoca vivipara. Classification (NCBI taxonomy): domain Eukaryota; kingdom Metazoa; phylum Chordata; class Lepidosauria; order Squamata; family Lacertidae; genus Zootoca; species Zootoca vivipara. Next base: position 66,153,424 of record NC_142592.1, on the reverse strand, counting down.
AGAGAGAGGGAGAGAACAAATTACCATTCCCAGCCCATTACGCAGAAGCAAGATATCACGCTACTTGGACCACGGAGGGAGCGTTGTGCTGAAATCTGTTTTTTAATCACTGAGAAAGGCCCGTTTCTCTTCCCCCCTCTCTCTCCCACTCCCAGACAAGACTGAAGGGCCTGATCAAAAGCATCTTTTTGGGGAGAGCATCCTTGCAGCTCCAGCTGGGGTGGAGAGACTAATCACGGCTGGTGCTGCTGGCCCTTGATGCTCTCGGCAGGAGGCCCTCAAATGTGTCTGAGATGATTCTACAGCTTGGTCATGTTTTTTCCCCTCCTGATGAATAACTCTGCGGGGGAGCAGGAGGCCTGTTGAAGGTCATGAAACATTTCTGCTGACATTGATGTTAAATGCTAAATTCCCTCTTGCTTTGTACTCTGAAGTGGGAGGACAGGCTCTCGCTCTCCCTTGCCAGGCATCTATTTACTAAACTGCCTGTGTGCAAAGAGGGGCCCCATCCACCACCGGCCAGCCCCAGCCCCAGTATCCAGTCTCCGTTGGGGAGATGAGTCCTTGGCAGTTTCTGGTCGCAAGCCTCTGAGTTTCTGCTTGGCAATGCAGTACTGGATCCTGCACTTAACTTTCCCAGAATTTGACTATTTATGAAAGCCAGCGTTTCAAAAGCAGCAACAAGCTTTTAACTCTCAAAAATGCATAAGGAGATGACGTAATTCAGAGCCAGGACAATGGTGTATTGCCTGGGGGAGCCAATGTGTTATTTTCCAGATGTTGTTGGACTACAAAGCCCATCATCCTTGACCACTGGAGGGCACCATGCTACCTAACCCTGGACCGCATTGTAATCTAATATCCATATCCATGCCTAGCGGGGGGCAGTGGGGAATTTCAAATAATTGTAGATATACAAAATCCATGGCATTTCAGCCTAAGCCTTTGAAATTTGAGTTCTTTGGATCCATCCCCTTTCCTTGCATCTTTTGATTTGTGGAAGGCACCAGATATTTGTAAAGTTTCGTACGTCAACTGTCAGATACAAAATAGCACTGCATGCCAGCTATCAAGTACTGTACGGCCGAATTCTAAATACCATTGCATGCCAACAGCCACATGCGAAATACCATTGCATGCCAAATATCAACAATTGTGAAATTCAAAATACTGCTGCAAGCCAACTATTAAATACTGTTGATAGAAAATACCGTTACACGCTAGTAATCAAATACTGTTGAAGTCTAACAATTTGTAGAGGATGGTTACAGGTAGGTAGCCGTGTTGGTCTGGATCGAAGTAAAATAAAAAAAATTCCTTCAGTAGCACCTTAAAGACCAACTAAGTTTTTATTTTGGTATGAGCTTTCGTGTGCATGCACACTTCTTCAGATAATTTGTAGAGGAAAAACTTTTGTTTTTGCAGCAAAAACAGAGTCCTGTAGCACCTCAAAGACTGCAGAATTTATTATGGCATGAGTTTTCAATCAACACTTCACACATCTAACAAAATGGACTGTAGTCCAAGAAACCTCATGCTGTTGTACATTTCTTGGTGTTTAAGGTGCCACAATACTACGCCACTGAAAACCCAGCATAGTGTTTCAAGGGACAGACTACAACGGGGAAGACTTGAATTCAAATTCTCACTCGGCTATGAAGCAAACTGAGTCATCTTTCTCCTTTGGCAATCACTCATAGCTGAGTAAGTTTGTCTTCTATAAACACTGTTTTAACAATGAGTCTGTAAGTAACTATGGAGGCCAATTCTGGATCCACACGTCCTTCCACAGTGGGGACATAGGTTTCCGGGTGGGAGTTGATCACAGTGTGGATTTGCCACGTGTGCCTTAGCATGTTTCTCCCTTGCGTCCTGAGTTCGAGTGTCTTCAAAGCCCATGACACCTTTGGTCAAGGCTGTTCTCCAATTGGAGCGCTCGCAGGCAGTGTTTTCCCAGTTGTTGGTGTGTATACTACATTTTAAAAGATTTGCCTTGAGACAGTCTTTAACCTCTTTTGTTGGCAACCAGCATTGCGCTTTCTATTTTTAAGTTCGGAATTGTTAGGGAAAATTCTGGGTGCGAGGCTGCTCAGCCACCTCCCGCCCCCCCCCCCCGTGATTTCCATAACAGAATAGAGTAGTTGCTTTGGAAGATGATCATCAGGCACCCAAACAATATGACCAGTCCAACGAAGTTGATGTTGAAGAATCATCTCTTTGACACTGGTGATCTTTGCTTCTTCCAGTATACTGGCATTCATTCGCCTGTCTTCTGAAGTGATGTGCAAAAAATTTCGGAGACACCGTTGATGGAATCTTTCGAAGAGTTGGAGATGGCGTTTATAAGTGGTCCATGTTTCACAAGCATACAGTAAGGTTGGTAGTACAATAGCTTTGTAAGCGAGCATTTTGGTTTCCCTGTGAATGTCCCGGTCCTCAAACAAGGGTGGTCTAGGACAAAGGGGTCCAGTGAATGCTCCCTGACTCAAAAGTTCCATAGGCCTTCACTTTTGATCTCCAAACCACAGAACCAGTCGGAACACACAGATACCTACAGACAACCATTTGATTACAGTGTATATTACAGCAGAATTGCCTATTAGGCCACCTGGGCTTTTTCATAATGGGGTCTGGATGGTTCCTCACTACAGCAATAGGCAAGCAAGTCAGACAGGCCTTGCTTTGATGTTTGGGCAGTGCCCCTGCCACTTTTAGTCCGTCTTTCTCCACTCAGCCTGAAATGAAAAACTTCCAAGTCGAAACGGGATTGAGGAAAGTGGGTACCCGTATTGGGGCTACCATTGGAGATGGTGGAAGGTGCCCGTTGCAATAGGATTTGTAGTCTATTTCTTCAATACCCACAGCACTGTGATTGTCAGGGGATTGTTGAGGCTACTCTCGAGTAAAGAGACTCCAGTCCGCACTGTCTTTAAGAGTTTTATTGTGCATACTATTTACAGTGCAGAGATAACAGAGAACATGACCTAGTCTGATTCAGAACCTGGCAATGGCTGCCTCCTGCTTTTCGGCCAGCATAAAAGCCTGGGCACCCCAAAACGCTGCCCCTTCGCCCTACGTGTGGGCGCACGCCTCAATTCGGGCGCCGGAAGGAGAGGTTTCCCCTCTTGCTGGCTGGGGTAGCGCCTGGGCTCCGACATCTCGCTGAGTCCCTCATCCGCTGACCCTCGACGAGAGGGCTCTGACATGTCTCTGAGCCCTTCCTGCATTCTCTGTTCTCCACTAAGCCCTCTCTCCAAACCGCTCCGTTCCTCATTCCCTCCTCCTGACTCGCTGCTTGTACTGTCGCTGGGCGAAGTGCTGGTCAGGATGATGGGGGGGGGGAAGGCTACCTGTAAGGAGTCCCCCTGACAGTGATGAATCAGGAAACTTAACTTGGTCATGGCAGCGGCCGCTGGGGAACACACAAAAGGATGCAATTAATTATTATTGTTTTGAATCTTATTGTGGTGGTATCTTCCTTGGCGGGTTGTGCAAATCACTTTTCTGAATAATGGTTTTTTTAGGGCAAGGGCACCGGGGATGAATTTATGGAGCCAAGTGGGCAGTGGCCCGAAAACGGTTTGGGAACTACTCTGCTAATGGGACAAGTGTGTTGGATGCTGCTCAGTGTGTTAGAAGACTGTTTCGCAGTGTGTTAGAAGACTGTGGTCGCAGAAAAACACCAAATAGTGCAGTGGCACCTTCGTGAATAATAATGATAATAAAACGATGGTATGAAGATTTTGTGGACCATACGACATTTGTTAGCGCAAGAAGAGCCTGTGTTCTCAGCTTCTAAATACAATTGGATAGTAAAACGTCACTGCACGCGGCACGAGGTATTAAATACTTTTGGAAGTTCCATTCCATTCCGCGTCGTGGCAAGTGTCCATGTTTGTGTGTGTTCATATTCTTCTGGTGATTTTCTAGATTGCCAAGGAGCCCCCCCCCCAAGTAATAAAGGATTGTATTTTTACATTGTTGTAGCCTGCCCTGGGACTTTCCGGTGAATGGCAGGTAAGAACTCTAATAAAGGTCCAATTAGCCGAGGCCACTCAGCATTTAAAGTGGCAGCTGGAGAGAAATAACTTTCTACAATAGGTTCCCGATAATGTTTGGTGGGATGAGGCTTTGTGATCTCGAGGCATGGGATTATAATTGAAAAGCAAAATTGATCTTACCTGAGGAAAACATCAAAATATAGGCACAGAGGAAGTTGCCTTATAGCAGGTGGATTTAATTGTCCCATTTCACCTGCCTTCAGAGGTGGGTCCTCCCCAGGGTCTCAGACAACAAGTCTTTCTGTTCAACTGGTGCTTGTTTGATTTTTTAAACTGGAGATTGAACCCTAAAAAAACCCCCAAAACCAAAACACCACCATTTTCCTCATGAGGTGGGCTGGATTTCTCCAGAAACTGGCTGCTTGTTTAGATGGCTATCGGTGTGTGTGGAATCCTCTTTGCTCTTTGACTATGACCAGGGGTTTGCAACCTAAGGCCCATGGGCCATAAGTGGCTCACGGGGGTCGTTTAACTGGCCCACAAGCTGCCCCCGAACTAAGCCGTCCGCTCGGCAAGTCCCTGTGCACTGCGCTAAACCAGCGCAGCGCGGCGTGGGGACTCACTTCTGCGGTGCCATAAATTGTGTCTGCGCAAACGCAGAGACCAGAAATCCCGTTGCGGGCGATCTGGCCCATGGAGGGATCTTCGCTGGAGTGAACTGGCCCAGGCGAGGTAAACCTTGCCGACCGACCCCTGGCTATGACTTTCCTTTTCAAGAGGCTTAACTTGAACCTAAAATAGCACCCCACCCTCCCTGCAAGCCTTGGTGTTTTCAATACATAAACCAACTGCTCTTTTGCAAACTGTTTCCACATAGTTTTTAAATCCCAATGAGGTTCATCGCGGCGGGGAAATGGCCTCATACTCAATCAAAAGTTGGTTTCTGTTTGCGGTAAATGAGGGAGACACAATGCCACAATCCACTGCTAATAGGTTTCCCCCCCTCGAGCTTCTGTTGAACCTTATCTTCCCCACCTGGTGCCTTGGTGCTTAACATCATAACGCCTGCTTTTCTGCTTCATGCATCAATTTGCTCCGGATGCCAAGAAGAGACTCCCTTGCGTTTATATTGACGAGAGGTCTCTCTGTAATTCTGGGGCTACGTGTGCGGGTTGGGTGGGAATCGTTTTGCAGTTCAGTCGTGCCAATGCTTGCTTGCTTGCTTCCTTGCAATGTGTGGTTGTTCGAAGTGTTATTACTTCATGCCCACACTTCCATTTTTTGCCCTTGTCAACATGCCCTCAGCCTTGTTCCTGCACAAAACAGGGAAGGCAGTGTACCTGTTGGGCTGGTAGGTAGCTTAGTGTAATGTGCTTTTGGATGCCCAATCTTATCAGGAGGCACCCGGATGCATCTGGCGTGAGCTGAAGCTGCTAAGTAGTAACCAAGGGCAACCTCTGGCAGACATGCAGGCATCATGCAGAGGCCCTTGGTGTATTTTGAAGACACATTAAATGTGGTAGTAAAGTGTTCCAGCGCATCTGTTGATTCGAGTTTGCGGGTGCCAGGCACCTATAATTCCTGGACCCAGTAAATGCTGGAATTTAATCAAGGCTTGGGGTGTTAAACTGGGTGCCAGACCTCTTTAATCCCTGGATCCAGGAAGTGTTAAACCCTAAAGTACCCAAGCTAGTTTTCTGTGTCGAGGTAATTGCTTGGGTTGCTTGAGAGAACAAAGGAAGGTTATTGGGCCATTCAGAAAGAACCAGGAAAGGTGATGGGCTATTAAGAGAACCAAAGAAAGGGGGCTCTGTGCCAGATACCAGAAGGGTGGAGCCCCTCCTTCAGCTCTTGGATAGTGAGGACAAATGCTGGAGTTTAGAACTGAAATGCATTAGTATGTACAGCTGCAGATTGGAGAGGCAGAGCGCAATGGCTGATTTTTGTTTGAATCCAAGGCTGCGGCTATGGAAGAAACAAGTCCATTTTGGGATGTTAATGTTGCGAACGCCTCCATCAAAGGCTCAGGTTGCATATATGTGTAAACATGCCCATATATCATAAAGACACCACGGTCTCTGCTGTGCCTCATTCCCAAAAGGAAACACGAACTCTGGGTGAGTGGCTGGAACCCCTAGAATCTCACACCACTCAGAGATTGGGGTGGCATGCAATTTGCAACAATATCTTAAGGCCCAAGGAAGGCAGCTTTGCTGAAGCACCTTCTGACCGGCACTCAGCATCCAAACAAATGCAAAACGACTTGGGAATGCATCAAGGACACAGATGGAGTGCTGTTAGCACAAGTGATCGGATTTTTGCATTGCTTCAAAGCACGGTAAGAGGGTCGACAGGTGTAAGGGGAAACAATTAACTGTGAGAAAGAAAAGGTACATCAGTAAACAAGGTTGTGTGGGGAAATGTCCAGTCTTGTTTCACTGGTAAACAGGGACCTGCTGACAACAAATAGTATTTAGCATGTATGTACAGCATTACAACCTTGTAAGCACTTTGCATACAGGACCACATAATCATCACAACAACCCTGCAAAGCAGGCCAGTATTATTTAGGTAATTTTGCAGGTGGGTGTGCATCTGGGGCTAAGGGTGAGCAGATATACCTAAAACAGGAACAGGCATGTTTCCCATCTTCTGGAAGATGACTCCAACTTCCGTTCTATGCTTTTTTTGTGACAGATGACGGATGCAACTTGCTTTCCTCCACCGAGATCCCTCTCAGTTTACGAGGGGAGCAGAGCCAGCTCTCAGCTCCAGTATCTCTTCAGCCCAAGTCTGATAGTATCAAATCTATCAATTAATTCCAAGTCAGCAGCTCCCTTTGGAAACTTTCCTGTTGAAGTATGGCTAAAGGAGTCTCACCCACACTGACCAAACCTTTTAGTCTTTCAACTGGGTCTTCTGTCCCATTGGAAGAGATCCAGCCTGCTGGATCAGGCTGAAATATTTGTTCCAATTTGCTCAGTGATATTTCCTTCCAAATAAGGGGCATCTTAAGGAAAAGCAGGACATTCTGGCATCAAACTGGGACGGCTTCTGTAAATCCGGGATGGTCCCTGGAAAATAGGGACACCTGGAGGGTCTGTAAGACCTGTTTTTGGAACATCTGCAGCTTGAACCTAAAGCATTCTTAAAAAGAAGTCTGGTGCCACAATAGTGTGCCCAAGACTGCAGCCTGATTTTGTGCATGCTTACTCCGAAGTAAGTTCCACTGTGTCCAACAGGGGTTTCCTCCCTAGCACTTGTGCAGCCCACACCATACAGTTAAAGCACATGGGCCCCTGCAGATCTTAGGAACTGTAATTTCCCTCTAACAGAGCTATAATTCCCAGCACCCTGAACAAACTACAGTTCCCAAGTTTCTTTTGGGGAATTCATGTGCTTTAAATGTATGATATGTGGTCATACAGGGGAAGCCAATGCCTGTTTACTCAGTGAATCCTGTTAAGTTAAGCTTATATAGGACTGCTACTTCAGAGCTTGTCAGTGTGGCCTAGTGTTTAGATTGCTGGACTGGGACCTAGGAGACCAGGGTTCAAATCCCCACCGCCATTAAGTTAACTGGGTGATCTTGGGTTTAGTCTCTCTCTTGGCCTAACCTACCTCACAAGGTTGTTGGGAGGGTGGCATGAAGAGGAGGTGGGGCCATGTACAGCATCCTGAGATCCCTGGAGGAAGAATAGGATGTTGTTATGTACTGAGCTGAATCCTAGAACAATAGGATTCAGAATCAGCGGGAGCTACCCAATCCAACTCCAGGTGGAAGTGAATCCGCAACCTGATTGGCCTGCTGGAGCAGCCAATCAGGCGGCTGGCAGAAGTGAATCTGCTACCTGATTGGCCTGTAGGAGCAGCCAATCAGGCTGCAGGCAGAAGTCAATCCACAATATAATTGGCCCACAGGTGTAGCCCTGAAGTAGCCAATCACGCAAGGCCCATTGTGTAAATAATGTATATAAGCAGATGGTTTTGGGAAAAGAGCCATTCGTCTTCTCTTCTTCTCCTTGATGAATATGAGCTGAATAAAGAGCATGAAATTCACTCTCGACTCCGAGTATATTTCACTGGCGACGAGGATGGGATCCTGCTGAGCTGACCGCCACCACGCACTGCACCGCAGCACCGCCACCTGCTGCACCGCTGCATCGCACCGTGCATCCAGGCTTCAGCTCCAGGACCCAAGGAACCCAGAATGGCAACCGACAGCAGCTTCTTGCCATTCAAACCAGCATCAGGAGACTGGGAAGGGTACGCCGCCCGTTTCAACTTCCTCCTGCAAGCGAAAGAAGTCACCAACGATGCCATGAAGAGGGCGACATTCTTCAGCGTCTGTGGAGAGGAGACGTTTGAAATCGCCCGGGCTCTCCTTGCACCTAGAGATGTCGCTACCGTCTCTTACAAAACAATAATGGAACGGCTGAAGGAGCACTTTTCACCACAGCCCTCGGTGGTAGCTTGCCGAAATGCCTTCTACGCAAAGCGGCAAGCCCCGGGGGAAACCATAACTGGGTTTGTGACCTCCCTCCGCCAAGCCGCCCGGTTATGCAACTTCTCAGAGTTGGAGAACATGCTTCGTGACCGCCTCGTCGGTGGCCTGAGGGACGAGATGTTGCAACGACGCCTCTACGCCAAAAAAGACCTCACGTTCCAGATTGCTCTGGAGGAAGCCCTGGCAACCGAAGCCGCCGAGAGGTCAACGCAAGAGGCACGACCGGCCCCGCCATCCCAACCGAGGGTCTACCACGAAGACCTCACCGACGAATCCGAATCTGACAGGGAGGAAGTACACCGAGTACAGCGGCGCACTCAAGCAGCACACACACCACAGCAGCCTCGACGAGAAGGAGGGAACTGTGCAAGCTGCGGGGAGAACCACGAGAGGAGGACCTGTCGTTTCCGCAACGCAGAGTGCAGGCAGTGCAGAAAATTGGGACACATCGCCCGAGTGTGTCGGGCTCGACTCACCCGTCGACAAGCATCAGATGACCGACCCAGGAGCCCCAGGTCACACGGCACCATGCACCAAGGCAACTCGACGGAGATCACGGACTACCAGGTATTCCAGTTGCCCCATCCCAGCACAGAGAAAATTTATATAGAGGTACAGATAGAGGGAGCCCCATGCCGCATGGAGCTGGACACGGGTTCAACTCTATCCATAATCTCGGCCCGAACATTAAGGGAACTGTGCCCTAATGGGGGTCCCAAACTAAGGCCGGCCCCATTCACCCTCCGGGACTTCCAGAAACGTAAGGTCCCTACAATGGGGGTGGGGACCTTCAGGGTGCAATATCAAGGGCGAAAGCAACAATTGGACTTGCTGGTAGTTAAGGGCCCCTACGTTAGCTTACTGGGACTGGCATGGTTTGGACCTCTGGGGCTAGCCGTTACCGGGGTGAACCGCACTAGCTTACAAGTGGACGTGGACGCCATATGCAAAGAGTTTCCAGGGGTTTTCGATGGGGCATTGGGACGATATACAGGACCCCCCATTGCCCTACAGCTAGACCCCGCTGTACGACCCATCAGGCACAAGGCCCGCCGGGTCCCGTTCGCCCTGAAACCCCGCATAGACGAGGAATTGGACCGGCTCGTGGAGCAAGGAGTGCTGGAGCCGGTGCCCAACGCCCCCTGGGAAACTCCAATTGTCACACCCGTCAAGCCTAACGGTTCGGTCCGCATCTGTGCAGACTACAAATGCACCATAAACAAGGCTCTCACGGCCCATGCATACCCAGTGCCAGTGGTCAGCCATGTCCTCGCCACCCTGCCTGGGTCAAAAATCTTTGGCAAACTGGACTTGGCCCAAGCATATCAACAGTTGCCTGTGGACGAAGCCACAGCAGAGGCTCAGACGATTGTGACGCACAGAGGGGCATTCAGAGTAAAGCGGCTGCAATTTGGCGTTAGCGTGGCACCAGGCATATTCCAGAATCTAATGGACTCTCTCCTTAAAGGGATTCCTGGCGTCACCCCCTTCTTCGATGATGTACTGATCGCCGGGCCCACACCAGAGGAATTTGAGGACCGCCTCCGCTCCGTCCTGCACCGTTTCCAGACGGCGGGCCTCAAGGTGAAGCGGGAAAAGTGTTTACTGGGAGTGCCGCAGGTGGACTTTCTGGGATTTAAGGTGGACGCAGAAGGGGTCCATCCAACCGGTGACAAGGTACGGGCCATTTGTGAGGCCCCAGCGCCCAAGAGCAAGCCCGAACTTCAGTCATTCTTGGGACTATTGAACTTTTACCATGCCTTCCTTCCCCATAAGGCAGCGGTAGCGGAGCCCCTACACAGACTCCTAGATAAAAGGGCCCCTTGGGTGTGGGGCCAGCGACAAAGGGCCGCATTCCAGGCAGTCAAGGACTTGCTCGTCTCAAACTCGGTCTTGGCACACTTCGACGAGAGGCTGCCAGTGGTGCTGGCATGCGACGCCTCTCCCTATGGCATCGGCGCTGTCCTGGGACACCAACTCCCGGATGGAAGAGAGGTGCCGGTGGCATACTTCTCCCAGACGCTTGCTGCAGCCGAACGAAACTACTCACAGATTGACAAGGAGGGTCTGGCAATCGTGAAGGGCGTAAAAAAATTCCATGATTTCTTGTACGGGCGGCCCTTTACCATAGTGACTGACCACAAGCCGTTGCTTGGCCTGTTTGCCCCCGAGAAGCAGACCCCCCAAGTGTTGTCTCCACGTGTCCTCAGGTGGTCAATTTTTCTTGCCGGCTACCAGTATGCACTAATCCACCGCCCTGGGAAGGCGATGGGCCACGCAGACGCACTCAGCAGGCTACCACTACCAGAAACAGGCCCCGACCCAGCGCCTGCGCAAGAGGTTATGACCCTGGAGCTGCTTCCCGACCGACCCATTCAGGCACAAGAAGTTGCGCACCATTCCACAAAAGATAGGGTCATCTCCCGGGTCCTGGACTGGGTGTGGCGAGGATGGCCCAGCAGCAGCCCCGGGCCAGAATTCGCTGGCTACACAAACCGCAAACATGAACTGTCGGCCCACAAGGGGTGCCTGTTATGGGGAAGCAGGGTTGTTGTTCCCCAGCCCCTCCGCAAAAGGGTCCTCACAGCCCTACACGAGACACACCCAGGGGTAGTGAGGATGAAGGCCCTTGCCAGGAGTTATGTGTGGTGGCCGGGGATTGACAGAGAGATAGAGGCCTGGGTCCAACACTGCCAGACCTGCCAAGAATCCCGCCCGGATCCCCCAAGGGCCCCAGTCCAGCCCTGGGAGTCCGCCCGACATCCATGGTCATGCTTGCACGTGGACTTCGCTGGCCCCTTCCAGGGAAAAACATTCTTCATAGTGGTGGATTCCTACACCAAATGGCTGGAGGTCGCACTGGTACCGTCCACTTCTACGGCGGCAGCCATCCGGGTACTACGTAAGCTGTTTGCAACCCACGGGCTCCCTGACACCCTCGTCTCGGACAATGGAACCGCATTCACGTCAGAGGAGTTCCAGACCTTCACAGCGCAGAACGCCATCCGCCACATCCGCTCAGCACCATTCCACCCTGCCACCAATGGCCAAGCGGAGCGCATGGTGCGGACCACCAAGGACAGCCTCCGCCGCATAACACAAGGGGACTGGGAATACCGCCTTGCCGCATTTCTTCTAGCACAGCACAGCACCCCAAGCACAACGACGGGCCGGAGCCCAGCTGAACTACTCATGGGCCGGCGCCTTGCAACTAGACTGGACCGACTTCACCCCGACAGAGCTCAGGATGAGGTAGTGGTGGGGAAAGGCAGGAACCCCCGGACATTTGTGGCCCAGGACCCAGTGTATGCAAAGAATTTTGGGGCAGGCCCAGCATGGGTACCCGCCACAGTCACCAAGGTGACCGGTCCCGTGTCGTACGAGGTACTAACGGAAGGGGGGCAATGTTGGCGCCGCCACTGCGACCAGCTACGGCGACGATTCCCAGGAGGAACCCGGGAGGAGAGCGGGACAGAGGGGTCCCAAGGGGACAGCAGGGCAGGGAGGCCTGTAGAGCGAGAGGGGTGGGCAGGGGAAGCAGAAGCAGTAGGCACAGAGGGGCGCCCCGAGGCTGGAAGGACACCGGAACCAGAGTCACAACCTAGTGGTTCAGTGGCGCCAGACCAGACAGCCCCGGCACAGCCAGCAGCCTCGGAACACGAGCCAGAACCAGAACCCCTGACCAAGGAACACCCCAGGCCACAACGCACACGGAGGCGGCCAGCAGACCTTGGGGACTACGAATGCAACTTCCCGGGCAGGACTGGAACTTAGAGGGGAGGGGTGTTATGTACTGAGCTGAATCCTAGAACAATAGGATTCAGAATCAGCGGGAGCTACCCAATCCAACTCCAGGTGGAAGTGAATCCGCAACCTGATTGGCCTGCTGGAGCAGCCAATCAGGCGGCTGGCAGAAGTGAATCTGCTACCTGATTGGCCTGTAGGAGCAGCCAATCAGGCTGCAGGCAGAAGTCAATCCACAATATAATTGGCCCACAGGTGTAGCCCTGAAGTAGCCAATCACGCAAGGCCCATTGTGTAAATAATGTATATAAGCAGATGGTTTTGGGAAAAGAGCCATTCGTCTTCTCTTCTTCTCCTTGATGAATATGAGCTGAATAAAGAGCATGAAATTCACTCTCGACTCCGAGTATATTTCAGATGTAAATGTAGCAATAAATAAGATTTGGACCGATATCTAAATACTGTAACAAGGTGCTGATTTTGCATATTTTGGCAGGGGCCTTGGCCCATAGCTGCCAAGTTATCCCTTTTTTTAAGGGAAATTCCCTTATGCTGAATAGGCTCCCTCGTGAGAAAAGGGAAAACTTGGCAGCTATGCCTTGGCCACAATTGCAGTTTTGGAAGAATTCTGATCTCAGTAACCTGGACTTGGCATATTTCTATCTCACAGAAAGATGAAAGTTTCCAGGGTCGTTTCTTTGCCATTTGGTCTAATTTGGCTCAGAGAAGCCAGGTACTGTAGTGTATTATTTTTATTGTATTTATTATTATCTTTATTTATATACCGCCTCCTTCCCTGACATGTAGCTTACAGTTAAAATAGAAACAGCTAAAACATAGGGAGGAGGTGGGGGAAGAGTAATCCTTAAAATAAATAAAGAATAAGGTACCACAAATGATAGGATTTAGTACAGGCCAAGGGCATTATATATAAAAATACAATGAGGAAAATCACGCAATTGTTTATATATAAACAATTGCGTGATTTTCCTCATTGTATTTTTTATTATTGTGTTGTATTATTATACGGTACTTACAAAATTTTCACTAGTAAACTGCGTTAGCTGTGCCATATATCCTTGTTGACAGTTTACTGACAGCTTCAAACCATTTCCTATTTAATTCCTTCTTCCCCGCAACCTGCTTTGTCGCTATTCAAATTCAGTTAAGGAAGTACTGTAGAATAAAATAGCAAATAAAAGCAGCATCTGCAGGCTTGAACTACACAGCCCACAATCCATTGCGGCTCCCGCGCGCGATTTGCGGCCTGGCTCCCTCTTACCCAGCCTGCCTTGCGAACACGCCCCTTTGCCCCAAGGCACCCTGGGACATGAAGTCTACCCCCTCCCCTTTTCAGCTCCCACAAGTTCTTTCGGGAAAGCCACGAGTCGGAAAAAACTTTCCAGCCGGCCTAGTCCACCTTCCGCGGGACGGGCTTGTTGCCCTGGGCAACCAGCTTCTCAGCCAACCGGAGCCCGGCGCGCGGGGGGCGGGAGGCGGGCCTCGAGGGGCGGCGGGCCAATAGCGCGTCGGTGGGCGTGGCGCGGGTCTCCTCGGGCACCTTGTCCCTTCTTCTTTGCGGCCTAGTCGGCGCTCGAGTGCGCGACCCTCGCCGGCAACCGGGGTCGTGATGGGCGGCGGAGGCAGCGCCCCGCGGAGGGTCACCTTCGAGGCGGACGAGAATGACAACATCACGGTGGTGAAGGGCGTCCGGGTGAGAGAGAGAGGGAGGGAGGGAGGGAAGAGGACAGGCCGACCTTGCAGGGCTGTCGTGCACAGAAGGGCTGCTGCCTTGATCTCAGCTGCTGCTGATTTACTGCGTCTAACTTTATAACTCTGTCCTGCGTGAATAGAAAAAAGCACCGTTATGTTCAATGGTGTATACTCCCAGGACAGTTTAGCATGATGTTTTCTGCTGTTGCAGTTCAAGCTGCTTTTCAAGGCACAAGAACAGGCCAGGCCAAGTATTTTCCTCTGCACGTGGACCTTTTGCCTGAACCTTTATTTTAAGTTCAGCTTGTGCAGTCCAGGTGCATAATGCTCATTGATAAAGCTTGCCATTACGCAACATGGATAATTTCAGTTTATGATGCCCAAGGAAACATTCACTCAGGCATGTGCATTGTGCACCTTTGATTCCTGCTCTTCTTGGTAGGTTCTTGCCTGCTCAGAGAGACTGGCCAGTTGTTCTAGGGGCTATGGTGAAATACTCTCAGAGTGGGCATTTCTGCCCTACTGCCTTGAAGAAGCTATTTGTAAAACTGCTGCTTTAAAAAAAGATAAAGTTAGATTCCTAGACTTAACCATCTGGTCTCCCATATTCAGGTGATCCAGTGGGTAGTGGTAGCAACTTAACTGCTGGAACTTCTGCATGGTAGTGATTTCCTTGACCAGCTGAGCTTCAGGCTCAGTTTTCGGACAGAAAATGCCTTGGCTACTCTAGTGGGACACCCGTGAGCATAAGACCTGCTGTACCAGGCCACTGGCCACCTTGTCCAGCATCCTGTTCCCACCGTGGCCAACCAGATGTCTATGGGAAGCACGAAAGCAGGACCTGAGTGCAACATTTTACCTGCTTGTGACTCCCAGCAACAGATGTTCAGAGGCATATTGCCTCTGACAGTGGAGGCAGAACATATTCCGTCATGACTAGTAGCCATCGATACCTCCCATGCCAGGCGATAATCAACATGGGCACCTTGCCTCTGCCTATCTTGGTTTCTACACCACTGACCCTGGTATCCATCACAATAGCCTGGCAGGGTTGGGTAGACGGTATCACATTTCAGTATTTCTGCTCCTTCGTGTCAAATCTGCGGAGGGTTTCCATCCTGCTCCCCTGCTTTGCTGCTTTCTCCTGGTTCTCCTTTAACCTTCTTGTTCCTTCCATTTTAACCTTGCCCTTTCCGCTCTATTACAGGGTGCACAACTCTCTCATTACTTAAATATTTTTGAAAGCACGTTCTATCATTGTCACGGCAGGGGGAAATTTTGCCTGGCTTGCAGCGGGGAAATTTGTGGGTGTGAGATGAGCAGAACAGGTGTCTGGCTGTTCTGGTGTGATCCTCTTCAATACAGTGCCGCGTATGATTCAGTCTGTGATGAAACACAGGTCTTAGTGAGGTCTCGCTGAGAAACATAGCATGAAAATAACTTAAAGGTTTCTAGCTTGTGTTAATGACAAAACACACATTTTAGTCTTGAACTGCATAAACTTTCAACAAAGGCTGTGATTCTGTACATACTTACATAAGTGTAACGCCCACTGAATGCAGTGGGACAGCTTTTGAGTAAACACACATAGGATTGCAAGGTAAGCCTGCAGCCAGGCACATTGTTACTTGGAGGCAAGTGCCCTGGAACTCGTTTATTTTCTAATTAAGCACAAGGGTTTGTGTAAGGCTGCACAGTTGCTTGATAGTAAGCCATACTGAGCGCAACAGGTCGTCTCTCTTAGTGAGCTTGCAACGGACCAGGCTGCATATGGTTTGAGGACTGCAGTTTTCAAAGCTAGGAAGTAGTTATACCTTGGTTGTCAGAACGCTTTGATACTTGTACGTTTTGGCTCCCGAACCATCGAAACCCGGAAGTGAGTGTTTCGGTTTTCAATCAGAAGCTGCATTTCGGTTTCCAAACGTTTTGGAAGTCGATTGGACTTTCAGAACGGATTCCGTTCGACTTCCAAGGTATGACTGTAATAGCTAAAGGTTCTTATGATAGAGCTGCATCCTTGTCAGTAGGGTAATTTTTACTGAGTTCCAAATTACTCCTCTCCCTGGGACCTAGCCAGAGTTTGAATTTGAGTTGTAAAGCGCCATAGGTTATGGTTTGAGGAGGGTAGGTCCGTGTGCGTGCGTGTTTTGTCCATTTGTCTCCTACTGGCTGCTGGAGCAGTTTTAATCTATTGTAATGGATTGTATCTTGAATGATTTGTTGTGAGGCCCCTTAGAGGACAATCTCGCGGAAGGGTGGGATACAAATATTTTCAATAAACACAGACGATAATGAACCCTGGAATTAGAGCTTCTAATGCCCACCTTCCAATGTTTGTTTCCTTACCTTGTCATGTCCCTGCACTTATATTTTCCTTTTGTCTTGACGACTCCTGTCCTTTTCTCAAAGAAACTTAGCAAAGGGCCTCTGTGCCATGGAACCTGGGGTCATCGTTTCTGAAGCTTATGTAAAAGCTCCTACCAACAGCACTTCAAAAGAAAAATGAAAGGCGAATGATGAAACAGGGAAATATTGGGGTGGCACTCGAGGAAGAGTTTGTTCCTTCTGTCTCTTTGATTTCTTCACACTTCTCCTGGCCCCTGCTTTCCGTTAGTCTCTGCCAACAATTCTTTTATTCCTCCTCCTCCCTTTGTTCGTTCACCTGTAAACAGGCACGCTTGTGTCCCTGTGACACTTAACACAGCTTGAAGTCCTGTTTCCTCAAGAAACTGTAGAGTTGATGCTGGATAGCACCTGGATATCCATTGCTGCAACAGCGTGTTAGTTTACCAAATAGACAAGGAAGCCTTGCCTATGGGATAGTGTGCATAATGTTTGCCTTTGGGGATTTAACATTTACACGTATATTTCATTTATTTATTTCTTTATGAAAATATTTGTATACCACTATTAATTTTTTTTGAAAAAACCAAAGCGGTATGCAACAATAGAACATAAAACCATGTAAGAAAAAAACACATAAAAAAGTTAAAAATCAGATGACGATTATGGAAAGATGTATTCTTAATGGCCTGCATAGGCTTCGTGGAATAGGCAAGCTAATATATCCTGTTAGTCCACGAAACTGATATTTCTGCAGCACAATGGAACTTCAGTTCCTCTGCCTTAGTTTGGCACATGCATCCCAGTTCTATCCACACTTGAATAGCAGCCCCAATGATTTAAAATGTATTTACTTATGCTGAAGTTTTTTCTAGGATTGTAGCCTCTAGGTAGTAGCTGCAAAAGCATGCGGTAGTAAATAATGTCAGAGCAGGACCTGGGAGACCTGGGTTCAGATCCCCACTCGGCCATGAAGCTCCCTGGGTGACCTTGGGCCAGTCACTTACACTCAGCCTAACCTACCTCACAGGGTTGTTGTGATGATAAAATGGGGAGGAGGAGAAGAATCATGTATACTACCTTGAGCTTCCTTGGAGGAAAAGGTGGTATATAAATGTTGATGATGTTGATGAAGATGATTTATTTTTTGCATAGTGAGGATTCAACGGTGTTTTTAGCTCAGATAGGCTGGGGCAAATGTATTTCCAGGACTGCCAAAGCATTCTTGTTAGTTGCTTTAAAAAGTGTTTATCAGATTTCGATACCTAAAAGAATGTGTTTTCTGCTGCTCAGAGCTAATATAAAATGGGGGGCGGGGGGAGAGAAGTACATTATACCTGGAGCTAGACCCAAAGACAGTGTGGGAAATACATATTTTTGATAAGCCAACTTATGATGTTTTTGTGTTTTTTTTTTGCTTCAATGTCTCCTCAGCTGTCTGAAAATGTTATAGAGCGTATGAAGGACCCTTCTTCAGCAAGTGGGAGATCTCAGAAATCGGGCTCAGGTGGTCACGGCACTTCAGGTATGTGCACACCTCTGGCTATAAGAGATAAGAATCAAAATGCAGCTCTGAAATTATTTCAGTAAACCCTGAAGTCTTTTTGCAGAGCTGATTCCAACCATTCATTTGCCTTCTTTTGACTTTCTGCAAGAGTGGGGTGGATTTTTTTACGATGCTTTTGTTTTTACGCACCCTACTGAGTTTCTCCCTTGTTGCACGCAAACAACGTTTGCTCTCTGCTGTACTTTCACCTTACTTTGGAGATCTGACTTTGCAACTTTTGCATTATAAGATGATATGTCTGCTTTACCTCTGGGAGCCGTGAGGCTCCTTAAAAGATACTCAGCAGAATGTACACCTGGAAGTTAAGTTGCATGCACATAGTTTGATCTGTGGGACTACCATGGAAGCATACTTCCTGTGCCCTCAGTAGATGAAGATTTTCCCGTTAGAAATTGCCTAGATTTTCATAGTGCTAATTAGCTGACTCCCATAATATACCACCATCTTCCTCATTTCCAGAGCTGTATTGAAACTTTTAAAAATGAGTTTCTTCCCCACCTCAGAAAAGGGGACAAATGTATGTTTAGAATAATAGAATTGTAGAGTTGGAAAGGAACATTAGGGTCATCTAGTCCAGGGATGTCCAATAGGTCGCTCGCGATCTACTGGTCGATCCCTGCATGGTCTTGTCCCCCCCCCCCAAAGCTAAGCAACTTATGCCTCCCGAACCCCCAATAAAACGGGGCTTTCCCCGTCCCTAAAAAAACTCAACAACTTTGACCTGAACCCCTAAAAAACGGGGGTAGATCGCAGTCTCTTGGAAGTTGGCCCCCCTGATCTAGTCCAACCCCCTTGCAATGCAGGAATCTTTTGCCCAATGTGGGGCTCAAACCCACGACCCTGAGATTAAGAGTGTCCTGCTCTATTGACTGAGCTATATCCACAAATGGTACTTAGGAAGGGCCAGTGTTGCTGGCAGAATTGGGGTACGGGTAACTAGTGGGTACATCTGTCTCTCACCCTGAAGTTCGATGCAAGCTAGTCTCATCTTGTAGTACAGAGAACAGCAGTATCCCATTTTTAAGAGATGTTCATAGGCATCCTTAAACAAGGCCGTTGCAAGTTATCAAAATATTTGAAGGCCCCCTCCTCCCATACTCTAGAGTATTTCTATCCTATGTTTGTGCTTGCCAGTATAAGACGGATCTATTGATCTCAAGTAGGGCAGAAATTAAGTTACAACCATAATAAAGAAATCTCCAGCCTGCTTCTTGCAAACATCGTCTTTCAGTTATTTGAGTAACTTTAAACATACTGAAATATTTAACAAGCACAAAATCTTTAAAGTACATCTGTCATTCTTTCCTAGGGCTGTGTGATGACAAGTAATTCGATCAGTCTAGTTCGAGTGCGTTTCTTGAATGCATGTGCTAAAAGCAGCGCTTAGCCATAATAGACAAATTTAATGGCTTAATTTATTTTTTTTAACGCTACTGAATTCCTGAAAAGTCAGTGTATTATTTCAGGAGGAAGGCACAAAAAGGTTATGAAAAAGGAAAAGCGGGATTTTCAGTGTGGGATCCGTTTTCAGCATCTGCTTTCTCTGCTGTGGCTTTTCATTGAAGGATCAGTTGTTGCCATTTCGCTTTCTCCGTTGTGGAGAGCTTTCCATATGTGGCTCTTAAAGAGACTGGCAATTTCGAACCTTCAGCTGGGTGGCACGCTTTCAATATGGGAAGTTAGGTTAGACTGAGAGCTGTAACTGGCCTATTGGCATCCAGCGAGCTTCATGGGCGAGCCTGGATTTGAACACAGATCTCCATGGATTGCGCCGCTACAGCACATTGACTGTCTCAGTTGCACACATGCAACTTCTCTTGGTAGGTGGGTTTTGTCTGCTCCTAAAATTTTGAGCTGGCTGGACATAGGGTGTGAAAGTATAGTTGCCACCTACAACGAATGACTGGCTTTTGACATTTGGAGCTATTTGATCTTCATATCATTCCTGCAGTGTATTTATAGCACACTGCATTCTAGATTGCGTGGGTGTATCTCAGGGTGGCTAATCCTGCCTGAGACTGTAGGGTAGACTGCATAGCTTTCTGTCTATTGTAGAGCTGTGATCTTCTATTCTTCATTGCCACCTGTGACATCTCACCCAATGTGCCTCAGGCTGGTGTGATTTCGAGAAGGAGCCTCTTCATTCTCAAGGGGTACTTCTGTGATTTTTGCACACAGATGTATCTGGGTGGGGGCAAGGTGGGGAGGGGAAGTACAATGAATTTTGTAAGTACTTTTTAGTGAAATGTTCAGGAACTACAGCAATAATGATAAATTTATATTAGGAAAGATAACAGCTGTTATTTCAGCCAGCTAAAAGTAAAAGGGGTGCCACACTTCAGTTGCATGTCACATTTTCATTACCTTGAGATTATTTTTTGAGATGAAGTTGCTATGTAATGATTCCGAGTAATAATTCACAGAGCCTAACTTGATGGCCAAGAAGGGCAGAACACATAAATGTATGAACATGTTGAATATATGCTGCTGCACAGTGATATGGACTCATTTTGATATGAAAGCCATATTAGTTCTTGTGGTCCTTGAATGAGCAGATGAGGCGAAGGGACACGGATACCATCAAGAGAGATAAGTTTAATTTTGCCTGCAGCCACTTAGGTTTGCATATAATGGACTTGGCTCTGATAAATTGTGCAAAAGTTGTCCTCCTTGTGATTGTGCATACAAATTGAGCAATACTCAGATGGCTTAATGGTGCCTCGCTGGTGAGAAGGGAGATCACACATGAACTTAGGCAGGTAGGTCACTGTTACCAGGAGAGGTCACAGCTTCTGCAAAGTTCACCTTTACTGGAAAAGAATATTTAACAAAGTACGAAGGCTGGAGAAGTCACAGTAAGTTTTTCAGCTGGAGGTGAAAGGAAGAACAGACTTGATTATAAAAATCAGTGCATAGCAAAGTTTCATGTTTTTTGTTCTCTCTGTGATGAGGACAAGTGCAGTGTGCATTTACCAGTATTCATATATGTGTGATTTATATATGTATGTGGAGTTTTGCTTGGTTATGTTCCTTGGTGGTTTGGAAACTTTAAGGCAAGTTAAAAGTTGGTTATGTGATATATTTTGGTAGACCATCATAGAAAGATAGGCAGGTGTTTAAGTTTCACTGACCTTGAGGCAAAATGAGTAAAAATAAAAATAATGACAAAGGCTCTTGAATGATGATGATGATGATAATATTTATTCATTTATACCCCACCCATCTGGCTGGGTTTCCCCAATCACACTGGGCGGCTTCCAACAAAAGATTAAAATACAACAAAAGATTATTTTTGAACTCTGCTTTGGTTTCTCACATGGCTAATACTTTCCACATCTTCTTGGTTGCAGAGTGTAGTTCTTTTTTTTTTTTAAAAAAATATTTTTTTATTGATTTTACAACAAAACACGATATTTTAAACACATAATATACAAACAGAAATAACAAGAAAAAAAGAAAAAACAACATTACAACAATAACAAAAACAAACAAAAATCAAAATACGAAATCCTTTTCCTTTAACATTGTATGAGGAGACTTCCTCGAGTTCCCTCTATCTGCGGTTCATTTCTCCTTTATCTTTAGCAATTTCCAATTCATTATTTAAAACTCCTTACACTTTCAAATCTCTCATACATCAATTTACTTCACATATTTCTCAAACCGCAGTTTCTATAAACTTCTAAATCTAATCTTAATATGCAATTTTACCATATTTTTTAAAATAAACTTTGAAATCTTTCCACTCTTCTTCTGTCGCTTCTTCTCCCCGGTCGCGTATTCTCCTGGTCATCTCTGCCAGTTCCATGTACTCAATCATTTTCATTTCCCAATCGTCCACTGTTGGTAATTCATGGGTCTTCCAGTTCTTGGCTAGTAATACTCTTGCCGCCGTTGTAGCATACATAATTTTTTTTACATTTTTCTTGGGAATGGCAGAGTGTAGTTCTTGATTGCTTTCAGATTACAGAACTGAACATTAGCTGAAAACCCAAGTGAAACAATTGACAGCAAACAGTGAATATCAAATATGCCCCCGAACTAGGCACTGCTGAATAGCCAGGAGATGAGGCTCCCCCCTAAAAATGTACAATTTAATACCAAATCCTTCAACTTGGCATGGCATAACTTGAACGAGAGAGTCCTTTCCCCCTTACTGTGAGACTGAGGGGTCATAGGTTGTAGTTCATTGTTTTGCATTTGTGCCTGATGCCCAGGCCTCATAATGCATATGCACTCCTCTTGATGCACCAGCTCTCCCTTGGAGACATCGCCTGGTGAGCCGCCTCCTTCATACTCTCCAGCAGGCTGTGCCCCGGAGCCCTCCACAGGCTTGGAAGGGGCAACTCCTAGGTCTTGCACCTGAGGCATCTGGGAGGGCTTCTTCAGGCAGGCTCTGCTGCATAATCTTGTCTTCTCTGTCTCCCCTTCCATGGCCTCATCCTCCCCATCTCCCTTTCTGAGTCTTCAACCTTACGTGCCCCCTTGCTGCTGATCTGAATCCGAGGGCTCAGAGAGAACCATGTCAGTGGCAGAGTTTAGTAGGGCTGGCAGTGAAGGGCAGGGCTGTGCTGGCATTTAGGTGCTTTGTGCAACCGGAGCTTTGATCCTAGCCAAAGCCATGATTGCAGCTTTGCTATGGAAAGCTCACTTCTGTTTTCACGTCCCTTGGCTTTTGCTGTGATGGAATAAAGCACAGTTGATTCCAGTTGGATGAGGTCTTTGCGAGTTTGCTTTCCTGGGCTGTATTCCTGCATTACCCAACAAACCAGCCAGAGAACCAGGTGATCTGCTCTGGAACAGAAAATACTCTGCAGAGCTCTACATGATAAAACAGAAGATGGAAACAGATGAAGTTACAAAGGCAAACCTCAAAACTGTTTTGGTCACATCAAGTCAAATAACTTTAAAATTGCATAGAATGGTATCAAGACACCAAGTGAGACAAAAATGAGGAGACACAGAGTCAGCTGCCTTTATTGTATTAGAACTTCATCAATGCCCCTTTGATTTTCTGTCCTTTGACTTTAACTGCCTCCATATGAAAGGTCCTACTCCAGAGCTTGCTTCACCCTCCACGTGGCAACCCTTTAGAATAGTGGTTTTCAACCAGTATGCCGTGGCACCCTGAGGTGCCTTGAATGAAGGTCAGGGGTGCCTCTGTCCCTCTTTCCTTCCCTCCCTCCTCTGATGCCCTCTTGCGTCTCTGCCTCCCAAAGGCTTGTGTGCCTGTTTGTTGCAGCAGCCCTGGCTACAAGCTCCGCAGGCGAATGGTGCCTCTGGGGCTGGCCAGGGGGTGCTGGTTGGCAGGAGCTGAGGTGGCTTTGAAGTAAGCAGGCGAGGGAGCCCAGCCAGCCAGTCCACGAGAATGTAGCTGGTCAAGGGAGCCGTGGACTCCAAAAGGTTGAAAGCCTCTGCTTTCGATAATTGAAGATCGCCAGCTAGAAGCAGGTCTTCAATTGGAGGACTTCTGGTCACTGATTCTGGAAACTGGTCCCTTTCTGTTCGTTCTAACACTTCAAAAGTGTCCACAAAAGTGGAGAAATTATCTGGTTGATAGCACTTCCCTATATTTGTGCAAATAAGTATGCTGACCCTTAGAAATGTCTACGGGGCTCTTATGAAGGATATATAAATTATGTTGGAATACAATATCCAACAACTTTAGAGCCTGCACATTATATTTATTGTCCAAAGAATAATGAGAGGTTAGGAAAATATCTTCCAAGCCTAAGCCTAAAGGTAGCAAGAAGCTCTCGGCTGTTGTTCCAATTCGGGCATTAAAATCCCCACAGAGAAGTATAAATGCTATGGGGAATTTAAATGGTGAAGTTAAATCTGACCAAATCTTGGTTGTCAGTGACAGACTAATAGTAGCGGGAAGGTAGATGTTTATACAGAAAAGGAAGATTCCTAATTCAGTTTTGATTTGTACTGGCAAAATGTAATTATTTTGAGTTCCAAAATCTGCTATCCAAAGTGATACCGGGTATAAAGGAAGTCAAGCCCCCACTTTCTCAGCCCTGTATAAATTTACTAACAGCTGGCTGCTAGCTAAAAGATTTATAGCATTGTATGGTGGGGCGGGAGGAGGGTTAAATTCATGAGACCAAGCCTCTTGCAAACATATTATATCAAATTGCTGGAGCATACGGATAAAATCCTTATCTGCCTTTTTATTATCCCAGTCCGCCAGGTTCCAGGAAAAAATGTTAATACCTTTCTGGATGTTTTCTAGTCAGTTATGGTATCTTAAAGGGGGAGAGGTAAGGGTATTCTAATTTGCTTTACTATAATTACCCCTAGGCTGGGGCTTATTTTGAGCATTTGTTAATGGATAATCCCTTTGATTTCTAGAAAATAAGATTGTTAGCAGCATACATGGCCACATTTTTCTTGAAACTCTAAAGTGGTTTTTGACATGGCATGGGGGTCTGCTATTTAAAAACAGAACAGAACAAAACAAAAAATCTGGGCAGAATGAAGCTCTTGAGTGTGCCCCAAATACATTTTAAATCTTCGGCTTATGCGGGTAGCACAAACTTGGGATATCATGTAAGTATAAGGTGGCAACAGCTTAAAGTTATGTGTATGCCCTCTATCACAGACTTTTTGCCTTTGTTCGGTGATATGGAAGTCTACTAGTTTAAACAGAAAATATACACGCAGTAAGGCTAGACTCTGACTTTGGAATTCCTTCGTGAAGCCGAATGTACATTTCCCTTCTTCCCTTGTGTGCACTTTTATTATTGCATCCCCTTAGCTGGGTAATCCAAGCAGTAGGCTTAAAATTCTTGACCTTTGGAACCATAAATCTCTTTAATACCCTTTACAGCCCTTCTTAATCTAAGAGAAGAATGATAGGGGCTGATTTAACATTGTTCTGTTTCGCGTGGATACTCTGAATTGCATCTTTTTAGATATTTCTGCCCTCTATGGGGTGGGTATTTTTTTTAAAAGGTATTTCCCTACCTTCTGACCCACCCTTTTACTTCAGTCTTTTGTGGTTGTGTGGGAAGGCAATCCTAAAAGAACAGTCCAATAAAACTAGTAATTATTTGTTCCTCTAGACTAGAATGACCTTATACCATCTTTGTCCTAGCCACTAGCAGCCAACCCGAGTGTGTACTTATCGAAAGTGGCCTGGCTTTGGCTCCAGCCTCCAGGGAAATTGTACCACACGAAGAGAGCATTCTTTGCTTGCTGTAGGTTGCTGTAGATGAACATCATGGAAGAAATTATTCTCTAAGTACCATGGTGCCCAAGACATTTCAACTGATTAGGACTTTTCAGGGTTCTGAATTGTGCTTGTAAACGTACTGGGAGCCAATGTAGGTATTTCAGGACTGGTGTTATATGGTCTCAGCAGCCACTCCCAGTCACCAGTCTGGCTGCCGTATTCTGGATTAGTTGTACAGTGGTACCTCTACTTACGAATTCAATGCGTTCCGAACGCACACTTTTAAGTAAAAAAAAATTGTAAGTTGAATCCCATAGGAATGGTTTGGGAGAAAAAATTCGTAAGTCGAAGCAACCCTATTAAACTGCATCCAAGATGGTAGGCGGAGCTCCATTCGTAAGTAGAAACATTCGTAAGTAGAGTTATTCGTAAGTAGAGGTACCACTGTAGTTTCCGGGTCACCTTCAAAGGTAGTCCCACATAGAGCCCATTGCAGTAATCCAAGTGGGAGATAACCAGAGCATAGTTTTAAAAGATAAGAGTCCTTATACTATCTTTGTCCTAGGTGCTAGCCACCAACCTTAGTGTATACTTATTATTTTAGACAGCTGCCCCACCCTAGAGTTTGTTCCAGTGAATCTGGGCTCTTCAGCACTCGCAGGAGGCAATGTCCCTCCAGCCTTCCAGGAGTCTCTTACGTTGAGCAGGGTGAGTTTGGGCCTCACCCCCAAGGCTAGGTGGAAAAAGGCCCTTGCAGGGAGTGGTCTTCAGCACTCACAGCAGGGCATTCTTGTTGCTTTTCGCAGATCCTGAGTCCCGACACTCCCTTGTAACTGTGGTGTGTGTGTGTGTGTGTTTGTGTCCATGCTGAGAACTGCATTGCTGTAATACTTCTGGTTATGCCAGAACTTGTAGCTATTACGCTCAGCTTCCCTTTTCCCCACTCCAAGTCTGCCTGCATCTAGGGAAAATGTGAAGCCAGGCTGGAGATCAGTGTAGATACAGTGGTACCTCTACTTACGAATAACTCTACTTACGAATGGAGCTTTGTACGCCATCTTGGATGCGGTTTAGATAGGATTTTTTCTACTTACAAATTTTTAGATAGGGTTGCTTCTACTTACGAATTTTTTCACCCAATGCATTCCTATGGGATTCAACTTACATTTTTTTTCGACTTACAAATGTGCGTTCGGAACGCATTAAATTCGTAAGTAGAGGTACCACTGTATGTAAAAAGGAGTGATTTGAAGCACGAGATCCATTTAAGTGTGGTGCTGCCGTGGCGCCAGCCAATATGAAACGGGAGTGTAACAAACTTTGAAGGATCTATAGAATGAGCCAAGTGAGGATGAATATGATAGATGTTTAATTTAGGGTACCTTGGCGAGGGTGAAACTCAATTTACTCTCTTGAAAAGATCTGCTGAACGTGTCTGACCGATCAGATAGGGCTTAGCTCACCTCCCTGTGATAGCTTCTAAAGAATCTGCAGCAGTTTGATTGAGCAGTGGCTTGCCCCAATGTCCTTGACTCAAGTTCTTTGTTCTCCTCCTCCCCAGTTTCACAGAGCGCTGCTGTTGGTTAGTTGCGTGCTCTTTCAGAGGCCCGACATTCTTTTAGAGGAAAGGTTTCAGGGTCAATGTAAATGTATTGGAAGGTGAAATGCCTCCCCAGTAGGGTGCTTCTTTTAAAAAAGGAAAGGTGGGGGGAAGGAGAAGCAGTGAACATTATTTTTCCAGTATAATTGTTAATCTCCAACTCAACTGTGCACCTGTGTTACTGGACGGTGCAAGACAAAAGTCTCTGCAGGGCAAACTCATAGTGAAAAACCCAATTTTTTATTTGCTTTGGTATATCATAGGCTCTTCTGTTGGTCACACTTAACGCATATGCTCACCCAAACATCCATTGCGTCCGGTTGGATATTTAGAATCATAGAGTTCGAAAGGGACCCTGAGGGTCATTACACAAACCCACTGCAGTGCAGGAATACATGGGAAGACCACAATTGGGACAGGAGCGCTGTTTTCACATGCAATTCACCGGAAATGGTTTTCAGAGGCAAGTCAGCCTGCGACAATGGAGGTGCCTAAAGGATGGGTGCAAAAGAGAATGCAGATTATTTCCCTGCCACTTCTGTGCTGCACTTCCTTAGGCTTCTGTCATAACACGTCTCTTACTCTTCTGCAAATGGCAGCCTGGAGGTCAGGCACATGATGGAAGAGAAAGCCCTCTTTCCATAACTGCCCACCTCTCAGATGTCTTGTTCAGTGTGGGATTTCAGTGTGGGATACCCAAGGTTTGTATCCCTGCTCAGTGGTCAGGGATAAATTGCTAATCTCTGGCACCCCATCAATCACAGAACTGTTAACTTCAATTAACTGTTAACAATACAATTAAGGTCACATTACAATCCTATTTGAGTTCTTGGAATAGGGTGAGAAGTGGAAATAGGCAATTGACTGCAAAAAGGGAACTCTAATTAACATGCTGTACAGACACTGGAAAAGCTTTGCCAAAAGCAAATGTTTTGGTAAAGTTTGTTTTTTGTTTTTTTAAATTAGGCAATACAGAAGCAATGAGCTAGTTTGCACATACTGTACTGTATTGTTAAAACAAATGGTGGTTTCGCACGTGTGAGAGTTCCTGGAGAGGATATTGTGGTCCCTGTTCTCCTTCCCTGGTGGTGCTGCCACTGTGAGCTAAGCTATGGTTTGGTTTAGTGTATTGTCCGAACCAGGGCGTTTGGTTTGTCTCACTCCAGACAAACCATGAGCTGTAAACGCAGGATCTATCCTCATCACTTGTCTGGAGCAAGACAAAGCACCAGCCCAGGGTCAGACGACAAGCTAAGCTGAACGATGGCTTGGCTCTCAGCCATGCAGGAAATAAGGTAGTGGGAGCAAAGTGTCCACAACCACCTTTCTGGGAGGCTGCATGTTCAGGCTAAACAGTAATTTGGATCTGCGTACTATGTGAAACAGCTTAGTGTTATATGGGAGGATATGCTGGTTCTATCAACACTGCTAGTGGAGTTTGTGTGTGTGTATAATAATATTTTTAAGTCTAGCTAATAGAAGCTCTGATCAGGGTTATGACTTTGCAGATAGCGTTGGCCATTTTAGTATGCAGGCTAGTAGAATTTGTTCACTTAGAAGTGCCATTTTTGTTTCAATAGATGCTATAAAACAGGTAATTCTGGTACAGCATATTATGAGCTTCTTTGGTCTCAGGTGGATTATTCAAAATTAAATTTCACGCTCTTTGACCCAAGCCTAGAAGTGCTCTTTTTTGGTTTCTACTAAATGCAGAGATACACTTTATAATGTGCCCACCCCCTCCATAATTGCACATTTTACAGATAAAGCAAAAAATATTGGGATCACAGCAGCTGGCATATTTTGCCAAGTTGATATCAACGGGTTCTCTGGGTTGAAGAAGCATACTCTTTGGTGTGTATGCCCACCCCCCCTGGATTTTGTACTAAAAGCAAATCTACCTGCTGGAGCAATAAGAAGTAAAATGTAATATAAAGGCTTGATGGCATCTGGTTAATGTTTCTACTGCTGAATGCAGTATTCAAGGTGCATTATTTTGCACATTAAAGCTGCAGAAGAACAGTTCAGGCAGATGAAAGATTTAGACCAAACTACCGTATTCTTTCCAGCAAAATAAACATTTCAGAAGTATTTGCAGCTGGAGATAGACCAGAACCAGGGCTGATATGTGTTCCTCCTTATTGTTCATCTGCCTGGGAAGCTGCTGGATTTCATCTGGTTGTGTATGGGGGAACCAGGTCAACCACATTTAGTAGAAGTGGCTGAACTTTCAGAGGACCACCAGGAAGCACAGTGTTTTGATAATGAGTAGAGTTGACGCAGCGCACAGAAGACTGAGCTTCATTGTGGGATACTTGGCTTTTAATTTCACCTGTCTTATATCAGGTAGGTCACTATCCCTCAGTGCCACTCTTATATTTTTCTACAAGCACAATGGCATGTGGGTGGGTGGGTGGGGGATAGCAATCCAATAGCAATCGCTTTGAAGTCCCCCACCTACAATCAGGCTAATGGGTTGAGGTTGAATCCTGACAAGACAGAAGTACTGTTTGTGGGGGACAGGAGGTGGGCAGGTGTGGAGGACTCCCTGGTTCTAAATGGGGTAACTGTGCCCCTGAAGGACCAGGTGCGCAGCCTAGGAGTCATTTTATTATTTATACCCCGCTCATCTGGCTGGGAGCTCTGTGTACACAGGCACCCAAGGTGAAAGGAGCAGTGAGGGACCCACCATTCATCTTGGGCTCATCATGAGGCCTCTCAACTATTGCAGGAAGCGCTTGCTTTCAGCACTGAGCTCTCTGCTGTTCAGAACATCTTTAATGTAATATTAAAGTCATGGACCTGCTGTCTGCTTTATAATCTTCCACCTGCATCCGTGCGCTACTGACAAGTCTTCTTCTTGTTGTTGTTTAGTTGTGTCCGACTCTTTGTGACCCCATGGACTCCTGTCCATGTCTTTGTGACACCAGGCACTCCTGTCTTCCACTGCCTCCCACAGTTTGGTCAGACTCATGTTGGTGGCTTCGAGAACACTGTCCAACCATCTCATCCTCTGT
Source organism: Zootoca vivipara (assembly GCF_965207765.1). Lineage (NCBI taxonomy): Eukaryota > Metazoa > Chordata > Lepidosauria > Squamata > Lacertidae > Zootoca > Zootoca vivipara. The sequence continues at coordinate 66,123,752 of NC_142592.1, read as the reverse complement.
CGTCTCCTTCTCCTTGCGCCCTCCATGTTTCCCAACATCAGGGTCTTTTCCAGGGAGTCTTCTCTTCTCATGAGGTGGCCAAAATATTGGAGCCTCAGCTTCAGGATCTGTCCTTCCAGTGAGCACTCAGGGCTGATTTCCTTCAGAATGGATAGGTTTGATCTTCTTGCAGTCATACTGAAGCTTTATGATCGGCTGTCAAATCAAACAGGCTAAGGGGCTGTTGTGGTATTTCCTCTCAGTCCGACCACGAGTGCTTCATCCAATAAAAGTGAACCATCCTCTTGAAGCCAAATCTCATTTTTGCCTGTGGATGAACAATAGGCACATGCTGCTACTTCCTTTGTTTTATTTATCACTCTGAGATTCCTGCATTGCAGGGGGTTGGACTTAGATAGCCTAATAGGGTCCTTCCAACTCAACAATTCTGTGATTCTCCCCCACTCCAAATGGCGTGCATGGGTTCAGCTCTTTTAAAAAAAAGAATGATAAGTAGCCCTTCTTACGAAATGCTTCCTGAAATTTGAAAACGTGCAGCCAAGTTTTTTAAAAAAGCACGGTAGATCTTGAAAGCATTAATCAGTTTAATTGCTGTGGTTAATGGATTAATTAAAAACAGATTTAAAATGTGATTTTGCAATTTGGTTGTAACCTGAGCAGCTGCCTACGAAAAGGGCTTGATGTCTGGCGGTGAGTTATTCCTTGTGGCTACCTGCCACTCAAGACGGAGATGGTCTGAGTCTGTGCATGCTGAAAATTGGAGCTTTGAATGACTCCAGAGCCCCAACCACCACTGCCTATTGCTCTGAGAGCAGAGATAATCTAGGAGGCATTTGCTTTTATTCTTATCTGTATATGTAAAAACCAGTTCCCAACTTTCTGTCACACTTACCAGTCTGTCACACTCTGGTGTGACCATGGAACAGTTTTTTATAATATACGTCTTAACTCTTTGTAAGCTAACCTGAGGATCTCTCTTTCTGGGCTATAAGGCAGCATATGAATTTTCAGAATAATGTATAAAGATTCTGCTTCCTATGTTGACTGACACATCGCTCATGCCTTCTTGGTTTATGTGTGAGGGATATCCTGGAGGGCAGAATTCCCTCTTGCTATTTATGGAAGTGGAATTTACAATTTTTGCAGGGTGTTAGCAAGATGATGGTGGAAAAATGCTGCGGCTGTCTTTTAACAAGACCCTTAATAAGCACCTCCTGCATATTAATGTTTCCCTCCCACACCTTGCATTAGTACTTGGATGTTTTACCTGCTCTGGTAGCATCTTGTTTCTTGAGGCTACTCTACACTTGTCCTGAGAACTGCTTTTGTAACATAGCATTTTCTAGATTCGGACAGTGAGTATGTAAATGTGGAATCTCTGTTCCCGAAATAGAATTCCTGGCATCAAAATGAAGGGTGGCTTTACTTAAACTTACGACCTCAGAAGGTTTAAGGTAAAAACGGGGCTGTAAAATGAGGCAGCGTGCCTTGTTCCATCAGAGGTGGCTTGGGGACCCGGCCTGGTGTTGCAACCTGATGTTATAGTCCTGGACCAGGAATCCTCAGCTGTAGGTCAAGGTCAAGCTCAAGGACCCCTGGACGGTTAAGTCCAGTCAAAGGCGTCTATGGGGTTGCGACGCTTACCTCGCTTTCAGGCCGAGGGAGCCGGTGTTTGTCCACAGACAGTTTTCCAGGTCATGTGGCCAGCAGGACTAAACCACTTCTGGTGCACCGTGACAGAAACCAGAGTGCATGGAAATGCCATTTACCTTCTCACCAAAGCAGTACCTATTTATCTACTTGTACTGGCGTGCTTTCAAACTGCTAGGTTGGCAGAAGCTGGGACAGGGTAATGGGAGCTCAAGAGGCTCAGTAGTTCAGACCACAGCACCACCCATGGCCTTCAGATGAAGACTCCTCCCACAACAGCAGTTTCCAGGAGGAGTTAGAGCTGCTCCCCAGTCCCTCCAGTGTGAATCCATTCGCACCAGAGCCCCCTAACATCTCTTGGACTGAGGAGATACCATTGCCACCCTAAATGACTAGTCCACAGACTCCTTGGAGGATCAGGACAGCTCTGATGGGCTTTCCCAAAGCAGTTCCCACAGCTTGAAACCCCATTGCTAATGGCTGCAGAAAAAATGGACTGCCTTTTAGCTGGCCAGATGCAGCATTGCTGGACCAGGGCTTCTATCTTGACTACCTAGCTCTGCCAATTGCTTGAAGACACCATGGAGAGCTGGATACTTGTAAGGCATGACATGTCTACATGGATTTTTGGTAAGGGCTTAAATAGGTTTCAGCTCAAGCTGCAGATGTTTTCTTTGTGGGAGCGTAGGAATGAACGTCTGATGTAAAACAGTTCTCTGCTTCCAGAATGAAACACCTGCTGAGCTCATTTGAAACATTATGTAAGAAAAATAATAGTGGTGTCTCCACCCCTGTCGTTCTGCCTGCACACTGAGGTCCAACTCCAAGGGCCTTCAGGGAGTTCCCTCACTGTGAGAAGTGATGGTTACAGGTAGGTAGCCGTGTTGGTCTGGGTCGAAGTAAAATAAAAAAATTCCTTCAGTAGCACCTTAAAGACCAACTAAGTTTTTATTTTGGTATGAGCTTTCGTGTGCATGCACACTTCTTCAGATAAGAAGAAGTGAAGTTACAGGGAACCAGGCTGAGGGCCTTCTTGGTGGTGGCACCCACCTGTGGAACACCCTCCCATCAGATGTCAAGGAGATAAACAACTATCTGACTTTTGGAATACATCGGAAGGCAGCCCTGTATAGGGAAGTTGTTAATGTTTGGTGTTTTATTATGCTTTTATATCCGCCAGAAGCCGCCTAGAATGGCTGGGGAAAATAATTTTTTAAAAATCTTCAGAACGTTTACAACAACATGCATATTAAAATAAACTGAAGCAAAAAAACAAACCAAAAAACCCACCACACCACGGTAGAAAACTAGCTGCATCTTTGCATAAGGGTAAAGATAAAGGGACCCCTGACCATTAGGTCCAGTCATGACCGACTCTGGGGTTGCGGCGCTCATTCTCACATTATTGGCTGAGGGAGCCGGCGTATAGCTTCCAGGTCATGTGGCCAGCATGACAAAGCCTCTTCTGGCGAACCAGAGCAGCACATGGAAACGCCGTTTACCTTCCCGCTGTAGCGGTTCCTATTTATCTACTTGCACTTTGACATGCTTTCGAACTTCTAGGTGGGCAGGAGCTGGGACCGAGCAACAGGAGCTCACCCCGTCACAGGGATTCGAACCGCCAACCCTCTGATCGGCAAGCCCTAGGCTCCGTGGTTTAACAGCGCCACCTGCGTCCCTTGCATCTTTGCATAATGGCAAATAAAAATACTGTAGGAGAAGGCAGTGCAGACATGGCTCTTTATTATAGTGGTTGGGAGAAGAGCTGGAGAGATTTAGATGCAGAAGATGGGGAGAGGCTGCAGAGTAGCCTGCTGTTGATCTGTTAGATGATGAGTGATGATGTTGATCTGTTAGATGATGACCTTGGTCAGGCCAGTGTAAATAGAAGTGCAAATCTTGTTCTTTGTTTGCCTTGTGCCCTGAGATGCAACACTTAAAACTAGTTTACTCTTGGAATGCTTCTGACAATACATGCAAATGTTTGGCTCCAAATCCCTTTGGGTTTCTTAGAAACCTGTTCTCTAGGGGGCTTTTGAATGCTGTGGTCTCTCTTGAAAACTTCACAAGCCTTAGATGTCAAACTGAAAAGATAGCTGAAACTTATGAAATCCTTATCCTCCCCTCTCCCTTGATGAAGATAACACCGAGCTTTTGAGGTGAAGCATCTTGTGAAAGATGTTTATGAAAGGGGTGGCAAAGCCTTTAGAAAAAATTAAGCTGCATTTTTGCAGATGGGAAGCTAGATTATATTTCAATAGAATAGCTTGACAGCTTGAAAGGAAATTAAGATGCCAAAATTAAGTTCAGGTTATATTAAATCTGTCAGACAGTTGTAATTAACTTCTCTTCCTGTACTTGGGTATTGTAGATAAACTGGTACATACATGGGGTTGTGTTAGTCCACTGCCTGCAACTATATGTAGATACAGTAGGCTGATTTCATTATTTATAACTCATTAAGCCTTTTACATTTCTAAGTGATTACACATGAAATTATCTTTTCATTTAGAATGACAAATAGGAAATCCTTTGTGTGTGTGTTTTACATTCTAGTCTGCTTCTAACATCCCCTCCACTCAAAAATGGTTGTTTATCAATAGCTGTCCAGCTCTTAAGAATGTGTGGCTACTCCTCTCCTTTTGTTATACCTTGGTTTTTAGTTGTTCTTCAGAACTCAATTAATGACTTGTTCAATTAATCAACCCACCTCAGTATTGATTTTAGTGTTGGCCTTTATTGGGTAATAAATAGTTTGTGCATAGGAAGGGAGATATAATCCCGTCTTAGTGTGGGGCTCCCAGTATACGGTAACTCCAAAAGACCAAGTCCATTGGCTCGGCCCTGTTCCCCGCCCCCTAAAATTCAACTAAGTGGCATGCAAAAATAAAAGAGGGTTGTGCCAAAATGTCTGATAGATGGAAGAATGAACTGGAAGAGGAAAATAAGAAAATTCAGTTTCATTAAAGTTGTGTAATTACCCGATGGGATGACCAACAATTGGAATTGGCTACTCACTTTCAGGCCGTTTGGTCCCAATCTGGTTGATGGAGAAGTGCCTTTCTTGCATTTCAGAGAGTTGGAAAAGATAACTCGTTGGGTTCCTTCCAGCCCTATAATTCTGTGATTCACTGTCTTCCAGTTTCATGTGATTACTGCCAAGTGGAAATAGTTTTCAAAGGAGTCAGCTTTGGGTACGGAGGAACTAAGTGATGGCTGGTGCCAACAACTCAGCTTCTAATGAGTTGGGTGAAATTTGATAGTTAAACGGTGGGACTTCCTCCCACAGGAGACAGTGATGGGCACCAACTTGAATGGCATCAGGAGGATGGAAGGAAAGGCTATGAATGGCTGTTAGTCGTGATGGCTAAGTTCTTCCTCCACGGAGACAGTATAGCTCTTAATACCAGTTGGAAACCACAGGAAGGGAGAGTTGTTTTTGTGCTCGGATCCTGCTTGCGGTTTTCCCACAGGCATCTGGTCGGCCACTGTGAGAACAGGATTCTGGACTAGATGGGCCATTGACCTGATCCAGCAGGCTTTCCTTATGCTTTATACTAGGCTAAATCTGTTGTCTACCATTGTGGCCACACCTAATAAGACAGTGGTATGAGGTTGGGGGTTCTCCGCTCCAGATCTGTGATCACTTCTTTCTACTAAATCTAGGTATGGGATGGGATGGGGAGAGGAAGGCTATGCTAGTAGACTCTGAAGTCTATCCCTGGTTTCCACTCCCTGGTGTCCATGTGGAAAGCTTGCATACTCTGCATTGCATACTTGAAAAATGGGCTAAGTTCCTTACAGAGTAATACAAATCTGTGTGCCCCCCCCCCCCGGCACTGATTTCTGGTTTGATTCCAACAAAGCTGATTTCTGACCTGGGACAGAAGTGCTGCAGTAACATGAAGCCTGTCTTTGTTAATGGCCAGTAGCCTCTTGCAAAGCAACTCCTGGAGGACACTTGCCTTGTTAACCTTCAACCCAGCATTCATTAGAAGCACATCCAGACTGGAGTTTTCACTGTCTCCAAATCCTTCGAATCAGGTTGAGCTGCATGGACAACAGAAATCTTCTTTAAGCTAAAGGGGGGGGGGGAGGGAAGCAGTTTTAGTCATCCCTGACAACGCTGTCTGGAGCCGAGGAGAATTGGAGTCCAACAATATCTGGATGGAGACAGCTTCCACATTCCTGCTTTATTATTATTATTATTTATTGAATTTATATACTGCCTTATACTCGGAGCTCTCAGGGCGGTTCACAGCTTTAACCTGCTGTTGCCCTCCCATTTCCAATGGATATTTTATTATTCCTATTCCTATTATATCCCGCCTTTCCTCCAGTCTGGGGCTCCCTGTTCATCGGAGTGACTATGACCCCTCCTCAGTTGGTTAGAGTGTGGTGCTGTTGATGCCAAGGTTGCAGGTTCGATCCCCATACAGGACAGCTACCTATTCCTGCATTGCAGGGGGTTGGACTAGAATTGTATTTGGGGCTTGGTCTCCACCTCGGAGGGCCTTAACCCAGAGGATATGAGCAACTGAAAGGAACCACGAGGGTGTGAGGGAACAGGGAGCAATCTGGTAGGTAGACTGTAGGGAGGGAAATGGAGTATCCGGATTTGTTTCAAAGTGGGGGCCCCACTTTCTCAACAGCAGCAATATCTTTTTCTGCCTGGTACCTTTGCAATAGGGATGCGGGTGGCGCTGTAGTCTAAACCACTGAGCCTCTTGGACTTGCTGATCAGAAGGTTGGTGGTTCGAATCCCTGTGATGGGGTGAGCTCCCGTTGCTCTGTCCCAGCTCCTGCCCACCTAGCAGTTCAAAAGCACGTCAAGTGCAAGTAGATAAATAGGTACTGCTCCGGCGGGAGGGCAAACGCCATTTCCGTGCGCTGCTCTGGTTCGCCAGAAGCGACTTAGTCATGCTGGCCACATGACCTGGAAGCTGTCTGCGGACAAACGCCGGCTCCCTCGGCCTATAGAACGAGATGAGCGCACAAACCCAGAGTCATCCGCAACTGGACCTAACGGTCAGGGCAGGGTACCTTTACCTTTGCATTACTGAACTGAAATTATTTCCCTGGATTGCAAATCTGGAGACTTTTAACGCCATGTTTGAACTTGAAAAATGCACTAACCCAAAACCTCCCCATTTACCTTAACTAATAGTCAATGCATAAAGGAGTAGTTTACACCTGGCGTATTGAATTCTTAGGGCATGCTGTGCAATGCACTTTTGCAAAGAATCAAGGCTGCAGTCCTAAACTCACTCATTATAAATTAAGCCCCACCAAACTCAGTGGGGCTTGTTTTTTGCACAAGCATGCCTTAGCTTAACTGTTGCCTGTTTGGGAGTCAATACTTCAAGATATACTTTTTATAACAGAATAGCATTTCATGAATTGCTGAAAATAAATATTAAGGAGTCCTAGCTCCATTCTCCCCCCTTCCATTCATTTTTAGGTATGATTTCAGTGAGGTTGAAAGGAAATAAAATGGGTCACCCAATAAATTCCTTCTTTTGTCAGGCTGAATAGCTTCTTAAGGAATTTGTGAATCGCTCTGGTGGGGGGGCGGGAAATAGCACAGTTCTGTGTTCATGTTATCTTACTGAAAGCAGCATTGTAAATCCTTCATATCATCATCCGTTGCATCGTTATTTAATATGAAAGTTTTAAAATTCCAATACTCCAGCCTATTGTTGTGTTAAAAGCCTTACAAACAGCTATACTAATGCACTTCCAGCTTTGTGCTTACGCAGGAGGGAATCGCTTGTACTATAATGGATTTAAGGGAATGCAAGTCACAACAATTGGGGGTAAGGGAACATTTGCCTCCTTATTTGCAAAAGTTTTCCCAAAGGAGAAGGGCATTCCGACAGTAAATCGACATATGGTCAAGTAGCTATTGAAAAGAGATTTCGTGCCTCATGGGGGGAAATGAATGTATTACGAGGGCTCATCTTAAGGCACTTAGAAGTTTCTATAAAGGCATTGTCCAATGTTAACTGCGCTATCAAGTTTCATGCTTTGGGAGTGCAGCTAGAAGGACATTGAGCACCATATATACACTAATCTATATTTTCATAAATTGGTCACTAACTGCAATGAGCAGGCATCCCTTGTATATTCTATATGTACTATGCTCTACAGAGTAGCAACAGAAAGACCCAATCCTGCCTCTAGGAGCATACAGTCTAAAATTCAGAGGAGGCAATGGGGAGATGGGAGAAAAATGAAGGTGCCAGTGGGTGATGTGGGTGTTCAGAGGCACCACAGGAAGTCCTCGTGTTGGCAACTCCAGATGTACTTGCTCTTAGCTTTATAAGGGGACAAGGAGAAAGTCTTCATGGAAATGGTGATAGCTTGAAAAGCCCATGCATGTATGCAATATATAAGACATGCATGGGTCCCGAGGGCCAGCTGGAGAGGCCTGGAGCTGCCACATTTGGCCCTGCACCTGAGGTTCCCCACCTCTGCCATAATGGCCTTGTTGAAAAAGCATGAAGTAGCCTTTACTAAGTGAATTGCATTGCCTCCCTGATAATAACCATTAAAAAAAATGGTGGCCGTCGTTCCCTTGGAGTAGTTGTGCTTGTCCTCTCCACCGCAGTCTGGGTCTGTTGTCAGTGGGCACAGCTGGGAGCAATGAAACTGAGTGACTATTCTTAATAGCAGCCCATAAGTAGCATTCGACGTATCAAGGAGCATCTGCCTTTGCATTTTCCAGTTACAGTGAGATTGCCAGGAGATTCGTCCCTCTCAGCGGCACATCCTTATTTTAGTTCTCTCTCTCTCCCCCCACACCCTTTTTTGAATCAATATGCTCCTGTGTGATTCTTAGGGTAGGTTTTGCCTTTTTTTCCTTTGAAAAAGAATCCAGGAAACCGCATTCTTGACAACCATCCTCCTGTGAGCTGACCTGTTGCTCAGAAATGCAGAAATCTAGAAAGCGTGTAACAAGGTCACTCTCAGAAGTGACTCAGGCATGCCTTCCCCATGGGCTGTTGCTTTTCCTCCCCTGAAATTCTTACCTTGGTATACAAACTGTTAGGTTTCCTGAATGCCTCTGCGGGATTCCTTTTTTCTTAGAACAAGGAAAGGCTGTTTGATACCTAAAACAGAGGCTTATTTCCAGTTGTGGCGACAGAGGCAGGTTCGTTAATCTTGCAGTGTCTGGGGATGATTTTAAATATCATGCCTTTATTATTTGGCAACTCATGTATGTCTCCTTAAAAATTTGGGGGTTATTATTTTTCATGACAGGCTGTATAGTGAGGAAGTCATTTTGCTCTTCTTGGCAAAACTGCAGAATGCTTCACATGTTGCCGTCCAGTTGTGCATAATGGACAGATTTTTAAAACCTTGCATCGTTGAATTGAGAACGATGAGTGATTTTGTGTGGGAGTGGCATTGGATATGCAGCTACCGTACCCTGGGAATTTTATTGAAGTGTGGCTTACGCAGAAGAGAATCAACTTAAGTTTAGGGCCACTTCACATTTGGGTCAGGACGTTTCCATGTGCTGCTCTGGTTTCGCCAGAAGCGGCTTTGTCATGCTGGCCACATGACCTGGAAGCTGTAGGCCGGCTCCCTTGGCCAATAACGCGAGATGAGCGCTGCAACCCCAGAGTCGGTCACGACTGGACCTAATGGTCAGGGGTCCCTTTAACTTTACCTCCTGCCCTTTGTAAAAGTGCCCTTGGATGATGAGCATTGCAAATACCTTTTGCATCCCCCCATGCTCTGGTTTCCAGCTCTGCTCTTGTTTCCCTGTCAGCCACCCACTGGTGCTGCTCTTGTCATGGCCAGCTTCCCTTCCCTTCTTGGTGTGTTTATGGAACTTAGCTATGGCCTGCGCTGGAGAGCTTGTTAGGAAGCCAAATAATGAATGCAAGATGACTTGCGTGTTGTATAAACAGGAGGTGGAGGAAAGGTCAACTGCAAGGGAGCAGTAAAATATAATAAAATCTTTGCTTTGTGGTGTCAGTGTTTCAGGTCATCAAGCTATAAGTCTGTCCCCTTTTCATTATTTATGACTATTAGCATGTTAAGTGTTTCCTTTTCTGTCTCCCGCACTCACTGCATTGTCTGTAGTGCAGAGGTTTGTCATTTCAGGTAGCAGGTCTGCAATAAGAGAGAGATGCCGTATATTCCGGCGTATAAGACGACTGGGCGTATAAGACAACCCCAACTTTTCCAGTTAAAATATAGAGTTTGGGATATACTCGGCATATAAGAAATACGAGCCGGCGCATAAGACGACCCCCAACTTTTGAGCAGATTTTCCTGGGTTAAAAAGTAGTCTTATACGCAGGAATATGCAGTATATATAAAACAAACTGTACATTGCCTGCATGTCAATCTTTTTGAATTAAAGTTGGTAATATGACCAGTCAAACAAAGGTTGATCAACTGACTAATACTGTATATTCCGGAGTATAAGACGACTGGGCGTATAAGACGACCCCCAACTTTACCAGTTTAAATATAGAGTTTGGGATATACTTGCCGTGTAAGAAATACGACCCGGCGTATAAGACAACCCCCGACTTTTGAGAATATTTTCCTGGGTTAAAAAGTAGTCTTATACGCAGGAATATACAGTAGTAATCCTCTCCCCACAAAAGGGGCTGCTTTGGAACCATATCAGACTTTTGCTACTGGTATTTACAAATACAAAGTTAATCAACTCATATGAAACAAAGACATTCAAAACCATTGCAATCAATTATTATTTATAAGAGAGAATATTCTGCAAATACAAATGTATGTCAGTGATATTCAGGTGATAGAATTGCTTTTGAGGGTTTTTGTTGTTCCATGGGGATAGACCAAACAGCTGCAAATCCTGTTTAAAAAAGTAAAGGGACCCCTGACCATTGGGTCCAGTCGTGACCGACTCTGGGGTTGCGCACTCATCTCGCATTATTGGCCGAGGGAGCTGGCGTAAAGCTTCCAGGTCATGTGGCCAGCATGACAAAGCCGCTTCTGGCGAACCAGAGCAGCGCACGGAAATGCCATTTACCTTACCTATTTATCTACTTGCACTTTGACGTGCTTTCGAAAAAGTAGAAAAGATTGTCAGTGGCTGATTTCATTGAATGGAATTCTGATTATAATGCAGGGCAGCACATATTTCTGAATGGCTGTGTGCAAGCAAATGTAGCTGATCTCCTGCAGGACTGGGGGAGAAATGGAGTTTGCATTCCTTTGCCCTCAGGTGATACCAGGGGTTAAATTTAGAAAGGCTGCTTAGATCAAGTCCGCCTTTTCCACTGTTACAGCAGATGAATCTTGAGAGATCTCCAGAACACTGTCTACTCCTATTATATTGGATGAGTTTCAGTTAGTAAGGCTCGAGGATGTGGACAAGGTGCCTGGGTTGGTCAAGGTGACCACTTATGCTCTGGACCTTTGCCCCTCTTGGCTGATAAAAAGTAACAGTGAGGGAGCAGCTGGCTGGACCAGGGAGCTGATTAATGCCTTCTTGAGAGGGGGGGGGGGTCCCTGCCACCCTGCTCGAAGGAAGCACTGGTAAAACCACTCCTGATATTGCCCAGCCTAAATACACATCATGATTCCTGATGTATTTCCAGATCAAAAATTATGAAATCTATATCATCCTATGGACTTCAAACCGGGTCGGGACGATATATATTGCATAGCCCTATCGCCCCCCCCCCCCCAGCTCAGCCAGCCCTGGTGCTCTTGTCGCTTGTGAGCGGGCAGAGCATTGGGACTCCTTTAAGTGTTCGCTGCGGGGAGTGGCAACCACTCTTCCCAAGGCTGAGCAGTTTCACAGAGCCCCCACCCCGCCGCCGGCCTGCAGGAGCCAGCGCCGGCCTGGGGGCTCCTTTTACTGCTTGAATGAGGCAAGGGGGGCTGCACACTTCTCAATCGATCAGTTTAAAGATGCAGAGGGAGGAACGAATTGTATCGGCGCCTTGCCAATGCAGCTTGTTTCTCCCTCTCTGTGGTACGAGGGCAGAGTGGGGTGGCGGTTTCACTTAGCGATATATTGCTGGTGAAACCACCTCCGCTCTTGACTCCCTCTGCCAGCAGTGCCCCGCTGGAGGAAGGAACCATTGACAAGCGGTTCGTGGGGGTTGTTTAGCCAGCCCATGGACCCCCGCCGCCTGCTCGGTTGGGTCCCGTGCACCGCGCTAAACCTGCGCAGAGCAGAGCGGGGGACCGCCTTCCGTGATGCTGGCCGGCTTCCCATTGGCTTCAGGAAGCTCCTGCAGCCAATGGGAAGCTGTGCACATCTCCACGCCGGAAGGAGCATCGGAAATAGTGTTTGCGCATGTGTGCGTGCACGCATACACACTCCGGCCCACCGTGTTGTCTGCGGGACTGTGAATCGGCTCAAGCCACCAAAACTTTGCTGAACCCTGCTCTTGACGCTCCCTAGCTAACAGGACCAGTGGTCCAGGATGATGGGAATTGTAGTCCCAAACATCTGGAGGGCTGCAGTTTGCCTATGCCTGATCTATTGTAATTATTTTAAAAAGGTGCTTGTGTCTTCCCTAGCTTTGTGTCTGCCGCCTTTATGGATGCATTTTTCTCCATTGCTCTTTGCCTTTCAGTCTGGATTTGCATATGTCTGGCTTATGACAAAGCCCTGCCTCTCACCTTGGGACTAACTACTGGTTTGCTTTAATAGCTGCTTGTGAGGGAATTTTTCTTAAAGTCACCTTAAAAGACCAAACAAAATAATGTCAGCAGGTGTTCCTTCATCCCCTCTTTTGTTCACATGCTTGAAGAATTATTATGCACTAGATGTGACAAACTGTTCAGGTGTGTTGTAACTCTAGTATTTTAATGAACTTTCTCATCCAAATTACTTGGGACTGCAGTAAAGCTCTCTAGTCTGTGATAGATCAGAATCCAGTCCATTTTGTACTTGAGTTAAATGAGCAAATTAGCTGGCTGTGTTAACCGTATATTCACTTCATTTCAGAAGGTCTTACAATGTTATAACATACTTCCACAGAGAAATTGCCTTATGTGTACTTGTTGGTTCAGTCAACTGTTGGGGGTTTGAGTGCTGCGCTGGTTGTTGGGAAGTGTGGAGATCTGGAGCAGAATAACATATTATCCTGGAGGCAAGTGATTCTAAGGACCACATTGGCTAACTTGATTTATGTAGGCCTAGGGCAGGCCTAGAAATACCACATTTTCTATCAACTTCAGGCTTTTAAACGGAAGCTTAAAAACCATCACTCTTTGCCTGAAGGTGGCTGAAAAATGGACATTGGTTCTAGCAAAACTCTTTTGTAAACCACTTTTATTTTTATTTATAATCAAGTTGTGCATACATTTTATGAAATAATTAATTAATGCATAAACACCTGAGCCACTAAAAGACACTCTTCCTCCTCCCTCCCTCTTATCTGTCCTTTTGATGGTGACAGCCTGAGGCAGGCATCCCCAAACTGCGGCCCTCCAGATGTTTTGGCCTACAACTCCCATGATCCCTCGCTAACAGGACCAGTGGTTGGGGAAGATGGGAATTGTAGTCCAAAACATCTGGAGGGCCGAAGTTTGGGGATGCCTGGCCTAAGGAGTAGAGCACTCTTGGTTGTATCTCATCTGCTACATGATTTGGTCATAGCTTTTGGATTCCAGAGTCACCTTAACCAACAACAACAACAACATTCATACCCCGCCCATCTGACTGTTGCCCCAGACACTTTGGTGGCTTCCAGCATATACAAAAACATAATAAAACATTAAACATTATAATCCTCTGTATACAGGTTGCATAAATTACTTATCTCCTTGACATCTGATGGGAGGGCATTCCACAGGGTGGGAACCGCTACCGAGAAGGCTCTCTGCCTGGTTCCCTGTAGCCTCATTTCTCACATTGAGGGAACCATCAGAAGGCCCTCGGAGCTGGACCTCAGTGTCCAGGCAGAACGACGGGGTGGAGACGCTCTTTCAGGGATACAGGGCTGAGGCCATTTACGGCTTTAAAGGTCCGTACCAACACTTCCATGGACAAAGACAACAGGCATATAAAAGTTATGACGCTGGAAGATGAGCCCCTCAGGTCGGAAGGCGTCCAACATGCTACTGAGGAAGAGCGGAGGACAAGTACAAGTAGATTCAGAGCTGATGAAGCGGCTGGGCCAAAGCCGAAAGGACGCTCAGTTGCGGATATGCCTGGAAGCGAAAGGAAAGTCCGATGCTGTAAAGAAAAATATTGCATAGGAACCTGGAATGTAAGAACCATGAGTGGAGGTAAGCTGGATGTGGTCAAAAATGAGATGACAAGAATAAATATCGACATCCTGGGCATCAGTGAACTAAAATGGAAGGGAATGGGCGAATTCAGTTCGGATGACTATCATATCTACTACTGTGGGCAAGAATCCTGTAGCAGAAATGGAGTGGCCCTCATAGTCAACAAAAGAGTGGCAAAAGCTGTAATGGGATGCAATCTCAAAAATGACAGAATGATCTCGATACGAATCCAAGGCAGACCTTTTAACATCACAGTAATCCAAGTTTATGCACCAACTACCGGTGCTGAAGAAAGTGAAATTGACCAATTCTATGAAGACCTACAACACCTTCTAGAAATGACACCAAAGAAGGATGTTCTTCTCATTACAGGGGACTGGAATGCTAAAGTAGGGAATCAAGAGATAAAAGGAACAACTGGCAAGTTTGGCCTTGGAGTTCAAAATGAAGCAGGGCAAAGGCTAATAGAGTTCTGTCAAGAGAACAAGCTGGTCATCACAAACACTCTATTCCAACAACACAAGAGACGACTCTACACATGGATATCACCAAATGGACAGCATCGAAATCAGATTGATTATATTCTCTGCAGCCAAAGATGGAGAAGCTCTATACAGTCAGCAAAAACAAGACCTGGAGCTGACTGTAACTCAGATCATCAGCTTCTTATAGCAAAATTCCAGCTTAAACTGAAGAAAGTAGGAAAAACCACTGGGCCAGTAAGATACAATCTGAATCAAATCCCTTATGAATAGACAGTGGAAGTGAGGAACAGGTTTAAGGATTTAGATTTGGTGGACAGAGTGCCTGAAGAACTATGGATGGAGGCTCGTAACATTATACAGGAGGCAGCAATGAAAACCATCCCAAGGAAAAGGAAATGCAAGAAAGCAAAATGGCTGTCCAACGAGGCCTTACAAATAGCGGAGGAGAGGAGGCAAGCAAAATGCAAGGGAGATAGGGAAAGATACAGGAAACTGAATGCAGATTTCCAAAAAACAGCAAGGAGAGACAAGAGGGTCTTCTTAAATGAGCAATGCAAAGAAATAGAGGAAAACAATAGAATGGGGAAAACCAGAGATCTGTTCAAGAAAATTGGAGATATGAAAGGAACATTTTGTACAAAGATTACCATAATCAAGGACAAAAGTGGTAAGGACCTAACAGAATCAGAAGACATCAAGAAGAGGTGGCAAGAATACACAGAGGAATTATACCAGAAAGATATGGAGGTCTCGTACACCTCAGGTAGTGTGGTTGCTGACCTTGAGCCAGACATCTTGGAGAGTGAAGTTAAATGGGCCTTAGAAAGCATTGCTAATAACAAGGCCAGTGGAAGTGATGATATTCCAGCTGAACTGTTTAAAATTTTAAAAGATGATGCTGTTAAGGTGCTACACCCAATATGCCAGCAAGTTTGGAAAACTCAGCAATGGCCAGAGGACTGGAGAAGATCAGTCTACATCCCAATTCCAAAGAAGGGCAGTGCCAAAGAATGCTCCAACTACCGCACAATTGCGCTCATTTCACACGCTAGCAAGGTTATGCTTAAAATTCTACAAGGCAGGCTTAGGCAGTATGTGGACCGAGAACTCCCAGAAGTGCAAGCTGGATTTCGAAAGGGCAGAGGAACCAGAGACCAAATAGCAAACATGCGCTGGATTATGGAGAAAGCTAGAGAGTTCCAGAAAAACGTCTACTTCTGCTTCATTGACTATGCAAAAGCCTTTGACTGTGTCGACCACAGCAAACTATGGCAAGTTCTTAAAGAAATGGGAGTGCCTGATCACCTCATCTGTCTCCTGAGAAATCTCTATGTGGGACAAGAAGCTACAGTTAGAACTGGATATGGAACAACTGATTGGTTCAAAATTGGGAAAGGAGTACGACAAGGTTGTATATTGTCTCCCTGCTTATTTAACTTATATGCAGAATTCATCATGCGAAAGGCTGGACTAGATGAATCCCAAGCCGGAATTAAGATTGCCGGAAGAAATATCAACAACCTCAGATATGCAGATGACACAACTTTGATGGCAGAAAGCGAGGAGGAATTAAAGAACCTTTTAATGAGGGTGAAAGAGGAGAGCGCAAAATATGGTCTGAAGCTCAACATCAAAAAAACCAAGATCATGGCCACTGGTCCCATCACCTCCTGGCAAATGGAAGGGGAAGAAATGGAGGCAGTGAGAGATTTTACTTTCTTGGGCTCCTTGATCACTGCAGATGGTGACAGCAGTCACGAAATTAAAAGACGCCTGCTTCTTGGGAGAAAAGCAATGACAAACCTAGACAGCATCTTAAAAAGCAGAGACATCACCTTGCCGACAAAGGTCCGTATAGTTAAAGCTATGGTTTTCCCAGTAGTGATGTATGGAAGTGAGAGTTGGACCATAAAGAAGGCTGATCGCCGAAGAATTGATGCTTTTGAATTATGGTGCTGGAGGAGACTCTTGAGAGTCCCATGGACTGCAAGAAGATCAAACCTATCCATTCTTAAGGAAATCAGCCCTGAGTGCTCCCTGGAAGGACAGATCGTGAAGCTGAGGCTCCAATACTTTGGCCACCTCATGAGAAGAGAAGAATCCTTGGAAAAGACCCTGATGTTGGGAAAGATTGAGGGCACTAGGAGAAGGGGACGGCAGAGGACAAGATGGTTGGACAGTGTTCTCGAAGCTACGAACATGAGTTTGACCAAACTGCGGGAGGCAGTGCAAGACAGGAGTGCCTGGCGTGCTATGGTCCATGGGGTCACGAAGAGTCGGACACGACTAAACGACTAAACAACAACACCAACACTTTGAATTGTGCTCGGAAATGTATTCCAACTCCCATCAACCCCAGCCAGCGTGTCAGATGGTTGGGCATGGTGGGAATTTTAGTTTGACAACAACTGGGAGCCCAAGGTTGGGAAATTATGTTCAAATGAATCTGCTCACATTAATGAACACACAAGGGAAGAATTGGATCGTGTCTGCTAGGTACTGAAGTAAAATTTAAGCTGGTTCCTATGAACCCAGAGAAATGGATCCTGCCCAGGGAGAGCCCAAGGATCCAGGCAAACAGACGAATTTAAGCGTCTCCTGCCCACCAAATAACAGAGACCAAACCAGGACGTACGAAGCAAGGCACTTTTATTTTCGCTGTTGCAACAGGGTCCTTCCTCTCACGCAGGAGAACAAGGAAGGGCCCCAAACAAAGGTGTCCTGTCCTTAAAAAGAAATTTGAAATTGGTTTCAGCCCACCCCCCAGAAGCATCATCCATATGTCACAGAAGGGGTGTAGCCCAAGACCCCCCCTCCCTAGATTCATCATAGGTACATCATGAAAGGGGAGGTCTGGTGGCAGTAATCTGAGCATCCTGGACCCTGCCCCCTGCCCCCAAAACCTAATCAACAAAAAAGAGAGATATTTACATTTCCCTGTTTCCCAGCCAAGTTAATCACACCCTTTTGTCTGGCACTCAGGTATCAGGATGCCAGGGTTATCACTTTAATTCCTGAGACAATGAGAAGGTTCCCCCCCACCCCCCTTCTTCCTTGCAGAGGAACACCTGGTCAGAGAGAGAGTCAAAATGGTGTCAGAAAGGCCTGTCTTCCTGTGCTGCTTCAGACATGTGCCTGTACTGTACATTCATGTACATGTTTTATGAACAATTATTATATATATATATATATATGACCTCAAAATTCTTATAACAGTACCCATTGGTACAGGCCATGGGTCTTCTGTCAAAAGGGAAGTCCATGTTGAGTTCTCTCTTCTGCAATGTGGGGCATCAATTAACCTGTATTGTGGCAGCATCCTTGCGTGCTTACCTCATGCTGCTTCATGTTCTTGATGGAGGCTGGGAAATACGCAGTGTGATGAAACACAGGTAAATGGTAGGGAGGGAGCATGATACAGAGGTACCCATTTTGAATACAGGCATGTGTCCCACAAAGATGTGGTTCTGCCTTTAGCTGCTGCATATTTGTCCACCCATTCATAGAACAGAGGTTCATCTGAACAAACAACCCATGCCAAGGTGGGTGTATTTCTTCAACTGGACACTAATTTTGTGGCTCAAGTGCCCTTGGTGCTATCTAAAAGGCAAGCTACTCTGCTGTTCCTTGACATAACTCTCAAACGCATCTCATGAGTGTCTGGTATAACCTCAGAATTTGCGCTGAGAAAAACTGGGTTCCCTGCCAATAACCTGTGTTCTCTAGGTGACCTTAACTTGACCAGACTTGGGGTAATTATACTGTGCTGTATTCTCCAGTGGTTTATTTGCACGCAATTTATTCACATCAACTATATAGGAATTGTGTGCCTACGTGTTTTAACACAGCAATTTGAGTCAAATTATTTGTTTTATTTTAAAGCACTTGGGCAGATAAATAAAATTGCAGGAGTTATTTCTCAAACAGTGACCTCCTTCCAGGATTAGGTTTTACTCAGCTTGCTTCAATTTCTCATTTGGGAACCATCTTGCTTGCAAGGGTTAATAGAATTTCTATTTAATGATCTACAGCTCCGCTTTTATTCCCTGTTAGGATCAAGCTGATCAATGCATAACCTAATTGATTGTTAAGGTCAAAAGTGCCATGTCTTTATTGGCTGATACCCAAATCTTATTTATCGTTCCTCAGAAGTTGGTTCTACGGTCCATTAGCCTTTTTTATCCATTCTTACATGCAGGAGCAATAAAAAATTGTGATACATAGCTTGGTGGACACCTTAATTGTTATGCATTGTATGTCTGTTGTCAGGCGCCAAACCAGACACTTGAAGTATCTTTCCAGAGTTGAGATGACTCTAATGATCAATTGTGGCAAAAAATGTTTTGCTGCCTTTGTAGTGCAGCTGTGAATGAAAGCTGCTTGCAGGGGGTTACAGATGGGCAGAGAAGAGATAAAACCAAACAAAGGGCACAATCCTCTGGGCGTGTTGGCTGAGCAAATCCCAATAGGACAGTTGTGTTTGAACAGAAGAAGATCCTTGTGGACTGCAGCCTAAATTATAAGCGGGTTAGTGGGTTTTTTTTTGAAACTGCGTGGGGTTTGTGCCATTTATGCTGCCCACCAGTCTTTTAAAGCCATGTGATTTTGGCAAAGCTCTAATGAGTGACTTAAAAAGAGACAGTGGTAGGTGCATTTCAGAAGCAGCATGAGTAAAATTTGTTTTTCCTTAGTGGGAAGCTTGGAAGACACGTTTTCATCCTTTTCCTATTTTCGAAACAACCGAAATGACTCCA